>NC_142477.1:684297-1368594 GCF_049115385.1 Moschus berezovskii | reverse complement strand
CTCGCTGGGGTTGCATGAGGGAAGTCAGGTCCCGTTTGGTGTTGGAAGGGGAACTTCCGGTTTCCTCTCGAACCCTTCAATGTGCACAGGGGCTCATCTCGAAATTAGTCCATAAAGTGTGTTCTCCTCTCCAAAGGGGACGGCTGTGTGAGGGAACATTCTGAGTCGAATGAAGGGTGTCAAGTACCTTCTTGCCTTTCAAGAGGGAATGTGGTATTTCTCTTGAGATGCTGCATCACCAAATTTACTCATCTCGCATGGAGGGGATAATTTTCGGGTGTTTCTAGAGTTGCGGGGGGAAGCTGGGGGTGCTTCTGGAGTTGCGACGGGGACCTCAGGAACTCGCTCTGGTTGCTTCAGGGAAGTCAGGTCCACTTTGGTCTTGGAAGGGGAAATTCCGGTTGCCTCTCGAGCCCTTCAATGTGCACAGGGGCTGATCTCGAATTGAGTCCATAAAGTGTGTTCTCTTCTCCAAAGGGGACGGCTGTGTGAGGGAACTTTCTGAGTCGAATAAAGGGTATCAAGTACCTTTTTGCCTTTCAAGAGGGAATGTGGTATTTCTCTTGAGATGCTGAATCGCAAATTTTCCTCATCTCGCATGGAGGGAATAATTTTGGGGTGTTTCTCGAGTTGCGGCGGGAAGCTGGGGGTGCTTCTGGAGTTGCGACGGGGACCTCAGGAACTCGCTCTGGTTGCTTCAGGGAAGTCAGGTCCACTTTGGTCTTGGAAGGGGAACTTCCGGTTGCCTCTCGAGCCCTTAAATGTGCACAGGGGCTGATCTCGAATTGAGTCCATAAAGTGTGTTCTCTTCTCCAAAGGGGACGGCTGTGTGAGGGAACTTTCTGAGTCGAATAAAGGGTATCAAGTACCTTTTTGCCTTTCAAGAGGGAATGTGGTATTTCTCTTGAGATGCTGAATCGCAAATTTTCCTCATCTCGCATGGAGGGAATATTTTTGGGGTGTTTCTCGAGTTGCGGCGGGAAGCTGGGGGTGCTTCTCGAGTTGCGACGGGGACCTCAGGAACTTTCTGGGTTTGCTTCAGGAAAGTCAGGTCCCCTTTCGTGTTGGAAGGCGAACTTCCGGTTTCCTCTCGAGCCCTTATATGTGCACAGGGACTCATCTCGAATTGAGTCCATAAAGTGTTTTCTCTCCAAAGGGGACGGCTGTGTGAGGGAACTTTCTGAGTCGAATTAAGGGTATCAAGTACCTTTTTGCCTTTCAAGAGGGAATGTGGTATTTCTCTTGAGATGCTGCATCGCAAAATTTCCTCATCTCACATTGAGGGGATAATCTTGGGGTGTTTTTCGAGTTGAGGCGGGAAGCTGGGGTTGCTTCTTGAGTTGAGACGGGGACCTCAGGAACTCGCTGGGGGTGCTTCAGGCAAGTCACGTCCCCTTTGCTGTTGGAAGGGGAAATTCCGGGTTCCTCTCGAGCCCTTAAATGTGCACAGGGGCTCATCTCGAATTGAGTCCATAAAGTGTTTTCTCTCCAAAGGGGACGGCTGTGTGAGGGAACTTTCTGAGTCGAATAAAGGGTGTCAAGTACCTTTTTGCCTTTCAAGGGGGAATGTGGTATTTCTCTTGAGATGCTGCATCTCAAAATTTCCTCATCTCGCATTGAGTGGATAATTTTGTGTTATTTCTTGAATTGCGGCGGGAAGCTGGGGGTGCTTCTTGAGTTGAGACGGGGACCTCAGGAACTCGCTGGGGTTGCTTCAGGGAAGTCACGTCCCCTTTGCTGTTGGAAGGGGAATTTCCGGGTTCCTCTCGAGCCCTTAAATGTGCACAGGGGCTCATCTCGAATCGAGTCCATAAATGTGTTCTCTCCAAAGGGGACGGCTGTGTGAGGGAACTTTCTGAGTCGAATAAAGGGTGTTAAGTACCTTTTTGCCTTTCAAGAGGGAATGTGGTATTTCTCTTGAGATTCTGCATCGCAAAATTTCCTCATCTCGCATTGAGTGGATAATTTTGGGGTATTTCTCGAGTTGCGGTGGGAAGCTGTGTGTACTTCTTGAGTTGAGACGGGGACCTCAGGGAATCGCTGAGGTTGCTTCCGGGAATTCAGATCCCCATTGCTATTCGAAAGGGAACTTCCAGGTTCCTCTCGAGCCCTTAAATGTACACAGGGGCTCATCTCGATTTGAGTCCATAAAGTTTGTTTTCCTCTAAAAGGGGACGTCTGTGTGAGGGAACTTTCTGAGTCGAATAAAGGGTGTCAAGTACCTTTTTCCCTTTCAAGAGGAAATGTGGTATTTCTCTTGAGATGCTGCATCGTGAAATTACCACATCTCGCACTGAGGGGATAATTTTGGGGTGTTTCTCGAGTTGCGGTGGGAAGCTGGGTTGCTTCTCGTGTTGCAACGGGGACCTCAGGAACTCGCTGGGGTTGCTTAAGGGAAGTCAGGTCCCCTTTGCTGTTGGAAGGGGAACTTCCGGTTTCCTCTAGAGCCCTTAAATGTGCACAGGGGCTCATCTCAAATTGAGTCCATAAAGTGAGTTCTCTCCAAAGTGGACGACTGTGTGAGGGAACTTTCTGAGTCGAATTAAGGGTATCAAGTACCTTTTTGCCTTTCAAGAGGGAATGTGGTATTTCTCTTGAGATGCTGCATCGCAAAATTTCCTCATCTCGCATTGAGGGGATAATTTTGGTGTGTTTTTCGAGTTGAGGCGGGAAGCTGGGGTTGCTTCTTGAGTTGAGACGGGGACCTCAGGAACTCGCTGGGGGTGCTTCAGGCAAGTCACGTCCCCTTTGCTGTTGGAAGGGGAAACTCCGGGTTCCTCTAGAGCCCTTATATGTGCACAGGGGCTCTTCTCGAATTGAGTCCATAAAGTGTGTTCTCTCCAAAGGGGAAGGCTGTGTGAGGGAACTTTCTGAGTCGAATAATGGGTGTCAAGTACCTTTTTGCCTTTCAAGGGGGAATGTGGTATTTCTCTTGAGATGCTGCATCTCAAAATTTCCTCATCTCGCATTGAGGGAATAATTTTGGGGTGTTTCTCGACTTGCGGCTGGAAGCTAGGGGTGCTTCAATAGTTGCGACGCAGACCTCAGGACCTCGCTGGGGTTGCTTCAGGGAAGTCAGGTCCCCTTTGTTGTTGGAAGGGGCACTTCCGGGTTCCTCTGGAGCCCTTAAATATGCACAGGGGCTCATCTCGAATTGAGTCCATAAAGTGTGTTCTCCTCTAAAAAGGACAGGTGTTTGAGGGAACTTTCTGAGTCGAATAAAGGGTGTCAAGTACCTTTTTGCCTTTCAAGAGGGAATGTGGTATTTCTCTTGAGATGCTGCATCGCAAAATTTCCTCATCTCACATTGAGGGAATAATTTTGGTGTGTTTCTCGAGTTGCGGCGGGAAGCTGGGGGTGCTACAAGAGTTGCGACTGGGACCTCAGGAACTCGCTGGTGGTGCTTCAGGGAAGTCGCGTCCCGTTTGCTGTTGGAAGCGGAACTTCCGGCTTCCTCTCGAGCACTAAAATGTGCACAGGGGCTCATCTCGAATTGAGTCCATAAAGTGTGTTCTCCTCTAAAAGGGGACGGCTGTGTGAGGGAACTTTCTGAGTCGAATAAAGGGTGTCAAGTACCTTTTTGCCTTTCTAGAGGGAATGTGGTATTTCTCTTCAGATGCTGCATCGCAAAATTTCCTCATCTCGCATTGAGGGGATAATTTTGGGGTGTTTCTCGAGTTGCGGCGGGAAGCGGCGGGTGCTACTCGAGTTGCGACGGGGACCTCAGGAACTCGCTGGGGTTGCTTCAGGGAAGTCAGGTCCCCTTTGGTGTTGGAAGGGGAACTTCCGGTTTCCTCTCGAGCCCTCAAATGTGAACAGGGGCTTATCTCGAATTGAGTTCATAAAGTGTGTTCTCCTCTCCAAAGGGGATGGCTGTGTGATTGAACTTTCTAAGTCGAATTATGGGTGTCAAGTACTTTTTTCCTTTCAAGAGGGAATGTGGTATTTCTCTTGAGATTCTGCATCGCAAAATTTCCTCATGTCGCATTGAGGGGATAATTTTGTGGTGTTGGTCTTTTTGCCGGCGGAAGCAGTGATTACTTCTCGAGTTGCGACGGGGACCTCAGGAACTCACTCACTTGCTTCAGTGAAGTCAAGTCCCCTTTGGTTTTGGAAGGAGAACTTCCGTATTACTCTCGAGCCGTTAAACGGGAATATTAGCTCTTCTCGATTTCAGTCCATAAAGTGTGTTCTCCTCTCCACTGAGGACGGATGTTAGGGACCATTCTGAGTCGCCTAAACGGTGTCAAATACCCTTTTACCTTTCAAGCGGGAATGTGGGATTTCTCTTGAGATTCTGCCGTGCAAAATTTCCTCATCTCACATTGTGGGGATAATTATGTGGTGTTTCTCGAGTTGCCTTGTGGACCTCAGAAACTTACTCGAGTTACTTCAGGGAATCGGGTCCCATTTGTGCAGGAAAGGGAACTTCCGGATTACTCTCCAGCCCTTTAATGGGAATAGGGCCTCTTTTGTAGTTTAGTCCATAAAGTGTGTTATTCTCTCCAATGGGGACGGATATTTTTGAACTTTCTGAGTGGCATAAAGTGTGTCAAGTACCCTTTTGCCTTTCAAGCGGGAATGTATGTTATCTCTTGAGATTCCGCAGCGCAAAGTAACCTCATCTCACATTGAGGGGATAATTTTGTGGTGTTTCTCCAGTTGTGGTGGGAAGCAGGGGGCACTTCTCTAGCTATGGCGGGGACCTCAGGAACTCGCTCGGGTTGCTTCAGGGAAGTCAAGTCGCCTTTTGTTTTGGAAGGGGAACTTCCGGATTACTGTCGAAATGTTAAAAGGGAATATTGCCTCCTCTCCATTTGAGTCCATAAAATATGTTCTCCTCTCCACTGAGGATGGATGTTAGGGAACATTCTGAGTCGCCTAAAGGGAGTCAAGTACTCTTTTGACTTTCAAGCGGGAATGTGGGATTTCTCTTGAGATTCTGCAGCGCAAAATTTCCTCATCTTCCATTGAGGGGATAATTTTGTGGTGTTTCTCGAGTTGCGGCGGGAAGCTGGGGGTACTTCTCGAGGTGCGTCGGGGACCTCAGGAACTGGCTCGGGTTGCTTCAGGGAAGTCAAGTCCTTTTTTGTGTTTAAAGGGGAACTTCCGGATTGCTCTCGAGCTGTTAAATGGGAATATTGCCTCTTTTCTATTTCAGTCCATGAGGTGTGTTTTCCTCTCCACTGAGGAAGGATGTTAGGGAACATTCTGAGTCGCATAAACGGAGTCAGTACCCTTTTGCCTTTCAAGCCGGAATGTAGGATTTCTCTTGAGATTCTACAGCGCAAAATTTCCTCATCTCGCAGCGAGGGGAATATTTTGTGGTGTTTCTCGAATTGCGGCGGGACGCTGGGGGTACTTCTTGAGTTTAGATGGCGACCTCAGGAACTCACTCGAGTTTCTTCAGGGAAGTCAGGTCCCCTTTTGTGCTGGAAGGGGAACTTCCGGATTAGTCTCGAGCCCTTTAATGGGTATAGGGCCTCTTCTGGAGTTGAGTCCATAAAGTATGTATGTCTCTCCAATGGGGACGGATATTAGGGAACATTCTGAGTGGCATAAAGTGTGTCAAATTCCCTTTTGCTTTCAAGCGGGAAGGCGGGATTTCTCTTGAGATTCTACAGCAGAAATTTGCCTCATCTCGCACTGAGGGGATAATATTGTGTCGTTTCTCGAGTTGGGGACGGAAGCTGGGGATACTTCTGGAGTTGAGACGGGACCCTCTGGAACTCGCTCAGGTTGTTTCATGGAAGTCAAGTACTTTTTTGTGTTGGAAGGGGAACTTCTTGATTACTCTCGATCCTTTAAATGGGAATATAGCCTCTTTTCGATTTGAGTCCATGAAGTGTGTTTTCCTCTCCAATGAGGAAGGATGTTAGGGAACATTCTGAGTCGCCTAAAGGGAGTCAGGTACCCTTATGCCTTTCAAGCTGGAATGTGGGATTTCTTTTGAGATTCTGCAGCGCAAGATTTCCTCATCTCACATTGAGGGGATAATTTTGTGGTGTTTCTCGAGTTGTGGCAGGAAGCAGGGAGTACTTCTCTAGTTCCAGCGGGGACCTCAGGAATTCGCTCGGGTTGCTTCAGGGAAGTCAAGTCCCCTTTTGTGTTGGAAGGGGAACTTCCGGATGACTCTCGAGCTGTTAAATGTGAATAATGCCTCTTCTCGATTTGAGTCCATAAAGTGTTTTCCTCTCCACTGAGGAAGGTTGTTAGGGAACATTCTGAGTCGCCTAAAGGGAGTCAAGTACCCTTTTGCCCTTCAAGCGGGAATGTGGGATTTCTCTTGAGATTCTGCAGCGCAAAATTTCCTCATCTCGCATTGAGGGAATAATTTTGCTGTGTTTCTTGAGTTGCGAAGGGGACCTCAGAAACTTACCCGAGTTACTTCAGGAAATCAGGCCCCTTTTTTCCTGGAAGGAGAACTTCCGGATTACTCTTGAGCCCTTTAATGGGAATATGGCCTCTTCTGGAGTTGAGTCCATAAAGTGTGTTTTCCTCTCCACTGAGGACAAATGTTAGGGACCATTCTGAGTCGCCTAAAGGGAGTCAAGTAACCTTTTGCCTTTCAAGCGAAAATGTGGGATTTCACTTGAGATTCTGCAGCGCAAAATTTCCTCATCTCACATTGTGGGGATAATTTTTTGGTGTTTCTCGAGTTGCGAATACCTCAGAAACTTACCCGAGTTACTTCAGGGAATCAGGTGCCATTTGTGCTGGAAGGGGATCTTCCGGAATACTTTTGAGCCCTGTAATGGGAATAGGGCCTCTTCTCCAGTTGAGTCCCTAAAGTGTGATTTCCTCTCCAGTGGAGACAGAGCTTAGGGAAATTTCTGAGTGGCATAAAGTGTGTCAAGTAAGCTTTTGCCTTTCAATGGTAATGTGGATTTTCTTTTGAGATTCTGCAGCGCAAAATTTCCTCATCTCGCATTGAGGTGATAATTTTGTGGTGTTTCTCCAGTTGTGGTGGGAAGCAGGGGGCACTTCTCTAGCTATGGCGGGCACGTCAGGAACTCGCTCGGGTTGCTTCAGGGAAGTCAAGTCACCTTTTGTGTTGGAAGGGGAACTTCCGGATTACTGTCAAGACGTTAAAAGGGAATATTGCCTCCTCTCCATTTAAGTCCATAAATTATGTTCTCCTCTACTGAGGATGGATGTTAGGGAACATTCGGAGTAGCCTAAAGGGAGTCAAGTACCCTTCTGCCTTTCAAGCGGGAATGTGGGATTTCTCTTGAGATTCTGCAGCGCAAAATTTCCTCATCTTCCATTGAGGTGATAATTTTGTGGTGTTTCTCGAGTTGTGGCGGGAAGCTGGGGGGTGCTTCAAGAGTTGTGACGGGGACCTCAGGAACTCGCTGGGGTTGCTTCAGGGAAGTCAAGTCCTTTTTTGTGTTGGAAGGGGAACTTCCGGATTACTCTCGAGCTGTTAAATGGGAAAAATTCCTCTTCTCGATTTGAGTCCATAAAGTGTGTTTTCCTCTCCACTGAGGAAGGATGTTAGGGAACATTCTGAGTCGCATAAACGGAGTCAGTACCCTTTTGCCTTTCAAGCCGGAATGTGGGATTTCTCTTGAGATTCTCAGCGCAAAATTTCCTCATCTCGCAGTGAGGGGAATATTTTGTTGTGTTTCTCGAATTGCGGCGGGACGCTGGGGGTAGTTTTTGAGTTTAGATGGGGACCTCAGGAACTCACTCGAGTTTCTTCAGGGAAGTCAGGTCCCCTTTTGTGCTGGAAGGGGAACTTCCGGATTAGTCTCGAGCCCCTTAATGGGAATAGGGCCTCTTATGGAGTTGAGTCCATAAAGTGTGTTCTCCTCTCCAATGGGGAAGGATGTTAGGGATCTTTCTGAGTGACATAAAGGGAGTCAAGTACGCTTTTGCCTTTCAATTGGGAATGTTGGATTTCTCTTCAGATTCTGTAGCGCAAAGTTTCCTCATCTCGCATTGAGGGGATAATTTTGTGGTGTTTCCCGAATTTCGGCGGGAAGCTGGGGGTACTTCTCGAGTTTCAACGGGGACCTCAGTAACTCACTGGAGTTACTTTAGGGAAGTCAGTTCCCCTTTAGTGCTGGACCAGGAACTTCCAGATTACTCTCGAGGCCTTTAAGGGAATAGGGGCTCTTCTGGATTTGAGTCCATAAATTGTGTATGCCTCTGCAATGGGGATGGATTTTAGGGAACTTTCTGAGGAGCATAAAGTATGCCAAGTTCCCTTTTGCCTTTCAAGCGGGAATGTGGGATTTCTCTTCAGATTCTGCAGCGCAAAATTACCTCATGTCGCATTGCGGGGATAATACTGTGTTGTTTCTCGAGTTGTGTTTTGAAGTAGGGGATACTTCTGTAGTTGAAACGGGAACCTCAGGAAATCTCTCAGGTTGCTCCAGGGAAGTCAAGTCCCCTTTTGTGTTGGAAGGGAAACTTCTTGATTACTCTTGAGCTTTTAAATGGGAATATTGCCTCTTCTCGATTTGACTGCATGAAGAGTGTTCTCCTCTCCACTGAGGATGGATGTTAGGGAACATTCTGAGTCTCATAAAGGGAGTCAAGAACCCTTTTGCCTTTCAAGAGGGAATGTGATATTTCTCTTGAGATTCTGCAGAGCAATATTTCTTCATCTAGCAATGAAGTGATAATTTTGTGGAGTATGTTCCGTTGCGGCGGGAAGCTGGGGGTACTTCTGGAGTTGCGATGGGGACATCAGGAACTCGCTCGGGTTTCTTCAGGTAAGGCAGGTCCTGTTTTGTGTTTGAAGGGGAACTTCCGGTTCACTATCGAGCCGTTAAGTGGGAATCGGTCCTCATCTCGAATTGAGTCCATAAAGTGTGTTCTCCTCTCCAATGGGCACTGCTCTGTGAGGGAACTTTCTGAATCGCATAAAGGGTGTTAAGAGTCCTTTTGCCTTTCAAGAGGGAATGTGGTATTTCTCTTGAGATTCTGCAGCGCAAAATTTCCTCATCTCGCTCTGAGGGGATAATTTTGTGGTATTTCTCGAGTTGCGGCTGGAGGCTAGGGTATTTCTCGAGTTGCGACGGGGACCTCAGGAACTCGCTTGGGTTGCTTCAGGGAAGTCAGGTCCCCTTTGGTGTTGGAAGGGGAACTTCCGGTTTACTCTCGAGCCGTTTATTGGGAATAGGGCCTCATCTTGATTTGAGTCCATAAAGTGTGTTCTCCTTTCCAATGAGGACGGCTGTGTGAGGGAACTTTCTGAGTCGCATAAAGGGTTTCAAGAACCGTTTTGCCTTTCAAGAGGGAATGTGGTATTTCTCTTGAGATTCTGTAACGCAAAATTTCCTATTCTTGCATTGAGGGGATATTTTGTGGTGTTTCTCGAGTTGCGGCGGGAAGCTGGGGGTACTTCTCAAGTTGCTATTCGTACCTCAGGAACTCACTCGGGTTTCTTCAGGTAAGGCAGGTGCCCTTTTTGTTGGAAGGGGAACTTCCGATTTACTCTCGAGCAGTTAATTGGCAATAGTGCCTCATTTTGAATTGTGTACATAAAGTTCGTTCACCTCTCCAATGGGGACTGATGTTAGTGAAATTTCTGAGTCGCATAAAGGATGTCAAGTACCCTTTTGCATTTCAAGAGGGAATGTGGTATTTCTCTTGAGATTCTGCAGCGCACAATATCCTCATCTCTCACTGAGGAGATAATTTTGTGGTGTATGTCAAGTTGTGGCGGGAATTTTGGATTACTTCTCATGTTGGGACGGGGACCTCAGGAATTTGCTCGAGTTGCTTCTGGAAAGTCAGGTCCCCTTTTGTGTTGGAAGGGGAACTTCCGGTTTAGTCTGGAGCTGTTAAATGGGAACAGGGCCTCATCTCGAATTGAGTCCATAAAGTGTGTTCTCCTCTCCTATGGGGAATGATATTAGTGAAATTTCTGAGTAGCAGAAATGGTATCAAGTACTTTTTGCCTTTCAAGAGGGAATAGTGGTATTTCTCTTGAGATTCTGCAGCCCACAATTTCCTCTTCTCGCATTGAGGGGATAATTTTGTGGTGTTTCTCTAGTTGCGGCAAGAAGCTTGGGGTACTTCTCGAGTTGCCATGTGGACCTCAAGAACTTGCTTGGGTTTCTTCAGGTAAGGCAGGTCCCCTTTTGTGTTGGAAAGGGCACTTCCTGTTTACTCTCCAGCCATTAAATGGGAATAGGGCTTCATCTCGAATTGAGTCCATAAAGTGTGTTCTCCTCTCCAATGGGGACGGCTGTGTGAGGGTACTTTCTGAGTCGCATAAAGGGTGTCAAGTACCCTTTTGCCTTTCAAGCGGGAATGTGGTATTTCTCTTGAGATTCTGCAGCGCACAATTTCCTCATCTCTCATTGAGGGGATAATTCTGTGGTGTTTGTCGAGTTGCGGCGGGATGCTGGGGGTGCTTCTGGAGTTGCAACGGGGACCTCAGGAAGTGGCTCGGGTTGCTTCAGGTAAGTCAGGTCCCCTTTTGTGTTGGAACGGGAACTTCCGGTTTACTTTCGAGCCGTTCATTGGGAATAGGGATTCATCTGGAGTTGAGTCCAAAAGATGTTTTTTCCTCTCCGATGGGTACGGCTCTGTGAGCGAACTTTCTGGGTCACATAAAGTGTGTCAAGTGACCTTTTGCCTTTCAAGCGGGTATGTGGGTCTTCTCTTGAGATTTCGGAGTGCAAAATTTCCTCATCTCGCATTGTGGGAATAATTTTGTTGTGTCTCGAGTTTCGGCTTGGATCTGGGGGTACTTCTCGAGTTGCAGCGTGGACCTCAGGAACTCGTTCGTGTTGCTTCAGGGAAGTCAGGTCCCCTTTTTTTGGAAGTGGAACTTCCAGATTACTCTCGAGCCCTTAAATGGGAATAGGTCCTCTTCTAGATTTGAGTCCATGAAGTGTGTTCTCCGCTCCAATAAGTACGGGTGTTAGGAAACTATCTGAATCGCATAAAGTGTGTCAAGTGCCCTTTTGCCTTTCAAGTGGGAATGTGGGATTTCTATTTAATTGTGCAGTGCAAAATTTCCTCATCTCACATTGAGCGGATAATTTTTTGGTGTTTCCCCTTTTGAGGCGGGAAGCTGGGAGTACTTCTCGAGTTGCGACGGGGACCTCAGGAACTCGCTTGTGTTGCTTCAGGGAAGTTAGTCACCCTTTTCTACTGGAACGGGAATTTCAGGATTACTCTCAAGCTTTAAATGGGAATAGGGCCTCTTCCCAAGTTGAGTCCATAAATTGTGTTCTCCTCTCCAATGGGGATGGCTGTGTGAGGGAATTTTCTGAGTCGCATAAAGGGTGTCAAATACAGTTTTGCCTTTCCAGCGGGACGTGGGATTTCTCTTGAATTGTGCAGCGGAATATTTTCCTGATCTCGCATTGAGGGGATAATTTTGTGGTGTTTCTAGAGTTGCGGCGGGAACCTGGTTGAACTTCTCAGGTAGCGAAGAGGACCTCAGGAATTCTCTCTGGCTGCTTCAGGGAAGTCAGGAACCCTTTTGTGTTGGAAGGGGAATTTCGGGATTACTGTTGAGCCTTTACATGGGAATAGGGCCTCTTCTCGAGTTAAGTCCGTAAAGTGTGTTCTCCTCTCCAATGGGGACGACTGTTTGAGGGAATTTTTTGAGTCTCACCCGGCTGTGCAAACGGGAGAAATACCAGCCCCACCCGCACAGACAGGAGAGATGCCGGCCCAGGCGGCTAAGACGCCAGAGACAAGGGCCTTGCCGGCGCAGACGCGAGAGAGGCCTTCCCCACGTGCGCAGACGGGAGAGAACCCGGCCCCGCCCGCGCAGACTCTAGAGACCCCGGCCCCGCCCACGCAGACTCGAGAGACCTCGGCCCCGCCCGCTCAGATGCTATAGTTGCTGGCGCCGCCCGCGCAGACGCAAGAGAAGCCGGCCCCGCCTGCGCAGATGCGAGAGACCCTTGCCCCGCCCGCGCAGACGCGAGAGACCCCGGCCCCGCCCGCCCAGATGAGAGAGACCTCGGCCCCGCCCACCAGACGTAGGATACGCAGGCCCCGCCCGCGCAGACTCCAGAGAAGCCAGCCCTGGCACAACCGACCATGCAGAGATGCACAGCAATGAAGAGCTACCCCATGCCTGAGGCCAGGGCAGGCGGCCGAGAGGAGAGAGGAGGTACCCCACCTCCAATAGGCAGTGGCTGTGCGGGGGAGGGCCGAGAGGATGTACTCACGTTCAAGGTCAGGAGGGGCGGCCTTGAGGACATACCCCTCATCCAAGGTAAGGTGCAGCAGCTGTGCTTTCTTGGAGCAGCTGTGAAGAGATATCCCACACCCAAGGTAAGAGAAACTCAAATCAGATGGTAGGTATTGCGAGAGGACTTCAGATGGCAGACACACTGAAATCATAATCACAGGAATCTACTCGATCTGATCACATGGACCACAGCCGAATGTGGTCCACTGGAGAAGGGAATGGCAAACCACTTCAGTATATTTGCATTGAGAACCCCATGAACAGTATCAAAGGGCAAAATGACAGGATACTGAATGAGGAATTCCCCAGGTCTGTAGGTGCCCAGTATGCTACTGGAGATCAGTGGAGAAATAACTCTAGAAGGAATGAAGGGATGGACCAAAAGCAAAACCAGTACCCAGTTGTGGATGTGACCGGTGATAGAAGCAAGGTCTGGTGCTGTAAAGAGCAATATTGCATAGGAACCTGGAATGTAAGGTCCAGGAATCAAGGCAAATTGGAAGTGGTCAAACAGGAGATGGCAAGAGTGAACATAGACATTCTAGGAATCAGTTAATTAAAATGGACTGGAATGTGTGAATTTAACTCAGATGACCATTATATATATATACTACTGTGGGCAGAAATCCCTTAGAAGAAATGGAGTAGCCATCATGGTCAACAAGAGACTCCGAAATGCAGTACTTGGATGCAATCTTAAAAACGACAGAATGATTTCTGTTCGTTTCCAAGGCAAACCATTCAACATTACAGTAATCCAGGCCTATGCCCCAACCACTAACGCTGAAGAAGCCGAAGTTGAACGGTTCTATGAAGACCTACAAGACCTTTTAGAACTAACACCCAAAAAGATGTCCTTTTCATTCTAGGGGACTGGAATGCAAAAGTAAGAAGTCAAGAAACACCTGGAGTAACAGGCAAATTTGGCCTTGGAGCACGGAATGAAGCAGGGCCAAGTCGAATAGAGTTTTGTCAAGAGAATGCACTGGTCATAGCAAACTCCCTCTTCCAACAACACAAGAGAAGACTCTACACGTGGACATCACCAGATGGTCAACACCGAAATCAGATTGATTATATTCTTTGCAGCCAAAGATGGAGAAGCTGTACACAGTTAGCAAAAACAAGACCAGGAGCTGACTGTGGCTCAGATCATGAACTCCTTATTGCCAAATTCAGACTTAAATTGAAGAAAGTAGGGAAAACCCCTAGACCATTCAGATATGACCTCAATCAAATCCCTTATGATTATATAATGGAAGTGAGAAATAGATTTAAGGCACTAGATCTGATAGATAGAGTGCCTGATGAACTCTGGATGGAGGTTCGTGACATTGTACAGGAGACAGGGACCAAGAGCATCCCCATGGAAAAGAAATGCAAAAAAAAGCAAAATGGCTGTCTGAGGTGGCCTTACAAATAGCTGTGAAAAGAAGAGAAGCGAAAAGCAAAGGAGAAAGGGAAAGATATAAGCATTAGAATGCAGAGTTCCAAAGAATAGCAAGGAGAGATAAGAAAGCCTTCCTCAGTGATCAATGCAAAGAAATAGAGGAAAACAACAGAATAGGAAAAACAAGAGATCTCTTCAAGAACATTAGATATTCCAAGGGAACATTTCATGCAAAGATGGGCTCGATAAAGGACAGAAATGGTATGGACCTAACGGAAGCAGAAGATATTAAGAAGAGGTGGCAAGAATACACAGAAGAACTGTACAAAAAAGATCTTCACGACCAGGATAGTCACGAAAATGTGATCACTGGCCTAGAGCCAGATATCATCGAATGTGAATTCAAGTGTGCCTTAGAAAGCAACACTACAAACAAAGCTAGTGGAAGTGATGGAATTCCAGTTGAGCTATTTCAAATCTTGAAAGATGATGCTGTGAAAGTGCTGCACTCAATATGCCAACAAATTTGGAAAACTCAGCAGTGGCCACAGGACTGGAAAAGGTCAGTCTTCATTCTAATCCCAAAGAAAGGCAATGCCAAAGAATGCTCAAGCTACCGCACAATTGCACTCATCTCACACGCTAGTACGGTCATGCTCAAAATTCTCCAAGCCAGGCTTCAGCAATATGTGATCCGTGAACTCCCAGATGTTCAAGCAGGTTTTAGAAAAGGCAGAGGCACCAGAGATCAAATTGCCAACATCCGCTGGATCACGGAGAAAGCGAGAGAGTTCCAGAAAAACATCTATTTCTGCTTCATTGACTATGCCAAAGCCTTTGACTGTGTGGATCACAATAAACTGTGGAAGATTCTGAAAGAGATGGGAATACGAGACCACCTGACCTGCCTCTTGAGAAACCTGTATGCAGGTCAGGAAGCAGCAGTCAGAACTGTGCATGGAACAACAGACTGGTTCCAAATAGGAAAAGGAGTACGTCAAGGCTGTATATTGTAATCTTGCTTATTTAACTTCTATGCAGAGTGCATCATGAGAAATGCTGGGCTGGAAGAAGAACAACTGGAATCAAGATTGCTGGGAGAAATATCAATAACCTCAGATATGCAGGTGACACCACCTTTAGGGCAGAAAGTGAGGAGGAACTCAAAAGCCTCTTGATGAAAGTGAAAGAGGAGAGTGAAAAGGTTGGCTTGAAGCTCAACATTCAGAAAACAAAGGTGATGGAATCTGGTCCCAACACTTCACGGGAAATAGATGGAAAAACAGTGGAAACAGTGTCACACTTTATTTTTGGGGGCTCAAAAATCACTGCAGATGCTGATTGAAGCCATGAAATTAAAAGGCGCTTACTCCTTGGAAGGAAAGTTATGATCAACCTTGATAGTATATTAAAAAGCAGAGACATCACTTTGCCAAAAAAGCTCCATCTAGTCAAAGCTATGGTTTTTCCCGTGGTCATGTATGGATGTGAGAGTTGGACTGTGAAGAAAGCTGATCGCCGAAGAACTGATGCTTTCGAACTGTGGTATTGGAGAAGACTCTTGAGAGTCCCTTGCACTGCAAGAAGATCCAACCAGTCCATTCTAAGGGAGATCAATCGTCGGTGTTCATTGGAAGGACTGATGCTAAAGTTGAAATTGCAATACTTCGGCCACCTCATGCGATGAGTTGACTCACTGGAAAAGATTCTGATGCTAGGAGAGGTTGGGGGCTGGAGGAGAAGGGGACGACATAGAATGAGATGGCTGGATAGCATCACCGGCTCTGTGGCCATGAGTTTGAGTGAACTCTGGGAGTTGGTATCGGACAGGGAGGCCTAGCGTACAGTGATTCATGGGGTCGCGGAGAGTCGGACACGACTGAGCGACTGAACTGAACTGAACTGAATAAAGTGTGTCAAATACCCTTTTCCCTTTCAGGCAGGAATGTGGGATTTCTCTTGAAATTCTGCAGCGCAAAATTTCTTCATCTCGCATTGAGGGGATAATTTTGTGGTGTTTCTCGAATTGTGGCGGGAAGCTGGGGGTATTCCTTGAGGTGCGAAGGGGACCTCAGGAACTCACTCGAGTTACTTCAGGGAAGTCAGGTCCCCGATTTTGCTGGAAGTGGAACTTCCGGATTAGTCTTGAGCCGTTAAATGGGAATATTGCCTCTTCTCGATTTGAGTCCTTAAAGTGTGTTCTCCTCTCCAATGGGGACGGATGTTAGGGACCATTCTGATTCGCCTAAAGGGAGTCAAGGACACTTTTGCCTTTCAAGCGGGAATGTGGGATTTCTCTTGAGATTCTGCAGCGTAAAATTACCTCATCTCGCATTGAGGGGATAATTTTGTGGTATTTCTCGAGTTGCAGAGGGAGGCAGGGGATACTTCTCGACTTGCAACGGGGACCTCAGGAACTCGCTCGGGTTGCTTCAGCGAAGTCAAGTCTCCTTTTGTGTTGGAAGGGGAACTTCCAGATTACTCTCGAGCCGTTTAATGGGAACATTGCCTCTTCTCGATTTGAGTCCAGAGAGTGTGTTCTCCTCTGCACTGAGGACGGATGTTAGGGAACATTCTGAGTCGCCTAAAGGGAGTCATGTACACTATTGCCTTTCCACCGGGAATGTGGGATTTCTCTTGAGATTCTGCAGCGCAAAATTTCCTCATCTCACATGGAAGGCATAATTTTTTGGTGTTTCACGAATTGGGTTGGGAAACTGGGGGTACTACTGCAGTTCCAACGAGTACCTCTGGACCACACTCGAGTTACTTCAGGGAAGTCTGGTCCCATTTTGTGCTGGAAGGGGAACTTCCGTATTACTCTCGAACCCTTTAATGTGAATAGGGCCTCTTCTCGAATAGAGTCCATAAAGTGTGTTCTCCTCCCAATGGGGACAGCTGTGTGAGGGAACTTTCTGAGTCGAATAAAGGGTGTCAAGTACCTTTTTGCCTTAAAGAGGGAATGTGGTATTTCTCTTGAGATTCTGCATCGCAAAATTTCCTCATCTCGCATTTTAGGGATAATTTTGTGGTGTTTCCCGAGTTGCGGCGGGAAGCTGGGGGTGCTTCTCGAGTTGCGACGGGGACCTCAGGAACTCGCTGGGGTTGCTTCAGGGAAGTCAGCTCCCCTTTGTGTTGGAAGGGGAACTTCCGGTTTACTCTCGAGCCCTTAAATGTGCACAGGGGCTCATCTCGAATTGAGTCCATAAAGTGTGTTCTCCTCTCCAAAGGGGACAGCTGTTTGAGGGAACTTTCTGAGTCGAATAAAGGGTGTCAAGTACGTTTTTGCCTTTTCAAAAGGGAATGTGGTATTTGTCTTGAGATTCTGCATCGCAAAATTTCCTCCTCTCACATTGAGGGGATAATTTTGTGGTGTTTCTCGATTTGCGAAGGGAAGCTGGTTGTGCTTCTCAGGTTGATACGGGGACTTCAGGAACTCGCTCGGGTTGCTTCACGGAAGTCATGACCCCTTTTTTTTGGAAGGGGAACCTCCGGTTTACTCTCGAGCCGTTAATGGGAATAGGGGCTCATCTTGAATTGAGTCCATAAAATGTGTTCTCCTCTCCAATGGGGACTGATATTAGTGAAATTTCTGAGTCGAATAAAGGGTGTCAAGTACCCACTGCCTTTCAAGCGGGGATGTGGTATTTCACTTGAGATTCTGCAGCGCAAATTTTCCTCATCTCGCATTGAGTCTATAATATTGTGGTGTTTCTATAGTTGCGGAGAGAAGCTGGGGGTACTTCTCGAAGTGCGTCGGGGACCTCAGGAACTCGCTCGGGTTGATTCAGGGAAGTCAGGTCCCCATTCGTTTTGGAATAGGAATGTCCGGTTTACTCTGGAGCCGTTAAAAGGGAATAGGTCCTCCTCTGGAATTGAGTCCTTAATGTGTGTTCTCCTCTCCAATAGGGACGGCTGTGTGAGGGAACTTTTTGAGTCGCATAAAGGGTGTCAAGTACCCTTTTGCCTTTCAAGAGAGAATGTGATATTTCTCTTGAGATGCAGCACAAAATTTTCTCACCTCGCGTTGCGGGGAAAATTTTGTGGTTTTTCTCTTGTTGCGGCGTGAACCTGGGGTAACTGCTCGAGTTGCGACGGGGACCCCAGGAAGTCGCTCTGGTTGCTTCAGGGCAGTCAGGTCCCCATTGGAGTGGAAGCGGAACTTCCGGTTTACTCTCGAGCCATTAAATGGGAATAGGGGCTCATCTCGTATTGAGTCCATAAAGTGTGTTCTCCTCTCCAAAGGGGACGGCTGTGTGAGAGAACTTTCTGAGTCGCAAAAATGGTGTCCTGTACCCTTTTGCCTTGCAAGAAGGAATGTAGCATTTCTCTTGAAATTCTGCAGCGCAAAATTTCTTCATCTCGCATTGAGGGAATAATTTTGTGGTGTTTCTCGAGTTGCGGCGGGAATCTGGGGGTACTTCTCGAGGTACGATGGGGACCTCAGGACCTTGCTCGGGTTTCTTCAGGGAAGTCTGGTCCCCTTTTTGTTGGAAGGGAAAATTTAGGTTTACTCTAGAGCCGTTAAATGGGAATAGGGGCTCATCTCGAATTGAGTCCGTAAAGTATATTTTCCTCTCCAACGGGGATGGATGATAGTGCAATTTCTGCGTCCCAAAAAAGGGTGTCAAGAAAACTTTGCCTTTCAAGAGGGAAGGTGGTATTTCTCTTGAGATTCTGCAGCGCAAAATTCCCTCATCTGGCATTGAGGGGATAATTTTCGGGTGTTTCTCGAGTTGCGGCGGGAAGCTGGGGGTGCTACTCGAGTTGCGACGGGGACCACAGGAACTCGCTGGGGTTGCTTCAGGGAAGTCAGGTCCCCTTTGGTGTTGGAAGGGGAACTTCCATTTCATCTCGAGCCCTTCAGTGTGTACAGGGGCTCATCTCGAATTGAGTCCATAAAGTGTGTTCTCCTCTCCAAAGTGGATGGCTGTGTGAGGGAACTTTCTGAGTCGAATAAAGGGTGTCAAGTACCTTTTTGCCTTTCAAGAGGCAATGTGGTAAATCTCTTGAGATTCTGCATGGGAAAATTTCCTCATCTCGCATTGAGGGGATAATTTTGGGGTGTTTCTCGAGTTGCGGCGGGAAGCTGGGGTGCCTCTCGAGTTGCAAAGGGGACCTCAGGAACTCGCTGGGGTTGCTTCAGGGAAGTCAGGTCCTCTTTGCTGTTGGAAGGGGAACTTCCGGTTTCCTCTCGAGCCCTTAAATGTGCACAGGGGCTCATCTCGAATTGAGTCCATAAAGTGTGTTCTCCTCTCCAAAAGGGACAGCTGTGTGAGGGAACTTTCTGAGTCGCAAAAAGGTTGTCCTGTACTCTTTTGCCTTACAAGAAGGAATGTGGTATTCTCTTGAAAGTCTGCAGCGCCAAATTTCATCATCTCGCATTGAGGGAATAATTTTGTGGTGATTCTCGAGTTGCGGCGGGAATCTGGGGGTACTTCTCGAGGTACGATGGGGACCTCAGGAATTTGCTGTTTTTTTCAAGGAAGTCAGGTCCCCTTTTTGTTGGAAGGGAAAATTTCGGTTTACTCTAGAGCTGTTAAATGGGAATAGGGGCTCATCTCGAATTGAGTTCGTAAAGTTAATTTTCCTCTCCAATGGGGATGGATGATAGTGAAATTTCTGCGTCCCAAAAAAGGGTATCATGAAACCTTTGCCTTTCAAGAGGGAAGGTGGTATTTCTCTTGAGATTCTGCAGCGCAAAATTTCATCATCTCGCATTGAGGGGATAATTTTTTGGTGTTTCCCGAGTTGCGGCATGAAGCTGGGGGTACATCTCAATTTGCTACGGGGACCTCAGGAACTCGCTCGGGTCTCTTCAGGGAAGTCAGGTCCCCTTTGGTTTTGGAAGGGGAACTTCCGGTTTCATCTCGAGCCCTTAAATGTGAAGAGGGGCTCATCTCGAATTGAGTCCATAAAGTGTCTTCTCCTCTCCAAAGGGACGGCTGTGTGAGGGAACTTTCTGAGTCGAATAAACGGTGTAAAAAACCTTTTTGCCTTTCGAGAGGGAAGGTGGTATATCTCGTGAGATTCTGCATCGCCAAATTTCCTCATCTGGCATAGAGGGGATAATTTTGTGATGTTTCTCGATTTGCGACGGGAAGCTGGGGGTGCTGCTCGAGTTGCGACGGGGACCTCAGGAACTCGCTGGGGTTGCTTCAGGGAAGTCAGGTCCCCTTTGGTGTTGAAAGCGGAACTTCCGGTTTCCTCTCGAGCCCTTCAATGTGAACAGGGGCTCATCTCCAATTGAGTCCATAAAGTGTTCTCCTCTCCAAAGTGGACGGCTGTGTGAGGGAACTTTCTGAGTCGAATAAAGGGTGTCAAGTACCTTTTTGCCTATCAAGAGGGAATGTCGTATTTCTCTTGAGATGCTACTTTGCAAAATTTCCTAATCTCGCATTGAGGGGATAATTTTGGGGTGTTTCTCGAGTTGGGGCGGGAAGCTGGGGGTGCTTTTCGAGTTTCGACGGGGACCTCAGGAACTCGCTGGGGTTGCTTCAGGGAAGTCAGGTCCCCTTTGGTGTTGGAAGGGGAACTTCCGTATTCCTCTCGAGCCCTTAAATGTGCACAGGGGCTCATCACGAATTGAGTCCATAAAGTGTGTTCTCCTCTGCAAAGGGGACGGATTTGTGAGGGAACTTTCTGTGTCGAATAAAGGGTGTCAAGTACCTTTTTGCCTTTCAAGAGGGAATGTGGTATTTCTCTTGAGATTCTGCTTCGCAAAATTTCCTCATCTCGCATTGAGGGGATAATTTTGGGGTGTTTCTCGACTTGCGGCGGGAAGCTGGGGTGCTTCTGGAGTTGCAACGGGGACCTCAGGAAATCGCTGGGGTTGCTTCAGGAAAGTCAGGTCCCCATTGTGGTTGGAAGGGGAACTTCCGTTTCCTCTCGAGCCCTTCATTGTGAAAAGGGGCTTATCTCGAATTGAGTCCATAAAGTGTGTTCTCCTCTCCAAAGGGGAAGGCTATTTGAGGGAACTTTCTGAGTCAAATAAAGGGTGTCAAGTACCTTTTTGCCTTTCAAGAGGGAATGTGGTATTACTCTTGAGATGCTGCATCACAAAATTTGCTCAACTCGCATTGAGGGGTAATTTTGGGGTGTTTCTCGAGTTGCGGCGGGAAGCTGGGCGTGCTTCTCGACTTGCGACGGGAACCTCAGGAACTCGCTGGGGTTGGTTCAGGGAAGTCAGGTCCCCTTTGGTGTTGGAAGGGGAACTTCCGGGTTCCTCTCAAGCCCTTCAATGTGCACAGGGGCTCATCTCTAATTCAGTCCATAATGTGTGTTCTCCTCTCCAAAGGGGACGGCTGTGTGAGGGAACTTTCTGAGTCGAAAAAAGGGTGTCAAGTACCTTTTTGCCATTCAAGAAGGAGTGTGGTATTTCTCTTGAGATACTGCATCGCAAAATTTTATCATCTCGCATTGAGGGGATAATTTTGGAGTGTTTTTCGAGTTGCAGCGGGAAGCTGGTGATGTTTCTCGAGTTGCGACGGGGACCTCAGGAACTCGCTCTGGTTGCTTCAGGGAAGTCAGGTCCCCTTTGTTGTTGAAAGGGGAACTTCTGGGATCCTCTCTAGCCCTTAAATGTGCACAGGGGCTCCCCTCGAATTGAGTCCATAGAATGTGTTCTCTCCAAAGGGGACGGCTGTGTGAGGGAAGTTTCTGACTCGAATAAAGGGTGTCAAGTACCTTTTTGCCTTTCCAGAGGGAATGTGGTATTTCTCTTGCGTTGCTGCATCGCAAAATTTCCTCATCTCGCATTGAGGGGATAATTTTGGGGTGTTTCTCGAGTTGCGGCGGGAAGCTGTTTGTGCTTCAAGAGTTGGGACGGGGACCTCAGGAACTCGCTGGGGTTGCTTCACGGAAGTCAGGTCCCCTTTGGTGTTGGAAGGGGAACTTCCGGGTTCTTCTCGAGCCCTTAAATGTGCACAGGGGCTCGTCTCGAATTGAATCCATAAAGTGTGTTATCCTCTAAAAGGGGACGGCTGTGTGAGGGAACTTTCTGAGTCGAATACAGGGTGTCAAGTACCTTTTTGCCTTTCAAGAGGGAATGTGGTATTTCTCTTTAGATGCTGTATCGCAAAATTTCCTCATCTCGCATGGAAGGGATAATTTTGGGGTGTTTCATGAGTTGCGGCCGGAAGCTGGGGGTGCTTCTCGAGTTGCGACGGGGACCTCAGGAACTCGCTGGGGTTGCTTCTGCGAAGTCAGGTCCCCTTTGCTGTTGGAAGGGGAACTTCCGGGTTCCTCTAGAGCCCTTAAATGTGCACAGGGGCTCATCTCGAATTGAGTCCATAAAGTGTGTTCTCCTGTAAAAGGGTTCGGCTGTCTGAGGGAACATTCTGAGTCGAATAAAGGGTGTCAAGTATCTTTTTGCCTTTCAAGAAGGAGTGTGGTATTTCTCTTGAGATACTGCATCGCAAAGTTTAATCATGTCGCATTGAGGGGATAATTTTGGGGTGTTTTTCGAGTTGTGGCTGGAAGCTGGGGGTGCTTCTCGAGTTGCAACGGGGACCTGAGGAACTCGCTGTGGTTGCTTCAGGGAAGTCAGGTCCCATTTATTGTTGAAAGGGGAACTTCTGGGATCCTCTCGAGCCCTTAAATGTGCACAGGGGCTCCTCTCGAATTGAGTCCATAAAGTGTGTTCTTTCCAAAGCGGACGGCTGTGTGAGGGAAGTTTCTGAGTCGAATAAAGGGTGTCAAGTACCTTTTGGCCGTTCAAGAGGGAATGTGGTATTTCTATTGAGATGCTGCATCGCAAAATTTCCTCATCTCGCATTGAGGGGATAATTTTGGTGAGTTTCTCGAGTTGCGGCGGGAAGCTGTTTGTGCTTCAAGAGTTGGGACGGGGACCTCAGGAACTCGCTGGGGTAGCTTCAGGGAAGTCAGGTCCCCTTTGGTGTTGGAATGGGAACTTCCGGATTCCTCTCGAGCCCTTCAATGTTAACAGGGGCTCATCTCGAACTGAGTCTATAAAGTGTGTTCTCCTCTCCAATGGGGACTGATGTTAGTGAAGTTTCTGAATCGCATAAAGGTTGTCAAGTACCCTTTTGACTTTCAATAGGGAATGTGGTATTTCCCTTGAGATTCTGCAGCGCAAAATTTCCTCACCTTGCATTGCGGGCAAAATTATGTTGTGTTTCACGACGTGCGCCGGGAAGCTGTGATAACTGCTCAGGTTGCGACGGGGACCACAAGAACTCGCTGGGGTTGCTTCAGGGAAGTCAGGTCCCCTTTGGTGTTGGAAGGGGAACTTCCGGTTTCCTCTCGAGCCCTTCAATGTGCACAGGGGCTCCTCTCGAATTGAGTCCGTAAAGTGTGTTCTCCTCTCCAAAGGGCACGGCTGTGTGAGGGAAATTTCTGAGTCGCATAAAGGGTGTCAAGTACCTTTATGCCTTTCCGGAGGGAATGTGGTATTTCTCTTGAGATGCTACAGCGCCAAATTTCCTCATCTCGCATGGAGGGGATAATTTTGGGGTCTTTCTCGAGTTGCGGCTGGAAGCTGGTGTTGTTTCTCGAGTTGCGACGGGGTGCTCAGGATCTCGCTGGGGTTGCTTCAGGGAAGTAAGATCCGCTTTGGTTTTGGAAGGGGAACTTCCGGTTTTCTCTAGAGCCCTTCAATGTGCACAGGGGCTTCTCTCGAATTGAGTCCGTAAAGTGTGTTCTCCTCTCCAAAGGGGAGGGCTTTGTGAGGGAACTTTCTGAGTCGAACAAAGGTTGTCAAGTACCTTTTTGCCTTTCCAGAGGGAATGTGGTATTTCTTTTGAGATGCTGCATCGCCAAATTTCCTCATCTCGCATGGAGGGGATAATTTTGTGGTGTTTCTCGAGTTGCGGAGGGAAGCTCGGGGTGCTTCTCGTGTTGCGACGGGGAAATCAGGAACTCCTGGGGTTGCTTCAAGGAAGTCAGGTCCCCTTTGGTGTTGGAAGGGGAACTTCCGGTTTCCTTCGAGCCCTTCAATGTGCACAGGTGCTTCTCTCGAATTGAGTCCCTAAAGTGTGTTCTCATCTCCAAAAGAGACGGCTGTGTGAGGGAACTTTCTGAGTCGAATAAAGGGTGTCAATACCTTTTTGCCTTTCCAGAGGGAATGTGGTATTTCTCTTGAGATGTTGCATCGCCAAAATTCCTCATCTCGCATGGAGGGGATAATTTTGGGGTGTTTCTCGAGTTGCGGCGGGAAGCTGGGGGTGCTTCTCGAGTTGCGACGGTGACCTCAGGAACTCGCTGGGGTTGCTTCAGGGAATTCAGGTCCCCTTTGATGTTGGAAGGGGAACATCCGGTTTCCTCTCGAGCCCTTCAATGTGCACAAGGGCTCCTCTCGAATTGAGTCCGTAAAGTGTGTTCTCCTCTCCAAAGGGGACGGCTGTGTGAGGGAACTTTCTGAGTCGAAAAAGGGTGTTAAGTACCTTTTTTCCTTTCCAGAGGGAATGTGGTATTTCTCTTGAGATGCTGCATCGCAAAATTTCCTCATCTCGCATTCAGGGAATAATTTTTGAGTGTTTCTCGACTTGCGGCGGGAAGCTTGGGGTGCTTCAAGAGTTGCGCCGGGGACCTCAGGAACTCACTGAGGTTGCTTCAGGGAAGTCAGTTCCCCTTGGGGTTGGAAGGGGAACTTACGGGTTCCTCTCGAGCCCTTAAATGTGCACAGGGGCTCATCTCGAATTGAGTCCATTAAGTTTATTCTCCTCTAAAATGGGACGGCTGTGTGAGGGAACTTTCTGAGATGCATAAAGGGTGTCAAGTACCTTTTTGCCTTTCAAGAGGGAATGTGGTATTTCTTTTGAGATGCTGCATCGCAAAATTTCATCATTTCGCATTGAGGAGATAATTTTGGGGCGTTTCTCCAGTTTAGGCGGGAAGATGGGGGTGCTTCTCGAGTTGCAACGGGGACCTCAGAAACTCGCTGGGGTTGCTTCAGGGAAGTCAGGTCCCCTTTGGTGTTGGAAGGGGAACTTCCGGTTTCCTCTCGAGCCCTTCAATGTGCTCAGGGGCTCCTCTCGAATTGAGTCCTTGAAGTGTGTTCTCCTCTACAAAGGGGATGGCTGTGTGAGGGAACTTTCTGAGTCGAATAAAGGGTGTCAAGTACCTTTTTGATTTTCCAGAGGGAATGTGGTATTTTTCTTGAGATGCCGCATCGCCAAATTGCCTCATCTCGCATGGAGGGGATAATTTTGGTGTGTTTCTCGAGTTGCGGCGGGAAGCTGAGTGTGCTTCTAGAGTTGCGATGGGTACCCCAGGAACTCGCTGGGGTTGCTTCAGGGAAGTCAGGTCCCCTTTGGTGTTGGAAGGGGAACTTCTGGTTTCCTCTCGAGCCCTTAAATGTGCCCAGGGGCTCCTCTCGAATTGAGTCCGTAAAGTGTGTTCTCCTCTCCAAAGGGGACGGCTGTGTGAGGGAACTTTCTGAGTCGAATAAAGGGTGTCAAGTACCTTTCTGCCTTTCCAGAGGAAACGTGGTATTTCTCGTGAGATGCTGCATCGCCAAATTTTCCTCATCTCTCATGGATGGCATAATTTTGGGGTGTTTCTCGAGTTGCGGAAGGAAGCTGTGGGTGCTTCTCGAGTTGCGACGTGGACCTCAGGAACTCGATGGGGTTGCTTCAGTGAAGTCAGGTCCACTTTAGTGTTGGAAGGGGAACGTCCGGTTTCCTCTCGAGCCCTTCAATGTGCACAGGGGCTCCTCTCGAATTGAGTCCGTAAAGTGTGTTTTCCTCTCCAAAGGGGACGGCTGTGTGAGGGAACTTTCTGAGTCGAATAAAGGGTGTCAAGTAACTTTTTGCATTTCCAGAGGGAATCTGGTAATTCTCTAGAGATGCTGCATCGCCAAATTTCCTCATCTCGCATGGAGGGGATAATTTTGGGGTGTTTCTCGAGTTGTGGCGGGAAGCAGGGGGTGCTTCTCAAGTTGCGACGGGGACCTCAGGAACTCGCTGCGGTTGCTTCAGGGAATTCAGTTCCCTTTTGGTGTTGCAAGGGAAACTTCCGGTTTCCTCTCGAGTCCTTCAATGTGCACAGAGGCTCCTCTGGAATTGAGTCCGTAAATTGTGTTCTCCTCTCTAAAGAGGACGGCTGTGTGAGGGAACTTTCTGAGTCGATAAAGGGCGTCAAGTACCTTTTTGCCTTTCCAGAGGGAATGTGGTATTTTTCTTGAGATGCTGCATCGCAAAATTTCCTCATCTCGCATGGAGGGGATAATTTTGGGATGTTTCTCGAGTTGCGGCGGGAAGCTGGGGGTGCTTCTCGAGTTGCGACGGGGACTTCAGGAACTCGCTGGGGTTGCTTCAGGGAAGTCAGGTCCCCTTTGTTGTTGGAAGGGGAACTTCCGGTTTCCTCTCGAGCCCTTCAATGTGCACAGGGGCTCCTCTCGAATTGAGTCCGCAAAGTGTGTTCTCTTCTCTAAAGGGGACGGCTGTGTTAGGGAACATTCTGAGTCGAATAAAGGGTGTCAAGTATCTTTTTGCCTTTCCAGAGGGAATGTGGTATTTCTCTTGAGATGCTGCATCGCCAAATTTCTTCATGTAGAATGGAGGTGATAATTTTGTGGTTTTTGTCGAGTTGCGGCGGGAAGCTAGGGGTGCTTCTCGAGTTGCGACGGGGACCTCAGGAACTCCCTGGGGTTGCTTCAGGGAAGTCAGGTCCCATTTGTTGTTGGAAGGGGAACTTCCGGTTTCCTCTGGAGCCCTTCAATGTGCACAGGGGCTCCTCTCGAGTTGAGTCCGTAAAGTGTGTTCTCCTCTCCAACGGGGACGGCTGGGTGAGGGAACTTTCTGAGTCGAATAAAGGGTGTCAAGTACCTTTTTGCCTTTCCAGAGGGAATGTGGTATTTCTCCTGAGATGCTGCATCGCCAAATTTCCTCATCTCGCATGGAGAGGATAATTTTGTGGTGTATCTCGAGTTGCGGCGGGAAGCTAGGGGTGCTTCTCGAGTTGCGACGGGGACCTCAGGAACTCGCTGGGGTTGGTTCAGGGAAGTCAGTTCCACTTTGGTGCTGGAAGGGCAATTTCTGGTTTCCTCTCGAGCCTTTCAATGTGCACAGGGGCTCCTTTCGAATTGAGTCCGTAAAGTGCGTTCTCCTCTCCCAACGGGACGGCTGTGTGAGGGAACTTTCTGAGTGGAATAAAGGGTGTCAAGTACATTTTTGCCTTTCCAGAGGGAATGTGGTATTTATCTTGAGATTCTGCATCGCCAAAATTCCTCATCTAGAAATGAGGGGATAATTTTGGTGTTTTTGTCGAGTTGCGGCGGGAATCTAGGTGTGCTTCTCGAGTTGCGACTGAGACCTCAGGAACTCCCTGGGGTTGCTTCAGGGAAGTCAGGTTCCCTTTGGTGTTGGAAGGGGAACTTCCGGTTTCCTCTCGAGCCCTTCAATTTGCACAAGGGCTCCTCTTGAATTGAGTCCGTAAAGTGTGTTCTACTCTCCGAAGAGGACGGCTGTTTGAGGGAACTTTCTGAGTCGAATAAAGGGTGTCAAGTACCTTTTTGCCTTTCCAGAGGGAATGTGGTGTTTCTCTTGAGATGCTGCATCGCCATATTTCCTCATCTCGCTTGGAGGGTATAATTTTTTGGTGTTTCTCGAGTTGCGGCGGGAAGCTGTTTGTGCTTCTCGAGTTGCGACGGGGACCTCAGGAACTCGCTGTGGTTGGTTCAGGGAAGTCAGTTCCCCTTTGGTGCTGGAAGGGGAATTTCTGGTTTCCTCACGAGCCCTTCAATGTGCACGGGGGCTCCTTTCGAATTGAGTCCGTAAAGTGCGTTCTCCTCTCCAAAGGGGACGGCTGTGTGAGGGAACTTTCTGAGTCGAATAAATGGTGTCAAATACATTTCTGCCTTTCCAGAGGGAATGTGGTATTTCTCTTGAGATGCTGCATCGCGAAATTTCCTCATCTCGCATGGAGGGGATAATTTTGGTGTGTTTCTCGAGTTGCGGCGGGAAGCTGAGTGTGCTTCTAGAGTTGCGATGGGTACCCCAGGAACTCGCTGGGGTTGCTTCAGGGAAGTCAGGTCCCCTTTGGTGTTGGAAGGGGAACTTCTGGTTTCCTCTCGAGCCCTTAAATGTGCCCAGGGGCTCCTCTCGAATTGAGTCCGTAAAGTGTGTTCTCCTCTCCAAAGGGGACGGCTGTGTGAGGGAACTTTCTGAGTCGAATAAAGGGTGTCAAGTACCTTTCTGCCTTTCCAGAGGAAACGTGGTATTTCTCGTGAGATGCTGCATCGCCAAATTTTCCTCATCTCTCATGGATGGCATAATTTTGGGGTGTTTCTCGAGTTGCGGAAGGAAGCTGTGGGTGCTTCTCGAGTTGCGACGTGGACCTCAGGAACTCGATGGGGTTGCTTCAGTGAAGTCAGGTCCACTTTAGTGTTGGAAGGGGAACGTCCGGTTTCCTCTCGAGCCCTTCAATGTGCACAGGGGCTCCTCTCGAATTGAGTCCGTAAAGTGTGTTTTCCTCTCCAAAGGGGACGGCTGTGTGAGGGAACTTTCTGAGTCGAATAAAGGGTGTCAAGTAACTTTTTGCATTTCCAGAGGGAATCTGGTAATTCTCTAGAGATGCTGCATCGCCAAATTTCCTCATCTCGCATGGAGGGGATAATTTTGGGGTGTTTCTCGAGTTGTGGCGGGAAGCAGGGGGTGCTTCTCAAGTTGCGACGGGGACCTCAGGAACTCGCTGCGGTTGCTTCAGGGAATTCAGTTCCCTTTTGGTGTTGCAAGGGAAACTTCCGGTTTCCTCTCGAGTCCTTCAATGTGCACAGAGGCTCCTCTGGAATTGAGTCCGTAAATTGTGTTCTCCTCTCTAAAGAGGACGGCTGTGTGAGGGAACTTTCTGAGTCGATAAAGGGCGTCAAGTACCTTTTTGCCTTTCCAGAGGGAATGTGGTATTTTTCTTGAGATGCTGCATCGCAAAATTTCCTCATCTCGCATGGAGGGGATAATTTTGGGATGTTTCTCGAGTTGCGGCGGGAAGCTGGGGGTGCTTCTCGAGTTGCGACGGGGACTTCAGGAACTCGCTGGGGTTGCTTCAGGGAAGTCAGGTCCCCTTTGTTGTTGGAAGGGGAACTTCCGGTTTCCTCTCGAGCCCTTCAATGTGCACAGGGGCTCCTCTCGAATTGAGTCCGCAAAGTGTGTTCTCTTCTCTAAAGGGGACGGCTGTGTTAGGGAACATTCTGAGTCGAATAAAGGGTGTCAAGTATCTTTTTGCCTTTCCAGAGGGAATGTGGTATTTCTCTTGAGATGCTGCATCGCCAAATTTCTTCATGTAGAATGGAGGTGATAATTTTGTGGTTTTTGTCGAGTTGCGGCGGGAAGCTAGGGGTGCTTCTCGAGTTGCGACGGGGACCTCAGGAACTCCCTGGGGTTGCTTCAGGGAAGTCAGGTCCCATTTGTTGTTGGAAGGGGAACTTCCGGTTTCCTCTGGAGCCCTTCAATGTGCACAGGGGCTCCTCTCGAGTTGAGTCCGTAAAGTGTGTTCTCCTCTCCAACGGGGACGGCTGGGTGAGGGAACTTTCTGAGTCGAATAAAGGGTGTCAAGTACCTTTTTGCCTTTCCAGAGGGAATGTGGTATTTCTCCTGAGATGCTGCATCGCCAAATTTCCTCATCTCGCATGGAGAGGATAATTTTGTGGTGTATCTCGAGTTGCGGCGGGAAGCTAGGGGTGCTTCTCGAGTTGCGACGGGGACCTCAGGAACTCGCTGGGGTTGGTTCAGGGAAGTCAGTTCCACTTTGGTGCTGGAAGGGCAATTTCTGGTTTCCTCTCGAGCCTTTCAATGTGCACAGGGGCTCCTTTCGAATTGAGTCCGTAAAGTGCGTTCTCCTCTCCCAACGGGACGGCTGTGTGAGGGAACTTTCTGAGTGGAATAAAGGGTGTCAAGTACATTTTTGCCTTTCCAGAGGGAATGTGGTATTTATCTTGAGATTCTGCATCGCCAAAATTCCTCATCTAGAAATGAGGGGATAATTTTGGTGTTTTTGTCGAGTTGCGGCGGGAATCTAGGTGTGCTTCTCGAGTTGCGACTGAGACCTCAGGAACTCCCTGGGGTTGCTTCAGGGAAGTCAGGTTCCCTTTGGTGTTGGAAGGGGAACTTCCGGTTTCCTCTCGAGCCCTTCAATTTGCACAAGGGCTCCTCTTGAATTGAGTCCGTAAAGTGTGTTCTACTCTCCGAAGAGGACGGCTGTTTGAGGGAACTTTCTGAGTCGAATAAAGGGTGTCAAGTACCTTTTTGCCTTTCCAGAGGGAATGTGGTGTTTCTCTTGAGATGCTGCATCGCCATATTTCCTCATCTCGCTTGGAGGGTATAATTTTTTGGTGTTTCTCGAGTTGCGGCGGGAAGCTGTTTGTGCTTCTCGAGTTGCGACGGGGACCTCAGGAACTCGCTGTGGTTGGTTCAGGGAAGTCAGTTCCCCTTTGGTGCTGGAAGGGGAATTTCTGGTTTCCTCACGAGCCCTTCAATGTGCACGGGGGCTCCTTTCGAATTGAGTCCGTAAAGTGCGTTCTCCTCTCCAAAGGGGACGGCTGTGTGTGGGAACTTTCTGAGTCGAATAAATGGTGTCAAATACATTTCTGCCTTTCCAGAGGGAATGTGGTATTTCTCTTGAGATGCTGCATCGCGAAATTTCCTCATCTCGCATGGAGGGGATAATTTTGGGGTGTTTCTCGAGTTGCGGCGGGAAGCTGTTTGTGCTTCCCGAGTTGCGACGGGGACCTCATGAACTCGATGGGGTTGCTTCAGGGAAGTCAGGTCCCCTTTGGTGTTGGAAGGGGAACTTCCGGTTTCCTCTCTAGCCCTTCAATGTGCACAGGGGCTCCTCTCGAATTGAGTCCGGAAAGTGTGTTCTCCTCTCCCAAGGGGACGGCTGTGTGAGGAAACTTTCTGAGTCGAATAAAGGGTGGCAAGTACCTTTTTGCCTTTCCAGAGGGAATGTGGTATTTCTCTTGAGATGCTGCATCGCCAAATTTACTCATCTAGAATTGAGGGGATAATTTTGGGGTTTTTGTCGAGTTGCGGCGGGAAGCTAGGGGTGCTTCTCGAGTTGCGACGGGGAACTCAGGAACTCCCTGGGGTTGCTTCAGGGAATTCAAGTCCCCTTTGGTGTTGGAAGGGGAAATTCCGGTTTCCTCTCGAGCCCTTCAATGTGCACAGGAGCTCCTCTCGAATTTAGTCCGTAAAGTGTGTTCTTCTCTCCAAAGGGGACGGCTGTGTGAGGGAACTTTCTGAGTCGAATAAAGGGTGTCAAGTACCTTTTTGCCTTTCCAGAGGGAATGTGGTATTTCTCGTGAGATGCCGCATCGCCAAATTTCCTCATCTCGCATGGAGGGGATAATTTTGGGGTGTTTCTCGAGTTGCGGCGGGAAGCTGGGGGTGCTTCTCGAGTTGCGACGGGGACCTCAGGAACTCACTGGGGTTGCTTCAGGGAAGTCAGGTCCCCTTTGTTGTTGGAAGGGGAACTTCCGGTTTTCTCTCGAGCCCTTAAATGTGCACAGGGGCTCATCTCGAATTGAGTCCATTAAGTTTATTCTCCTCTAACATGGGACGGCTGTGTGAGGGAACTTTCTGAGATGCATAAAGGGTGTCAAGTACCTTTTTGCCTTTCAAGAGGGAATGTGGTATTTCTTTTGAGATGCTGCATCGCAAAATTTCATCATTTCGCATTGAGGAGATAATTTTGGGGCGTTTCTCCAGTTTAGGCGGGAAGATGGGGGTGCTTCTCGAGTTGCAACGGGGACCTCAGAAACTCGCTGGGGTTGCTTCAGGGAAGTCACGTCCCCTTTGGTGTTGGAAGGGGAACTTCCGGTTTCCTCTCGAGCCCTTCAATGTGCTCAGGGGCTCCTCTCGAATTGAGTCCTTGCAGTGTGTTCTCCTCTACAAAGGGGATGGCTGTGTGAGGGAACTTTCTGAGTCGAATAAAGGGTGTCAAGTACCTTTTTGATTTTCCAGAGGGAATGTGGTATTTTTCTTGAGATGCCGCATCGCCAAATTGCCTCATCTCGCATGGAGGGGATAATTTTGGTGTGTTTCTCGAGTTGCGGCGGGAAGCTGAGTGTGCTTCTAGAGTTGCGATGGGTACCCCAGGAACTCGCTGGGGTTGCTTCAGGGAAGTCAGGTCCCCTTTGGTGTTGGAAGGGGAACTTCTGGTTTCCTCTCGAACCCTTAAATGTGAACAGGGGCTCATCTCGAATTGAGTCCATTAAGTGTGTTCTCCTTTCGAAAGGGGACGGCTGTGTGAGGGAACTTTCTGAGTCGAATAAAGGGTGTCAAGTACCTTTTTGCCTTTCAATAGGGAATGTAGTATTTCTCGTGAGATGCTGCATCTCAAAATTTCCCCATCTCGCATGGAGGGGATATTTTTGGGGTGTTTCTCGAGTTGCGGCTGGAAGCTGGGGGTGCTTCCGAGTTGCAACGGGGACCTCAAGAAATCGCTGGGGTTGCTTCAGGGAAGTCAGGTCCCCTTTGGTGTTGGAAGGTGAACTTCCGGTTTCCTCTCGAGCCCTTCAATGTGCACAGGGGCTCATCTCGAAGTGAGTCCATCAAGTGTGTTTTCCTCTCCAAAGGGGACTGCTGTGGCAGGGAACTTTCTGAGTCGAATAAAGGGTGTCAAGTACCTTTTTGCCTCTCAAGAGGGAATGTGGTATTTCTCTTGAGATGCTGCATCGCAAAATTTCCTTATCTCGCAATGAGGGGATAATTTTGGGGTGTTTCCCGAGTTTCGGCGGGAAGGTGGGGGTGCTTCTCGTGTTGCGACGTGGACCTCAGGAACTCGCTGGGGATGCTTCACGGAAGTCAGGTCCAATTTGCTTTTGGAAGGGGAAATTCCGGGATCCTCTAGAGCCCTTAAATGTGCACAGGGGCTCATGTCAAACTGAGTCCATAAAGTGTCTTCTCCTCTCCAAAGGGGACGGCAGTGTGAGGGTAATTTCTGAGTGAATAAAGGGTTTCAAGTACCTTTTTGCCTTTCAAGTGGGAATGTGCGATTTCTCTTGAGATGCTTCATCGCAAAATCTCCTCATCTCGCATTGAGGAGATAATTTTGGGGTGTTTCTCGAGTTACGGCGGGAAGCTGGGGGTGCTTCTCGAGTTGCGACGGGGACTTCAGGAACTCGGAAATGTTGCTTTAGTGAAGTCAGGTCCCCTTTGGTGTTGGAAGGGGAACTTCCGGGTTCCTCTCGAACCCGTAAAATTGCACGGGGGCTCAACTCGTATGAGTTTATGAAGTATGTCTCCTCTCCAAAGGGGACAGCTGTATGAGGGAACTTTCTGAGTCGAATAAAGGGTGTCAAGTAACTTTTGCCTCTCAAGAGGGAATGTGGTATTTCTCTTGAGATCCTGCATCACAAAATTACTTCATCTCGCATTGAGGGGATAATTTTGGGGTGTTTCTCGAGTTGCGACGGTTAGCTGGGGGTGCTTCTCGAGTTGCGACGGGGACCTCAGGAACTCGATGGGGTTGCTGAAGGGAAGTGAGGTCCCCTTTGGTGTTGGAAGGGGAACTTCCGGTTTCCTCTCGAGCCCTTCAATGTGCACAGGGGCTCCTCTCGAATTGAGTCCGTAAAGTGTGTTCTCCTCTCCAAAGGGGACGGCTCTGTGAGGGAACTTTCTGAGTCGAATAAAGGGTGTCAAGTACCTTTTTGCCTTTCCAGAGGGAATGTGGTATTTCTCTTGAGATGCTGCATCGCCAAATTTCCTCATCTCGCATGGAGGGGATAATTTTGGAGTGTTTCTCGAGTTGCGCTGGGAAGCTGGGGGTGCTTCTCGAGTTGCGACGGGGACCTCAGGAACTCGCTGGGGTTGCTTCAGGGAAGTCAGGTCCCCTTTGGTGTTGGAAGGGGAACTTCCGGTTTTCTCTAGAGCCCTTCAATGTGCACAGGGGCTTCTCTCGAATTGAGTCCGTAAAGTGTGTTCTCCTCTCCAAAGGGGAGGGCTTTGTGAGCGAACTTTCTGAGTCGAACAAAGGTTGTCAAGTACCTTTTTGCCTTTCCAGAGGGAATGTGGTATTTCTTTTGAGATGCTGCATCGCCAAATTTCCTCATCTCGCATGGAGGGGATAATTTTGTGGTGTTTCTCGAGTTGCGGAGGGAAGCTCGGGGTGCTTCTCGTGTTGCGACGGGGAAATCAGGAACTCCTGGGGTTGCTTCAAGGAAGTCAGGTCCCCTTTGGTGTTGGAAGGGGAACTTCCGGTTTCCTTCGAGCCCTTCAATGTGCACAGGTGCTTCTCTCGAATTGAGTCCCTAAAGTGTGTTCTCATCTCCAAAAGAGACGGCTGTGTGAGGGAACTTTCTGAGTCGAATAAAGGGTGTCAATACCTTTTTGCCTTTCCAGAGGGAATGTGGTATTTCTCTTGAGATGTTGCATCGCCAAAATTCCTCATCTCGCATGGAGGGGATAATTTTGGGGTGTTTCTCGAGTTGCGGCGGGAAGCTGGGGGTGCTTCTCGAATTGCGACGGTGACCTCAGGAACTCGCTGGGGTTGCTTCAGGGAATTCAGGTCCCCTTTGGTGTTGGAAGGGGAACATCCGGTTTCCTCTCGAGCCCTTCAATGTGCACAAGGGCTCCTCTCGAATTGAGTCCGTAAAGTGTGTTCTCCTCTCCAAAGGGGACGGCTGTGTGAGGGAACTTTCTGAGTCGAATAAAGGGTGTTAAGTACCTTTTTTCCTTTCCAGAGGGAATGTGGTATTTCTCTTGAGATGCTGCATCGCAAAATTTCCTCATCTCGCATTCAGGGAATAATTTTTGAGTGTTTCTCGACTTGCGGCGGGAAGCTTGGGGTGCTTCAAGAGTTGCGCCGGGGACCTCATGAACTCACTGAGGTTGCTTCAGGGAAGTCAGGTCCCCTTGGGGTTGGAAGGGGAAATTACGGGTTCCTCTCGAGCCCTTAAATGTGCACAGGGGCTCATCTCGAATTGAGTCCATTAAGTTTATTCTCCTCTAAAATGGGACGGCTGTGTGAGGGAACTTTCTGAGATGCATAAAGGGTGTCAAGTACCTTTTTGCCTTTCAAGAGGGAATGTGGTATTTCTTTTGAGATGCTGCATCGCAAAATTTCATCATTTCGCATTGAGGAGATAATTTTGGGGCGTTTCTCCAGTTTAGGCGGGAAGATGGGGGTGCTTCTCGAGTTGCGACGGGGACCTCAGAAACTCGCTGGGGTTGCTTCAGGGAAGTCAGGTCCCCTTTGGTGTTGGAAAGGGAACTTCCGGTTTCCTCTCGAGCCCTTCAATGTGCTCAGGGGCTCCTCTCGAATTGAGTCCTTGAAGTGTGTTCTCCTCTACAAAGGGGATGGCTGAGTGAGGGAACTTTCTGAGTCGAATAAAGGGTGTCAAGTACCTTTTTGATTTTCCAGAGGGAATGTGGTATTTTTCTTGAGATGCCGCATCGCCAAATTGCCTCATCTCGCATGGAGGGGATAATTTTGGTGTGTTTCTCGAGTTGCGGCGGGAAGCTGAGTGTGCTTCTAGAGTTGCGATGGGTACCCCAGGAACTCGCTGGGGTTGCTTCAGGGAAGTCAGGTCCCCTTTGGTGTTGGAAGGGGAACTTCTGGTTTCCTCTCGAGCCCTTCAATGTGCCCAGGGGCTCCTCTCGAATTGAGTCCGTAAAGTGTGTTCTCCTCTCCAAAGGGGACGGCTGTGTGAGGGAACTTTCTGAGTCGAATAAAGGGTGTCAAGTACCTTTTTGCCTTTCCAGAGGAAACGTGGTATTTCTCGTGAGATGCTGCATCGCCAAATTTTCCTCATCTCTCATGGATGGCATAATTTTGCGGTGTTTCTCGAGTTGCGGAAGGAAGCTGTGGGTGCTTCTCGAGTTGCGACGTGGACCTCAGGAACTCGATGGGGTTGCTTCAGTGAAGTCAGGTCCACTTTAGTGTTGGAAGGGGAACGTCCGGTTTCCTCTCGAGCCCTTCAATGTGCACAGGGGCTCCTCTCGAATTGAGTCCGTAAAGTGTGTTTTCCTCTCCAAAGGGGACGGCTGTGTGAGGGAACTTTCTGAGTCGAATAAAGGGTGTCAAGTAACTTTTTGCATTTCCAGAGGGAATCTGGTAATTCTCTTGAGATGCTGCATCGCCAAATTTCCTCATCTCGCATGGAGGGGATAATTTTGGGGTGTTTCTCGAGTTGTGGCGGGAAGCAGGGGGTGCTTCTCAAGTTGCGACGGGGACCTCAGGAACTCGCTGCGGTTGCTTTAGGGAATTCAGTTCCCTTTTGGTGTTGCAAGGGAAACTTCCGGTTTCCTCTCGAGTCCTTCAATGTGCACAGAGGCTCCTCTGGAATTGAGTCCGTAAATTGTGTTCTCCTCTCTAAAGAGGACGGCTGTGTGAGGGAACTTTCTGAGTCGATAAAGGGCGTCAAGTACCTTTTTGCCTTTCCAGAGGGAATGTGGTATTTCTCTTGAGATGCTGCATCGCAAAATTTCCTCATCTCGCATGGAGGGGATAATTTTGGGATGTTTCTCGAGTTGCGGCGGGAAGCTGGGGGTGCTTCTCGAGTTGCGACGGGGACCTCAGGAACTCGCTGGGGTTGCTTCAGGGAAGTCAGGTACCCTTTGTTGTTGGAAGGGGAACTTCCGGTTTCCTCTCGAGCCCTTCAATGTGCACAGGGGCTCCTCTCGAATTGAGTCCGCAAAGTGTGTTCTCTTCTCTAAAGGGGACGGCTGTGTTAGGGAACATTCTGAGTCGAATAAAGGGTGTCAAGTATCTTTTTGCCTTTCCAGAGGGAATGTGGTATTTCTCTTGAGATGCTGCATCGCCAAATTTCTTCATGTAGAATGGAGGTGATAATTTTGTGGTTTTTGTGGAGTTGCGGCGGGAAGCTAGGGGTGCTTCTCGAGTTGCGACGGGGACCTCAGGAACTCCCTGGGGTTGCTTCAGGGAAGTCAGGTCCCATTTGTTGTTGGAAGGGGAACTTCCGGTTTCCTCTGGAGCCCTTCAATGTGCACAGGGGCTCCTCTCGAGTTGAGTCCGTAAAGTGTGTTCTCCTCTCCAACGGGGACGGCTGGGTGAGGGAACTTTCTGAGTCGAATAAAGGGTGTCAAGTACCTTTTTGCCTTTCCAGAGGGAATGTGGTATTTCTCCTGAGATGCTGCATCGCCAAATTTCCTCATCTCGCATGGAGAGGATAATTTTGTGGTGTATATCGAGTTGCGGCGGGAAGCTGGGTGTGCTTTTCGAGTTGCGACGGGGACCTCAGGAACTCGCTGGGGTTGGTTCAGGGAAGTCAGTTCCACTTTGGTGCTGGAAGGGCAATTTCTGGTTTCCTCTCGAGCCTTTCAATGTGCACAGGGGCTCCTTTCGAATTGAGTCCGTAAAGTGCGTTCTCCTCTCCCAACGGGACGGCTGTGTGAGGGAACTTTCTGAGTGGAATAAAGGGTGTCAAGTACATTTTTGCCTTTCCAGAGGGAATGTGGTATTTATCTTGAGATTCTGCATCGCCAAAATTCCTCATCTAGAAATGAGGGGATAATTTTGGTGTTTTTGTCGAGTTGCGGCGGGAATCTAGGTGTGCTTCTCGAGTTGTGACTGAGACCTCAGGAACTCCCTGGGGTTGCTTCAGGGAAGTCAGGTTCCCTTTGGTGTTGGAAGGGGAACTTCCGGTTTCCTCTCGAGCCCTTCAATTTGCACAAGGGCTCCTCTCGAATTGAGTCCGTAAAGTGTGTTCTACTCTCCGAAGAGGACGGCTGTTTGAGGGAACTTTCTGAGTCGAATAAAGGGTGTCAAGTACCTTTTTGCCTTTCCAGAGGGAATGTGGTGTTTCTCTTGAGATGCTGCATCGCCATATTTCCTCATCTCGCATGGAGGGTATAATTTTTTGGTGTTTCTCGAGTTGCGGCGGGAAGCTGTTTGTGCTTCTCGAGTTGCGACGGGGACCTCAGGAACTCGCTGTGGTTGGTTCAGGGAAGTCAGTTCCCCTTTGGTGCTGGAAGGGGAATTTCTGGTTTCCCCACGAGCCCTTCAATGTGCACGGGGGCTCCTTTCGAATTGAGTCCGTAAAGTGCGTTCTCCTCTCCAAAGGGGACGGCTGTGTGAGGGAACTTTCTGAGTCGAATAAATGGTGTCAAATACATTTCTGCCTTTCCAGAGGGAATGTGGTATTTCTCTTGAGATGCTGCATCGCGAAATTTCCTCATCTCGCATGGAGGGGATAATTTTGGGGTGTTTCTCGAGTTGCGGCGGGAAGCTGTTTGTGCTTCCCGAGTTGCGACGGGGACCTCATGAACTCGATGGGGTTGCTTCAGGGAAGTCAGGTCCCCTTTGGTGTTGGAAGGGGAACTTCCGGTTTCCTCTCGAGCCCTTCAATGTGCACAGGGGCTCCTCTCGAATTGAGTCCGGAAAGTGTGTTCTCCTCTCCAAAGGGGACGGCTGTGTGAGGAAACTTTCTGAGTCGAATAAAGGGTGGAAAGTACCTTTTTGCCTTTCCAGAGGGAATGTGGTATTTCTCTTGAGATGCTGCATCGCCAAATTTACTCATCTAGAATTGAGGGGATAATTTTGGGGTTTTTGTCGAGTTGCGGCGGGAAGCTAGGGGTGCTTCTCGAGTTGCGACGGGGAACTCAGGAACTCCCTGGGGTTGCTTCAGGGAATTCAAGTCCCCTTTGGTGTTGGAAGGGGAAATTCCGGTTTCCTCTCGAGCCCTTCAATGTGCACAGGAGCTCCTCTCGAATTTAGTCCGTAAAGTGTGTTCTTCTCTCCAAAGGGGACGGCTGTGTGAGGGAACTTTCTGAGTCGAATGAAGGGTGTCAAGTACCTTTTTGCCTTTCCAGAGGGAATGTGGTATTTCTCGTGAGATGCCGCATCGCCAAATTTCCTCATCTCGCATGGAGGGGATAATTTTGGGGTGTTTCTCGAGTTGCGGAGGGAAGCTGGGGGTGCTTCTCGAGTTGCGACGGGGACCTCACGAACTCACTGGGGTTGCTTCAGGGAAGTCAGGTCCCCTTTGTTGTTGGAAGGGGAACTTCCGGTTTTCTCTCGAGCCCTTTAATGTGCACAGAGGCTCCTCTCGAATTGAGTCCGTAATGTGTGTTCTCCTCTCCAAAGGGGACGGCTGTGTAAGGGAACATTCTGAGTCGAATAAAGGGTGTCAAGTACCTTTTTGCCTTTCCAGAGGGAATGTGGTATTTCTCTTGAGATGCTGCATCGCCAAAATTCCTCATCTAGAATGGAGGGGATAATTTTTGGGTTTTTGTCGAGTTGCGGCGGGAATCTAGGGGTGCTTCTCGAGTTGCGACGGGGACCTCAGGAACTCCCTGGGGTTGCTTCAGGAAAGTCAGGTCCCCTTTGGTGTTGGAAGGGGAACTTCCGGTTTCCTCTCGAGCCCTTCAATGTGCACAGGGGCTCCTCTCGAATTGAGTCGGTAAAGCGTGTTCTCCTCTCCAAAGGGGACGGCTGTGTGAGGGAACTTTCTGAGTCGAATAAAGGGTGTCAAGTAACTTTTTCCCTTTCCAGAGGGAATGTGGTATTTCTCTTGAGATGCTGCATCGCAAAATATCCTCATCTCGCATGGACGGGATAATTTTGGGGTGTTTCTCGAGTTGCGGCGAGAAGCTGTGGGTGCTTCTCGAGTTGAGACGGGGACCTCAGGAACTCCCTGGTGTTGCTTCAGGGAAGTCAGTTCCCCTTTGTTGTTGGAACAGGAAATTCCGGTTTCCTCTCGAGCCCTTCAATGTACACAGGGGCTCCTCTCGAATTGATTCCGTAAAGCGTGTTCTCCTCTCCAAAGGGGACGGCTGTGTGAGGGAACTTTCTGAGTCGAATAAAGCGAGTCAAGTACCTTTTTGCCTTTCCAGTGGGAATGTGGTATTTCTCTTGAGATGCTGCATCGCCAAATTTCCTCATCTCGCATGGAGGGATAATTTTGGGTTGTTTCTCGAGTTGCGGCGGAAATCTGGGGGTACTTCTCAAGTTGCTATGCTACCTCAGGAAATCACTCTGGTTTCTCAGGTAAGGGAGGTCCCCTTTTTGTTGGAAGGGGAACTTTCGATTTACTCTAGAGCAGTTAATTGGCAATAGTGCCTCATTTTGAATTGAGTACATACAGTTCCTTCACCTCTCCAATGGGGACTGATGTTAGTGAAATTTCTGAGTCGCATAAAGGATGTCAAGTACCCTTTTGCATTTCAAGAGGGAATGTGGTATTTCTCTTGAGATTCTGCATTGCAAAATATCCTCATCTCGCATTGAGGAGATAATTTTGTGGTGTATGTCAAGTTGTGGCGAGAATTTTGGATTACTTCTCATGTTGCGACGGGGACCTCAGGAATTTGCTCGAGTTGCTTCTCGATAGTCAGGTCCCCTTTTGTGTTGGAAGGGGAACTTCCAGTTTAGTCTGGAGCCGTTAAATGCGAATAGGGCCTCATCTCGAATTGAGTCCATAAAGTGTGTTCTCCTCTCCTATGGGGACTGATATTAGTGAAATTTCTGAGTCGCATAAAGGGTATCAAGTACTTTTTGCCTTTCAAGAGGGAATAGTGATATTTCTCTTGAGATTCTGCAGCGCAAAATTTCCTCTTCTCGCATTGAGGGAATAATTTTGTGGTGTTTCTCTAGTTGCGGCAGGAAGCTTGGGGTACTTCTCGAGTTGCCATGTGGACCTCAAGAACTTGCTTGGGTTTCTTCAGGTAAAGCAGGTCCCACTTTGTGTTGGAAAGGGCACTTACGGTTTACTCTCCAGCCATTAAATGGGAATAGGGCTTCATCTCGAAATGAGTCCATAAAGTGTGTTCTCCTCTCCAATGGGGACGGCTGTGTGAGGGTACTTTCTGAGACGCATAAAGGGTGTCAAGGACCTTTTTGACTTTCAAGAGTGAATGTAGTATTTCTCTTGAGATGCTGCATCGCAAAATTTCCTCATCTCGCATTGAGGGGATAATTTTGCGGTGTTTCTCGAGTTGTGGCGGGAAGCTGGGGGTGCTTCTCGATCTGCGACGGGAACGTCAGGAAATCGCTGGGGTTGTTTCAAGGAAGTCAGGTCCGCTATTTGGTAGAAGGGGAACTTCCGGTTTCCTCTCGAGCCCTTCAATGTGAACAGGGGCTCAACTCGAATTGAGTCCATAAAGTGTGTTCTCCTCTCCAAAGGGGAGAGCTTTGTGAGGGAACTTTCTGAGTCGAAAAAAGGGTGTCAAGTACCTTTTTGCCTTTCAGGAGGGAATGTGGTATTTCCCTTGACATGCTGCATCGCAAAATTTCCTCATCTCGCATTGAGGGGATAATTTTGGGGTGTTTCTCGAGTTGCGGCGGAAAGTTGGTTGTGCTTCTCAGATTGCGACGGGGACTTCAGGAACTCGCTGGGGTTGCTTCAGGGAAGTCAGGTCCCCTTTGCTGTTTGAAGGGGAACTTCCGGGTTCCTCTCGAACCGTGAAATGTGCACAGGGGCTCATCTCGAATTGAGTCCATAAAGTGTGTTCTCTCCAAAGGGGACGGCTGTGTGAGGGAATATTCTGAGTTGAATAAAGGGTATCAAGTACCTTTTTCCCTTTCAAGAGGGAATGTGGTATTTCTCTTGAGATGCTTCATCGCAAAATTTCCTCATCTCGCATAGAGGGGATAATTTTGGGGTGTTTCTCGAGTTGCGGCGGGAAGCTGGGAGTGCTTCTCGAGTTGGGACGGGGACCTCAGGAACTCCCTGGGGTTGCTTCAGAGAAGTCAGGTTCCCTTTGCTTTTGGAAGGGGAACTTCCGGGTTCCTCTCGAGCCCTTAAATGTGCACAGGGGCACATCTCGAATTGAGTCCATAAAGCGTGTTCTCCTCTAAAAGGGGACGGCTGTGTGAGGGAACTTTCTGAGTCGAATAAAGGGTGTCAAGTAACTTTTTGCCTCTCAAGAGGGAATGTGGTATTTCTCTTGAGATGCTGCATCGCAAAATTTCCTCATCTCTCATTGAGTGGATAATTTTGGTGTGTTTCTGGAGTTGCGGCAGGAAGCTGGGGGTGCTTCTCGAGTTGCGATAGGTACCTCAGGAACTCGCTGGGGTTGCTTCAGGGAAGTCAGGTCCCCTTTGTTGTTGGAAGGGGAAATTCCGGTTTCCTCTCGAGCCCTTCATGTGCACAGGGGCTCATCTCGAATTGAATTCATAAAGTGTGTTCTCCTCTCCACAGGGAACAGCTGTGTGAGGGAACTTTCTGAGTAGAATAAAGGGTGTCAACTTCCTTTTTGCCTTTCAAGAGGGAATGTGATATATTTCTTGAGATGCTGCATCGCAAAATTTCCTCATCTCGCATTGAGGGGATAAATTTTGGGTGTTTCTCGAGTTGCGCCGGGAAGCCAGGGGCGCTTCTCGAGTTGCGACGGGGACCTCAGGAATTCGCTGGGGTTGCTTCAGGGAACTCAGGTCCCCTTTGTTGCTGGAAGGGGAACTTCCGGGTTCCTCTCGAGCCCTTCAATGTGCTAGGGGCTCATCTCCAATTGAGTCCATAAAGTGAGTTCTCCTCTAAAAGGGGACGGCTGTGTGAGCGAACTTTCTGAGTTGAATAAAGTGTGTCAAGTACCTTTTTGCCTTTCAAGAGCGAATGTGGTATTTCTCTTGAGATGCTGCATCGCAATATTTACCCATCCCCCATTGAGGGTATAATTTTGGGGTGTTTCTCGAGTTGCAGCAGGAAGCTGAGGGTGCTTCTGGAGTTGCGACGGGGACCTCAGGAACTCGCTGGGGTTGCTTCAGGCAAGTCAGGTCCCCTTTGGTGTTCGAAGGGGAAATTCCGGTTTCCTCTCGAGCCCTTAAATGTGCACAGGGGCTCATCTCGAATTGAGTCCATAAAGTGTGTTCTCCTCTTAAAGGGGATGGCTTTGTGAGGGAACTTTCTGAGTCGAATAAAGGGTGTCAAGTAACTTTTTGCCTTTGAAGACGGAATGTGGTATTTCTCTTGAGATGCTGCATCGCAAAATTTCCTCATCTCTCATTGAGGGGATAATTTTGGGGTGTTTCTCGAGTTGGGGCGGGAAGCTGTGGGTGCTTCAAGAGTTGCGACGGGGACCTTAGGATCTCGCTGGCGTTGCTTCTGGGAAATCAGGTCCCCTTTGGTGTTGGAAGGGGTATTTCGGGGTTCCTCTGGAGCCCTTAAATGTGCACAGGGGCTCATCTCGAATTGAGTCCATAAAGTGTGTTCTCCTCTAAAAGGGGACCGCTGTGTGAGGGAACTTTGTGAGTCGAATAAAGGGTGTCAATTACCTTTTTGCCTTTGAAGAGGGAATGTGGTATTTCTCTTGAGATGCTGCATCAAAAAATTTCCTCATCTCGCATTGAGGGGTTAATTTGGGGTGTTTCACGAGTCGCGGCGGGAAGCTGTAGGTGCTTCTCGAGTTGCTACGGGGACCTAAGGAACTCACTGAGGTTGCTTCAGGGAATTCAGTTCCCCTTTGCTGTTGGAAGGGGAAATTCCGGCTTCCTTTCGAGCCCTTAAATGTGCACAGAGGCTCATCTCGAATTGAATACATAAAGTGTGTTCTCCTCTCCAAAGGGGACAGACGTGTGAGGGAAATTTTTAAGTCGAATAAAGGGTGTCAAATACATTTTGCCTTTCAAGAGGGAATGTGGTATTTCTCTTGAGATGCTGCATCAGAAAATTTCCTCATCTCGCATTGAGGGGATAATTTTGGGGTGTTTCTCGAGTTGCGGTGGGAAGCTGGGGGTGCTTTTCGAGTTGCGACGGGGACCTCAGGAACTCGCTGGGGTTGCTTCAGGGAAGTCAGGTCCCCTTTGGTCTTGGAAGGGGAACTTCCTGGTTCCTCTCGAGCCCTTAAATGTGCACAGGGGCTCATCTCTAATTAAGTCAATGAAGTGTATACTCCTCTCAAATGGCAAGTGTGTGTGAGGGACATTCTGAGTCGAATAAATGGTGTCATGTACCTTTTTGCCTTTCCAGAGGGAATGTGGTATTTCTCTTGAGATGCTGCATCGCAATATTTCCTCATCTCGCATTGAGAGGATAATTTTGGGGTGTTTCTCGAGTTTCGGTGGGGACCTCAGGAACTCGCTGGGGTTGCTTCAGGGAAGTCAGGTCCCCTTTGGAGTTGGAAGGGGACCTTCCGGGTTCCTCTTGAGCCCTTAAATGTGCACAGGGGCTCATCTCGAATTGAGTCCATAAATTGTGTTCTCCTCTCCGAAGGGGACAGCTGTGTGAGGGAACTTTCTGAGTCGAATAAAGGGTGTCAAGTACCTTTTTGCCTTTCCAGAGGGAATGTGGTATTTCTCTTGAGATGCTGCATCGCAAAATTTCAACTCGCATGGAGGGGATAATTTTGGTGTGTTTCTGAAGTTGCGGCAGGAAGCTGGGGTTGCTACTTGAGTTGCGATGGAGACCTCAGGAACTCGCTGGGGTTGCTTCAGGGAAGTCAGGTTCCCTTTGGTTTGGAAGGGAAACTACCGGTTTTCTCTCGAGCCCTTAAATGTGCACAGGTACTCATCTCGAATTGAGTCCATACAGTGTGTTCTACTCTCCAAAGGGGACGGCTGTGTGAGGGAACTTTCTGAGTCGACTAAAGGGTGTCAAGTACCTTTTTGCCTTTGAAGAGGGAATGTGGTATTTCTCTTGAGATGCTGCATCGCAAAATTTCCTCAACTCGCATGGAGGGGATAATTTTGCTGTGTTTCTGGAGTTGCGGCGGGAAGCTGGGGGTGCTTCTGGATTTGCGACGGGGACCTCAACACTCCCTGGGGTTGCTTCAGGGAAGTCAGGTCCCCTTTGGTGTTGGAAGGGGAACTTCCGGTTTCCTCTCCAGCCTTTAAATGTGCACAGGGGCTCATCTCGAATTGAGTCCATAAAGTGTGTTCTCCTCTCGAAAAGGGGATGGCTGTGTGAGGGAACTTTCTGAGTCGAATAAAGGGTGTCAAGTACCTTTTTGCCTTTCAAGAGCGAATGTGGTATTTCTCTTGAGATGCTGCATCGCAGAATTTCCTCATCTCGCATGGAGGGGATAATTTTGGAGAGTTTCTCGAGGTGCGCCGGGAAGCTGGGGGTGCTTCTCGAGTTGCGACGGGGACCTCAGGAACTCGCCGGTGTTGCTTCAGGGAAGTCAGGTCCCCTTTGGTGTTGGAATGGGAACTTCCGGTTTCCTCTCTAGTCCTTAAATATGCACCGGGACTCATCTCGAATTGAGTCCATAAAGTGTGTTATCCTCTCCAAAGGCAACGGCTGTGTGAGGGAACTTTCTGAGTCGAATAAAGGGTGTCAAGTACCTTTCTGCCTTTGAAGAAGGAATGTGGTATTTCTCTTGAGATGCTGCATCGCCAAATTTCCTCATCTCGCATGGAGGGGATAATTTTGGGGTGTTTCTCGAGTTGCGGCGGGAAGCTGGGGGTGCTTCTCGAGTTGCGACGGTGACCTCAACACTCGCTGGGGTTGCTTCAGGGAAATCAGGTCCCCTTTGGTGTTGGAAAGGGAACTTCCGGTTTCCTCTCCAGCCGTTAAATGTGCACAGGGGCTCATGTGGAATTGAGTCCATAAAGTGTGTTCTCCTCTCGAAAAGGGGACGGCTGTGTGAGGGAACTTTCTGAGTCGAATAAAGGGTGTCAAGTACCTTTTTGCCTTTCAAGATCGAATGTGGTATTTCTCTTGAGATGCTGCATTGCAAATTTTCCTCATCTCGCATGGAGGGGATAATTTTGGTGTATTTCTCGAGTTTCGGCGGGAAGCTGGGGGTGCTTCTCGAGTTGCGACGGAGACCTCAGGAACTCGCCGGTGTTGCTTCAGGGAAGTCAGGTCCCCTTTGGTTTTGGAAGCGGAACTTCCGGTTTCCTCTCATGTCCTTAAATATGCACAGGGACTCATCTCGAATTGAGTCTATAAACTGTGTTCTCCTCTCCAAAGGCGATGGCTGTGTGAGGGAACTTTCTGAGTCGAATAAAGGGTGTCAAGTACCTTTTGCCTTTCAAGAGCGAATGTGGTAATTCTCTTGAGGTGGTGCATCGCAAAATTTCCTCATCTCGCATTGAGGGGATAATTTTGTGGTGTTTCTCGAATTGTGACGGGAAGCTGGGTATAATTCTGGAGTTGCGACGGGGATCTCAGAAATTCACTCTAGTTAGTTCAGGGAAGGCAGTTCACCTTTTGTCCTGGAAGGGATCTTCCGGATTACTCTCTAGCTCTTTAAATGGAATAGGGCCTCTTCTCCAGTTGAGTCCATAAAGTGTGTTCTCCTCTACAATGGGGATGTATGTTAGGGAACTTTCTGAGTGGCATAAAGGGAGTGAAGTTTGCTTTTGCCTTTCAATCGGGAATGTGGGATTTCTCCTGAAATTCTGCAGCACAAAATTTCCTCATCTCGCATCCAGGGGATAATTTTCCGGTGTTTCTCAAATTGCGGCAGGAAGCAGGGGGTACTTCTAGAGTTGCTGCCGGGACCTCAGGTATTCACTCGAGTTACTTCAGGGAAGTCAGGACCCTTTTGTGCTGGAAGGGGAACTTCTTGATTACTATCTAGCCTTTAAATGGGAATATTGCCTTTTTTCGATTTGACTCCATGAAGTGTGTTCTCCTCTCCAATGGGGATGCATGTTAGGGAACATTCTGAGTGGCATAAAGTGTGTCATGTACGCTTTTCCCTTTCAAGGTTAATGTGGATTTTCTCTTGAAAATCTGCAGCGCAAAATTTCCTCATCTCGCATCCAGGGGATAATTTTGCAGTGTTTCTCGAATTGCGGCGGGAAGCTGTGGGTACTTCTTGAGTTGCGATGGGGACCTCAGGAATTCACTCGAATTACTTCAGGGAAGTCAGGTCCCGTTTAGTGCTGGAATGGGGACTTCCGAATTACCCTCGAGCCCTTTAATGGGAATAGGGGCTCTTCTGGAGTTGAGTCCATAAAGTGTCTATGCCTCTCCAATGGGGACGGATGCTAGGGAACTCTCTGAGGGGCATAAAGTGTGTCAAGTTCCCTTTTGCCTTTCAAGCGGGAATGTGGGATTTCTCTTGAGATTCTGCAGCGTAAAATTTCCTCATCTCGCATTGAGGGGATAATTTTGTGGCGTTTATCAAGTTGTGGCGGGAAGCATGGGATACTTCTCTAGTTGAGCCGGGAACCTCAGGAACTCGCTCGGGTTGCTTTAGGGAAGTCAAGTCCTTTTTGTGTTGGAAGAGGAACTTGTTGATTACTCACTAGCCTTTAAATGGGAATATTGCCTCTTTTCGATTTGACTCCATGAAGTGTGTTTTCCTCTCCACTGAGGATGGATGTTAGGGAACATTCTGAGTCGCATAAAGGGAGTCAAGTACCCTTTTTCCTTTCAAGCGGGAATGTGCGATATCTCTTGAGATTCTGCAGTGCAAAATTTCCTCCTCGCTTTGAGGGGATAATTTTGTGATGTTTCTCGAATTTGACGGGTAGCTGGGGGTACTTCTGAAGTTGCCACGGGAACCTCAAGGACTCACTCAAGTTACTTCAGGGAAGTCAGGTCCCCTTTTGTGCTGGAAGGGGAACTTCCGGATTACGCTCGAGCTCTTTAATGGGAATAGGGCCTCTTCTGGAGTTAAGTCCATAAAGTGTGTTCTCCTCTGGAATGGGGACGGATGTTAGGGAACTTTCTGAGTGGCATAAAGTGTGTCAAGTATGCTTTTGCCTTTCAAGCGGGAATATGGAATTTCTCTTGATATTCTGCAGCGCAAAATTTCCTCATCTCGCATTGAGGGTATAATTTTGTGGTGTTTCTGGAGATGTGGCCGGAACCAGGGGCTACTTCTCTAGTTGCGACGGGACCTCAGGAACTCGCTCGGGTTGCTTCAGGGAAGTCAAGTCCTTTTTGTGTTGGAAGGGGAATTTCTTGATTACTCTCTAGCCTTTAAATGGGAATATTGCCTCTTTTCGATTTGACTCCATGAAGTGTGTTTTCCTCTCCACTGAGGAAGGATGTTAGGGAACATTCTGAGTGGCATTAAGTGTGTCAAGTAAGCTTTTGCCTTTCAAGCGGGAATGTGGGATTTCTCTTGAGATTCTCAGCGCAAAATTTCCTCATGTCGCATTGAGGGGATAATTTTGTGGTGTTTCTGGGGTTGTGGCAGGAACCAGGGTCTACTTCTCTAGTTGCGACGGGGACCTCAGGAACTCGCTCGGGTTGCTTCAGGGAAGTCAAGTCCCCTTTTGAGTTGGAAGGGGGACTTCCGGATTAATCTCCACATGTTAATGGGGATAATGCCTCTTCTCGATTTGAGTCCATAAAGTGTGTTTACCTCTCCAATGGGGAAGGATGTTAGGGAACATTCTGAGTCGAATAAAGGGTGTCAAGTACCTTTTTGCCTTTCAAGAGGGAATGTGGTATTGAGATGCTGCATCGCCAAATTTCCTCATCTCGCATGGAGGGGATAATTTTGTGGTGTTTCTCGAATTGCGGCGGGAAGCTGGGGTTACTTCTGGAGTTGCGACGGGGTTCTCAGGAATTCACTCGAGTTACTTCAGGGAAGTCAGTTCACCTTTTGTGCTGGAAAGGAACTTCCGGATTACTCTCAAGTTCTTTAAATGGAATAGGGCCTCTTCTCCAGTTGAGTCCATAAAGTGTGTTCTCCTCTCCAATGGGGATGGATGTTAGGGAACTTTTTGAGTGGCATAAAGGGAGTCAAGTTCGCTTATGCCTTTCAATCGGGAATGTGGGATTTCTCTTGAAATTCTGCAGCGCAAAATTTCCTCATCTCGCATCCAGGGGATAATTTTGCCGTGTTTCTCAAATTGCGGTAGGAAGCAGGGGGGTAATTCTGGAGTTGCGGCCGGGATCTCAGGAACTCACTCGAATTAATTCAGGGAAGTCAGGTCCCGTTTTGTGCTGGAAGGGGAACTTCTTGATTACTCTCTAGCCTTTAAATGGGAATATTGCCTCTTTTCGATTTGACTCCATGTAGTATGTTTTCCTCTCCACTGAGGATGGATGTTAGGGAACATTCTGAGTCACATAAAGGGAGTCAAGTACCCTTTTCCCTTTCAAGCGTGAATGTGGGATATCTCTTGAGATTCTGCAGCGCAAAATTTCCTCCTCGCTTTGAGGGGATAATTTTGTGATGTTTCTCGAATTTGACGGGTAGCTGAGGGTACTTCTGAAGTTGCCACGGGAACCTCAAGGACTCACTCGAGTTACTTCAGGGAAGTCAGGTCCCCTTTTGTGCTGGAAGGGGAACTTCCGGATTACTCTCAAGCCCTTGAATGGGAATAGGGCCTCTTCTCGAGTTGAGTCCATAAAGTGTGTTCTCCTCTGGAATGGGGACGGATGTTAGGGAACTTTTTGAGTGGCATAAAGTGTGTCAAGTACGCTTTTGCCTTTCAAGCGCGAATGTGGGATTTCTCTTGAGATTCTGCAGCGCAAAATTTCCTCATCTCGCATTGAGGGGATCATTTTGTGGTGTTTCTGGAGTTGTGGCGGGAACCAGGGGCTACTTCTCTAGTTGTGATGGGGACCTCAGGAACTTGCTCGGGTTGCTTCAGAGAAGTCAAGTCCCCTTTTGTGTTGGAAGGAGAAGTTCCGGATTACTCTCCAGCTGTTAAATGGAAATAATGCCTCTTCTCGATTTGAGTCCATAAAGTGTGTTTTCCTCTCCACTGAGGAAGGATGTTAGGGAACATTCTGAGTTGCCTAAAGGCAGTCAAGTACCCTTTTGTCTTTCAAGCGGGAATGTGGGATTTCTCTTAAGATTGTGCAGCGCAAAATCTCCTCATCTCGCATTGACAGGATAATTTTGTGGTGTTTATCGAATTGTGGCAGGAAGCAGGGGGTACTTCTAGAGTTGCATCCGGGACCTCAGGAACTCACTCGAGTTACTTCAGGGAAGTCAGGTCCCGTTTTGTGCTGGAAGGGGAACTTCCGGATTACCCTCGAGCCCTTTAATGGGAATAGGGGCTCTTCTGGAGTTGAGTCCATAAGGTGTGTATGCCTCTCCAATGGGGACGGATGTTAGGGAACTTTCTGTGGGGCATAAAGTGTGTCAAGTTCCCTTTTGCCTTTCAAGCGGGAATGTGGGATTTCTCTTGAGATTCTGCAGGGCAAAATTTCCTCATCTCGCATTGAGGGGATAATTTTGTGTTGTTTCTCGAATTGCAGCGGGAAGCTTGGGGGTACTTCTGGAGTGGCGACGGGAACCTCAGGAATTCACTGGAGTTACTTCAGGGAAGTCAGTTCACCTTTTGTTCTGGAAGGGGAACTTCCGGGTTACTCTCGTGCTGTTAAATGTGAATAATACATCTTCTCGATTTGAGTCCATAAGTTTGTTTTCCTCTCCACTAAGGAAGGATGTTATGGAACATTCTGAGTCGCCTAAAGGGAGTCAAGTACCCTTTTGCCTTTCAAGCGGAATTGTGGGATTTCTCTTGAGATTCTGCAGCACAAAATTTCCTCATCTCGCATTGAGGGGATAATATTGTGTTGTTTCTCGAGTTGCGGCGGGAAGCAAGGGGTACTTCTCCAGTTGAGCCGGGAACCTCAGCAACTCGCTCGGTTTGCTTCAGGGAAGTCAAGTGCTTTTTGTGTTGGAAGGGGAATTTCTTGATTACTCTCTAGCCTTTAAATGGGAATATTGCCTCTTTTCGATTTGACTCCATGAAGTGTGTTTTCCTCTCCACTGAGGAAGGATGTTAGGGAACATTCTGAGTGGCATTAAGTGTGTCAAGTAAGCTTTTGCCTTTCAAGCGGGAATGTGGGATTTCTCTTGAGATTCTGCAGCGCAAAATTTCCTCATCTCGCATTGAGGGGATCATTTTGTGGTGTTTCTGGAGTTGTGGCCGGAATCAGGGGGTAATTCTCTAGTTGCGACGGGGACCTCAGGAACTCGCTCGGGTTGCTTCAGGGAAGTCAAGTCCCCTTTTGTGTTTGAAGGGGAACTTCTGGATTACTCTCGTGCTGTTAAATGGGAATAATACATCTTCTCGATTTGAGTCCATAAAGTGTGTTTTCCTCTCCACTGAGGAAGGATGTTAGGGAATATTCTGTGTCGCCTAAAGGGAGTCAAGAACCTTTTTGCCTTTCAAGCGGGATTGGGGGTTTTCTCTTGTGATTCTGCAGCGTAAAATTTCCTCATCTCGCATTGAGGGGATAATATTGTGTTGTTTCTCGAGTTGCGGCGGGAAGCATGGGTTAATTCTCGAGTTGAGCAGGGGAACCTCAGGAACTCGCTCGGGTTGCTTCAGGAATGTCAAGTCCCTTTTTATGTGTGAAGGGGAACTTCCGGATTACTCTCGTGCTGTTAAATGGGAATAATACATCTTCTCGATTTGAGTCCATAAAGTGTGTTTTCCTCTCCACTGAGGAAGGATGTTAGGGAACATTCTGAGTCGCCTAAAGGGAGTCAAGTACCCTTTTGCCTTTCAAGCGGGATTGTGGGATATCTCTTGAGATTCTGCAGCACAATATTTCCTCATCTCGCATTGAGGGGATAATTTGTGGTGTTTCTCGAGTTGCGGCGGGAAGCAGGGGGTAATTCTCGAGTTGTGCCGGGGACCTCAGGAACTCGCTCGCGTTGCTTCTGGGAAGTCAAGTCCTCTTTTGTGTTTGAAGGGGAACTTCTTGATTACTCACTAGGCTTTAAATGGGAATATTTCCTCTTCTCGATTTTAGTCCATGAAATGTGTACTCCTCTCCACTGAGGACTAATGTTAGGGAACATTCTGAGTCGCATAAACGGAGTCAAGTACCCTTTTGCCTTTCAAGCGGGAATGTGGGATTTCTCTTGAGATTCTGCAGCGAAAATTTTCCTCATCTCGCATTGAGGGGATAATTTGTGGTGTTTCTCGAGTTGCGGCGGGAAACAGGGGGTAATTCTAGAGTTGCGGCGTGGCGGGGACCTCAGGAACTCGCTCGGGTTACTTCAGGGAAGTCAAGTCCCCTTTTGTGCTGGAAGGGGAACTTCCAGATTACTCTCTAGCCCTTAAAAGGGCATATTGCCTCTTCTCCATTTGAGTAGATAAAACATGTTCTCCTCTCCACTGAGGATGGATGTTATGAAATATTCTGAGTCGTATAAAGGGAGTCAAGTACCCTTTTGCCTTTCAAATGGGAATGTGGGATTTCTCTTGAGATTCTGTAGCGCAAAATTTCCTCATCTCGCATTGAGGGGATAATTTTGTGGTGTTTCTCGAATTGCAGCGGGAAGCTGGGGTTACTTCTGGAGTTGCGACTGGGACCTCAGGAACTCACTCGAGTTACTTCAGGGAAGTCCGGTCCCCTTTTCTGCTGGAAGGGGAACTTCCGGATTACTTTGGAGCCCTTTAATCGGAATAGGGCCTCTTCTCGAGTTGAGTCCACAATATCTGTTGTTCTCTCCAATGGGAACGGATGTTATGGAACTTACTGAGTGGTATTAGGTGTGTCAAGTACCCTTTTGACTTTCAAGCGGGAATGTGGGATTTCTCTTGAGATTCTGCAGCGCAAAATTACCTCATCTCACATTGAGAGCATAATTTTGTGGTGTTTCTCGAGTTGAGGCAGGAAGCATGGTGTACGTCTCGAGTTGCGACGGGGAACTCAGTAACTCGCTCGGGTTGCTTCAGGGAAGTCAAGTCCCCCTTTGTGTTGGAAGGGGAAATTCCGGATTACTTTGGAGCTGTTAAATGGGAATAATGCCTCTTTTCGATTTGAGTCCATAAAGTGTGTTCTCCTCATAATGGGGACAGACATTATGGAAATTTCTGAGTGGCATAAAATTTGTCAAGTCCACTTTTGCCTTTCAAACGGGAATGGGCGATTTGTCTTGAGACTGCAGCGCAAAATTACCTCATCTCTCATTGAGGGGATAACTTTGCGGTGTTTCTTGAGTTGCGGTGGGAAGCAGGGAGTACATTTCGAGTTGCGACGGGGACCTCAGGAACTTGCTCCGGTTTCTTCAGGGAAATCACATCCCCTTTTTTGATGAAAGGGGAACTTCCGGATTACTCTTGAGCCGTTAATTAGGAATATTGCCTCTTCTCGATTTGAGTCCATAAAGTGTGTTCCTCTCTCAAACGAGGACGGTTTTAGGGGCCATTCTTAGTCGCCTAAAGAGAGTCAAGTACCCTTTTGCCTTTCAAGCGGGAATGTGGGATTTCTCTTGGGATTCTGCAGGACAAAATTTCCTCATCTCGCATTGAGGGGATAATTTTGTGGTGTTTCTGGAATTGCGGCAGGAACCTGGGTGTACTTCTCCAGTTGCAACGGAACCTCAGGAACTCACTCGAGTTACATCAGGGAATCAGGCCCCTTTTGTGCTGGAAGGAGAACTTCTGGTTTACTCTTGAGCACTTTAATGGGAATAGGACCTCTTCTGAATTGAGTCCATAAAGTGTGTTTTTCTCTCCCCTGAGGACGAATGTTAGTGACCATTCTGAGTCGCCTGAAGTGAGTCAAGTACCCTTTTGCCTTTCAAGCGGAAATGTGGGATTTCTCTTGAGATTCTGCAGTGTAAAATTTCCTAATCTCACATTGTGGGGATAATTTTGTGGTGTTTCTCGAGTTGCGATGGGGACCTCAGAAACTCTCTCGAGGTACTTCAGGGAATCAGGTCCCCTTTTGTGCTGGAAGGGGAACTTCCGGATTAGTCTCGAGCCCTTTAATGGGAATAGGGCCTCTTCTGGAGTTGAGTCCATAAAGTGTGTATTCCTCTCCAATGGGGACGGATGTTATGGAACTTTCTGAGTGGCATAAAGTGTGTCCAGTTCCCTTTTGCTTTCAAGCGGGAATGTGGGATTTCTCTTGAGATTCTGTAGCGCAAAATTACCTCATCTCGCACTGAGGGGATAATATTGCATCGTTTCTCGAGTTGGGGCATGAAGGAGGGGTTACTTTTGGAGTTGAGACGGGACCCTCTGGAACTGGCTCATGTTGCTTCAGGGAAGTCAAGTCCTTTTTTGTGTTGGAAGGGGAACTTGCAGTTTACTCTCGAGCTGTTAAATGGGAATAGGGCCTCATCTCGAATTGAGTCTAATAAGTTTGTTCTCCTCTCCAATGGGGAAGGATGTGTGAGGGAACTTTATGAGTGGCATAACGAACCACACAAAGAGGTGCGGCCGTGAGGAGCTAACCCACGCCTGAGGCCAGGGCCGGCGACCGAGAGGAGTTACCCCACGTCCAACAGGCGGTGGCTGCGCGGGCGCAGGAGGGCCGAGAGGAGCTACTCCGCGTTCAAGGTCAGGAGGGGCGGCCTTGAGGAGATACCCCTCGTCCAAGGTAAGGTACAGCAGCTGCACTTTGCTGGAGCGGCTGTGAAGAGATTTTCCACGACCAAGGTAAGAGAAACCCAAATAAGACGGTAGGTATTGCTAGGGGGCACCAGAGGGCAGACAAACTGAAATCATAATCACAGGAAACTAGCCGATCTGATCACATGGACCACAGCCGAATGTGGTCCACTGGAGAAGGGAATGGCAAACCACTTCAGTATACTTGCCTTGAGAACCCCATGAACAGTGACAAAGGGCAAAATGATAGGATAATGAATGAGGAATTCCCCAGGTCGGTAGGTGCCCAGTATGCTACTGGAGCTCAGTGGAGAAATAACTATAGAAGGAATAAAGGGATGGAGCAAAAGCAAAACCAATACCCAGTTGTGGATGTGACCAGTGATAGAAGCAAGGTCCGGTGCTGTAAAGAGCAATATTGCATAGGAACCTGGAATGTTAGGTCCATGAATCAAGGCAAATTGGAAGTGGTCAAACAGGAGATGGCAAGAGTGAACGTCGACATTCTAGGAATCAGTGAATTAAAATGGACTGGAATGGGTGAATTTAACTCAGATGACCATTATATCTACTACTGTGGGCAGGAATCCCTTAGAAGAAATGGAGTAGCCATCATGGTCAACAAAAGAGTCCGAAATGCAGTACTTGGATGCAATCTTAAAAATGACAGGATGATTTCTCTTCGTTTCCAAGGCAAACCATTCAATATTACAGTAATCCAGACCTATGCCTCAACCAGTAATGCTGAAGAAGCTGAAGTTAATCGGTTCTATGAAGACCTACAAGACCTTTTAGAACTAACACCCAAAAAAGATGTCCTTTTCATTCTAGGGGACTGGAATGCAAAAGTAGGAAGTCAAGAAACACCTGGAGTAACTGGCAAATTTGGCCTTGGAGCACGGAATGAAGCAGGGCAAAGGCTAATAGAGTTTTGTCAAGAGAATTCACTGGTCATAGCAAACACCCTCTTCCAACAACACAAGAGAAGACTCTACACATGGACATCACCAGATGGTCAACACCGAAATCAGATTGATTATATTCTTTGCAGCCAAAGATGGAGAAGCTGTATACAGTTAGCAAAAACAAGACCAGGAGCTGACTGTGGCTCAGATCATGAACTCCTTATTGCGAAGTTCAGACTTAAATTGAAGAAAGTAGGGAAAACCACTAGACCATTCAGATATGACCTCAATCAAATCCCTTATGATTATACAGTGGAAGTGAGAAATAGATTTAAGGCACTAGATCTGATAGATAGAGTGCCTGATGAACTCTGGACGGAGGTTCGTGACATTGTACAGGAGACAGGGACCAAGACCATCCCCATGGAAAAGAAATGCAAAAGAGCGAAATGGCTGTCTGAGGAGGCCTTACAAATAGCTGTGAAAAGAAGAGAAGCGAAAAGCAAAGGAGAAAAAGAGAGATATAAGCATCTGAATGCAGAGTTCCAAAGAATAGCAAGGAGAGATAAGAAAGCCTTCCTCAGTGATCAATGCAAAGAAATAGAGGAAAACAACAGAATAGGAAAAACAAGAGACCTCTTCAAGAAAATTAGAGATTCCAAGGGAACATTTCATGCAAAGATGGGCTCGATAAAGGACAGAAATGGTATGGACCTAACAGAAGCAGAAGATATTAAGAAGAGGTGGCAAGAATACACAGAAGAACTGCACAAAAAAGATCTTCCCGACCAAGATAGTCACGATAATGTGATCACTGTCCTAGAGCCAGACATCTTGGAATGTGAAGTCAGGTGGGCCTTAGAAAGCATCACTACTAACAAAGCTAGTGGAGGTGATGGAATTCCAGTTGAGCTATTACAAGTCTTGAAAGATGATGCTGTGAAAGTGCTGCACTCAATATGCCAGCAGATTTGGAAAACTCAGCAGTGGCCACAGGACTGGAAGAGGTCAGTCTTCATTCCAATCCCAAAGAAAGGCAATGCCAAAGAATGCTCAAACTACCGGACAATTGCCCTCATCTCACACGCTAGCAAAGTCATGCTCAAAATTCTCCAAGCCAGGCTTCAACAATATGTAAACCGTGAACTCCCAGATGTTCAAGCAGGTTTTAGAAAAGGCAGAGGCACCAGACATCAAATTGCCAACATCCGCTGGATCATGGAGAAAGCAAGAGAGTTTCAGAAAAACATCTATTTCTGCTTCATTGACTATGCCAAAGCCTTTGACTGTGTGGATCACAATAAACTGTGGAACATTCTGAAAGAGATGGGAATCCCAGACCACCTGACCTGCCTCTTGAGAAACCTGTATGCAGGTCAGGAAGCAACTGTTAGAACTGGACATGGAACAACAGACTGGTTCCAAATAGGAAAAGGTGTACGTCAAGGTTGTATATTGTCACCTTGCTTATTTAACTTATATGCAGAGTACATCATGAGGAACGCTGGGCTGGAAGAAGCACAAGCTGGAATCAAGATTGCTGGGAGAAATATCAATAACCTCAGATATGCAGATGACACTACCCTTATGGCAGAAAGTGAAGAGGAACTCAAAAGCCTCTTGATGAAAGTGAAAGAGGAGAGTGAAAAGGTTGGCTTGAAGCTCAACATTCAGAAAACAAAGATCATGGCATCTGGTCCCATCACTTCATGGGAAATAGATGGAAAAACAGTGGAAACAGTGTCAGACTTTGTTTTTTTGGGCTCCAAAATCACTGCAGATGCTGATTGCAGCCATGAAATTAAAAGACGCTTGCTCCTTGGAAGGAAAGTTATGACCAACCTTGATAGTATATTAAAAAGCAGAGACATTACTTTGCCAACCAAGGTCCGTCTAGTCAAGGCAATGGTTTTTCCCGTGGTCATGTATGGATGTGAGAGTTGGACTGTGAAGAAGGCTGATCGCCGAAGAATCGATGCTTTTGAACTGTGGTGCTGGAGAAGACTCTTGAGAGTCCCTTATACTGCAAGGAGATCCAACCAGTCCATTCTAAAGGAGATCAATCCTGGATGTTCATTGGAGGGACTGATGCTAAAGCTGAAACTGCAATACTTTGGCCACCTCATGCGACGAGTTGACTCACTGGAAAAGACTCTGATGCTGGGAAAGGTTGGGGGCGGGAGGAGAAGGGGACGACAGAGAATGAGATGGCTGGATGGCATCACTGACTCTGTGGACATGAGTTTGAGTGTACTCCGGGAGTTGGTGATGGACAGGGAGGCCTGGCGTGCTGTGATTCATGGGGTCGCGGAGAGTCGGACACGACTGAGCGACTGAACTGAACTGAAAGGGTGTCAAGTACACTTTTGCCTTTCAAGAGTGAATGTGGTATATCTCTTGAGATTCTGCAGCGCAAAATTTCCTAATCTCGCATTGAGGGGATAATTTTGTGGTGTTTCTCGAATTGCGGCGGGAAGCTGGGGTACTTCTCCAGTTGCGGCGGGGAACTCAGGAACTCGCTCGGGTTGCTTCAGGGAAGTCAAGTCCCCTTTTGTGTTGGAAGGGGAACTTCCGGAATACTCTCTAACCATTAAAAGGGAAAATTGCCTCTTCTCCATTTGAGTCCATAAAATATGTTCTTCTCTCCACTGTGAATTGATGTTAGGGAATATTCTGAATCGCATAAAGTGTGTCAAGTACCCTTTTGTCTTTCAAGAGGGAATGTGCGATTTCTCTTGAGATTCTGCAGCGCAAAATTTCCTCATCTCGCATTGAGGGGATAATTTTGTGTTGTTTCTCGAGTTGTGGCTGGAAGCTTCGGGTATTTCTCGAGTTGCGACGGGGACCTCAGGAACTCGCTTGGGTTGCTTCAGAGAAGTCAGGTCCCCTTTTGTGTTGGAAGGGGAACTTCCGGTTTACTCTCGAGCCGTTAATTGAGAATAGGGCCTCATGTTGAATTGAGTCCATAAAGTGTGTTCTCCTCTACAATGGGGACGGCTGTGTGAGGGAACTTTCTGAGTCGCATAAAGCGTTTCAAGTACTGTTTTGCCTTTCAAGAGGGAATGTGGTATTTCTCTTGAGAATCTGTAACACAAAATTTCCTATTCTCGCATTGAGGGGATAATTTTGTGGTGTTTTTTGAGTTGCAGCGGGAAGCTGGGGGTACTTCTCGAGTTGCGATGGGTACCTCAGGAACTCAGTCAGGTTTCCTCAGGTAAGGCAGGTCCCCTTTTTGTTGGAAGGGGAACTTCCGATTTATTCTCGAGCAGTTAATTGGCAATAGTGCATCATTTCGAATTGAGTACATAAAGTTTGTTCACCTCTCGAATGGGGACTGAAGTTAGTGAAATTTCTGAATCGCATAAAGGGTGTCAAGTACCGTTTTCCCTTTCAAGAGGTAATGTGCTATTTCTCTTAAGACTCTGCAGTGCAAAATATCCTCATCTCTCATTGAGGAGATAATTTTGTGGCGTATGTCGAGTTGCAGCGGGAATTTGGGATTACTTCTCGTGTTGCGACAGGGACCTCAGGAATTTGCTCGAGTTGCTTCTGGAAAGTCAGGTCCCCTATTGTATTGGAAGGGGAACTTCCAGTTTAGTCTGGAGCCGTTAAATCGGAATAGGGCCTCATCTCGAATTGAGTCCATAAAGTGTGTTCTCCTCTCTTATGGGGAATTTCTGAGTCGCATAAAGTGTGTCAAGTAACCTTTTGCCTTTCAAGCAGGTATCTTGGACTTCTTTTGAGATTTTGGAGCGCAAAATTTCCTCATCTCGCTTTGAGGGGATAATTTTGTTGTGTTTCGAGTTTCGGCTTGGATCTGGGGGTACTTCTCGGGTTGCAACGTGGACCTCAGGAACTCGTTCGGGTTGCTTCAGGGAAGTCAGGTCCCCTTTTTTTGGAAGTGGAACTTCAGGATTACTCTTGAACCCTTAAATGGGAATAGGTCCTCTTCTAGATTTGAGTCCATGAAGTGTGTTCTCCGCTCCAATAAGTACGGGTGTTAGGAAACTATCTGAATCGCATAAAGTGTGTCTAGTGCCCTTTTTCCTTTCAAGCGGGAATGTGGGATTTCTATTTAATTGTGCAGTGCAAAAGTTCCTAATCTCACATTGAGCGGATAATTTTTTGGTGTTTCCCCTTTGAGGCGGGAAGCTGGGGGTACTTCTTGAGTTGTGACGGGGACCTCAGGAACTCTCTTGTGTTGCTTCAGGGAAGTTAGTTACCCTTTTCTGCTGGAACGGGAATTTCGGGATTACTCTCGAGCCGTTTAATGGGAATAGTGCCTCTTCCCAAGTTGAGTCCATAAATTGTGTTCTCCTCTCCAATGGGGACGGCTGTGTGAGGAAAATTTCTGAGTCGCATAAAGGGTGTTAAATACAGTTTTGCCTTTCCAGCGGGACGTGGGATTTCTCTTGAATTGTGCAGCGGAATATATTCCTGATCTCGCATTGAGGGGATAATTTTGTGGTGTTTCTAGAGTTGCGGTGGGAAGCTGGTTGAACTTCTCAGGTAGCGAAGAGGACCTCAGGAATTCACTCTGGCTGCTTCAGGGAAGTCAGGAACCCTTTTGTGTTGGAAGGGGAATTTCGGGATTACTGTTGAGCCTTTAAATGGGAATAGGGACTCTTCTCGAGTTAAGTACATAAAGCGTGTTCTCCTCTCCAATGGGGACGACTGTTTGAGGGAATTTTCTGAGTCTCACCCGGCTGTGCAAACAGGTGAAATACCAGCCCCACGCGCGCAGACACGAGAGATGCGGGCCCAGGCGGCTGAGAAGCCAGAGACATGGGCCTTGCCAGAGCAGACGCGAGAGAGGCCTTCCCCGCCCGCGCAGACGCGAAAGACACATGCCCCGCCCGCGCAGACGCGAGAGAACCCGGCCCCGCCCGCTCAGACTCCAGAGACCTCGGCCCCGCCCGCTCAGACGCTATTGTCGCTGGCGCCGCCAGCGCAGATGCAAAAGAAGCCGGCCCCGCCTGCCTGCACAGATGCAAGAGACCCTTGCCCCGCCCGCACAGACGCGAGAGACCCCGGCCCCGCCCACCAGACGCGGGATACGCAGTCCCTGCCCTCACAGACTCAGAAGCCGGCCCTGGCGCAACCGACCATGCAAAGATGTGCAGCGGTGAGGAGCTACCCCATGCCTGAGGCCAGGGCAGGCGGCCGAGAGGAGGTACCCCACCTCTAATAGGCGGTGGCTGTGCGGGGGTGGGCCGAGAGGAGGTACTCACGTTCAAGGTCAGGAGGGGTGGCCTTGAGGACATGCCCCTCATCCAAGGTAAGGTGCAGCAGCTGTGCTTTCTTGGAGCAGCTGTGAAGAGATATCCCACACCCAAGGTAAGAGAAACTCAAATCAGATGGTAGGTATTGCGAGGGGGCTTCAGATGGCAGACACACTGAAATCATAATCACAGGAATCTATTCGATCTGATCACATGGACCACAGCCGAATGTGGTCCACTGGAGAAGGGAATGGCAAACCACTTCAGTATACTTGCCTTGAGAACCCCATGAACAGTATCAAAGGGCAAAATGACAGGATACTGAATGAGGAATTGCCCAGGTCTGTAGGTGCCCAGTATGCTACTGGAGATCAGTGGAGAAATAACTCTAGAAGGAATGAAGGGATGGAGCAAAAGCAAAACCAGTACCCAGTTGTGGATGTGACCGGTGATAGAAGCAAGGTCTGGTGCTGTAAAGAGCAATATTGCATAGGAACCTGGAATGTAAGGTCCAGGAATCAAAGCAAATTGGAAGTGGTCAAACAGGAGATGGCAAGAGTGAACGTCGACATTCTAGGAATCAGTGAATTAAAATGGACTGGAATGTGTGAATTTAACTCAGATGACCATTATATATATACTACTGTGGGCAGAAATCCCTTAGAAGAAATGGTGTAGCCAACATGGTCAACAAGAGACTCTGAAATGCAGTACTTGGATGCAATCTTAAAAACGACAGAATGATTTCTGTTCGTTTCCAAGGCAAACCATTCAACATTACAGTAATCCAGGCCTATGCCCCAACCACTAATGCTGAAGAAGCCGAAGTTGAATGGTTCTATGAAGACCTACAAGACCTTTTAGAACTAACACCCAAAAAAGATGTCCTTTTCATTCTAGGGGACTGGAATGCAAAAGGAGGAAATCAAGAAACACCTGGAGTAACAGGCAAATTTGGCCTTGGAGCACGGAATGAAGCAGGGCCAAGTCTAATAAAGTTTTGTCAAGAGAACGCACTGGTCATAGCAACCTCCCTCTTCCAACAACACAAGAGAAGACTCTACACGTGGACATCACCAGATGGTCAACACCGAAATCAGATTGATTATATTCTTTGCAGCCAAAGATGGAGAAGCTGTATACAGTTAGCAAAAACAAGACCAGGAGCTGACTGTGGCTCAGATCATGAACTCCTAATTGCCAAATTCAGACTTAAATTGAAGAAAGTAGGGAAAACCCCTAGACCATTCAGATATGACCTCAATCAAATCCCTTAGGATTATACAGTGGAAGTGAGAAATAGATTTAAGGGACTAGATCTGATAGATAGAGTGCCTGATGAACTCTGGATGGAGGTTCATGACATTGTACAGCAGACAGGGACCAAGAGCATCCCCATGGAAAAGAAATGCAAAAAAAGCAAAATGGCTGTCTGAGTTGGCCTTACAAATAGCTGTGAAAAGAAGAGAAGCGAAAAGCAAAGGAGAAAGGGAAAGATATAAGCATTAGAATGCAGAGTTCCAAAGAATAGCAAGGAGAGATAAGAAAGCCTTCCTCAGTGATCAATGCAAAGAAATAGAGGAAAACAGCAGAATAGGAAAAACAAAGATCGCTTCAAGAACATTAGAGATTCCAAGGGAACATTTCATGCAAAGATGGGCTCGATAAAGGACAGAAATGGTATGGACCTAACAGAAGCAGAAAATATTAAGAAGAGGTGGCAAGAACACACAGAAGAACTGTACAAAAAAGATCTTCACGACCAAGATAGTCACGAAAATGTGATCACTGTCCTAGAGTCAGACATCTTGGAATGTGAATTCAAGTGTGCCTTAGAAAGCAACACTACGAGCAAAGCTAGTGGAAGTGATGGAATTCCAGTTGAGCTATTTCAAATCTTGAAAGATGATGCTGTGAAAGTGCTGCACTCAATATGCCAACAAATTTGGAAAACTCAGCAGTGGGCACAGGACTGGAAAAGGTCAGTCTTCATTCCAATCCCAAAGTAAGGCAATGTCAAAGAATGCTCAAACTACTGCACTATTGCACTCATCTCACACGCTAGTACAGTCATGCTCAAAATTCTCGAAGCCAGGCTTCAGCAATATGTGATCCGTGAACTCCCAGATGTTCAAGCATGTTTTAGAAAAGGCAGAGGCACCAGAGATCAAATTGCCAACATCCGCTGGATCATGGAGAAAGCGAGAGAGTTCCAGAAAAACATCAATTTCTGCTTCATTGACTATGCCAAAGCCCTTGACTCTGTGGATCACAATAAACTGTGGAAGATTCTGAAAGAGATGGGAATATGAGACCACCTGACCTGCCTCTTTAGAAACCTGTATGCAAGTCAGGAAGCAACAGTCAGAACTGTGCATGGAACAACAGACTGGTTCCAAATAGGAAAGGAGTAAGTCAAGGCTGTATATTGTAATCTTGCTTATTTAACTTCTATGCAGAGAGAATCGTGAGAAATGCTGGGCTGGAAGAAGAACAACTGGAATCAAGATTGCTGGGAGAAATATCAATAACCTCAGATATGCAGATGACACCACCTTTAGGGAAGAAAGTGAAGAGGAACTCAAAAGCCTCTTGCTGAAAGTGAAAGAGAGTGAAAGGTTGGCTTGAAGCTCAACATTCAGAAAACAAAGGTCATGGAATCTGGTCCGAACACCCTTTTGCCTTTCAAAAGGGAATGTGGTATTTCTCTTGAGAATCTGCAGTGCAAAATTTCCTCGCCTCGCATTGAGGGTATAATTTTGTGGTGTATATTGAGTTGAGGCGGTAAGATGAGAGTACTCCTCCAGTTGCCACGGGTACCTCAGGAACTCGATCAGCTGGTTTCAGGGAAGTCAGTTCCCTATTGTGTTGAAAGGGGATATTCCGGTTTAATCTCAAGCCATTAAATGGGAATAGGGCCTCATCTAGAATTGAGTCCATAAAGTGTGTTGTCCTGTCCAATGGGGACGGCTGTGTGAGGGAACATTCTAAGTCGAATAAAGGGTGTCAAGATCCCTTTTGCCTTTCAAAAGGGAATGTGGTATTTCTCTTGAGATACTGCAGCCCGAAATTTCCTCAACTCGAAATGAGGGGATAATTTTGTGGTGTTTCTCGAGTTGCGGGGGGAAGCTAGGGGTGCTTCTCGAATTGCGTCGGGGACCTCAGGAACTCGCTGGGGTTGCTTCATGGAAGTCAGGTCCACTTTGGTGTTGGAAAGGGAACTTCCGGTTTCCTCTCGAGCCCTTAAATGTGCACAGGGGCTCATCTCGAATTGAGTCCATCAAGTGTGTTCTCCTCTCCAAAGTGGACGGATGTGTGAGGGAACTTTCTGAGTCGAATAAAGGGTGTCAAGTACCTTTTTGTCTTTCAAGAGTGAATGTGGCATTTCTCTTGAGATGCTGCATCGCAAAATTTCCTCATCTCGCATGGAGGGGATAATTTTGGGGTGTTTCTCGAGTTGAGTTGGGAAGCTGGGTGTGCTTCTCGAGGTCCGACGGGGACCTCAGAAACTCGCTGGGGTTACTTCACGGAGGTCAGGTACCCTTTGTTGTTGGAAGGGGAACTTCCGGTTTCCTCTCGAGCCCTTCAATGTACACAGGGGCTCCTCTGGAATTGAGTCCGTAAAGTGTGTTCTCCTCTCCAAAGGGGACGGCTGTGTGAGGGAACTTTCTGAGTCGAATAAAGGGTGTCAAGTACCTTTTTGCCTTTCCAGAGGGAATGTGGTATTTCTCTTGAGATGCTGCATCGCCAAATTTCCTCATCTCGCATGGAGGGGATAATTTTGCGGTGTTTCTCGAGTTGAGTCGGGAAGCTGGTGGTGCTTCTCGAGTTGTGACCGGGACCTCAGGAACTCGCTGGGGTTGCTTCACGGAGGTCAGGTCCCCTTTGGTGTTGGAAGGGGAACTTCCGGTTTACTCTCGAGCCTTTCAATGTGCACAGGGGCTCCTCTCGAATTGAGTCCGTAAAGTGTGTTCTCCTCTCCAAAGGGGACGGCTCTGTGAGGGAACTTTCTGAGTCGAATAAAGGGTGTCAAGTACCTTTTTGCCTTTCCAGAGGGAATGTGGTATTTCTCTTGAGATGCTGCATCGCCAAATTTCCTCATCTCGCATTGAGGGGATAATTTTGGGGTGTTTGGCGAGTTGCAACGGGAAGCCCAGTGTGCTTCTCGAGTTGCGACGGGGACCTCAGGTACTCGCTGGTGTTGCTTCAGGGAAGTCAGGTCCCCTTTGGTGTTGGAAGGGGAACTTCCGGTTTCCTCTCGAGCCGTTCAATTTGCACAGGGGCTCCTCTCGAATTGAGTCCATAAAGTGTGTTCTCCTCTCCAAAGGGGACGGCTGTGTGAGGGAACTTTCTGAGTCGAATAAAGGGTGTCAAGAACCTTTTTGCCTTTCCAGAGGGAATGTGGTATTTCCCTTGAGATGCTGCATCGCCAATTTTCCTCATCTCGCATGGAGGGGATACTTTTGGGGTGCTTCTCGAGTGGCGACGGGGACCTCAGGACCTCGCTATGGTTGCTTAACGGAAATCAGGTAACGTTTGCTATTGGAAGGGGAAATTCCGGTTTCCTCTCTAGCCCTTCAATGTGCACAGGGACTCCTCTCGAATTGAGTCCGTAAAGTGTGCTCTCCTCTCCAAAGGGGACGGCTGTGTGAGGGTACTTTCTGAGTCGAATAAAGGCTGTCAAGTACTTTTTGCCTTTCCAGAGGTAATGTGGTATTTCTCTTGAGTTGCTGCATCGCCAAATTTCCTCATCTCGCATGGAGAAGATAATTTTGGGGTGTTTCACGAGTTGCAACGGGAAGCTTGGGGTGCTTCTCGAGTTGCGACGGGGACCTCAGAAACTCGCTCGTGTTGCTTCAGGGAAGTCAGGTCCGCTTTGGTGTTGGAAGGGGAAATTCCGGTTTTCTCTCGAGCCCTTCAATGTGCACAGGGGCTCCTCTCGAATTGAGTCCGTAAAGTGTGTTCTCCTCTCCAAAGGGGACGGCTGTGTGAGGGAACTTTCTGAGTCGAATAAAGGGTGTCAAGTACCTTTTTGCCTTTCCAGAGGGAATGTGGTATTTCTCTTGAGATGCTGCTTCGCCAAATTTCCTCATCTCGCATGCAGGTGATAATTTTGGGGTGTTTCTCGAGTTGAGGCGGGAAGCTGGGGTTGCTTCTCGAGTGGCGACGGGGACCTCAGGAACTCGCTGGGGTTGCTTCACGGAAATCAGGTCCCCGTTTGTGTTGGAAGGGGAACTTCCGGTTTCCTCTCGAGCCCTTCAATGTGCACAGTGGCTCCTCACGAATTGAGTCCGTAAAGTGTGTTCTTCTCTCCAAAGGGGACGGCTGTGTGAGGGAACTTTCTGAGTCGAATAAAGGGTGTCAAGTACCTTTTTGCCTTTCCAGAGAAAATGTGGTATTTCTCTTGAGATGCTGCATCGCCAAATATCCTCATCTCGCATGGAGGGGATAAATTTGGGGTGTTTCTCGAGGGGAGGTGAGAAGCTGGGGGTGCTTCTCGAGGTCCGACGGGGATCTCAGAAAGTCGCTGGGGTTGCTTCACGGAGGTCAGGTCCCCTTTGGTGTTGGAAGGGGAACTTCCGTTTTCCTCTCGAGCCCTTCAATGTGCACAGGGGCTCCTCTCGAAATGAGTCCGAAAACTGTGTTCTCCTCTCCAAAGGGGACGGCTCTGTGAGGGAACTTTCTGAGTCGAATAATGGGTGTCAACTACCATTTTGCCTTTCCAGATGGAATGTGGTATTTCTCTTGTGATGCTGCATCGCCAAATTTCCTCATCTCGCATGGTGGGGATAATTTTGGGGTGCTTCTCGAGTGGCGACTGGGACCTCAGGAACTCCCTGGGGTTGGTTCACGGAAATCAGGTCCCGATGGTTATTGGAGGGGAACTTCCGTTTTCCTCTCGAGCCCTTCAATGTGCACAGGGGCTCCACTCGAATTGAGTCCGTAAAGTGTGTTCTCCTCACAAAGGGGACGGCTGTGTGAGGGAACTTTCTGAGTCGAATAAAGGGTGTCAAGTACCTTTTTGCCTTTCCAGAGGGAATGTGGTATTTCTCTTGAGATGCTGCTTCGCCAAATTTCCTCATCTCGCATGCAGGTGATAATTTTGGGGTGTTTCTCGAGTTGCAGCGGGAAGCTGGGGGTGCTTCTCGAGTTGCGACGGGGACCACAGGAACTCGCTGGGGTTGCTTCAGGGAAGTCAGGTCCCCTTTGGTGTTGGAAGGGGAACTTCCGGTTTCCTCTCGAGCCCTTCAATGTGCACAGGGGCTCCTCTCGAATTGAGTCTGTAAAGTCTGTTCTCCTCTCCAAAGGGGACGGCTGTGTGAGGGAACTTTCTGAGTCGAATAAAGGGTGTCAAGTACCTTTTTGCCTTTCCAGAGGGAATGTGGTATCTCTCGTGAGATGCTGCATCCCCAAATTTCCTCATCTCGCATGGAGGGGATAATTTTGGGGTGTTTCTCGAGTTGCGACGGGAACCTGGGGGTGCTTCTCGAGTTGCGACGGGGACCTCAGGAACTCGCTGGGGTTGCTTCAGGGAAGTCAGGTCCCCTTTGGTGTTGGAAGGGGAACTTCCGGTTTCCTCTCGAGCCCTTCAATGTGCACAGGGGCTCCTCTCGAATTGAGTCCGTAAAGTGTCTTCTCCTCTCCAAAGGGGACGGCTGTGTGAGGGAACTTTCTGAGTCGAATAAAGGGTGTCAAGTACCTTTTTGCCTTTACAGAGGGAATGTGGTATTTCTCGTGAGATGCTGCATCCCCAAATTTCCTCATCTCGCATGGAGGGGATAATTTTGTGGTGTTTCTCGAGTTGCGGGGGGAAGCTTGGGGTGCTTCTCAAGTTGCGACGGGGACCTCAGGAACTCGCTGGGGTTGCTTCAGGGAAGTCAGGTCCCCTTTGGGAAGGGAAGGGGCACTTCCGGTTTCCTCTCCAGACCTTCAATGTGGACAGGGGCTCGCTCGAATTGAGTCCGTAAAGTGTGTTCTCCTCTCCAAAGGGGACGGCTGTGTGAGGGAACTTTCGGAGTCGAATAAAGGGTGTCAAGTACCTTTTTGCCTTTCCACAGGGAATGTGCTATTTCTCTTGAGATGCTGCATCGCCAAATTTCCTCATCTCGCATGGAGGGGATAATTTTGGGGTGTTTCTCGAGCTGCCGCGGGAAGCTGGGGGTGCTTCTCGAGTTGCGACGGGAACCTCAGGAACTCGCTGGGGTTGCTTCAGGGAAGTCAGGTCCCCTTTGGTGTTGGAAGGGGAACTTCCGGTTTCCTCTCGAGCCCTTCAATGTGCACAGGGGCTCCTCTCGAATTGAGTCCGTAAAGTGTGTTCTCCTCTCTAAAGGGGACGGCAGTGTGAGGGAACTTTCTGAGTCGAATAAAGGGTGTCAAGTACCTTTTTGCCTTTCCAGAGGGAATGTGGTATCTCTAGTGAGATGCTTCATCCCCAAATTTCCTCATCTCTCATGGAGGGGATAATTTTGGGGTGTTTCTCGAGTTGCGACGGTAAGCTGGGGTGCTTCTCGAGTTGCGACGGGGTCCTCAGGAACTCGCTGGGGTTGCTTCAGGGAAGTCAGGTCCCCTTTGGTGTTGGAAGGGGAACTTCCGGTTTCCTCTCGAGCCCTTCAATGTGCACAGGGGCTCCTCTCGAATTGAGTCCGAAAAGTGTGTTCTCCTCTCCAAAGGGGACGGCTGTGTGAGGGAACTTTCTGAGTCGAATAAAGGGTGTCAAGTACCTTTTTGCCTCTCCAGAGGGAATGTGGTATTTCTCGTGAGATGCTGCATCGCCAAATTTCCTCATCTCGCATGGAGGGGATAATTTTGGGGTGTTTCTCGAGTTGCGGCGGGAAGCTGGGGGTGCTTCTCGAGTTGCGACGGGGACCTCAGGAACTCGCTGGGGTTGCTTCAGGGAAGTCAGGTCCCCTTTGTTGTTGGAAGGGGAACTTCCGGTTTCCTCTGGAGCCCTTCAATGTGCACAGGGGCTCCTCTCGAATTGAGTCCGAAAAGTGTGTTCTCCTCTCCAAAGGGGACGGCTGTGTGAGGGAACATTCTGAGTCGAATAAAGCGTGTCAAGTACCTTTTTGCCTTTCCAGACGGAATGTGGTATTTCTCTTGAGATGCTGCATCGTCAAATTTCCTCATCTCGCATGCAGGGGATAATTTTGGTGTGTTTCTCGAGTTGTGCGGGAAGCTGGAGGTGCTCCTCGAGTTGCGACGGGGACCTCAGGAACTCGCTGGGGTTGCTTCAGGATAGTCAGGTCGCCTTTGGTGTTGGAAGGGGAATTTCCGATTTCCTCTCGAGCCCTTCAATGTGTACAGGGGCTCCTCTCGAATTGAGTCCGTAAAGGGTGTTCTCCTCTAAAAAGGGGACGACTGTGTGAGGGAACTTTCTGAGTCGAATACAGGGTGTCGAGTACTTTTTGCCTTTCCAGAGGGAATGTGGTATTTCTCTTGAGATGCTGCATTGCCAAATTTCCTCATCTCGCATGGAGGGGATAATTTTGGGATGTTTCTCGAGTTGCGGCGGGAAGCTGGGTGTGCTTCTCGAGTTGCGACGGGGACCTCAGGAACTCGCTGGGGTTGCTTCAGGGAAGTCAGGTCCCCTTTGGTGTTGGAAGGGGAACTTCCGGTTTCCTCTCGAGCCCTTCAATGTGCACAGGGGCTCCTCTCGAATTGAGTCCGTAAAGTGTGTTCTCCTCTCAAGGGGAGGGCTGTGTGAGGGAACTTTCGTAGTCGAATAAAGGGTGTCAAGTACCTTTTTGCCTTTCCAGAGGGAATGTGGTATTTCTCTTGAATTGCTGAAGCGCCAAATTTCCTCATCTCGCATGGAGGGGATAATTTTGAGGTGTTTCTCGAGTTGCGGCGGGAAGCTGGGGGTGCTTCTCGAGTTGCGACGGGGACCTCAGGAACTCGCTGGGGTTGCTTCAGGGAAGTCAGGTCCCCTTTGGTGTTGGAAGGGGAACTTCCGGTTTCCTCTCGAGCCCTACAATGTGCACAGGGGCTCCTCTCGAAATGAGTCCGTAAAGTGTGTTCTCCTCTCTAAAGGGGACGGCTGTGTGAGGGACCTTCCTGAGTCGAATAAAGGGTGTCAAGTACCTTTTTGCCCTTCCAGAGGGAATGTGGTATTTCTCGTGAGATGCTTCATCTCCAAATTTCCTCATCTCGCATAGAGGGGAGAATTTTGGGGTGTTTCCCGAGTTGCGTCGGGAAGCTGGGGGTGCTTCTCGAGCTGCGTCGGGGACCTCAGGAACTCGCTGGGGTTACTTCAGGGAAGTCAGGTCCTCTTTCGTTTTGGAAGGGGAAGTTCTGGTTTCCTCTCGAGCCCGTCAATGTGCACAGGGGCTCCTCTCGAATTGAGTCCGTAAAGTGTGTTCTCCTCTCCAATGGGGACGGCTGTGTGAGGGAACTTTCTGAGTCGAATAAAGGGTGTCAAGTACCTTTTTGCCTTTCCAGAGGGAATGTGGTATTTCTCGTCAGATGCTGCATCGCCAAATTTCCTCATCTCGCATGGAGGGGAGAATTTTGGGCTGTTTCTCGAGTTGCGGCAGGAAGCTGGGGGTGCTTCTCGAGTTGCGACGGGGAACTCAGTAACTCGTTCGGGTTGCTTCAGGGAAGTCACGTCCCCCTTTGTGTTGGAAGGGGAAATTCCGGATTACTCTGGAGCTGTTAAATGGGAATAATGCCTCTTTTCAATTTAGGTCCATAAAGTGTGTTTTCCTCTCCACTGAGGAAGGATGTTAGGGAACATTCTGAGTCGCCTAAAGGGAGTCAAGTACCCTTTTGCCTTTCAAGCGGGAATGTGGGATTTCTCTTGAGACTCTGCAGCGCAAAATTTCTTCATCTCGCTTTGAGGGGATAATTTTGTGGTGTTTCTCGAATTTTGGCGGGAAGCTGAGGGTACATCTCCAGTTGCGGTGGGGTCCAGAGGAACTCGCTCGGGTTGCTTCAGGGAAGTCATGTCCCCTTTTGTGTTGAAAGGGGAACTTCCGGATTACTCTCGACCTTAAATAGGAATATTGGCTCTTCTCCGCTTGAGTCCATAAAGTGTGTTCTCCTCTCCAATGAGGACGGTTTAGGTGCCATTCTGAGTCGCCTAAAGGGAGTCAAGTACCCTTGTGCCATTCAAGCGGGAATGTGGGATTTCTCTTGCGATTCTGCAGCAAAAATTTACCTCATCTCGCATTGAGAGCATAATTCTGTGGTGTTTCTCGAGTTGCTGCCGAAAGCAGGGTTTACTTTTAGAGTTTCGACGGGGATCTCAGGAACTCGCTCGGGTTGCTTCAGGGAAGTCAGGTCCCCTTTGGTGTTGGAAGGGGAACTTCCGCATTACTCTCGAGCTGTTAAATGGGAATATTGCCTCTTCTCGATTTGAGTCCATAAAGTGCGTTCTCCTCTCCACTGAGGAGGTATGTTAGGGACCATTCAGAGTCGCCTCAAGGGAGCCAAGTACACTTTTTCCTTTCAAGTGGGAATGTGGGATTTCTCTTGAAATTCTGCAGCGCAAAATTTCCTCATCTCGCATTGAGGGGATAATTTTGTGGTGTTTCTTGAATTGCAGCGCGAAGCTGGGGGTACATCTCGAGGTGCCACGGGGACTTCAGGAACTCACTCGAGTTTCTTCAGGGAAGTCAGATCCCCTTTTGTGCTGGAAGGGGAATTTCCGGGTTACTCTTGAGCCGTTAAATGGGAATATTGCCTCTTCTCGATTTGACTCCATGAAATGTGTTTTCCTCTCCACTGAGGATGGATGTTAGGGAACATTCTGAGTCGCATAAAGGGAGTCAAGAACCCTTTTGCCTTTCAAGCGGGAATGTGGGATATCTCTTGATATTCTGCAGCGCAAAATTTCCTCCACGATTTGAGGGGATAATTTTGTGATGTTTCTCGAATTTCACGGGTAGCTGGGGGTACTTCTGAAGTTGCCACGGGAACCACAAGGACTCACTCGAATTACTTCAGGGAAGTCAGGTCCCCTTTTGTGCTGGAAGGGAAAATTCCGGTTTACTCTCGAGCTCTTTGATGGGAATAGGGCCTCTTCTCGAGTTGAGTCCATAAAGTGTGTTCTCCTCTGGAATGGGGACGGATGTTAGGGAACTTTTTGAGTGGCATAAAGTGTGTCAAGTACGCTTTTGCCTTTCAAGCGCGAATGTGGGATTTCTCTTGAGATTCTGCAGCACAAAATTTCCTCATCTCGCATTGAGGCGATAATTTTGTGGTGTTTCTGGAGTTGTGGCGGGAACCAGGGGCTACTTCTCTAGTTGCGATGGGGACCTCAGGAACTCGCTCGGGTTGCTTCAGGGAAGTCAAGTCCCCTTTTGTGTTGGAAGGAGAAGTTCCGGATTACTCTCCAGCTGTTAAATGGAAATAATGCCTCTTCTCGATGTGAGTCCATAAAGTGTGTTTTCCTCTCCAATGAGGACGGATGTTAGGGAACATTCTGAGTCGCCTAAAGGCAGTCAAGTACCCTTTTGCCTTTCAAGCGGGAATGTGGGATTTCTCTTAAGATTCTGCAGCGCAAAATTTCCTCATCTCGCATTGACAGGATAATTTTGTGGTGTTTATCTAATTGTGGCAGGAAGCAGGGTGTACTTCTAGAGTTGCGGCCGGGACCTCAGGAACTCACTCGAGTTACTTCAGGGAAGTCAGGTCCCGTTTTGTGCTGGAAGGGGAATTTGCGGTTTACTCTTGAGCCTTTAAATGGGAATATTGCCTCTTCTCGATTTGAGTCCATAAAGTGTGTTTTCCTCTCCACTGAGGAAGGATGTTAGGGAACATTCTGAGTCGCATAAACGGAGCCCGCACCCTTTTGCCTTTCAAGCCGGAATGTGGGATTTCTCTTGAGATTCTGCTGCGCAAAATTTCCTCATCTCGCATTGAGGGGAATATTTTGTGCTGTTTCTCGAATTTCGGCGGGACGCTGGCGGTACTTCTTGAGTTTAAATGGGGACCTCAGGAACTCACTCGAGTTTCTTCAGGGAAGTCTGGTCCCCTTTTGTGCTGGAAGGGGAACTTCCGGATTAGTCTCGAGCCCTTTAATGGGAATAGGGCCTTTTCTGGAGTTGAGTCCATAAACTTTGTATGCCTCTCCAATGGGGACGGAAGTTAGGGAACTCTCTGAGGGCCATAAAGTGTGTCAAGGTCCCTTTTGCCTTTCAATTGGGAATGTGGGATTTCTCTTGAGATTCTGCTGCGCAAAATTTCCTCATCTCACATTGAGGGGAATATTTTGTTGTGTTTCTCGAATTGCGGCGGAAAGCTGGGAGTACTCCTCCAGTTGCGGCGAGGTCCTCAGGAACTCGCTCGGGTTGCTTCAGGGAAGTCAAGTCCCCTTTTGTGTTGAAAGGGGAACTTCAGGATTACTCTGGAGCCATTAAATAGGAATATTGCCTCTTCTCGACTTGAGTCCATAAAGTGTGTTCTCCTCTCCAATGAGGACGGTTTTAGGGGCCATTCTGAGTCGCCAAAAGGGAGTCAAGTACCCTTGTGCATTTCAAACGGGAATGTGGGATTTCTCTTGAGATTCTGCAGCAAAAATTTACCTCATCTCGCATTGAGAGCATAATTCTGTGGTGTTTCTCGAGTTGCTGCGGGAAGCAGGGTTTACTTCTGGAGTTTCGACGGGGAACTCAGGACTGGTCGGGTTTCTTCAGGGAAGTCAAGTCCCCTTTTGTGTTGGAAGGGGAACTTCCGCATTACTCTCGAGCTGTTAAATGGGAATATTGCCTCTTCTCGATTTGAGTCCATAAAGTGCATTCTCCTCTCCACTGAGGAGGTATGTTAGGGACCATTCGGAGTCGCCTCAAGGGAGCCAAGTACACTTTTTCCTTTCAAGTGGGAATGTGGGATTTCTCTTGAAATTCTGCAGCGCAAAATTTCCTCATCTCGCATTGAGGGGATAATTTTGTGGTGTTTCTTGAATTGCAGCGCGAAGCTGGGGGTACATCTCGAGGTGCCATGGGGACTACAGGAACTCACTCGAGTTTCTTCAGGGAAGTCAGGTCCCCTTTTGTGCTGGAAGGGGAATTTCCGGGTTACTCTTGAGCCGTTAAATGGGAATATTGCCTCTTCTCGATTTGAGTCCATAAAGTGTGTTTCCCTCTCCACTGAGGAAGGATGTTAGGGAACATTCTGAGTCGCATAAACGGAGCCCGGACCCTTTTGCATTTCAAGTCAGAATGTGGGATTTCACTTGAGATTCTGCTGCGCAAAATTTCCTCATCTCGCATTGAGGGGAATATTTTGTGCTGTTTCTCGAATTTCGGCGGGACGCTGGCGGTACTTCTTGAGTTTAAATGGGGACCTCAGGAACTCACTAGAGTTACTTCAGGGAAGTCTGGTCCCGTTTTGTGCTGGGAGGGGAACTTCCGGATTAGTATCGAGCCCTTTAATGGGAATAGGGCCTCTTCACGAGTTGAGTCCATTAACTTTGTATGCCTCTCCAATGGGGAAGGATGTTAGGGAACTCTCTGAGGGCCATAAAGTGTGTCAAGTTCCCTTTTGCCTGTCAATTGGGAATGTGGGATTTCTCTAGAGATTCTGCAGCGCAAAATTTCCTCATCTCGCATTGAGGGGATAATTTTGTGGTGTTTCTCGAATTTTGGCGGGAAGTTGGGGTACTCCTCCAGTTGCGGCGAGGTCCTCAGGAACTCGCTCGGGTTATTTCAGGAAAGTTAAGTCCTCTTCTGTGTTTGAAGGGGAACTTCTTGATTACTCACTAGGCTTTAAATGGGAATATTGCCTTTTCTCGATTTTAGTCAATGAAATGTGTACTCCTCTCCACTGAGGACTAATGTTAGGGAACATTCTGAGTCGCATAAACGGAGTCAAGTACCCTTTTGCCTTTCAAGCGGGAATGTGGGATTTCTCTTGAGATGCTGCTTCGCAAAATTTCCTCATCTCGCATGGAGGGGATAATTTTGGGGTGTTTCTCAAGTTGCGGCGGGAAGCTGGGGGTGCTTCTCGAGTTGCGACGGGGACCTCAGGAACTCCCTGGGGTGGCTTCATGGAAGTCAGGTCCCCTTTGGTGTTGGAAGGGGATATTCTGGTTTCCTCTCGAGCCCTTAAATGTGCATAGGGGCTCATCTCGAATTGAGTCCATAAAGTGTGTTCTCCTCTCCAAAGGGGACGGCTGTGTGAGGGAACTTTCTGAATCGAATTAAGGGTGTCATGTACCTTTTTGGCTTTCAAGAGGGAATGCGGTATTTCTCTTGAGATGCGGCATCGCAAAATTTCCTCATCTCGCATGGAGGGGATAATTTTGGGGTGTTTCACGAGTTGCGGCGGAAAGCTGTGGGTGCTTCTCGAGTTGCGACGGGGACCTCAGGAACTCGCTGGGGTTGCTTCAGTAAAGTCAGGTCCCCTTTGGTGTTGGAAGGGGAACTTCCGGTTTCCTCTCGAGCCCTTAAATGTGCACAGGGGCTCATCTAGAATTGAGTCCATAAAGTGTGTTCTCCTCTCCAAAGGGGACGGCTGGGTGAGGGAACATTCTGAGTCGAATAAAGGGTGTCAAGTACCTTTTTGCCTTTCAAGAGGGAATGTGGTGTATCCCTTGAGATGCTGCATCGCCAAATTTCCTCATCTCGCATGGAGGGGATAATTTTTGGGTGTTTCTCGAGTTGCGGCGGGAAGCTGGGGGTGCTTCTCGAGTTCCGACGGGGACCTCAGGAACTCGATGGGGTTGCTTCAGGGACGTCAGGTCCCCTATGGTGTTGGAATGGGAACTTCCGGTTTCCTCTCGATCCCTTCAATGTGCACTGGGGCACCTCTCTAGTCCGTGAAGTGTGTTCTCCTCTCCAAAGGGGACGTCTGCGTGAGGGAACTTTCTGAGTCGAATAAAGGGTGTCAAGTACCTTTTTGCCTTTCCAGAGGGAATATGGTATTTCTCTTGAGATGCTGCATCGCCAAATTTCCTCATCTCGCATGGAGCGGTTAATTTTGGGCTGTTTCTCGAGTTGCGGCGGGAAGTTGGGGGTGCTTCTCGACTTGAGACGGGGACCTCAGGGACTCGCTGGGGTTGCTTCAGGGAAGTCAGGTCCCCTTTGGTGTTGATAGGGGAACGTCCGGTTTCCTCTCGAGCCCTTCAATGTGCCCAGGGGCTCCTTTCGAATTGAGTCTGTAAAGTGTGTTCTCCTCTCCAAAGGGGACGGCAGTGTGAGGGAACTTTCTGAGTCGAATAAAGGGTGTCAAGTACCATTCTGCCTTTCCAGAGGGAATGTGGTTTTTCTCTTGAGATGCTGCATCGCCAAATTTCCTCATCTCGCATGGAGGGGATAATTTTGGGGTGTTTCTCGAGTTGCGGCGGGAAGCTGGGGGTGCTTCTCGAGTTGCGACGGGGACCTCAGGAACTCGATGGGGTTGCTTCAGGGACGTCAGGTCCCCTATGGTGTTGGAATGGGAACACCCGGGTTCCTCTCGAGCCCTTCAATGTGCACAGGGTCTCCTCTCTAGTCCGTGAAGTGTGTTCTCCTCTCCAAAGGGGACGGCTGTGTGAGGGAACTTTCTGAGTCGAATAAAGGGTGTCAAGTACCTCTTTGCCTTTCCAGAGGGAATGTGGTATTTCTCTTGAGATGCTCCATCGACAAATTTCCTCATCTCGCATGGAGGGGATAATTTTGGGGCGTTTCTCGAGTTGCGGCGGGAAGCTGAGGTTGCTTCTCGAGTTGTGACGGGGACCTCAGGAACTCGCTGGGGTTGCTTCAGGGAAGTCAGGTCCCCTTTGGTGTTGGAAGGGGAACTCCCGTTTCCTCGCGAGCCCTTCAATGTGCACAGGGGCTCCTCTCGAAATGAGTCCGTAAAGTGTGTTCTCCTCTCCAAAGGGAAAGGCTGTGTGAGGGAACATTCTGAGTCGAATAAAGGGTGTCAAGTACCTTTTTTCCTTTCCAGATGGAATATGGTATTTCTCTTGACATGCTGCATCGCCAAATTTCCTCATCTCGCATGGAGGGGATAATTTTGGGGTGTTTCTCGAGTTGCGGCGGGAAGCTGGGGGTGATTCTCGAGTTGCAACGGGGACCTCAGGAACTCGCTGGGGTTGCTTCAGGCAAGTCAGTTCCCCTTTGTTGCTGTAAGGGGAACTTTCGGTTTCCTCTCGAACGCTTCAATGTGCACTGGGGCACCTCTCTAGTCCGTGAAGTGTGTTCTCCTCTCCAAAGGGGACGTCTGCGTGAGGGAACTTTCTGAGTCGAATAAAGGGTGTCAAGTACCTTTTTGCCTTTCCAGAGGGAATGTGGTATTTCTCTTGAGATGCTGCATCGCCAAATTTCCTCATCTCGCATGGAGCGGTTAATTTTGGGGTGTTTCTCGAGTTGCGGCGGGAAGTTGGGGGTGCTTCTCGACTTGCGACGGGGACCTCAGGGACTCGCTGGGGTTGCTTCAGGGAAGTCAGGTCCCCTTTGGTGTTGGAAGGGGACCTTCCGGTTTCCTCTCGAGCCCTTCAATGTGCCCAGGGGCTCCTTTCGAATTGAATCTGTAAAGTGTGTTCTCCTCTCCAAAGGGGACGGCTGTGTGAGGGAACTTTCTGAGTCGAAAAAAGGGTGTCAAGTACCTTTCTGCATTTCCAGAGGGAATGTGGTTTTTCTCTTGAGATGCTGCATCGCCAAATTTCCTCATCTCGCATGGAGGGGATAATTTTGGGGTGTTTCCCGAGTTGCGGCGGGAAACTGGGGGTGCTTCTCGAGTTGCGACGGGGACCTCAGGAACTCGCTGGTGTTGCTTCAGGGAAGTCAGGTCCCATTTGATGTTGGAAGGGTAACTTCCTGTTTCTTCACTAGCCGTTCAATGTGCACAGGGGCTCCTCTCGAATTAAGTCCATAAAGTGTGTTCTCCTCTCCAAAGTGGACGGATGTGTGAGGGAACTTTCTGAGGCGAATAAAGGGTATCAAGTACCTTTTTGCCTTTCCAGACGGAATGTGGTATTTCTCTTGAGATGCTGCATCGCCAAATTTCCTCATCTCGCATGGAGGCGATAATTTTGGGGTATTTCTCGAGTTGCGTCGGGAAGCTTGGTGCTTCTCGAGTTGCGACGGGGACCTCAGGAACTCGTTGTGGTTGCTACAGGGAAGTCAGGTACCCTTTGGTGTTGGAAGGGGAAATTCCGGTTTCCTCTCTAGCCCTTCAATGTGCACAGGGGCTCCTCTCGAATTGAGTCCGTAAAGTGTGTTCTCCTCTCCAAAGGGGACGGCTGTATGAGGGAATTTTCTGAGTCGAATAAAGGGTGTCAAGTACCTTTTTGCCTTTCCAGAGGGAATGTGGTATTTCTCTGGAGATGCTGCATCGCGAAATTTCCTCATCTCGCATGTAGGGGATAATTTTCGTTTGTTTATCGAGGTGCCGCGGGAAGCTGGGGGTGCTTCTCGAGTTGCTTGGGGACCTCAGAAACTCGCTGGGATTGCTTCAGGGAAGTCAGGTCCCCTTTGGTGTTGGAAGGGGAACTTCCGGTTTCCTCTCGAGCCCTTCAATGTGCACAGGGTCTCCTCTCTAGTCCGAGAAGTGTGTTCTCCTCTCCAAAGGGGACGTCTGCGTGAGGGAACTTTCTGAGTCGAATAAAGGGTGTCAAGTACCTTTTTGCCATTCCAGAGGGAATGTGGTATTTCTCTTGAGATGCTGCATCGCCAAATTTCCTCATCTCGCATGGAGCGGTTAATTTTGGGCTGTTTCTCGAGTTGCGACGGGAAGTTGGGGGTGCTTCTCGACTTGAGACGGGGACCTCAGGGACTCGCTGGGGTTGCTTCAGGGAAGTCAGGTCCCCTTTGGTGTTGATAGGGGAACTTCCGGTTTCCTCTCGAGCCCTTCAATGTGCCCAGGGGCTCCTTTCGAATTGAGTCTGTAAAGTGTGTTCTCCTCTCCAAAGGGGACGGCTGTGTGAGGGAACTTTCTGAGTCGAATAAAGGGTGTCAAGTACCATTCTGCCTTTCCAGAGGGAATGTGGTTTTTCTCTTGAGATGCTGCATCGCCAAATTTCCTCATCTCTCATGGAGGGGATAATTTTGGTGTGTTTCTCGAGTTGCGGCGGGAAACTGGGGGTGCTTCTCGAGTTGCGACGTGGACCTCAGGAACTCGCTGGTGTTGCTTCAGGGAAGTCAGGTCCCCTTTGGTGTTGGAAGGGGAACTTCCGGTATCCTCTCGAGCCCTTCAATGTGCACAGGGGTTCCTCTCGAATTGAGCCCGTAAAGTGTGTTCTCCTCACCAAAGGGGACGTCTGTGTGAGGGAAATTTCTGAGTCGAATAAAGGGTGTCAAGTACCTTTTTGCCTTTCCAGAGGGAATGTGGTATTTCTCTTGAGATGCTTCATCGCCAAATTTCCTCATCTCGCATGGAGGGGATAATTTTGGGGTGTTTCTCGAGTTGCGGCGGGAAGTTGGGGGTGCTCTTCGAGTTGAGACGGGGACCTCAGGAACTCGCTGGGGTTGCTTCAGGGAAGTCAGGTCCCCTTTGGTGTTGGAAGGGGAACTTCCGGTTTCCTCTCGAGCCCTTCAATGTGCACAGGGGCTCCTCTCGAATTGAGTCCGTAAAGTGTGTTCTCCTCTCCAAAGGGGACGGCTGTGTGAGGGAACTTTCTGAGTCGAATAAAGGGTGTCAAGTACCTTTTTGCGTTTCCAGAGGGAATGTGGTATTTCTCTTGAGACGCTGCATCGCCAAATTTCCTCATTTCGCATGGAGGGGATAATTTTGGGGTGTTTCTCGAGTTGCGGCGGGAAGCTGGGGGTGCTTCTCGAGTTGCGACGGGGACCTCAGGAACTCGCTGGGATTGCTTCAGGGAAGTCAGGTCCCCTTTGGTATTGGAAGGTGAACTTCCGGTTTCCTCTCGAGCCCTTCAATGTGCACAGGGGCTCCTCTCGAATTGAGTCCGTAAAGTGTGTTCTCCTCTCCAAAGGGGACGGCTTTGTGAGGGAACTTTCTGAGTCGAATAAAGGGTGTCAAGTACCTTTTTGCCTTCCAGAGGGAATGTGGTATTTCTCTTGAGATGCTGTATCGCCAAATTTCCTCATCTCGCATGGAGGGGATAATTTTGGGGTGTTTCTCGAGATGCGGCGGGAAGATGGGGGTGCTTCTCGAGTTGCGTCGGGGACCTCAGGTACTCGCTGGGGTTGCTTCAGGGAAGTCAGGTCCCCTTTGGTGTTGGAAGGGGAACTTCCGGTTTCCTCTCGAGCCCTTCAGTGTGCACAGGGGCTCCTCTCGAATTGAGTCCGTAAAGTGTGTTCTCCTCTCCAAAGGGGACGGCTGTGTGAGGGAACTTTCTGAGTCGAATAAAGGGTGTCAAGTACCTTTTTGCCTTCCAGAGCGAATGTAGTATTTCTCGTGAGATGCTGCATCGCCAAATTTCCTCATCTCACATGGAGGGGAGAATTTTGGGCTGTTTCTCGAGTTGCGGCGGAAAGCTGGTGGTGCTTCACGAGTGCAACGGGGACCTCAGGAACTCGCTGAGTTTGCTTCAGGGAAGTCAGGTCCCCTTTGCTGTTGGAAGGGGAACTTCCGGTTTCCTCTCGAGCCCTTCAGGTTGCACAGGGGCTTCTCTGCAATTGATTCCGTAAAGTGTGTTCTCCTCTCCAAAGGAGACGGCTGTGTGAGGGAACTTATGAGTCGAATAATGGTGTCAAGTACCTTTTTGCCTTTCAAAAGGGAATATGGTATTTCTCTTGAGATGCTGCATCGCCAAATTTCCTCATCTCGCATGGAGGGGATAATTTTGGTGTGTTTCTCGAGTTGCGGCGGGAAGCTGCGGGTGCTTCTCGAGTTGTGACGGGGACCTCAGGTACTCGCTGGGGTTGCTTCAGGGAAGTCAGGTCCCCTTTGGTGTTGGAAGGGGAACTTCCGGTTTCCTCTCGAGCCCTTCAATGTGCACAGGGGCTCCTCTCGAATTGAGTCCGTGAAGTGTGTTCTCCTCTCCAAAGAGGACGGCTGTGTGAGGGAACTTTCTGAGTCGAATAAAGGGTGTCTATTACCTTTTTGCCTTTCTAGAGAGAATGTGGTATTTCTTTTGAGATGCTGCATCGCCAAATTTCCTCGTCTCGCATGGAGGGTATAATTTTGGGGTGTTTCTCGAGTTGCGGCGGGAAGCTGGGTGTGCTTTTCGAGTTGCGACGGGGACCTCAGGAACTCGCTGGGGTTGCTTCAGGGAAGTCAGGTCCCCTTTGGTGTTGGAAGGGGAACTTCCGGTTTCCTCTCGAGCCCTTCAGTGTGCACAGGGGCTCCTCTCGAATTGAGTCCGTAAAGTGTGTTCTCCTCTCCAAATGGGACGGCTGTGTGAGGGAACTTTCTGAGTCGAATAAAGGGTGTCAAGTACCTTTTTGTCTTTCCAGAGGGAATGTGGTGTTTCTGTTGAGATGCTGCATCGCCAAATTTCCTCATCTCGCATGGAGGGGATAATTTTCGTTTGTTTATCGAGGTGCCGCGGGAAGCTGGGGGTGCTTCTCGAGTTGCTTGGGGACCTCAGAAACTCGCTGGGATTGCTTCAGGGAAGTCAGGTCCCCTTTGGTGTTGGAAGGGGAACTTCCGGTTTCCTCTCGAGCCCTTCAATGTGCACAGGGTCTCCTCTCTAGTCCGAGAAGTGTGTTCTCCTCTCCAAAGGGGACGTCTGCGTGAGGGAACTTTCTGAGTCGAATAAAGGGTGTCAAGTACCTTTTTGCCATTCCAGAGGGAATGTGGTATTTCTCTTGAGATGCTGCATCGCCAAATTTCCTCATCTCGCATGGAGCGGTTAATTTTGGGCTGTTTCTCGAGTTGCGACGGGAAGTTGGGGGTGCTTCTCGACTTGAGACGGGGACCTCAGGGACTCGCTGGGGTTGCTTCAGGGAAGTCAGGTCCCCTTTGGTGTTGGAAGGGGAACTTCCGGTTTCCTCTCGAGCCCTTCAATGTGCACAGGGGCTCCTCTCGAATTGAGTCCGTAAAGTGTGTTCTCCTCTCCAAAGGGGACGGCTGTGTGAGGGAACTTTCTGAGTCGAATAAAGGGTGTCAAGTACCTTTTTGCGTTTCCAGAGGGAATGTGGTATTTCTCTTGAGACGCTGCATCGCCAAATTTCCTCATCTCGCATGGAGGGGATAATTTTGGGGTGTTTCTCGAGTTGCGGCGGGAAGCTGGGGGTGCTTCTCGAGTTGCGACGGGGACCTCAGGAACTCGCTCGGGTTGCTTCAGGGAAGTCAGGTCCCCTTTGGTGTTGGAAGGGGAACTTCCGGTTTCCTCTCGAGCCCTTCAATGTGCACAGGGGCTCCTCTCGAATTGAGTCCGTAAAGTGTGTTCTCCACTCCAAAGGGGACGGCTGTGTGAGGGAACTTTCGTAGTCGAATAAAGGGTGTCAAGTACCTTTTGCCTTTCCAGAGGGAATGTGGTATTTCCCTTGAGATGCTGCATCGCCAAATTTCCTCATCTCGCATGGAGGGGATAATTTTGGGGTGTTTCTCGAGATGCCGCGGGAAGCTGGGGGTGCTTCTCGAGTTGCGTCGGGGACCTCAGGAACTCGCTGAGGTTGCTTCAGGGAAGTCAGGTCCCCTTTGGTGTTGGAAGGGGAACTTCCGTTTTCCTCTCGAGCCCTTCAATGTGCACAGGGGCTCCTCTCGAATTGAGTCCGAAAAGTGTGTTCTCCTCTCCAAAGGGGACGGCTGTGTGAGGGAACTTTCTGAGTCGAATAAAGGGTGTCAAGTACCTTTTTGCCTTTCCAGAGGGAATGTGGTATTTCTCTTGAGATGCTGCATCGCCAAATTTCCTCATCTCGCATGGAGGGGTTAATTTTGGGGTGTTTCTCGAGTTGCGGCGGGAAGCTGGGGGTGCTTCTCGAGTTGCGAAGTGGACCTCAGGAACTCGCTGGGGTTGCTTCAGGGAAGTCAGGTCCCCTTTTGTATTGGAAGGGGAATTTCCGGTTTCCTCTCGAGCCCTTCAATGTGCACAGGGTCTCCTCTCGAATTGAGTCCGGAAAGTGTGTTCTCCTCTCCAAAGGGGACGGCTGTGTGAAGGAACTTTCTGAATCGAATAAAGGGTGTCAAGTACCTTTTTGCCTTTCCAGAGGTAGTGTGCTATTTCTCTTGAGATGCTGCATCGCCAAATTTCCTCATCTCGCATGGAGGGGATAATTTTGGGGTGTTTCTCGAGTTGCGGCGGGAAGCTGGGGGTGCTTCTCGAGTTGCGACGGGGACCTCAGGAACTCGCTGGGATTGCTTCAGGGAAGTCAGGTCCCCTTTGGTATTGGAAGGTGAACTTCCGGTTTCCTCTCGAGCCCTTCAATGTGCACAGGGGCTCCTATCGAATTGAGTCCGTAAAGTGTGTTCTCCTCTCCAAAGGGGACGGCTTTGTGAGGGAACTTTCTGAGTCGAATAAAGGGTGTCAAGTACCTTTTTGCCTTCCAGAGGGAATGTGGTATTTCTCTTGAGATGCTGCATCGCCAAATTTCCTCATCTCGCATGGAGGGGATAATTTTGGGGTGTTTCTCGAGATGCGGCGGGAAGATGGGGGTGCTTCTCGAGTTGCGTCGGGGACCTCAGGTACTCGCTGGGGTTGCTTCAGGGAAGTCAGGTCCCCTTTGGTGTTGGAAGGGGAACTTCCGGTTTCCTCTCGAGCCCTTCAGTGTGCACAGGGGCTCCTCTCGAATTGAGTCCGTAAAGTGTGTTCTCCTCTCCAAAGGGGACGGCTGTGTGAGGGAACTTTCTGAGTCGAATAAAGGGTGTCAAGTACCTTTTTGCCTTCCAGAGCGAATGTAGTATTTCTCGTGAGATGCTGCATCGCCAAATTTCCTCATCTCACATGGAGGGGAGAATTTTGGGCTGTTTCTCGAGTTGCGGCGGAAAGCTGGTGGTGCTTCACGAGTGCAACGGGGACCTCAGGAACTCGCTGAGTTTGCTTCAGGGAAGTCAGGTCCCCTTTGCTGTTGGAAGGGGAACTTCCGGTTTCCTCTCGAGCCCTTCAGGTTGCACAGGGGCTTCTCTGCAATTGATTCCGTAAAGTGTGTTCTCCTCTCCAAAGGAGACGGCTGTGTGAGGGAACTTATGAGTCGAATAATGGTGTCAAGTACCTTTTTGCCTTTCAAAAGGGAATATGGTATTTCTCTTGAGATGCTGCATCGCCAAATTTCCTCATCTCGCATGGAGGGGATAATTTTGGGGAGTTTCTCGAGTTGCGGCGGGAAGCTGCGGGTGCTTCTCGAGTTGTGACGGGGACCTCAGGTACTCGCTGGGGTTGCTTCAGGGAAGTCAGGTCCCCTTTGGTGTTGGAAGGGGAACTTCCGGTTTCCTCTCGAGCCCTTCAATGTGCACAGGGGCTCCTCTCGAATTGAGTCCGTGAAGTGTGTTCTCCTCTCCAAAGAGGACGGCTGTGTGAGGGAACTTCCTGAGTCGAATAAAGGGTGTCTATTACCTTTTTGCCTTTCTAGAGAGAATGTGGTATTTCTTTTGAGATGCTGCATCGCCAAATTTCCTCGTCTCGCATGGAGGGTATAATTTTGGGGTGTTTCTCGAGTTGCGGCGGGAAGCTGGGTGTGCTTTTCGAGTTGCGACGGGGACCTCAGGAACTCGCTGGGGTTGCTTCAGGGAAGTCAGGTCCCCTTTGGTGTTGGAAGGGGAACTTCCGGTTTCCTCTCGAGCCATTCAGTGTGCACAGGGGCTCCTCTCGAATTGAGTCCGTAAAGTGTGTTCTCCTCTCCAAATGGGACGGCTGTGTGAGGGAACTTTCTGAGTCGAATAAAGGGTGTCAAGTACCTTTTTGTCTTTCCAGAGGGAATGTGGTGTTTCTGTTGAGATGCTGCATCGCCAAATTTCCTCATCTCGCATGGAGGGGATAATTTTGGGGTGTGTCTCGAGTTGCGGCGGGAATCTGGGGGTGCTTCTCGAGTTCCGCCGGGGACCTAAGGAACTCGCTGGGGTTGCTTCAGGGAAGTAAGGTCCCCTTTGTTGTTGGAAGGGGAACTTCCGGTTTCCTCTCGAGCCCTTCAATGTGCACAGGGGCCCCTCTCGAATTGAGTCCGTAAAATGTGTTCTCCTCTCCAAACGTGACGGCTGTGTGACTGAACTTTCTGAGTCGAATAAAGGGTGTCAAGTAACTTTTTGCCTTTCCAGAGGCAATGTGGTATTTCTCTTGAGATGCTGCATCGCCAAATTTCCTCATCTCGCATGGAGGCGATAATTTTGGGGTATTTCTCGAGTTGCGGCGGGAAGCTTGGTGCTTCTCGAGTTGCGACGGGGACCTCAGGAACTCGTTGTGGTTGCTACAGGGAAGTCAGGTACCCTTTGGTGTTGGAAGGGGAAATTCCGGTTTCCTCTCTAGCCCTTCAATGTGCACAGGGGCTCCTCTCGAATTGAGTCCGTAAAGTGTGTTCTCCTCTCCAAAGGGGACGGCTGTATGAGGGAATTTTCTGAGTCGAATAAAGGGTGTCAAGTACCTTTTTGCCTTTCCAGAGGGAATGTGGTATTTCTCTGGAGATGCTGCATCGCGAAATTTCCTCATCTCGCATGTTGGGGATAATTTTCGTTTGTTTATCGAGGTGCCGCGGGAAGCTGGGGGTGCTTCTCGAGTTGCTTGGGGACCTCAGAAACTCGCTGGGATTGCTTCAGGGAAGTCAGGTCCCCTTTGGTGTTGGAAGGGGAACTTCCGGTTTCCTCTCGAGCCCTTCAATGTGCACAGGGTCTCCTCTCTAGTCCGAGAAGTGTGTTCTCCTCTCCAAAGGGGACGTCTGCGTGAGGGAACTTTCTGAGTCGAATAAAGGGTGTCAAGTACCTTTTTGCCATTCCAGAGGGAATGTGGTATTTCTCTTGAGATGCTGCATCGCCAAATTTCCTCATCTCGCATGGAGCGGTTAATTTTGGGCTGTTTCTCGAGTTGCGACGGGAAGTTGGGGGTGCTTCTCGACTTGAGACGGGGACCTCAGGGACTCGCTGGGGTTGCTTCAGGGAAGTCAGGTCCCCTTTGGTGTTGATAGGGGAACTTCCGGTTTCCTCTCGAGCCCTTCAATGTGCCCAGGGGCTCCTTTCGAATTGAGTCTGTAAAGTGTGTTCTCCTCTCCAAAGGGGACGGCTGTGTGAGGGAACTTTCTGAGTCGAATAAAGGGTGTCAAGTACCATTCTGCCTTTCCAGAGGGAATGTGGTTTTTCTCTTGAGATGCTGCATCGCCAAATTTCCTCATCTCTCATGGAGGGGATAATTTTGGTGTGTTTCTCGAGTTGCGGCGGGAAACTGGGGGTGCTTCTCGAGTTGCGACGTGGACCTCAGGAACTCGCTGGTGTTGCTTCAGGGAAGTCAGGTCCCCTTTGGTGTTGGAAGGGGAACTTCCGGTTTCCTCTCGAGCCCTTCAATGTGCACAGGGGTTCCTCTCGAATTGAGCCCGTAAAGTGTGTTCTCCTCACCAAAGGGGACGTCTGTGTGAGGGAAATTTCTGAGTCGAATAAAGGGTGTCAAGTACCTTTTTGCCTTTCCAGAGGGAATGTGGTGTTTCTGTTGAGATGCTGCATCGCCAAATTTCCTCATCTCGCATGGAGGGGATAATTTTGGGGTGTGTCTCGAGTTGCGGCGGGAATCTGGGGGTGCTTCTCGAGTTCCGCCGGGGACCTAAGGAACTCGCTGGGGTTGCTTCAGGGAAGTAAGGTCCCCTTTGGTGTTGGAAGGGGAACTTCCGGTTTCCTCTCGAGCCCTTCAATGTGCACAGGGGCCCCTCTCGAATTGAGTCCGTAAAGTGTGTTCTCCTCTCCAAACGTGATGGCTGTGTGACTGAACTTTCTGAGTCGAATAAAGGGTGTCAAGTACCTTTTTGCCTTTCCAGAGGCAATGTGGTATTTCTCTTGAGATGCTGCATCGCCAAATTTCCTCATCTCGCATGGAGGGGATAATTTTAGGGTGTTTCTCGAGTTGCGGCGGGAAGCTGGGGTTGCTTCTCGAGTTGCAACGGGGACCTCAGGAACTCGCTGGGGTTGCTTCAGGGAAGTCAGGTCCCCTTTTGTGTTGGAAGGGGAACTTCCGGTTTCCTCTCGAGCCCTTCAATGTGCACAGGGACTCCTTTCGAATTGAGTCCGGAAAGTGTGTTCTCCTCTCCAAAGGGGACGGCTGTGTGAGGGAACTTTCTGAGTCGAATAAAGGGTGTCAAGTACCTTTTTGCCTTTCCAGAGGGAATGTGGTATTTCTCTTGAGATGCTGCATCGACAAATTTCCTCATCTCGCATGGAGGGGATAATTATGGGGAGTTTCTCGAGTTGCGGGGGGAAGCTGGGGGTGCTTCTCGAGTTGTGAGGGGGACCTCACGAACTCGCTGGGGTTGCTTCAGGGAAGTCAGGTCCCCTTTGGTGTTGGAAGGGGAACTTCCGTTTTCCTCTCGAGCCCTTCAGTGTGCACAGGGGCTCCTCTGGAATTGAGTCCGTAAAGTGTGTTCTCCTCTCCAAAGGGAACGGCTGTGTGAGGGAACTTCCTGAGTCGAATAAAGGGTGTCAAGTACCTTTTTGCCTTTCCAGAGGGAATGTGCTATTTCTCTTGAGATGCTGCATCGCCAAATTTCCTCATCTCGCATGGAGGGGATAATTTTGGGGTGTTTCTCGAGTTGCGGCCGGAAGCTGGGGTTGCTTCTCGAGTTGCGACGGGGACCTCAGGGACTCGCTGGGGTTGCTTCAGGGAAGTCAGGTCCCCTTTGGTGTTGGAAGGGGAATTTCCGGTTTCCTCTCGAGCCCTTCAATGTGCACAGGGGCTCGTCTCGAATTCAGTCCGGAAAGTGTGTTCTCTTCTCCAAAGGGGACGGCTGTGTGAGGGAACTTTCTGAGTCGAATAAAGGGTGTCAAGTACCTTTTTGCCTTTCCAGACGGAATGTGCTATTTCTCTTGAGATGCTGCATCGCCAAATTTCCTCATCTCGCAAGGAGGGGATAATTTTGCTGTTTCTCGAGTTGGGGCGGGAAGCTGGTGTTGCTTCTCGAGTTGGGACGGGGATCTCAGGAACTCGCTGGGGTTGCTTCAGGGAAGTCAGGTCCCCTTTGGTGTTGGAAGGGGAACTTCCGGTTTCCTCTCGAGCCCTTCAATGTGCACAGGGGCTCCTCTCGAATTGAGTCCGTAAAGTGTGTTCTCCTCTCCAAAGTTGACGGCTGTGTGAGGGAATTTTCTGAGTCGAATAAAGGGTGTCAAGTACCTTTTTGCCTTTCCAGAGGGAATGTGGTCTTTCTCTTGAGATGCTGCATCGCCAAATTTCCTCATCTCGCATGGAGGGGATAATTTTGGGGTGTTTCTCGAGTTGCGGCGGGAAGCTGGGGGTGCTTCTCGAGTTGCGACGGGGACCTCAGGAACTCGCTGGGGTTGCTTCAGGGAAGTCAGGTCCCCTTTGTTGTTGGAAGGGGAACTTCCGGTTTCCTCTCGAGCCCTTCAATGTGCACAGGGGCTCCTCTCGAATTGAGTCCGTAAAGTGTGTTCTCCACTCCAAAGGGGACGGCTGTGTGAGGGAACTTTCTGCGTCGAATAAAGGGTGTCAAGGACCTTTTGCCTTTCCAGAGGGAATGTGGTATTTCTCTTGAGATGCTGCATCGCCAAATTTCCTCATCTCGCATGGAGGGGATAATTTTGGGGTGTTTCTCGAGATGCGGCGTGAAGCTGGGGGTGCTTCTCGAGTTGCGTCGGGGACCTCAGGAACTCTGGGGTTGCTTCAGGGAAGTCAGGTCCCCTTTGGTGTTGGAAGGGGAACTTCCGGTTTCCTCTCGAGCCCTTCAATGTGCACAGGGGCTCCTCTCGAATTGAGTCTGTAAATTGTGTTCTCCTCTCCAAAGGGGACAGCTGTGTGAGGGAACTTTCTGAGTCGAATGAAGGGTGTCAAGTACCTTTTTGCCTTTCCAGAGGGAATATGGTATTTCTCTTGAGATGCTGCATCGCCAAATTTCCTCATCTCGCATGGAGGGGATAATTTTGGGGTGTTCCTCGAGTTGCGGCGGGAAGCTAGGGGTGCTTCTCGAGTTGCGACGGGGACCTCAGGAACTCGCTGGGGTTGCTTCAGGGAAGTCAGGTCCCCTTTGTTGTTTGAAGGGGAACTTCCGGTTTCCTCTCGAGCCCTTCAATGTGCACAGGGGCTCCTCTCGAATCGAGTCCGAAAAGTGTGTTCTCCTCTCCAAAGGGGACGGCTGTGTGAGGGAACTTTCTGAGTCGAATAAAGGGTGTCAAGTCCCTTTTTGCCTTTCTAGAGGGAATGTGCTATTTCTCTTGAGATGCTGCATCGCCAAATTTCCTCATCTCGCATGGAGGGGATAATTTTGGTGTGTTTCTCGAGTTGCGGCGGGAAGCTGGGGGTGCTTCTCGAGTTGCGACGTGGACCTCAGGAACTGGCTGGGGTTGCTTCAGGGAAGTCAGGTCCCCTTTGGTGTTGGAAGGGGAACTTCCGGTTTCCTCTCGAGCCCTTCAATGTGCACAGGGGCTCCTCTCGAATTGATTCCGTAAAGTGTGTTCTCCTCTCCAAATGGGACGGCTGTGTGAGGGAACTTTCTGAGTCGAATAAATGGTGTCAAGTACCTTTTTGCCTTTCCAGAGGGAATGCGGTATTTCTCTTGGGATGCTGCATTGCCAAATTTCCTCATCTCGCATGGAGGGGATAATTTAGGGGTGTTTCTCGAGTTGCAGCGGGAAGCTGGGGGTGCTTCTCGAGTTGCGAAAGGGACCTCAGGATCTCGCTGGGGTTGCTTCAGGGAAGGCAGGTCGCCTTTGGTGTTGGAAGGGGAACTTCCGGTTTCCTCTCGAGCCCTTCAATGTGCACAGGGGCTCCTCTCGAATTGAGTCCGTAAAGTGTGTTCTCCTCTCCAAAGGGGACGGCTGTGTGAGGGAACTTTCTGAGTCCAATAAAGGGTGTCAAGTAGCTTTTTGCCTTTCCAGAGGGAATGTGGTATTTCTCTTGAGATGCTGCATCGCCAAATTTCCTCATCTCGCATGGAAGGGATAATTTTGGGGTGTTTCTCGAGTTGCGGCGGGAAGCTGGGGGTGCTTCTCGAGTTGCGACGTGGACCTCAGGAACTCGCTGGGGTTGCTTCAGGGAAGTCAGGTCCCCTTGGTGTTGGAAGGGGAACTTCCGGTTTCCTCTCGAGCCCTTCAATGTGCACAGGGGCTCCTCTCGAATTGAGTCCGTAAAGTGTGTTCTCCTCTCCAAAGGGGACGGCTGTGTGAGGGAACTTTCTGAGTCCAATAAAGGGTGTCAAGTACCTTTTTGCCTTTCCAGAGGGAATGTGGTATTTCTCTTGAGATGCTGCATCGTCAAATTTCCTAATCTCGCATGGAGGGGAGAATTTTAGGGTGTTTCTCAGGTTGCGGCGGGAAGCTGGGGGTGCTTCTCGAGTTGCGACGTGGACCTCAGGAACTCGCTGGGGTTGCTTCAGGGAAGTCAGGTCCCCTTTGGTGTTGGAAGGGGAACTTCCGGTTTCCTCTGGAGCCCTTCAATGTGGACAGGGGCTCCTCTCGAATTGAGTCCGTAAAGTGTGTTCTCCTCTCCAAAGGGGACGGCTGTGTGAGGGAACTTTCTGAGTCGAATAAAGGGTGTCAAGTACCTTTTTGCCTTTCCAGAGGGAATGTGGTATTTCTCTTGAGATGCTGCATCGCCAAATTTCCTCATCTCGCATGGAGGGGATAATTTTGGGGTGTTTCTCGAGTTGCGGCGGGAAGCTGGAGGTGCTTCTCGAGTTGCGACGGGGACCTCAGGAAATCGCTGGGGTTGCTTCAGGGAAGTCAGGTCCCCTTTGATGTTGGAAGGGGAACTTCCGGTTTCCTCTCGAGCCCTTCAAGGTGCACAGGGGCTCCTCTCGAATTGAGTCCGTAAAGTGTGTTCTCCTCTACAAAGGGGACGGCTGTGTGAGGGAACTTTCTGAGTCGAATAAAGGGTGTCAAGTACCTTTTTGCCTTTCCAGAGGGAATGTGGTATTTCTCTTGAGATGCTGCATCGCCAAATTTCCTCATCTCGCAAGGAGGGGATAATTTTGGGGTGTTTCTCGAGTTGCGGCGGGAAGCTGGGGGTGCTTCACGAGTTGCGACGGGGACCTCAGGAACTCGCTGGGGTTGCTTCATGAAGTGAGGTTCCCTTTGGTGTTGGAAGGGGAACTTCCGGTTTCCTCTCGAGCCCTTCAATGTGCACAGGGGCTCCTGTCGAATTGAGTCCGTAAAGTGTGTTCTCCTCTCCAAAGGGGATGGCTGTGTGAGGGAACATTCTGAGTCGAATAAAGGGTGTCAAGTACCTTTTTGCCTTTCCAGAGGGAATGTGGTATTTCTCGTGAGATGCTGCATCGCCAATATTCCTCATCTCGCATGGAGGGGATAATTTTGGGGTGTTTCTCGAGTTGTGGCGGGAAGCTGGGGGTGCATCTCGAGTTGCGACGGGGACCTCAGGAACTCGCTGGGGTTGCCTCAGGGAAGTCAGGTCCCCTTTGGTGTTGGAAGGGGAACTTTCGGTTTCCTCTAGAGCCCTTCAATGTGCACAGGGGCTCCTCTCGAATTGAGTCCGTAAAGTGTGTTCTCCTCTCCAAAGGGGACGGCTGTGTGAGGGAACTTTCTGAGTCGAATAAAGGGTGTCAAGTACCTTTTTGCCTTTCCAGAGTGAATGTGGTGTTTCTCTTGAGATGCTGCATCGCCAAATTTCCTCAACTCGCATGGATGGGATAATTTTGGGGTGTTTCTCGAGTTGCGGCGGGAAGCTGGGGGTGCTTCTCGAGTTGCAACGGGGACCTCAGGAACTCGCTGTGGTTGCTTCAGGGAAGTCAGGTCCCCTTTGGTGTTGGAAGGGGAACTTCCGGTTTCCTCTCAAGCCCTTCAATGTGCACAGGGGCTCCTCTCGAATTGCGTCCGTAAAGTGTGTTCTCCTCTCCAAAGGGGACGGCTGTGTGAGGGAACTTTCTGAGTCGAAACAGGGTGTCAAGTACCTTTTTGCCTTTCCAGAGGGAATGTGGTATTTCTCTTGAGATGCTGCATCGCCAAAATTCCTCATCTCGCATGGAGGGGATAATTTTGGGGTGTTTCTCGAGGTGCGGCGGGAAGCTGGGGGTGCTTCTCGAGTTGCGACGGGGACCTCAGGAACTCGCTGGTGTTGCTTCAGGGAAGTCAGGTCCCCTTTGGTGTTGGAAGGGGAACTTCCGGTTTCCTCTCGAGCCCTTCAATGTGCACAGGGGCTCCTCTCGAATTGAGTCCGTAAAGTGTGTTCTCCTCTCCAAAGGGGACGGCTGTGTGAGGGAACTTTCTGATCGAATAAAGGGTGTCAAGTACCTTTTTGCCTTTCCAGAGGGAATGTGGTATTTCTCTTGAGATGCTGCATCGCCAAATTTCCTCAACTCGCATGGAGGGGATAATTTTGGGGTGTTTCTCGAGTTGCGGCGGGAAGCTGGGGGTGCTTCTCGAGTTGCGACGGGGTCCTCAGGAACTCGATGGGGTTGCTTCAGGGAAGTCAGGTCCCCTTTGGTGTTGGAAGGGGAACTTCCGGTTTCCTCTCGAGCCCTTCAATGTGCACAGGGGCTACTATCGAATTGAGTCCGTAAAGTGTGTTCTCCTCTCCAGAGGGGACGGCTGTGTGAGGGAACTTTCTGAGTCGAATAAAGGGTTTCAAGTACCTTTTTGCCTTTCCAGAGGGAATGTGGTATTTCTCTTGAGATGCTGCATCGCCAAATTTCCTCATCTCGCATGGAGGGGATAATTTTGGGGTGTTTCTCGAGTTGCGGCGGGAAGCTGGGGGTGCTTCTCGAGTTGCGACGGGGACCTCAGGATCTCGCTGGGGTTGCTTCAGGGAAGTCAGGTCCCCTTTTTTGTTGGAAGGGGAACTTCCGGTTTCCTCTCGAGCCCTTCAATGTGCACAGGGGCTCCTCTCGAATTGCGTCCGTAAAGTGTGTTCTCCTCTCCAAAGGGGACGGCTGTTTGAAGGAACTTTCTGAGTCGAATGAAGGGTGTCAAGTACCTTTTTGCCTTTCCAGAGGGAATATGGTATTTCTCTTGAGATGCTGCATCGCCAAATTTCCTCATCTCGCATGGAGGGGATAATTTTGGGGTGTTCCTCGAGTTGCGGCGGGAAGCTAGGGGTGCTTCTCGAGTTGCGACGGGGACCTCAGGAACTCGCTGGGGTTGCTTCAGGGAAGTCAGGTCCCCTTTGTTGTTTGAAGGGGAACTTCCGGTTTCCTCTCGAGCCCTTCAATGTGCACAGGGGCTCCTCTCGAATCGAGTCCGAAAAGTGTGTCCTCCTCTCCAAAGGGGACGGCTGTGTGAGGGAACTTTCTGAGTCGAATAAAGGGTGTCAAGTCCCTTTTTGCCTTTCTAGAGGGAATGTGCTATTTCTCTTGAGATGCTGCATCGCCAAATTTCCTCATCTCGCATGGAGGGGATAATTTTGGTGTGTTTCTCGAGTTGCGGCGGGAAGCTGGGGGTGCTTCTCGAGTTGCGACGTGGACCTCAGGAACTGGCTGGGGTTGCTTCAGGGAAGTCAGGTCCCCTTTGGTGTTGGAAGGGGAACTTCCGGTTTCCTCTCGAGCCCTTCAATGTGCACAGGGGCTCCTCTCGAATTGATTCCGTAAAGTGTGTTCTCCTCTCCAAATGGGACGGCTGTGTGAGGGAACTTTCTGAGTCGAATAAATGGTGTCAAGTACCTTTTTGCCTTTCCAGAGGGAATGCGGTATTTCTCTTGGGATGCTGCATTGCCAAATTTCCTCATCTCGCATGGAGGGGATAATTTAGGGGTGTTTCTCGAGTTGCAGCGGGAAGCTGGGGGTGCTTCTCGAGTTGCGAAAGGGACCTCAGGATCTCGCTGGGGTTGCTTCAGGGAAGGCAGGTCGCCTTTGGTGTTGGAAGGGGAACTTCCGGTTTCCTCTCGAGCCCTTCAATGTGCACAGGGGCTCCTCTCGAATTGAGTCCGTAAAGTGTGTTCTCCTCTCCAAAGGGGACGGCTGTGTGAGGGAACTTTCTGAGTCCAATAAAGGGTGTCAAGTAGCTTTTTGCCTTTCCAGAGGGAATGTGGTATTTCTCTTGAGATGCTGCATCGTCAAATTTCCTAATCTCGCATGGAGGGGAGAATTTTAGGGTGTTTCTCAGGTTGCGGCGGGAAGCTGGGGGTGCTTCTCGAGTTGCGACGTGGACCTCAGGAACTCGCTGGGGTTGCTTCAGGGAAGTCAGGTCCCCTTTGGTGTTGGAAGGGGAACTTCCGGTTTCCTCTGGAGCCCTTCAATGTGGACAGGGGCTCCTCTCGAATTGAGTCCGTAAAGTGTGTTCTCCTCTCCAAAGGGGACGGCTGTGTGAGGGAACTTTCTGAGTCGAATAAAGGGTGTCAAGTACCTTTTTGCCTTTCCAGAGGGAATGTGGTATTTCTCTTGAGATGCTGCATCGCCAAATTTCCTCATCTCGCATGGAGGGGATAATTTTGGGGTGTTTCTCGAGTTGCGGCGGGAAGCTGGAGGTGCTTCTCGAGTTGCGACGGGGACCTCAGGAAATCGCTGGGGTTGCTTCAGGGAAGTCAGGTCCCCTTTGATGTTGGAAGGGGAACTTCCGGTTTCCTCTCGAGCCCTTCAAGGTGCACAGGGGCTCCTCTCGAATTGAGTCCGTAAAGTGTGTTCTCCTCTACAAAGGGGACGGCTGTGTGAGGGAACTTTCTGAGTCGAATAAAGGGTGTCAAGTACCTTTTTGCCTTTCCAGAGGGAATGTGGTATTTCTCTTGAGATGCTGCATCGCCAAATTTCCTCATCTCGCAAGGAGGGGATAATTTTGGGGTGTTTCTCGAGTTGCGGCGGGAAGCTGGGGGTGCTTCTCGAGTTGCGAAGGGGACCTCAGGAACTCGCTGGTTTTGCTTCAAGGAAGTCAGGTCCCCTTTGGTGTTCGATGGTTAACTTCCGGTTTCCTCTCGAGCCCTTCAATGTGCACAGGGGCTCCGCTCGAATTGAGTCCGTAAAGTGTGTTCTCCTCTCCAAAGGGACGGCTGTGTGAGGGAATTTCTGAGTCGAATAAAGGGTGTCAAGTACCTTTTTGCCTTTCCAGAGGGAATGTGGTATTTCTCTTGAGATGCTGCATCGCCACATTTCCTCATCTCGCATGGAGGGGATAATTTTGGGGTGTTTCTCGAGTTGCGGCGGGAAGCTGGGGGTGCTTCACGAGTTGCGACGGGGACCTCAGGAACTCGCTGGGGTTGCTTCATGAAGTGAGGTTCCCTTTGGTGTTGGAAGGGGAACTTCCGGTTTCCTCTCGAGCCCTTCAATGTGCACAGGGGCTCCTGTCGAATTGAGTCCGTAAAGTGTGTTCTCCTCTCCAAAGGGGATGGCTGTGTGAGGGAACATTCTGAGTCGAATAAAGGGTGTCAAGTACCTTTTTGCCTTTCCAGAGGGAATGTGGTATTTCTCGTGAGATGCTGCATCGCCAATATTCCTCATCTCGCATGGAGGGGATAATTTTGGGGTGTTTCTCGAGTTGTGGCGGGAAGCTGGGGGTGCATCTCGAGTTGCGACGGGGACCTCAGGAACTCGCTGGGGTTGCCTCAGGGAAGTCAGGTCCCCTTTGGTGTTGGAAGGGGAACTTTCGGTTTCCTCTAGAGCCCTTCAATGTGCACAGGGGCTCCTCTCGAATTGAGTCCGTAAAGTGTGTTCTCCTCTCCAAAGGGGACGGCTGTGTGAGGGAACTTTCTGAGTCGAATAAAGGGTGTCAAGTACCTTTTTGCCTTTCCAGAGTGAATGTGGTGTTTCTCTTGAGATGCTGCATCGCCAAATTTCCTCAACTCGCATGGATGGGATAATTTTGGGGTGTTTCTCGAGTTGCGGCGGGAAGCTGGGGGTGCTTCTCGAGTTGCAACGGGGACCTCAGGAACTCGCTGTGGTTGCTTCAGGGAAGTCAGGTCCCCTTTGGTGTTGGAAGGGGAACTTCCGGTTTCCTCTCAAGCCCTTCAATGTGCACAGGGGCTCCTCTCGAATTGCGTCCGTAAAGTGTGTTCTCCTCTCCAAAGGGGACGGCTGGGTGAGGGAACTTTCTGAGTCGAAACAGGGTGTCAAGTACCTTTTTGCCTTTCCAGAGGGAATGTGGTATTTCTCTTGAGATGCTGCATCGCCAAAATTCCTCATCTCGCATGGAGGGGATAATTTTGGGGTGTTTCTCGAGGTGCGGCGGGAAGCTGGGGGTGCTTCTCGAGTTGCGACGGGGACCTCAGGAACTCGCTGGTGTTGCTTCAGGGAAGTCAGGTCCCCTTTGGTGTTGGAAGGGGAACTTCCGGTTTCCTCTCGAGCCCTTCAATGTGCACAGGGGCTCCTCTCGAATTGAGTCCGTAAAGTGTGTTCTCCTCTCCAAAGGGGACGGCTGTGTGAGGGAACTTTCTGATCGAATAAAGGGTGTCAAGTACCTTTTTGCCTTTCCAGAGGGAATGTGGTATTTCTCTTGAGATGCTGCATCGCCAAATTTCCTCAACTCGCATGGAGGGGATAATTTTGGGGTGTTTCTCGAGTTGCGGCGGGAAGCTGGGGGTGCTTCTCGAGTTGCGACGGGGTCCTCAGGAACTCGATGGGGTTGCTTCAGGGAAGTCAGGTCCCCTTTGGTGTTGGAAGGGGAACTTCCGGTTTCCTCTCGAGCCCTTCAATGTGCACAGGGGCTACTATCGAATTGAGTCCGTAAAGTGTGTTCTCCTCTCCAGAGGGGACGGCTGTGTGAGGGAACTTTCTGAGTCGAATAAAGGGTTTCAAGTACCTTTTTGCCTTTCCAGAGGGAATGTGGTATTTCTCTTGAGATGCTGCATCGCCAAATTTCCTCATCTCGCATGGAGGGGATAATTTTGGGGTGTTTCTCGAGTTGCGGCGGGAAGCTGGGGGTGCTTCTCGAGTTGCGACGGAGACCTCAGGATCTCGCTGGGGTTGCTTCAGGGAAGTCAGGTCCCCTTTTGTGTTGGAAGGGGAACTTCCGGTTTCCTCTCGAGCCCTTCAATGTGCACAGGGGCTCCTCTCGAATTGCGTCCGTAAAGTGTGTTCTCCTCTCCAAAGGGGACGGCTGTTTGAAGGAACTTTCTGAGTCGAATGAAGGGTGTCAAGTACCTTTTTGCCTTTCCAGAGGGAATATGGTATTTCTCTTGAGATGCTGCATCGCCAAATTTCCTCATCTCGCATGGAGGGGATAATTTTGGGGTGTTCCTCGAGTTGCGGCGGGAAGCTAGGGGTGCTTCTCGAGTTGCGACGGGGACCTCAGTAACTCGCTGTGGTTGCTTCAGGGAAGTCAGGTCCCCTTTGGTGTTGGAAGGGGAACTTCCTTTTTCCTCTCGAGCCCTTCAATGTGCACAGGGGCTCCTCTCGAATTCAGTCCGTAAAGTGTGTTCACCTCTCCAAAGGGGACGGCTGTGTGAGGGAACTTTCTGAGTCGAATAAAGGGTGTCAAGTACCTTTTGGCCTTTCCAGAGCGAATGTAGTATTTCTCGTGAGATGCTGCATCGCCAAATTTCCTCATCTCACATGGAGGGGAGAATTTTGGGCTGTTTCTCGAGTTGCGGCGGGAAGCTGGGGGTGCTTCCCAAGTGCGACGGGGACCTCAGGAACTCGCTGGGGTTGCTTCAGGGAAGTCAGGTCCCCTTTGGTGTTGGAAGGGGAACTTCCGGTTTCCTCTCGAGCCCTTCAGGTTGCACAGGGGCTCCTCTTCAATTGAGTCCGTAAAGTGTGTTCTCCTCTCCAGAGGGGACGGCTGTGTGAGGGAATTTATGAGTCGAATAATGGTGTCCAGTACATTTTTGCCTTTCAAAAGGGAATATGGTATTTCTCTTGAGATGCTGCATCGACAAATTTCCAAATCTCGCATGGAGGGGAGAATTTTGGTGTGTTTCTCGAGTTGCAGCGGGAAGCTGGGGGTGCTTCTCGAGTTACGACGGGTACCTCAGGAACTTGCTGGGGTTGCTTCAGGGAAGTCAGGTCCCCATTGGTGTTGGAAGGGGAACTTCCGGTTTCCTCTCGAGCCCTTCAATGTGCACAGGGGCTCCTCTCGAATTGAGTCCGCAAAGTGTGTTGTCCTCTCCAAAGGGGACGGCTGTGTGAGGGAACTTTCTGAGTCGAATAAAGGGCGTCAAGTAACTTTTTGCCTTTCCAGAGGGAATGTGGTATTTCTCGTGAGATGCTGCCTCGCCAAATTTCCTCATGTCGCATGGAGGGGATAATATTGGGGTGTTTCTCGAGTTGCGGCGGGAAGCTGGGGGTGCTTCTCGAGTTGCGACGGGGACCTCAGGAACTCGCTGGGGTTGCTTCAGGGAAGTCAGGTCCCCTTTGGTGTTGGAAGGGGAACTTCCTTTTTCCTCTCGAGCCCTTCAATGTGCACAGGGGCTCCTCTCGAATTGAGTCCGTAAAGTGTGTTCTCCTCTCCTAAGGGGACGGCAGTGTGAGGGAAATTTCTGAGTCGAATAAAGGGTGTCAAGTACTTTTTGCCTATCCAGAGGGAATGTAGTATTTCTCTTGAGATGCTGCATCGCCAAATTTCCTCATCTCGCATGGAGGGGATAATTTTGGGGTGTTTCTCGAGTTGCGGCGGGAAGCTGGGGGTGCTTCTCGAGTTGCGACGGGGACCTCAGGAACTCGCTGGGGTTGCTTAAGGGAAATGAGGTCCCCTTTGGTGTTTGAAGGGGAAATTCCGGTTTCCTCTCGAGCCCTTCAATGTGCACAGGGGCTCCTCTCCAATTTAGTCCGTAAAGTGTGTTCCCCTCTCCAAAGGGGACTGATGTGTGAGGGAACTTTCTGAGTCGAATAAAGGGTGTCAAGTACCTTTTTGGCTTTCCAGAGCGAATGTGGTATTTCTCTTGAGATGCTGCATGGCCAAATTTCCTCATCTCGCATGGAGGGGATAATTTCGGGGTGTTTCTCGAGTTGCGGCGTGAAGCTCGGGGTGCTTCTCGAGTTGCGACGGGGACCTCAGGAACTCGCTGGGGTTGCTTCAGGGAAGTCAAGTCCCCTTTGGTGTTGGAAGGGGAACTTCCGGTTTCATCTTGAGCCCTTCAATGTGCACAGGGGCTCCTCTCGAATTGAGTCCGTGAAGTGTGTTCTCCTCTCCAAAGGGGACGGCTGTGTGAGGGAACTTTCTGAGTCGAATAAAGGGTGTCTATTACCTTTTTGCCTTTCTAGAGGAAATGTGGTATTTCTCTTGAGATGCTGCATCGCCAAATTTCCTCATCTCGCATGAAGGGGATAATTTTGGGGTGTTTCTCGAGTTGCGGCGGGAAGCTGGGGGTGCTTTTCGAGTTGCGACCGGAACCTCAGGAATTCGCTGGGGTTGCTTCAGGGAAGTCAGGTCCCCTTTGGTGTTGGAAGGGGAACTTCCGGTTTCCTCTTGAGCCCTTCAATGTGCACAGGGGCTCCACTCGAATTGAGTCCCTAAAGTGTGTTCTCCTCTCCAAAGGGGACGGCTGTGTGAGGGAACTTTCTGAGTCGAATAAAGGGTGTCAAGTACCTTTTTGCCTTTCCAGAGGTAATGTGGTATTTCTCTTGAGATGCTGCATCGCCAAATTTCCTCATCTCGCATGGAGGGGATAATTTTGGGGTGTTTCTCGAGTTGCGGCGGGAAGCTGGGGGTGCTTCTCGAGTTGCGACGGGGACCTCAGGAGTTCGCTTTGGTTGCTTCAGGGAAGTCACGTCCCCTTTGTTGTTGGAAGTGGAACTTCCGGTTTCTTCTCGAGCCCTTCAATGTGCACACGGGCTACTCTCGAATTGAGTCCGTAAAATGTGTTCTCCTCTCCAAAGGGGACGGCTGTGTGAGGGAACTTTCTGAGTCGAATAAACGGTGTCAAGTACCTTTTTGCCTTTCCGGACGGAATGTGGTATTTCTCTTGAGATGCTGCATCGCCAAATTTCCTCATCTCGCATGGAGGGGATAATGTTGGGGTGTCTCTCGAGTTGCGGCGGGAAGCTGGGGGTGCTTCTCGAGATGCGACAGGGACCTCAGGAACTCGCTGGGGTTACTTCAGGGAAGTCAGGTCCCCTTTCGTGTTGGAAGGGAAACATCCGGTTTCCTCTTGAGCCCTTCAATGTGCACAGGGGCTCCTCTCGAATTGAGTCCGTAAAGTGTGTTCTCCTCTCCAAAGGGGACGGCTGTGTGAGGGAACTTTCTGAGTCGAATAAAGGGTGTCAACTACCTTTTTGCCTTTCCAGAGGGAATGTGGTATTTCTCTTGAGATGCTGCATCGCCACATTTCCTCATCTCGCATGGAGGGGATAATTTTGGGGTGTTTCTCGAGTTGCGGCGGGAAGCTAGGGGTGCTTCTCGAGTTGCGACGGGGACCTCAGGAACTCGCTGGGGTTGCTTCAGGGAAGTCAGATCCCCTTTTGTGTTGGAAGGGGAACTTCCGGTTTCCTCTCGAGCACTTCAATGTGCACAGGCGCTCCTCTCGAATTGCGTCCGTAAAGTGTGTTCTCCTCTCCAAAGGGGACGGCTGTTTGAGGGAACTTTCTGAGTCGAATAAAGGGTGTCAAGTACCTTTTTGCCTTTCCGGAGGGAATGTGGTATTTCTCTTGAGATGCTGCATCGCCAAATTTGCTCATCTCGCATGGAGGGGATAATTTTGGGGTGTTTCTCGTGTTGCGGCGGGAAGCTGGGGGTGCTTCTCGAGTTGCAACGGGGACCTCAGTAACTCGCTGTGGTTGCTTCTGGGAAGTCAGTTCCCCTTTGGTGTTGGAAGGGGAACTTCCTTTTTCCTCTCGAGCCCTTCAATGTGCACAGGGGCTCCTCTCGAATTCAGTCCGGAAACTGTGTTCTCCTCTCCAAAGGGGACGGCTGTGTGAGGGAACTTTCTGAGTCGAATAAAGGGTGTCAAGTACCTTTTGGCCTTTCCAGAGCGAATGTACTATTTCTCGTGAGATGCTGCATCGCCAAATTTCCTCATCTCACATGGAGGGGAGAATTTTGGGCTGTTTCTCGAGTTGCGGCGGGAAGCTGGGGGTGCTTCCCAAGTGCGACGGGGACCTCAGGAACTCGCTGGGTTTGCTTCAGGGAAGTCAGGTCCCCTTTGGTGTTGGAAGGGGAACTTCCGGTTTGCTCTCGAGCCCTTCAGGTTGCACAGTGGCTCCTCTCCAATTGAGTCCGTAAAGTGTGTTCTCCTCTCCAAAGGGGACGGCTGTGTGAGGGAACTTATGAGTCGAATAATGGTGTCAAGTACCTTATTGCCTTTCAAAAGGGAATATGGTATTTCTCTTGAGATGCTCCATCGCCAAATTTCCTCATCTCGCATAGAGGGGAGAATTTTGGTGTGTTTCTCGAGTTGCGGCGGGAAGCTGGGGGTGCTTCTCGAGTTGCGACGGGGACCTCAGGAACTCGCTGGGGTTGCTTCAGGGAAGTCAAGTCCCCTTTTGGTGTTGGAAGGGGAACTTCCGGTTTCCTCTTGAGCCCTTCAATGTGCACAGGGGCTCCTCTCGAATTGAGTCCGTAAAGTATGTTCTCCTCTCCAAAGGGGACGGTTGTGTGAGGGAACTTTCTGAGTCGAATAAAGGGGGTCAAGTACATTTTGCCTTTCCAGAGGGAATGTGGTATTTCTCTTGAGATGCTGCATCGCCAAATTTCCTCATCTCGCATGGAGGGGATAATTTTGGGGTGTTTCTCGAGTTTCGGCGGGAAGCTGGGGGGGCTTCTCGAGTTGCGACGGGGACCTCAGGAAATCGCTGGGGTTGCTTCAGGGAAGTCAGGTCCCCTTTGGTGTTGGAAGGGGAACTTCCGGTTTCCTCTCGAGCCCTTCAATGTGCACAGGGGCTCCTCTCGAATTGAGTCCGTAAAGTGTGTTCTCCTCTCCAAAGGGGACTGCTGTGTGACGGAACTTTCTGAGTCGAATAAAGGGTGTCAAGTACCTTTTTGCCTTTCCAGAGGGAGTGTGGTATTTCTCTTGAGATGCTGCATCGCCAAATTTCCTCATCTCGCATGGAGGGGATAATTTTGGGGTGTTTCTCGAGTTGCAGCGGGAAGCTGGGGGTGCTTCTCGAGTTGCGACGGGGACCTCAGGAACTCGCTGGGGTTGCTTTAGGGAAGTCAGGTCCCCTTTGGTGTTGGAAGGGGAACTTCCGGTTTCCTCTCGAGCCCTTCAATGTGCACAGGGGCTCCTCTCGAATTGAGTCCGTAAAGTGTGTTCTTCTCTCCAAAGGGGACGGTTGTGTGAGGGAAATTTCTGAGTCGAATAAAGGGTGTCAAGTACTTTTTGCCTATCCAGAGGGAATGTAGTATTTCTCTTGAGATGCTGCATCGCCAAATTTCCTCATCTCGCATGGAGGGGATAATTTTGGGGTGTTTCTCGAGTTGCGGCGGGAAGCTGGGGGTGCTTCTCGAGTTGCGACGGGGACCTCAGGAACTCGCTGGGGTTGCTTAAGGGAAATGAGGTCCCCTTTGGTGTTTGAAGGGGAAATTCCGGTTTCCTCTCGAGCCCTTCAATGTGCACAGGGGCTCCTCTCCAATTAAGTCCGTAAAGTGTGTTCCCCTCTCCAAAGCGGACTGATGTGTGAGGGAACTTTCTGAGTCGAATAAAGGGTGTCAAGTACCTTTTTGGCTTTCCAGAGGGAATGTGGTATTTCTCTTGAGATGCTGCATGGCCAAATTTCCTCATCTCGCATGGAGGGGATAATTTCGGGGTGTTTCTCGAGTTGCGGCGTGAAGCTCGGGGTGCTTCTCGAGTTGCGACGGGGACCTCAGGAACTCGCTGGGGTTGCTTCAGGGAAGTCAAGTCCCCTTTGGTGTTGGAAGGGGAACTTCCGGTTTCCTCTTGAGCCCTTCAATGTGCACAGGGGCTCCTCTCGAATTGAGTCCGTGAAGTGTGTTCTCCTCTCCAAAGGGGACGGCTGTGTGAGGGAACTTTCTGAGTCGAATAAAGGGTGTCTATTACCTTTTTGCCTTTCTAGAGGAAATGTGGTATTTCTCTTGAGATGCTGCATCGCCAAATTTCCTCATCTCGCATGAAGGGGATAATTTTGGGGTGTTTCTCGAGTTGCGGCGGGAAGCTGGGGGTGCTTTTCGAGTTGCGACGGGAACCTCAGGAACTCGCTGGGGTTGCTTCAGGGAAGTCAGGTCCCCTTTGGTGTTGGAAGGGGAACTTCCGGTTTCCTCTTGAGCCCTTCAATGTGCACAGGGGCTCCACTCGAATTGAGTCCGTAAAGTGTGTTCTCCTCTCCAAAGGGGACGGCTGTGTGAGGGAACTTTCTGAGTCGAATAAAGGGTATCAAGTACCTTTTTGGCTTTCCAGAGGGAATGTGGTATTTCTCTTGAGATGCTGCAACGTCAAATTTCCTCATCTCGCATGGAGGGGATAATTTTGGGGTGTTTCTCGAGTTTCGGCGGGAAGCTGGGGGTGCTTCTCGAGTTGCAACGGGAACCTGAGGAACCCGCTGCGGTTGCTTCAGGGAAGTCAGGTCCCCTTTGGTGTTGGAAGGGGAACTTCCGGTTTCCTATCGATCCCTTCAATGTGCACAGGGGCTCCCCTCGAATTGAGTCCGTAAAGTGTGTTCTCCTCTCCAAAGGGGACGGCTGTGTGAGGGAACTTTCTGAGTCGAGTAAAAGGTGTCAAGTACCTTTTTGCCTTTCCAGAGGGAATGTGGTATTTCTCTTGAGATGCTGCATCGCCAAATTTCCTCATCTCACATGGAGGGGATAATTTTGGGGTGTTTCTCGAGTTCCGGCGGGAAGCTGGGGGTGCTTCTCGAGTTGCGACGGGGCCCTCAGGAACTCGCTGGGGTTGCTTCAGAGAAGTCAGGTCCCCTTTGGTGTTGGAAGGGGAACTTCCGGTTTCCTCTCGAGCCCTTCAATGTGCACAGGGGGTCCTCTCGTATTGAGTCCGTAAAGTGTGTTCTCCTCTCAAAAGGGGACGGCTGTGTAAGGGAACTTTCTGAGTCCAATAAAGGGTGTCAAGTACCTTTTTGCCTTTCCAGAGGGAATGTGGTATTTCTCTTGAGATGCTGCATCGCCAAATTTCCTAATCACGCATGGAGGGGATAATTTTGGGGTTTTTTTTGAGTTGTGGAGGGAAGCTGGGAGTGCTTCTCGAGTTGCGACGGGGACCTCAGGAACTCGCTGGGGTTGCTTCAGGGAAGTCAGGTCCCCTTTGGTGTTGAAAGGGGAACTTCCGGTTTCCTCTCGAGCTCTTCAATGTGCACATGGGCTCCTCTCGAATTGAGTGCGTAAAGTGTGTTCTCCCCTCCAAAGGGGACGGCTGTGTGAGGGAACTTTCTGAGTCGAATAAAGGCTGTCAAGTACCTTTTTGCCTTTCCAGGGGGAATGTGGTATTTCTCTTGAGATGCTGCATCGCCAAATTTCCTCATCTCGCATGGAGGGGATAATTTTGGGGTGTTTCTCGAGTTGCGGCGGGAAGCTGGGGGTGTTCTCGAGTTGCGACGGGGACCTCAGGAACTCGCTGGTGTTGCTTTAGGGAAGTCAGTTCCCCTTTGGTGTTGGAAGGGGAACTTCCGGTTTCCTCTCGAGCCCTTCAATGTGCACAGGGGCTCCTCTCGAATTGAGTCCATAAAGTGTGTTCTCCTCTCCAAAGGGGACGGCAGTGTGAGGGAAATTTCAGAGTCGAATAAAGGGTGTCAAGTACTTTTTGCCTATCCAGAGGGAATGTAGTATTTCTCTTGAGATGCTGCATCGCCAAATTTCCTCATCTCGCATGGAGGGGATAATTTTGGGGTGTTTCTCGAGTTGCGGCGGGAAGCTGGGAGTGCTTCTCGAGTTGCGACGGGGACCTCAGGAACTCGCTGGGGTTGCTTAAGGGAAATGAGTTCCCCTTTGGTGTTTGAAGGGGAAATTCCGGTTTCCTCTCGAGCCCTTCAATGTACACAGGGGCTCCTCTCCAATTTAGTCCGTAAAGTGTGTTCCCCTCTCCAAAGGGGACTGATGTGTGAGGGAACTTTCTGAGTCGAATAAAGGGTGTCAAGTACCTTTTTGGCTTTCCAGAGGGAATGTGGTATTTCTCTTGAGATGCTGCAACGTCAAATTTCCTCATCTCGCATGGAGGGGATAATTTTGGGGTGTTTCTCGAGTTTCGGCTGGAAGCTGGGGGTGCTTCTCGAGTTGCAACGGGAACCTTAGGAACCCGCTGGGGTTGCTTCAGGGAAGTCAGGTCCCCTTTGGTGTTGGAAGGGGAACTTCCGGTTTCCTATCGATCCTTTCAATGTGCACAGGGGCTCTCCTCGAATTGAGTCCGTAAAGTGTGTTCTCCTCTCCAAAGGGGACGGCTGTGTGAGGGAACTTTCTGAGTCGAATAAACGGTGTCAAGTACCTTTTTGCCTTTCCGGACGGAATGTGGTATTTCTCTTGAGATGCTGCATCGCCAAATTTCCTCATCTCGCATGGAGGGGATAATGTTGGGGTGTCTCTCGAGTTGCGGCGGGAAGCTGGGGGTGCTTCTCGAGATGCGACAGGGACCTCAGGAACTCGCTGGGGTTGCTTCAGGGAAGTCAGGTCCCCTTTGGTGTTGGAAGGGGAACATCCGGTTTCCTCTCGAGCCCTTCAATGTGCACACGGGCTACTCTCGAATTGAGTCCGTAAAATGTGTTCTCCTCTCCAAAGGGGACGGCTGTGTGAGGGAACTTTCTGAGTCGAATAAACGGTGTCAAGTACCTTTTTGCCTTTCCGGACGGAATGTGGTATTTCTCTTGAGATGCTGCATCGCCAAATTTCCTCATCTCGCATGGAGGGGATAATGTTGGGGTGTCTCTCGAGTTGCGGCGGGAAGCTGGGGGTGCTTCTCGAGATGCGACAGGGACCTCAGGAACTCGCTGGGGTTACTTCAGGGAAGTCAGGTCCCCTTTCGTGTTGGAAGGGAAACATCCGGTTTCCTCTTGAGCCCTTCAATGTGCACAGGGGCTCCTCTCGAATTGAGTCCGTAAAGTGTGTTCTCCTCTCCAAAGGGGACGGCTGTGTGAGGGAACTTTCTGAGTCGAATAAAGGGTGTCAACTACCTTTTTGCCTTTCCAGAGGGAATGTGGTATTTCTCTTGAGATGCTGCATCGCCACATTTCCTCATCTCGCATGGAGGGGATAATTTTGGGGTGTTTCTCGAGTTGCGGCGGGAAGCTAGGGGTGCTTCTCGAGTTGCGACGGGGACCTCAGGAACTCGCTGGGGTTGCTTCAGGGAAGTCAGATCCCCTTTTGTGTTGGAAGGGGAACTTCCGGTTTCCTCTCGAGCACTTCAATGTGCACAGGCGCTCCTCTCGAATTGCGTCCGTAAAGTGTGTTCTCCTCTCCAAAGGGGACGGCTGTTTGAGGGAACTTTCTGAGTCGAATAAAGGGTGTCAAGTACCTTTTTGCCTTTCCGGAGGGAATGTGGTATTTCTCTTGAGATGCTGCGTCGCCAAATTTGCTCATCTCGCATGGAGGGGATAATTTTGGGGTGTTTCTCGTGTTGCGGCGGGAAGCTGGGGGTGCTTCTCGAGTTGCAACGGGGACCTCAGTAACTCGCTGTGGTTGCTTCTGGGAAGTCAGTTCCCCTTTGGTGTTGGAAGGGGAACTTCCTTTTTCCTCTCGAGCCCTTCAATGTGCACAGGGGCTCCTCTCGAATTCAGTCCGGAAACTGTGTTCTCCTCTCCAAAGGGGACGGCTGTGTGAGGGAACTTTCTGAGTCGAATAAAGGGTGTCAAGTACCTTTTGGCCTTTCCAGAGCGAATGTAGTATTTCTCGTGAGATGCTGCATCGCCAAATTTCCTCATCTCACATGGAGGGGAGAATTTTGGGCTGTTTCTCGAGTTGCGGCGGGAAGCTGGGGGTGCTTCCCAAGTGCGACGGGGACCTCAGGAACTCGCTGGGTTTGCTTCAGGGAAGTCAGGTCCCCTTTGGTGTTGGAAGGGGAACTTCCGGTTTGCTCTCGAGCCCTTCAGGTTGCACAGTGGCTCCTCTCCAATTGAGTCCGTAAAGTGTGTTCTCCTCTCCAAAGGGGACGGCTGTGTGAGGGAACTTATGAGTCGAATAATGGTGTCAAGTACCTTATTGCCTTTCAAAAGGGAATATGGTATTTCTCTTGAGATGCTCCATCGCCAAATTTCCTCATCTCGCATAGAGGGGAGAATTTTGGTGTGTTTCTCGAGTTGCGGCGGGAAGCTGGGGGTGCTTCTCGAGTTGCGACGGGGACCTCAGGAACTCGCTGGGGTTGCTTCAGGGAAGTCAAGTCCCCTTTGGTGTTGGAAGGGGAACTTCCGGTTTCCTCTTGAGCCCTTCAATGTGCACAGGGGCTCCTCTCGAATTGAGTCCGTAAAGTGTGTTCTCCTCTCCAAAGGGGACGGTTGTGTGAGGGAACTTTCTGAGTCGAATAAAGGGGGTCAAGTACATTTTGCCTTTCCAGAGGGAATGTGGTATTTCTCTTGAGATGCTGCATCGCCAAATTTCCTCATCTCGCATGGAGGGGATAATTTTGGGGTGTTTCTCGAGTTTCGGCGGGAAGCTGGGGGGGCTTCTCGAGTTGCGACGGGGACCTCAGGAAATCGCTGGGGTTGCTTCAGGGAAGTCAGGTCCCCTTTGGTGTTGGAAGGGGAACTTCCGGTTTCCTCTCGAGCCCTTCAATGTGCACAGGGGCTCCTCTCGAATTGAGTCCGTAAAGTGTGTTCTCCTCTCCAAAGGGGACTGCTGTGTGACGGAACTTTCTGAGTCGAATAAAGGGTGTCAAGTACCTTTTTGCCTTTCCAGAGGGAGTGTGGTATTTCTCTTGAGATGCTGCATCGCCAAATTTCCTCATCTCGCATGGAGGGGATAATTTTGGGGTGTTTCTCGAGTTGCAGCGGGAAGCTGGGGGTGCTTCTCGGGTTGCGACGGGGACCTCAGGAACTCGCTGGGGTTGCTTTAGGGAAGTCAGGTCCCCTTTGGTGTTGGAAGGGGAACTTCCGGTTTCCTCTCGAGCCCTTCAATGTGCACAGGGGCTCCTCTCGAATTGAGTCCGTAAAGTGTGTTCTTCTCTCCAAAGGGGACGGTTGTGTGAGGGAAATTTCTGAGTCGAATAAAGGGTGTCAAGTACTTTTTGCCTATCCAGAGGGAATGTAGTATTTCTCTTGAGATGCTGCATCGCCAAATTTCCTCATCTCGCATGGAGGGGATAATTTTGGGGTGTTTCTCGAGTTGCGGCGGGAAGCTGGGGGTGCTTCTCGAGTTGCGACGGGGACCTCAGGAACTCGCTGGGGTTGCTTAAGGGAAATGAGGTCCCCTTTGGTGTTTGAAGGGGAAATTCCGGTTTCCTCTCGAGCCCTTCAATGTGCACAGGGGCTCCTCTCCAATTAAGTCCGTAAAGTGTGTTCCCCTCTCCAAAGCGGACTGATGTGTGAGGGAACTTTCTGAGTCGAATAAAGGGTGTCAAGTACCTTTTTGGCTTTCCAGAGGGAATGTGGTATTTCTCTTGAGATGCTGCATGGCCAAATTTCCTCATCTCGCATGGAGGGGATAATTTCGGGGTGTTTCTCGAGTTGCGGCGTGAAGCTCGGGGTGCTTCTCGAGTTGCGACGGGGACCTCAGGAACTCGCTGGGGTTGCTTCAGGGAAGTCAAGTCCCCTTTGGTGTTGGAAGGGGAACTTCCGGTTTCCTCTTGAGCCCTTCAATGTGCACAGGGGCTCCTCTCGAATTGAGTCCGTGAAGTGTGTTCTCCTCTCCAAAGGGGACGGCTGTGTGAGGGAACTTTCTGAGTCGAATAAAGGGTGTCTATTACCTTTTTGCCTTTCTAGAGGAAATGTGGTATTTCTCTTGAGATGCTGCATCGCCAAATTTCCTCATCTCGCATGAAGGGGATAATTTTGGGGTGTTTCTCGAGTTGCGGCGGGAAGCTGGGGGTGCTTTTCGAGTTGCGACGGGAACCTCAGGAACTCGCTGGGGTTGCTTCAGGGAAGTCAGGTCCCCTTTGGTGTTGGAAGGGGAACTTCCGGTTTCCTCTTGAGCCCTTCAATGTGCACAGGGGCTCCACTCGAATTGAGTCCGTAAAGTGTGTTCTCCTCTCCAAAGGGGACGGCTGTGTGAGGGAACTTTCTGAGTCGAATAAAGGGTATCAAGTACCTTTTTGGCTTTCCAGAGGGAATGTGGTATTTCTCTTGAGATGCTGCAACGTCAAATTTCCTCATCTCGCATGGAGGGGATAATTTTGGGGTGTTTCTCGAGTTTCGGCGGGAAGCTGGGGGTGCTTCTCGAGTTGCAACGGGAACCTGAGGAACCCGCTGCGGTTGCTTCAGGGAAGTCAGGTCCCCTTTGGTGTTGGAAGGGGAACTTCCGGTTTCCTATCGATCCCTTCAATGTGCACAGGGGCTCCCCTCGAATTGAGTCCGTAAAGTGTGTTCTCCTCTCCAAAGGGGACGGCTGTGTGAGGGAACTTTCTGAGTCGAGTAAAAGGTGTCAAGTACCTTTTTGCCTTTCCAGAGGGAATGTGGTATTTCTCTTGAGATGCTGCATCGCCAAATTTCCTCATCTCACATGGAGGGGATAATTTTGGGGTGTTTCTCGAGTTCCGGCGGGAAGCTGGGGGTGCTTCTCGAGTTGCGACGGGGCCCTCAGGAACTCGCTGGGGTTGCTTCAGAGAAGTCAGGTCCCCTTTGGTGTTGGAAGGGGAACTTCCGGTTTCCTCTCGAGCCCTTCAATGTGCACAGGGGGTCCTCTCGTATTGAGTCCGTAAAGTGTGTTCTCCTCTCAAAAGGGGACGGCTGTGTAAGGGAACTTTCTGAGTCCAATAAAGGGTGTCAAGTACCTTTTTGCCTTTCCAGAGGGAATGTGGTATTTCTCTTGAGATGCTGCATCGCCAAATTTCCTAATCACGCATGGAGGGGATAATTTTGGGGTTTTTTTTGAGTTGTGGAGGGAAGCTGGGAGTGCTTCTCGAGTTGCGACGGGGACCTCAGGAACTCGCTGGGGTTGCTTCAGGGAAGTCAGGTCCCCTTTGGTGTTGAAAGGGGAACTTCCGGTTTCCTCTCGAGCTCTTCAATGTGCACATGGGCTCCTCTCGAATTGAGTGCGTAAAGTGTGTTCTCCCCTCCAAAGGGGACGGCTGTGTGAGGGAACTTTCTGAGTCGAATAAAGGCTGTCAAGTACCTTTTTGCCTTTCCAGGGGGAATGTGGTATTTCTCTTGAGATGCTGCATCGCCAAATTTCCTCATCTCGCATGGAGGGGATAATTTTGGGGTGTTTCTCGAGTTGCGGCGGGAAGCTGGGGGTGTTCTCGAGTTGCGACGGGGACCTCAGGAACTCGCTGGTGTTGCTTTAGGGAAGTCAGTTCCCCTTTGGTGTTGGAAGGGGAACTTCCGGTTTCCTCTCGAGCCCTTCAATGTGCACAGGGGCTCCTCTCGAATTGAGTCCATAAAGTGTGTTCTCCTCTCCAAAGGGGACGGCAGTGTGAGGGAAATTTCAGAGTCGAATAAAGGGTGTCAAGTACTTTTTGCCTATCCAGAGGGAATGTAGTATTTCTCTTGAGATGCTGCATCGCCAAATTTCCTCATCTCGCATGGAGGGGATAATTTTGGGGTGTTTCTCGAGTTGCGGCGGGAAGCTGGGAGTGCTTCTCGAGTTGCGACGGGGACCTCAGGAACTCGCTGCGGTTGCTTAAGGGAAATGAGGTCCCCTTTGGTGTTTGAAGGGGAAATTCCGGTTTCCTCTCGAGCCCTTCAATGTACACAGGGGCTCCTCTCCAATTTAGTCCGTTTAGTGTGTTCCCCTCTCCAAAGGGGACTGATGTGTGAGGGAACTTTCTGAGTCGAATAAAGGGTGTCAAGTACCTTTTTGGCTTTCCAGAGGGAATGTGGTATTTCTCTTGAGATGCTGCAACGTCAAATTTCCTCATCTCGCATGGAGGGGATAATTTTGGGGTGTTTCTCGAGTTTCGGCTGGAAGCTGGGGGTGCTTCTCGAGTTGCAACGGGAACCTTAGGAACCCGCTGGGGTTGCTTCAGGGAAGTCAGGTCCCCTTTGGTGTTGGAAGGGGAACTTCCGGTTTCCTATCGATCCTTTCAATGTGCACAGGGGCTCCCCTCGAATTGAGTCCGTAAAGTGTGTTCTCCTCTCCAAAGGGGACGGCTGTGTGAGGGAACTTTCTGAGTCGAATAAACGGTGTCAAGTACCTTTTTGCCTTTCCGGACGGAATGTGGTATTTCTCTTGAGATGATGCATCGCCAAATTTCCTCATCTCGCATGGAGGGGATAATGTTGGGGTGTCTCTCGAGTTGCGGCGGGAAGCTGGGGGTGCTTCTCGAGATGCGACAGGGACCTCAGGAACTCGCTGGGGTTGCTTCAGGGAAGTCAGGTCCCCTTTGGTGTTGGAAGGGGAACATCCGGTTTCCTCTTGAGCCCTTCAATGTGCACAGGGGCTCCTCTCGAATTGAGTCCGTAAAGTGTGTTCTCCTCTCCAAAGGGGACGGCTGTGTGAGGGAACTTTCTGAGTCGAATAAAGGGTGTCAACTACCTTTTTGCCTTTCCAGAGGGAATGTGGTATTTCTCTTGAGATGCTGCATCGCCACATTTCCTCATCTCGCATGGAGGGGATAATTTTGGGGTGTTTCTCGAGTTGCGGCGGGAAGCTAGGGGTGCTTCTCGAGTTGCGACGGGGACCTCAGGAACTCGCTGGGGTTGCTTCAGGGAAGTCAGATCCCCTTTTGTGTTGGAAGGGGAACTTCCGGTTTCCTCTCGAGCCCTTCAATATGCACAGGCGCTCCTCTCGAATTGCGTCCGTAAAGTGTGTTCTCCTCTCCAAAGGGGACGGCTGTTTGAGGGAACTTTCTGAGTCGAATAAAGGGTGTCAAGTACCTTTTTGCCTTTCCGGAGGGAATGTGGTATTTCTCTTGAGATGCTGCATCGCCAAATTTGCTCATCTCGCATGGAGGGGATAATTTTGGGGTGTTTCTCGTGTTGCGGCGGGAAGCTGGGGGTGCTTCTCGAGTTGCAACGGGGACCTCAGTAACTCGCTGTGGTTGCTTCTTTGAAGTCAGGTCCCCTTTGGTGTTGGAAGGGGAACTTCCTTTTTCCTCTCGAGCCCTTCAATGTGCACAGGGGCTCCTCTCGAATTCAGTCCGGAAACTGTGTTCTCCTCTCCAAAGGGGACGGCTGTGTGAGGGAACTTTCTGAGTCGAATAAAGGGTGTCAAGTACCTTTTGGCCTTTCCAGAGCGAATGTAGTATTTCTCGTGAGATGCTGCATCGCCAAATTTCCTCATCTCACATGGAGGGGAGAATTTTGGGCTGTTTCTCGAGTTGCGGCGGGAAGCTGGGGGTGCTTCCCAAGTGCGACGGGGACCTCAGGAACTCGCTGGGTTTGCTTCAGGGAAGTCAGGTCCCCTTTGGTGTTGGAAGGGGAACTTCCGGTTTCCTCTCGAGCCCTTCAGGTTTCACAGTGGCTCCTCTCCAATTGAGTCCGTAAAGTGTGTTCTCCTCTCCAAAGGGGACGGCTGTGTGAGGGAACTTATGAGTCGAATAATGGTGTCAAGTACCTTATTGCCTTTCAAAAGGGAATATGGTATTTCTCTTGAGATGCTCCATCGCCAAATTTCCTCATCTCGCATTGAGGGGAGAATTTTGGTGTGTTTCTCGAGTTGCGGCGGGAAGCTGGGGGTGCTTCTCGAGTTGCGACGGGGACCTCAGGAACTCGCTGGGGTTGCTTCAGGGAAGTCAAGTCCCCTTTGGTGTTGGAAGGGGAACTTCCGGTTTCCTCTTGAGCCCTTCAATGTGCACAGGGGCTCCTCTCGAATTGAGTCCGTAAAGTATGTTCTCCTCTCCAAAGGGGACGGTTGTGTGAGGGAACTTTCTGAGTCGAATAAAGGGGGTCAAGTACATTTTGCCTTTCCAGAGGGAATGTGGTATTTCTCTTGAGATGCTGCATCGCCAAATTTCCTCATCTCGCATGGAGGGGATAATTTTGGGGTGTTTCTCGAGTTTCGGCGGGAAGCTGGGTGTGCTTCTCGAGTTGCGACGGGGACCTCAGGAACTCGCTGGGGTTGCTTCAGGGAAGTCAGGTCCCCTTTGGTGTTGGAAGGGGAACTTCAGGTTTCCTCTCGAGCCCTTCAATGTGCACAGGGGCTCCTCTCGAATTGAGTCCGTAAAGTGTGTTCTCCTCTCCAAAGGGGACGGCTGTGTGAGGAAACTTTCTGAGTCGAATAAAGGGTGTCAAGTACCTTTTTGCCTTTCCAGAGGGAATGTGGTATTTCTCTTGAGATGCTGCATCGCCAAATTTCCTCATCTCGCATGGAGGGGATAATTTTGGGGTGTTTCTCGAGTTGCAGCGGGAAGCTGGGGGTGCTTCTCGAGTTGCGACGGGGACCTCAGGAACTCGCTGGGGTTGCTTTAGGGAAGTCAGGTCCCCTTTGGTGTTGGAAGGGGAACTTCCGGTTTCCTCTCGAGCCCTTCAATGTGCACAGGGGCTCCTCTCGAATTGAGTCCGTAAAGTGTGTTCTCCTCTCCAAAGGGGACCGCAGTGTGAGGGAAATTTCTGAGTCGAATAAAGGGTGTCAAGTAGTTTTTGCCTATCCAGAGGGAATGTGGTATTTCTCTTGAGATGCTGCATCGCCAAATTTCCTCATCTCGCATGGAGGGGATAATGTTGGGGTGTCTCTCGAGTTGCGGCGGGAAGCTAGGTGGCTTCTCGAGATACGACAGGGACCTCAGGAACTCGCTGGTGTTGCTTCAGGGAAGTCAGGTCACCTTTGGTGTTGGAAGGGGAACATCCGGTTTCCTCTTGAGCCCTTCAATGTGCACAGGGGCTCCTCTCGAATTGAGTCCGTAAAGTGTGTTCTCCTCTCCAAAGGGGACGGCTGTGTGAGGGAACTTTCTGAGTCGAATAAAGGGTGTCAACTACCTTTTTGCCTTTCCAGAGGGAATGTGGTATTTCTCTTGAGATGCTGCATCGCCACATTTCCTCATCTCGCATGGAGGGGATAATTTTGGGGTGTTTCTCGAGTTGCGGCGGGAAGCTATGGGTGCTTCTCGAGTTGCGACGGGGACCTCAGGAACTCGCTGGGGTTGCTTCAGGGAAGTCAGATCCCCTTTTGTGTTGGAAGGGTAACTTCCGGTTTCCTCTCGAGCCCTTCAATGTGCACAGGCGCTCCTCTCGAATTGCGTCCGTAAAGTGTGTTCTCCTCTCCAAAGGGGACGGCTGTTTGAGGGAACTTTCTGAGTCGAATAAAGGGTGTCAAGTACCTTTTTGCCTTTCCGGAGGGAATGTGGTATTTCTCTTGAGATGCTGCATCGCCAAATTTGCTCATCACGCATGGAGGGGATAATTTTGGGGTGTTTCTCGTGTTGCGGCGGGAAGCTGGGGGTGCTTCTCGAGTTGCAACGGGGAACTCAGTAACTCGCTGTGGTTGCTTCTGGGAAGTCAGGTCCCCTTTGGTGTTGGAAGGGGAACTTCCTTTTTCCTCTCGAGCCCTTCAATGTGCACAGGGGCTCCTCTCGAATTCAGTCCGGAAACTGTGTTCTCCTCTCCAAAGGGGAAGGCTGTGTGAGGGAACTTTCTGAGTCGAATAAAGGGTGTCAAGTACCTTTTTGCCTTTCCAGAGGGAATGTGGTATTTCTCTTGAGATGCTGCATCGCCAAATTTCCTCATCTCGCATGGAGGGGATAATTTTGGGGTGTTTCTCGAGTTGCGGCGGGAAGCTGGGGGTGCTTCTCGAGTTGCGTCGGGGACGTCAGCAACTCGCTGGGGTTGCTTCAGGGAAGTCAGGACCACTTTGGTGTTGGAAGGGGAACTTCCGGTTTCCTCTCGAGCCCTTCAATGTGCACAGGGTCTCCTCTCGAATTGAGTCCGTAAAGTGTTTTCTCCTCTCCAAAGGGGACGGTTGTGTGAGGGAACTTTCTGAGTCGAATAAAGGGTGTCAAGTACCTTTTTGCCTTTCCAGAGGGAATGTGGTATTTCTCTTGAGAGGCTGCATCGCCAAATTTCCTCCTCTCGCATGGAGGGGATAATTATGGGGTGTTTCTCAAGTTGCGGCGGGAAACTGGGGGTGCTTCTCGAGTTGCGACGGGGACCTCAGGAACTCGCTGGGGTTGCTTCAGGGAAGTCAGGTCCCCTTTGGTGTTGGAAGGGGAACTTCCGGTTTCCTCTCGAGCCCTTCAATGTGCACAGGGGCTCCTCTCGAATTGAGTCCGTAAAGTGAGTTCTCCTCTCAAAAGGGGACGGTTGTGTAAGGGAACTTTCTGAGTCGAATAAAGGGTGTCAAGTACCTTTTTGCCTTTCCAGAGGGAATGTGGTATTTCTCTTGAGATGCTGCATCGCCAAATTTCCTAATCTCGCATGGAGGGGATAATTTTGGCGTGTTTCTCGAGTTGCGGCGGAAAGCTGGGGGTGCTTCTCGAGTTGCGACGGGGACCTCAGGAACTCACTGGGGTTGCTTCAGGGAAGTCAGATCCCCTTTGGTGTTGGAAGGGGAACTTCCGGTTTCCTCTCGAACCATTCAATATGCACAGGGGATCCTCTCGAATTGAGTCCGTAAAGTGTGTTCTCCACTCCAAAGGGGACGGCTGTGTGAGGGAACTTTCTGAGTCGAATAAAGGGTGTCAAGTACCTTTTTGCCTTTCCAGAAGGAATGTGGTATTTCTCCTCAGATGCTGCATCGCCAAATTTCCTCATCTCGCATGGAGGGGATAATTTTGGGGTGTTTCTCGAGTTGCGGCGGGAAGCTGGGGGTGCTTCTCGAGTTGCGACTGGGACCTCAGGAACTCCCTGGGGTTGCTTCAGGGAAGTCAGGTCCCCTTCGGTGTTGGAAGGGGAACTTCCGGTTACCTCTCGAGCCCTTCAAGGTGCACAGGGGCTCTTCTCGAATTGAGTCCGTAAAGTGTGTTCTCCTCTCCAAAGGGGAAGGCTGTGTGAGGGAACTTTCTGAGTCGTATAAAGGGTTTCAAGTACCTTTTTGCCTTTCCAGAGGGAATGTGGTATTTCACTTGAGAAGCTGCATCGCCAAATTTCCTCATCTCGCATGGAGGGGATAATTTTGGGGTGATTCTCGAGTTGCGGCGGGAAGCTGGGGGTGCTTCTCGAGTTGCGACGGGGACCTCAGGAACTCGCTGTGGTTGCTTCAGGGAAGTCAGGTCCCCTTCGGTGTTGGAAGGGGAACTTCCGGTTTCCTCTCGAGCCCTTCAATATGCACAGGGGCTCCTCTCGAATTGAGTCCGTAAAGTGTGTTCTCCTATCCAAAGGGGACGGCTGTGTGAGGGAATTTTCTGAGTCGAATAAAGGGTGTCAAGTACCTTTTTGCCTTTCCAGAGGGAATGTGGTATTTCTCTTGAGATGCTGCATCGCCAAATTTCCTCATCTCGCATGGAGGGGTAATTTTGGGGTGTTTCTCGAGTTGCGGCGGGAAGCTGGGGGTGCTTCTCGAGTTGCGTCGGGGACATCAGGAACTCGCTGGTGTTGCTTCAGGGAAGTCAGGACCACTTTGGTGTTGAAAGGGGAACTTCCGGTTTCCTCTCGAGCCCTTCAATGTGCACAGGGGCTCCTCTCGAATTGAGTCCGTAAAGTGTGTTCTCCTCTCCAAAGGGGACGGCTGTGTGAGGGAACTTTCTGAGTCGAATAAAGGGTGTCAAGTACCTTTTTGCCTTTCCAGAGGGAATGTGGTATTTGTCTTGAGATGCTGCATCGCCAAATTTCCTCATCTCGCATGGAGGGGATAATTTTGGGGTGTTTCTCGAGTTGCGGCGGGAAGCTGGAGGTGCTTCTCGAGTTGCGACGGGGACCTCAGGAACTCGCTGGGGTTGCTTCAGGGAAGTCAGGTCACCATAGGTGTTGGAAGGGGAACTTCCGGTTACCTCTCGAGCCCTTCAAGGTGCACAGGGGCTCCTCTCGAATTGAGTCCGTAAAGTGTGTTCTCCTCTCCAAAGGGGACGGCTGTGTGAGGGAACTTTCTGAGTCGAATAAAGGGTGTCAAGTACCTTTTTGCCTTTCCAGAGGGAATGTGGTATTTCTCTTGAGATGCTGCATCGCCAAATTTCCTAATCTCGCATGGAGGGGATAATTTTGGCGTGTTTCTCGAGTTGCGGAGGGAAGCTGGGGGTGCTTCTCGAGTTGCGACGGGGACCTCAGGAACTCACTGGGGTTGCTTCAGGGAAGTCAGGTCCCCTTTGGTGTTGGAAGGGGAACTTCCGGTTTCCTCTCGAGCCCTTCAATATGCACAGGGTCTCCTCTCGAATTGAGTCCGTAAAGTGTGTTCTCCTCTCCAAAGGGGACGGCTGTGTGAGGGAACTTTCTGAGTCGAATAAATGGTGTCAAGTACCTTTTTACTTTTCCAGAGGGAATGTGGTATTTCTCTTGAGATGCTGCATCGCCAAATTTCCTCATCTCGCATGGACGGGTAATTTTGGGGTGTTTCTCGAGTTGCGGCGGGAAGCTGGGGGTGCTTCTCGAGTTGCGACGTGGACCTCAGGAACTCGCTGGGGTTGCTTCAGGGAAGTCAGGTCCCCTTTGGTGTTGGAAGGGGAACTTCCGGTTTCCTCACTAGCCCTTCAATGTGCATAGGGGCTCCTCTCAAATTGAGTCCCTAAAGTGTGTTCTCCTCTCCAAAGGGGACGGCTGTGTGAGGGAAATTTCTGAGTCGAATAAAGGGTGTCAAGTAACTTTTTGCCTTTCTAGAGGGAATGTGGTATTTCTCTTTAGATGCTGCATCGCTAAATTTCGTCTTTTCGCATGGAGGGGATAATTTTGGGGCGTTTCTCGAGTTGCGGCGGGAAGCTGTGGGTGTTTCTCGAGTTGCGACGGGGACCTCAGGAACTCGCTGTGGTTGCTTCAGGGAAGTCAGGTCCCCTTTGGTGTTGGAAGGGGAACTTCCGGTTTCCTCTTGAGCCCTTCGATGTGCACAGGGCCTCCTCTCGAATTGAGTCCGTAAAGTGTGTTCTCCTCTCCAAAGGGGACGGCTGTGTGAGGGAACTTTCTGAGTCGAATAAAGGGTGTCAAGTAACTTTTTGCCTTTCCAGAGGGAATGTGGTAATTCTCTTGAGATGCTGCATCGCCAAATTTCCTCATCTCGCATGGAGGGGATAATTTTGGTGTGTTTCTCGAGTTGCGGCGGGAAGCTGGGGGTGCTTCTCGAGTTGCGACGGGGACCTCAGGATCTCGCTGGGGTTGCTTCAGGGAAGTCAGGTTCCCTTTGGTGTTGGAAGGGGAACTTCCTTTTTCCTCTCGAGCCCTTCAATGTGCACAGGGGCTCCTCTCGAATTCAGTCCGGAAACTGTGTTCTCCTCTCCAAAGGGGACGGCTGTGTGAGGGAACTTTCTGAGTCGAATAAAGGGTGTCAAGTACCTTTTGGCCTTTCCAGAGCGAATGTAGTATTTCTCGTGAGATGCTGCATCGCCAAATTTCCTCATCTCACATGGAGGGGAGAATTTTGGGCTGTTTCTCGAGTTGCGGCGGGAAGCTGGGGGTGCTTCCCAAGTGCGACGGGGACCTCAGGAACTCGCTGGGTTTGCTTCAGGGAAGTCAGGTCACCTTTGGTGTTGGAAGGGGAACTTCCGGTTTCCTCTCGAGCCCTTCAGGTTGCACAGGGGCTCCTCTTCAATTGAGTCCGTAAAGTGTGTTCTCCTCTCCAAAGGGGACGGCTGTGTGAGGGAACTTATGAGTCGAATAATGGTGTCCAGTACATTTTTGCCTTTCAAAAGGGAATATGGTATTTCTCTTGAGATGCTGCATCGAGAAATTTCCAAATCTCGCATGGAGGGGAGAATTTTGGTGTGTTTCTCGAGTTGCAGCGGGAAGCTGGGGGTGCTTCTCGAGTTACGACGGGTACCTCAGGAACTCGCTGGGGTTGCTTCAGGGAAGTCAGGTCCCCATTGGTGTTGGAAGGGGAAATTCCGGTTTCCTCTCGAGCCCTTCAATGTGCACAGGGGCTCCTCTCGAATTGAGTCCGCAAAGTGTGTTGTCCTCTCCAAAGGGGACGGCTGTGTGAGGGAACTTTCTGAGTCGAATAAAGGGCGTCAAGTAACTTTTTGCCTTTCCAGAGGGAATGTGGTATTTCTCGTGAGATGCTGCCTCGCCAAATTTCCTCATCTCGCATGGAGGGGATAATTTTGGGGTGTTTCTCGAGTTGCGGCGGGAAGCTGGGGGTGATTCTCGAGTTGCGACGGGGACCTCAGGAACTCGCTGTGGTTGCTTCAGGGAAGTCAAGTCCCCTTTGGTGTTGGAAGGGGAACTTCCGGTTTCCTCTGGAGCTCTTCAATGTGCACAGGGGCTGCTCTCGAATTGAGTCCGTGAAGTGTGTTCTCCTCTCCAAAGGGGACGGTTGTGTGAGGGAACTTCCTGAGTCGAATAAAGGGTGTCTATTAACTTTTTGCCTTTCCAGAGGGAATGTGGTATTTCTCTTGAGATGCTGCATCGCCAAATTTCCTCATCTCGCATGGAGGGGATAATTTTGGGGTGTTTCTCGAGTTGCAGCGGGAAGCTGGGGGTGCTTCTCGAGTTGCGACGGGGACCTCAGGAACTCGCTGGGGTTGCTTTAGGGAAGTCAGGTTCCCTTTGGTGTTGGAAGGTGAACTTCCGGTTTCCTCTCGAGCCCTTCAATGTGCACAGGGGCTCCTCTCGAATTGAGTCCGTAAAGTGTGTTCTCCTCTCCAAAGGGGACGGCAGTGTGAGGGAAATTTCTGAGTCGAATAAAGGGTGTCAAGTACTTTTTGCCTATCCAGAGGGAATGTAGTATTTCTCTTGAGATGCTGCATCGACAAATTTCCTCATCTCGCATGGAGGGGATAATTTTGGGGTGTTTCTCGAGTTGCGGCGGGAAGCTGGGGGTGCTTCTCGAGTTGCGACGGGGACCTCAGGAACTCGCTGGAGTTGCTTAAGGGAAATGAGGTCCCCTTTGGTGTTTGAAGGGGAAATTCCGGTTTCCTCTCGAGCCCTTCAATGTGCACAGGGGCTCCTCTCCAATTGAGTCCATAAAGTGTCTTCCCCTCTCCAAAGGGGACTGATGTGTGAGGGAACTTTCTGAGTCGAATAAAGGGTGTCAAGTAAATTTTTGCCTTTCCAGAGGGAATGTGGTATTTCCCTTGAGATGCTGCAACGTCAAATTTCCTCATCTCGCATGGAGGGGATAATTTTGGGGTGTTTCTCCAATTTCGGCGGGAAGCTGGGGGTGCTTCTCGAGTAGCAACGGGAACCTTAGGAACCCGCTGGGGTTGCTTCAGGGAAGTCAGGTCCCCTTTGGTGTTGGAAGGGGAACTTCCGGTTTCCTATCCATCCCTTCAATGTGCACAGGGGCTCCCCTCGAAGTGAGTCCGTAAAGTGTGTTCTCCTCTCCAAAGGGGACGGCTGTGTGAGGGAACTTTCTGAGTCGAGTAAAAGGTGTCAAGTACCTTTTTGCCTTTCCAGAGGGAATGTGGTATTTCTCTTGAGATGCTGCATCGCCAAATTTCCTCATCTCGCATGGAGGGGATAATTTTGGGGTGTTTCTCGAGTTCCGGCGGGAATCTGGGGGTGCTTCTCGAGTTGCGACGGGGCCCTCAGGAACTCGCTGTGGTTGCTTCAGGGAAGTCAGGTCCCCTTTGGTGTTGGAAGGGGAACTTCCGGTTTCCTCTCGAGCCCTTCAATGTGCACAGGGGGTCCTCTCGTATTGAGTCCATAAAGTGTGTTCTCCTCTCCAAAGGGGACGGCTGTGTAAGGGAACTTTCTGAGTCCAATAAAGGGTGTCAAGTACCTTTTTGCCTTTCCAGAGGGAATGTGGTATTTCTCTTGAGATGCTGCAACGTCAAATTTCCTCATCTCGCATGGAGGGGATAATTTTGGGGTGTTTCTCCAGTTTCAGCGGGAAGCTGGGGGTGCTTCTCGAGTTGCAACCTGAACCTTAGGAACCCGCTGGGGTTGCTTCAGGGAAGTCAGGTCCCCTTTGGTGTTGGAAGGGGAACTTCCGGTTTCCAATCGATCCCTTCAATGTGCACAGGGGCTCCCCTCGAATTGAGTCCGTAAAGTGTGTTCTCCTCTCCAAAGGGGACGGCTGTGTGAGGGAACTTTCTGAGTCGAGTAAAAGGTGTCAAGTACCTTTTTGCCTTTCCAGAGGGAATGTGGTATTTCTCTTGAGATGCTGCATCGCCAAATTTCCTCATCTCGCATGGAGGGGATAATTTTGGGGTGTTTCTCGAGTCCCGGCGGGAAGCTGGGGGTGCTTCTCGAGTTGCGACGGGGCCCTCAGGAACTCGCTGTGGTTGCTTCAGGGAAGTCAGGTCCCCTTTGGTGTTGGAAGGGGAACTTCCGGTTTCCTCTCGAGCCCTTCAATGTGCACAGGGGCTCCTCTCGAATTGAGTCCGTAAAGTGTGTTCTCCTCTCCAAAGGGGACGGCAGTGTGAGGGAAATTTCTGAGTCGAATAAAGGGTGTCAAGTACTTTTTGCCTATCCAGAGGGAATGTAGTATTTCGCTTGAGATGCTGCATCGCCAAATTTCCTCATCTCGCATTGAGGGGATAATTTTGGGGTGTTTCTCGAGTTGCGGCGGGAAGCTGGGGGTGCTTCTCGAGTTGCGACGGGGCCCTCAGGAACTCGCTGTGGTTGCTTCAGGGAAGTCAGGTCCCCTTTGGTGTTGGAAGGGGAACTTCCGGTTTCCTCTCGAGCCCTTCAATGTGCACAGGGGGTCCTCTCGTATTGAGTCCGTAAAGTGTGTTCTCCTCTCCAAAGGGGACGGCTGTGTAAGGGAACTTTCTGAGTCCAATAAAGGGTGTCAAGTACATTTTTGCCTTTCCAGAGGGAATGTGGTATTTCTCTTGAGATGCTGCATCGCCAAATTTCCTAATCACGCATGGAGGGGATAATTTTGGGGTGTTTTTCGAGTTGTGGAGGGAAGCTGGGAGTGCTTCTCGAGTTGCGACGGGGACCTCAGGAACTCGCTGGGGTTGCTTCAGGGAAGTCAGGACCACTTTGGTGTTGAAAGGGGAACTTCCGGTTTCCTCTCGAGCTCTTCAATGTGCACATGGACTCCTCTCGAATTGAGTGCGTAAAGTGTGTTCTCCCCTCCAAAGGGGACTGCTGTGTGAGGGAACTTTCTGAGTGGAATAAAGGCTGTCAAGTACCTTTTTGCCTTTCCAGAGGGAATGTGGTATTTCTCTTGAGATGCTGCATCGCCAAATTTCCTCATCTCGCATGGAGGGGATAATTTTGGGGTGTTTCTCGAGTTGCGGCGGGAAGCTGGGGGTGCTTCTCGAGTTGAGACGGGGACCTCAGGAACTCGCTGGGGTTGCTTCAGGTAAGTCAGGTCCCCTTTGGTGTTGGAAGGGGAACTTCCGGTTTCCTCTCGAGCCCTTCAATGTGCACAGGGGCTCGTCTCGAATTGAGTCCATAAAGTGTGTTCTCCTCTCCAAAGGGGACGGCTGTGTGAGGGAACTTTCTGAGTCGAATAAATGCTGTCAAGTACCTTTTTGCCTTTCCAGAGGGAATGTGGTATTTCTCTTGAGATGTTGCATCGCCAAATTTCCTCAACTCGCATGGAGGGGATAATTTTTGGGTGTTTCCCGAATTGCAGCGGGAAGCTGGGGGTGCTTCTCGAGTTGCGACGGGGACCTCAGGAACTCGCTGGGGTTGCTTCAGGGAAGTTAGGTCCCCTTTGGTGTTGGAAGGGGAACTTCCGGTTTCCTCTCGAGCCCTTCAATGTGCACAGGGGCTCCTCTCGAATTGAGTCCGTAAAGTGTGTTCTCCTCTCCAAAGGGGACGGCTGTGTCAGGGAACTTTCTGAGTCGAATAAAGGGTGTCAAGTACCTTTTTGCCTTTCCAGAGGGAATGTGGTATTTCTCTTGAGATGCTGCATCGCCAAATTTCCTCATCTCGCATGGAGGGGATAATTTTGGGGTGATTCTCGAGTTGCGGCGGGAAGCTGGGGGTGCTTCTCGAGTTGCGACGGGGACCTCAGGCACTCGCTGGGGTTGCTTCAGGGAAGTCAGGTCCCCTTTGGTGTTGGAAGGGGAACTTCCGGTTTCCTCTCGAGCCCTTCAATGTGCACAGGGGCTCCTCTCGAATTGAGTCCGTAAAGTGTGTTCTCCTCTCCAAAGTGGATGGCTGTGTGAGGGAACTTTCTGAGTCGAATAAAGGGTGTCAAGTACCTTTTTGCCTTTCCAGAGGGAATGTGGTATTTCTCTTGAGATGCTGATTCGCCAAATTACCTCATCTCGCATGGAGGGGATAATTTTGGGGTGTTTCTCGAGATGCGGCGGGAAGCTGGGGGTGCTTCTCGAGTTGCGACGGGGACCTCAGGAACTCGCTGGGGTTGCTTCAGTGAATTCAGGTCCCCTTTAGTGTTGGAAGGGGAACTTCCGGTTTCCTCTCGAGCCCTTCAATGTGCACAGGGGCTCCTCTCGAATTGAGTCCGTAAAGTGTGTTCTCCTCTCCAAAGGGGACGGCTGTGTGAGGGAACTTTCTGAGTCGAATAAAGGGTGTCAAGTACCTTTTTGCCTTTCCAGAGGGAATGTGGTATTTCTCTTGAGATGCTGCATCGCCAAATTTCCTCATCTCGCATGGAGGGGATAATTTTGGGGTGTTTCTCGAGTTGCGGCGGGAAGCTGGGGGTGCTTCTCGAGTTGCGTCGGGGACGTAAGGAACTCGCTGGGGCTGCTTCAGGGAAGTCAGGACCACTTTGGTGTTGGAAGGGGAACTTCCGGTTTCTCTCGAGCCCTTCAATATGCACAGGGGCTCCTCTCGAATTGAGTCCTTAAAGTGTGTTCTCCTCTCCAAAGGGGACGGCTGTGTGAGGGAACTTTCTGAGTCGAATAAAGGGTGTCAAGTACCTTTTTGCCTTTCCAGAGGGAATGTGGTATTTCTCTTGAGATGCTGCATCGCCAAATTTCCTCATCTCGCATGGAGGGGATAATTTTTTGGTGTTTCTCGAGTTGCGGCGAGAAGCTGGGGGTGTTTCTCTAGTTTCGTCGGGGACCTCAGGAACTCGCTGGAGTTGCTTCAGGGAAGTCAGGACCACTTTGGTGTTGGAAGGGGAACTTCCGGTTTCCTCTCGAGCCCTTCAATGTGCACAGGGGCTCTTCTCGAATTGAGTCCGTAAAGTGTGTTCTCCTCTCCAAAGGGGACGGTTGTGTGAGGGAAATTTCTGAGTCGAATAAAGGGTGTCAAGTACCTTTTTGCATTTCCAGAGGGAATGTGGTATTTCTCTTGAGAGGCTGCATCGCCAAATTTCCTCATCTCGCATGGAGGGGATAATTTTGAGGTGTTTCTCGAGTTGCGGCGGGAAGCTGGGGGTGCTTCTCGAGTTGCGACGGGGACCTCAGGAACTCGCTGGGGTTGCTTCAGGGAAGTCAGGTCCCCTTTGGTGTTGGAAGGGGAACTTCCGGTTTCTCTCGAGCCCTTCAATATGCACAGGGGCTCCTCTCGAATTGAGTCCTTAAAGTGTGTTCTCCTCTCCAAAGGGGACGGCTGTGTGAGGGAGCTTTCTGAGTCGAATAAATGCTGTCAAGTACCTTTTTTCCTTTCCAGAGGGAATGTGGGATTTCTCTTGAGATGCTGCATCGCCAAATTTCCTCATCTCGCATGGAGGGGATAATTTTGGGGTGTTCCCCGATTTGCGGCGGGAAGCTGGGGGTGCTTCTCGAGTTGCCACGGGGACCTCAGGAACTCGCTGGGGTTGCTTCAGGGAAGTCAGGTCCCCTTTGGTGTTGGAAGGGGAACTTCCTGTTTCCTCTCGAGCCCTTCAATGTGCACAGGGGCTCCTCTCGAATTGAGTCCGTAAAGTGTGTTCTCCTCTCCAAAGGGGACGGCTGTGTGAGGGAACTTTCTGAGTCGAATAAAGGGTGTCAAGTACCTTTTTGCCTTTCCAGAGGGAATGTGGTATTTCTCTTGAGATGCTGCATCGCCAAATTTCCTCATCTCGCATGGAGGGGATAATTTTGGGGTGTTTCTCGAGTTGCGGCGGGAAGCTGTGGGTTCTTCTCGAGTTGCGACGGGGACCTCAGGAACTCGTTGGGGTTGCTTCAGGGAAGTCAGGTCCCCTTTGGTGTTGGAAGGGAAACTTCCGGTTTGCTCTCGAGCCCTTCAATGTGCACAGGGGCTCCTCTCGAATTGAGTCCGTGAGTGTGTTCTCCTCTCAAAGGGGACGGGTGTGTGAGGGAACTTTCTGAGTCGAATAAAGGGTGTCAAGTCCCTTTTTGCCTTTCCAGAGGGAATGTGGTATTTGTCTTGAGATGATACATCGCCAAATTTCCTCATCTCGCATGGAGGGGATAATTTTGGGGAGTTTCTCGAGTTGCGGTGGGAAAGTGGGGGTGCTTCTCGAGTTGCGACGGGGACCTCAGGAACTCGCTGGGGTTGCTTCAGTGAAGTCAGGTCCCCTTAGGTGTTGGAAGGGGAACTTCCGGTTACCTCTCGAGCCTTTCAAGGTGCACAGGGGCTCCTCTCGAATTGAGTCCGTAAAGTGTGTTCTCCTCTCCAAAGGGGACGGCTGTGTGAGGGAACTTTCTGAGTCGAAAAAAGGGTGTCAAGAACCTTTTTGTCTTTCCAAGGGAATGTGGTATTTCTCTTGAGATGCTGCATCGCCAAATTTCCTCATCTCGCATGGAGGGGATAATTTTGGGGTTTCTCGAGTTGCGGCGGGAAGCTGGGGGTGCTTCTCGAGTTGCGACGGGGACCTCAGGAACTCGCTGGGGTTGCTTCAGGGAAGTCAGGTCCCCTTTGTTGTTGAAAGGGGAACTTCTGGTTTCCTCTCGAACTCCTTCATTGTGCACAGGGGCTCCTCTCGAATTGAGTCCATGAAGTGTCTTCTCCTCTCAAACGTGACGGCTGTGTGAGGGAACTTTCTGAGTCGAATAAAGGGTGTCAAGTCCCTTTTTGCCTTTCCAGAGGGAATGTGCTATTTCTCTTGAGATGCTGCATCGCCAAATTTCCTCATCTCGCATGGAGGGGATAATTTTGGGGTGTTTCTCGAGTTGCGGCGGGAAGCTGGGGGTGCTTCTCGAGTTGCGACGGGGACCTCAGGAACTCGCTGGGGTTGCTTCAGGAAGTCAGGTCCCCTTTCGTGTTGGAAGGGGAACTTCCGGTTTACTCTCGAGATCATCAATATGCACAGGAGGTCCTCTCAAATTGAGTCCATAACGTGTGTTCTCCTCTCCAAAGGGGCCGGCTGTGTGAGGGAACTTTCTGAGTCGAATAAAGGGTGTCAAGTACCTTTTTGCCTTTCCAGAGGGAATGTGGTATTTCTCTTGAGATGCTGCATCGCCAAATTTCCTCATCTCGCATGGAGGGGATAATTTTGGGGTGTTTCTAGAGTTGCGGCGGTAAGCTGGGGGTACTTCTCGAGTTGCGACGGGGACCTCAGGAAATCGCTAGGGTTGCTTCAGGGAAGTCAGGTCCCCTTTGGTGTTGGAAGGGGAAATTCCGGTTTCATCTCGAGCCCTTCAATGTGCACAGGGACTCCTCTCGAATTGAGTCCGTGAAGTGTGTTCTCCTCTCAAAGGGGACGGCTGTGTGCGGGAACTTTCTGAGTCAAATAAAGCGTGTCAAGTACCATTTTGCCTTTCCAGAGGGAATATGGTATTTTTCTTGAGATGCTGCATCGCCAAATGTCATCGTCTCGCATGGAGGGGATAATTTTGGAGTGTTTCTCGAGTTGCGGCGGGAAGCTGGGGGTGCTTCTCGAGTTGCCACGGGGACCTCAGAAACTCGCTGGGGTTGCTTCAGGGAAGTCAGGTCCCCTTTGGTGTTGGACGGGGAACTTCCGGGTTCCTCTCGAGCCCTTCAATGTTCACAGGGGCTCCTCTCGAATTGAGTCCCTAAAATGTGTTCTCCTCTCCAAAGGGGACGGCTGTGTGAGGGAACTTTCTGAGTCGAATAAAGAGTGTCAAGTACCTTTTTGCCTTTCCAGAAGGAATGTGTTATTTCTCTTGAGATGCTGCATCGCCAAATTTCCTCATCTCGCATGGAGGGGATAATTTTGGGGTGTTTCTCGAGTTGCGGCGGGAAGCTGGGGGTGCTTCTCGAGTTACGACGGGGACCTCAGGAACTCGCTGGCGTTGCTTCAGGGAAGTCAGGTCCCCTTTGTTGTTGGAAGGGGAACTTCCGGTTTCCTCTCGAGCCCTTCAATGTGCACAGGGGCTCCTCTCGAATTGAGTCCGTAAAGTGTGTTCTCCTCTCCAAAGGGGACGGCTGTGTGAGGGAACTTTCTGAGTCGAATAAAGGGTGTCAAGTACCTTTTTGCCTTTCCAGAGGGAATGTGCTATTTCTCTTGAGATGCTGCATCGCCAAATTTCCTCATCTCGCATGGAGGGGATAATTTTGGGGTGTTTCTCGAGTTGCGGCGGGAAGCTGGGGGTGCTTCTCGAGTTGCGACGGGGACCTCAGGAACTCGCTGGGGTTGCTTCAGGGAAGTCAGGTCCCCTTTGGTGTTGGAAGGGGAACTTCCGGTTTCCTCTCGAGCCCTTCAATGTGCACATGGTCTCCTCTCGAATTGAGTCCGTGAAGTGTGTTCTCCTCTCCAAAGGGGAGGGCTGTGTGAGGGAACTTTCTGAGTCGAATAAAGGGTGTCAAGTACCTTTTTGCCTATCAAGAGGGAATGTGGTATTTCTCTTGAGATGCTGCATCGCCAAATTTCTTCATCTCGCATGGAGAGGATAATTTTGGGGTGTTTCTCGAGTTGCGGCGGGAAGCTGGGGGTGCTTCTCGAGTTGCGACGGGGACCTCAGGAACTCGCTGGGGTTGCTTCAGGGAAGTCAGGTCCCCTTTGTTGTTGGAAGGGGAACTTCCGGTTTACTCTCGAGCCATTCATTTTGCACAGGGGCTCCTCTCGAATTGAGTCCATGAAGTGTGTTCTCCTCTCAAAGGGGACGGCTCTGTGAGGGAACTTTCTGAGTCGAATAAAGGGTGTCAAGTCCCTATTTGCCTTTCCAGAGGGAATGTGGTATTTCTCTTGAGATGCTGCATCGCCAAATTTCCTCATCTCGCATGGAGGGGACAATTTTGGGGTGTTTCTCGAGTTGAGGCGGGAAGGTGGGGGTGCTTCTCGAGTTGCGACGGGGACCTCAGGAACTCGCTGGAGTTGCTACAGGGAAGTCAGGTCCCCTTTCGTGTTGGAAGGGGAACTTCCGGTTTCCTCTCGAGCCCTTCAATATGCACAGGAGCTCCTCTCAAATTGAGTCCATAACGTGTGTTCTCCTTTCCAAAGGGGACGGCAGTGTGAGGGAACTTTCTGAGTCGAATAAAGGGTGTGAAGTACCTTTTTGCCTTTCCAGAGGGAATGTGGTATTTCTCTTGAGATGCTGCATCGCCAAATTTCCTCATGTCGCATGGAGGAGATAATTTTGGGGTGTTTCTCGAGTTGCGGCGGGAAGCTGGGGGTGCTCCTCGAGTTGCGACGGGGACTTCAGGAACTCGCTGGGGTTGCTTCAGGGAAGTCAGGTCCCCTTTGGTGTTGGAAGGGGAACTTCCGGTTTGCTCTCGAGCCCTTCAATGTGCACAGGGGCTCCTCTCGAATTGAGTCCGTGAGTGTGTTCTCCTCTCAAAGGGAACGGCTGTGTGAGGGAACTTTCTGAGTCGAATAAAGGGTGTCAAGTACCTTTTTTCCTTTCCAGAGGGAATGTGGGATTTCTCTTGAGATGCTGCATCGCCAAATTTCCTCATCTCGCATGGAGGGGATAATTTTGGGGGGTTTCCCGAGTTGCGGCGGGAAGCTGGGGGTGCTTCTCGAGTTGCCACGGGGACCTCAGGAACTCGCTGGGGTTGCTTCAGGGAAGTCAGGTCCCCTTTGGTGTTGGAAGGGGAACTTCCTGTTTCCTCTCGAGCCCTTCAATGTGCACAGGGGCTCCTCTCGAATTGAGTCCGTAAAGTGTGTTCTCCTCTCCAAAGGGGACGGCTGTGTGAGGGAACTTTCTGAGTCGAATAAAGGGTGTCAAGTACCTTTTTGCCTTTCCAGAGGGAATGTGGTATTTCTCTTGAGATGCTGCATCGCCAAATTTCCTCATCTCGCATGGAGGGGATAATTTTGGGGTGTTTCTCGAGTTGCGGCGGGAAGCTGTGGGTTCTTCTCGAGTTGCGACGGGGACCTCAGGAACTCGTTGGGGTTGCTTCAGGGAAGTCAGGTCCCCTTTGGTGTTGGAAGGGAAACTTCCGGTTTGCTCTCGAGCCCTTCAATGTGCACAGGGGCTCCTCTCGAATTGAGTCCGTGAGTGTGTTCTCCTCTCAAAGGGGACGGGTGTGTGAGGGAACTTTCTGAGTCGAATAAAGGGTGTCAAGTCCCTTTTTGCCTTTCCAGAGGGAATGTGGTATTTGTCTTGAGATGATACATCGCCAAATTTCCTCATCTCGCATGGAGGGGATAATTTTGGGGAGTTTCTCGACTTGCGGCGGGAAGGTGGGGGTGCTTCTCGAGTTGCGACGGGGACCTCAGGAACTCGCTGGGGTTGCTTCAGTGAAGTCAGGTCCCCTTAGGTGTTGGAAGGGGAACTTCCGGTTACCTCTCGAGCCTTTCAAGGTGCACAGGGGCTCCTCTCGACTTGAGTCCGTAAAGTGTGTTCTCCTCTCCAAAGGGGACGGCTGTGTGAGGGAACTTTCTGAGTCGAAAAAAGGGTGTCAAGAACCTTTTTGTCTTTCCAAGGGAATGTGGTATTTCTCTTGAGATGCTGCATCGCCAAATTTCCTCATCTCGCATGGAGGGGATAATTTTGGGGTTTCTCGAGTTGCGGCGGGAAGCTGGGGGTGCTTCTCGAGTTGCGACGGGGACCTCAGGAACTCGCTGGGGTTGCTTCAGGGAAGTCAGGTCCCCTTTGTTGTTGAAAGGGGAACTTCTGGTTTCCTCTCGAACTCCTTCATTGTGCACAGGGGCTCCTCTCGAATTGAGTCCATGAAGTGTCTTCTCCTCTCAAACGTGACGGCTGTGTGAGGGAACTTTCTGAGTCGAATAAAGGGTGTCAAGTCCCTTTTTGCCTTTCCAGAGGGAATGTGCTATTTCTCTTGAGATGCTGCATCGCCAAATTTCCTCATCTCGCATGGAGGGGATAATTTTGGGGTGTTTCTCGAGTTGCGGCGGGAAGCTGGGGGTGCTTCTCGAGTTGCGACGGGGACCTCAGGAACTCGCTGGGGTTGCTTCAGGAAGTCAGGTCCCCTTTCGTGTTGGAAGGGGAACTTCCGGTTTACTCTCGAGCCCATCAATATGCACAGGAGGTCCTCTCAAATTGAGTCCATAACGTGTGTTCTCCTCTCCAAAGGGGCCGGCTGTGTGAGGGAACTTTCTGAGTCGAATAAAGGGTGTCAAGTACCTTTTTGCCTTTCCAGAGGGAATGTGGTATTTCTCTTGAGATGCTGCATCGCCAAATTTCCTCATCTCGCATGGAGGGGATAATTTTGGGGTGTTTCTAGAGTTTCGGCGGTAAGCTGGGGGTACTTCTCGAGTTGCGACGGGGACCTCAGGAAATCGCTAGGGTTGCTTCAGGGAAGTCAGGTCCCCTTTGGTGTTGGAAGGGGAAATTCCGGTTTCATCTCGAGCCCTTCAATGTGCACAGGGACTCCTCTCGAATTGAGTCCGTGAAGTGTGTTCTCCTCTCAAAGGGGACGGCTGTGTGCGGGAACTTTCTGAGTCAAATAAAGCGTGTCAAGTACCATTTTGCCTTTCCAGAGGGAATATGGTATTTCTCTTGAGATGCTGCATCGCCAAATGTCATCGTCTCGCATGGAGGGGATAATTTTGGAGTGTTTCTCGAGTTGCGGCGGGAAGCTGGGGGTGCTTCTCGAGTTGCCACGGGGACCTCAGAAACTCGCTGGGGTTGCTTCAGGGAAGTCAGGTCCCCTTTGGTGTTGGACGGGGAACTTCCGGGTTCCTCTCGAGCCCTTCAATGTTCACAGGGGCTCCTCTCGAATTGAGTCCCTAAAATGTGTTCTCCTCTCCAAAGGGGACGGCTGTGTGAGGGAACTTTCTGAGTCGAATAAAGAGTGTCAAGTACCTTTTTGCCTTTCCAGAAGGAATGTGTTATTTCTCTTGAGATGCTGCATCGCCAAATTTCCTCATCTCGCATGGAGGGGATAATTTTGGGGTGTTTCTCGAGTTGCGGCGGGAAGCTGGGGGTGCTTCTCGAGTTACGACGGGGACCTCAGGAACTCGCTGGCGTTGCTTCAGGGAAGTCAGGTCCCCTTTGTTGTTGGAAGGGGAACTTCCGGTTTCCTCTCGAGCCCTTCAATGTGCACAGGGGCTCCTCTCGAATTGAGTCCGTAAAGTGTGTTCTCCTCTCCAAAGGGGACGGCTGTGTGAGGGAACTTTCTGAGTCGAATAAAGGGTGTCAAGTACCTTTTTGCCTTTCCAGAGGGAATGTGGTATTTCTCTTGAGATGCTGCATCGCCAAATTTCCTCATCTCGCATGGAGGGGATAATTTTGGGGTGTTTCTCGAGTTGCGGCGGGAAGCTGGGGGTGCTTCTCGAGTTGCGACGGGGACCTCAGGAACTCGCTGGGGTTGCTTCAGGGAAGTCAGGTCCCCTTTGGTGTTGGAAGGGGAACTTCCGGTTTCCTCTCGAGCCCTTCAATGTGCACAGGGGCTCCTCTCGAATTGAGTCCGTAAAGTGTGTTCTCCTCTCCAAAGGGACGGCTGTGTGAGGCAACTTTCTGAGTCGAATAAAGGGTGTGAAGTACCTTTTTGCATTTCCAGAGGGAATGTGGTATTTCTCTTGAGATGCTGCATCGCCAAATTTCCTCATCTCGCATGGAGGGGAGAATTCTGGGGTGTTTCTCGAGTTGCGGCGGGAAGCTGGGGGTGCTTCTCGAGTTGCGACGGGGACCTCAGGATCTCGCTGGGGTTGCTTCAGGGAAGTCAGGTCCCCTTTTGTGTTGGAAGGGGAACTTCCGGTTTCCTCTCGAGCCCTTCAATGTGCACAGGGGCTCCTCTCGAATTGAGTCCATAAAGTGTGTTCTCCTCTCCAAAGGGGACGGCTGTGTGAGGGAACTTTCTGAGTCGAATAAAGGGTGTCAAGTACCTTTCTGCCTTTCCGGAGGGAATGTGGTATTTCTCTTGAGATGCTGCATCGCCAAATTTCCTCATCTCGCATGGAGGGGATAATTTTGGGGTGTTTCTAGTGTTGCGGCGGGAAGCTGGGGGTGCTTCTCGAGTTGCAACGGGGACCTCAGTAACTTGCTCTGGTTGCTTCTGGGAAGTCAGGTCCCCTTTGGTGTTGGAAGGGGAACTTCCTTTTTCCTCTCGAGCCCTTCAATGTGCACAGGGGCTCCTCTCGAATTCAGTCCGGAAACTGTGTTCTCCTCTCCAAAGGGGACGGCTGTGTGAGGGAACTTTCTGAGTCGAATAAAGGGTGTCAAGTACCTTTTGGCCTTTCCAGAGCGAATGTAGTATTTCTCGTGAGATGCTGCATCGCCAAATTTCCTCATCTCACATGGAGGGGAGAATTTTGGGCTGTTTCTCGAGTTGCGGCGGAAAGCTGGTGGTGCTTCCCGAGTGCGACGGGGACCTCAGGAACTCGCTGGGTTTGCTTCAGGGAAGTCAGGTCCCCTTTGCTGTAGGAAGGGGAACTTTCGGTTTCCTCTCGAGCCCTTCAGGTTGCAGAGGGGCTTCTCTCCAATTGAGTCCGTAAAGTGTGTTCTCCTCTCCAAAGGAGACGGCTGTGTGAGGGAACTTATGAGTCGAATAATGGTGTCAAGTACCTTTTTGCCTTTCAAAAGGGAATATGGTATTTCTCTTGAGATGCTGTATCGCAAAATTTCCTCATCTCGCATGGAGGGGAGAATTTTGGTGTGTTTATCGAGTTGCGGCGGGAAGCTGGGGGTGCTTCTCGAGTTACGACGGGTACCTCAGGAACTCGCTGGGGTTGCTTCAGGGAAGTCAGGTCCACAATGGTGTTGGAAGGGGAACTTCCGGTTTCCTCTCGAGCCCTTCAATGTGCACAGGAGCTCCTCTCGAATTGAGTCCGCAATGTGTGTTGTCCTCTCCAAAGGGGACGGCTGTGTGAGGGAACTTTCTGAGTCGAATAAAGAGCGTCAAGAAACTTTTTGCCTTTCCAGAGGGAATGTGGTATTTCACGTGAGATGCTGCCTCGCCAAATTTCCTCATCTCGCATGGAGGGGATAATTTTGGGGTGTTTCTCGAGTTGTGGCGGGAAGCTGGGGGTGCTTCTCGAGTTGCGACGGGGACCTCAGGAACTCGCTGGGGTTGCTGCAGAGAAGTCAAGTCCCCTTTGGTGTTGGAAGGGGAACTTCCGGTTTCCTCTTGAGCCCTTCAATGTGCACAGGGGCTCCTCTCGAATTGAATCCGTGAAGTGTGTTCTCCTCTCCAAAGGGGACAGCTGTGTGAGGGAACTTCCTGAGTCGAATAAAGGGTGTCTATTACATTTTTGCCTTTCCAGAGGGAATGTGGTATTTCTCTTGAGATGCTGCATCGCCAAATTTCCTCATCTCGCATGGAGGGGATAATTTTGGGGTGTTTCTCGAGTTGCGGCGGGAAGCTGGGGGTGCTTCTCGAGTTGCGACGGGGACCTCAGGAACTCGCTGGGGTTGCTTCAGGGAAGTCAGGTCCCCTTTGGTGTTGGAAGGGGAACTTCCGGTTTCCTCTTGAGCCCTTCAATGTGCACAGGGGCTCCTCTCGAATTGAGTCCGTAAAGTGTGTTCTCCTCTCCAAAGGGGACGGCTGTGTGAGGGAACTTTTTGAGTCGAATAAAGGGTGTCAAGTACCTTTTTGCCTTTCCAGAGGGAATGTGGTATTTCTCTTGAGATGCTGCATCGCCAAATTTCCTCATCTCGCATGGAGGGGATAATTTTGGGGTGTTTCTCGAGTTGCAGCGGGAAGCTGGGGGTGCTTCTCGAGTTGCGACGGGGACCTCAGGAACTCGCTGGGGTTGCTTTAGGGAAGTCAGGTCCCCTTTGGTGTTGGAAGGGGAACTTCCGGTTTCCTCTCGAGCCCTTCAATGTGCACAGGGGCTCCTCTCGAATTGAGTCCGTAAAGTGTGTTCTCCTCTCCAAAGGGGACCGCAGTGTGAGGGAAATTTCTGAGTCGAATAAAGGGTGTCAAGTACTTTTTGCCTATCCAGAGGGAATGTAGTATTTCTCTTGAGATGCTGCATCGCCAAGTTTCCTCTTCTCGCATGGAGGGGATAATTTTGGGTTGTTTCTCGAGTTGCGGCGGGAAGTTGGGGGTGCTTCTCGAGTTGCGACGGGGACCTCAGGAACTCGCTGGGGTTGCTTAAGGGAAATGAGGTCCCCTTTGGTGTTTGAAGGGGAAATTCCGGTTTCCTCTCGAGCCCTTCAATGTGCACAGGGGCTCCTCTCCAATTGAGTCCGTGAAGTGTGTTCCCCTCTCCAAAGGGGACTGATGTGTGAGGGAACTTTCTGAGTCGAATAAAGGGTGTCAAGTACCTTTTTGGCTTTCCAGAGGGAATGTGGTATTTCTCTTGAGATGCTGCAACGTCAAAATTCCTCATCTCGCATGGAGGGGATAATTTTGGGGTGTTTCTCGAGTTTCGGCGGGAAGCTGGGGGTGCTTCTCGAGTTGCAACGGGAACCTTACGAACCCGCTGGGGTTGCTTCAGGGAAGTCAGGTCCCCTTTGGTGTTGGAAGGGGAACTTCCGGTTTCCTCTCGAGCCCTTCAATGTGCACAGGGGCTCCCCTCGAATTGAGTCCGTAAAGTGTGTTCTCCTCTCCAAAGGGGACGGCTGTGTGAGGGAACTTTCTGAGTCGAGTAAACGGTGTCAAGTACCTTTTTGCCTTTCCAGAGGGAATGTGGTATTTCTCTTGAGATGCTGCATCGCCAAATTTCCTCATCTCGCATGGAGGGGATAATTTTGGGGTGTTTCTCGAGTTGCGGCGGGAAGCTGGGGGTGCTTCTCGAGTTGCGACGGGGCCCTCAGGAACTCGCTGGGGTCGCTTCAGCGAAGTCAGTTCCCCTTTGGTGTTGAAAGGGGAACATCCGGTTTCCTCTCGAGCTCTTCAATGTGCACATGGCCTCCTCTCGAATTGAGTGCGTAAAGTGTGTTCTCCCCTCCAAAGGGGACGGCTGTGTGAGGGAACTTTCTGAGTCGAATAAATGCTGTCAAGTACCTTTTTGCCTTTCCAGAGGGAATGTGGTATTTCTCTTGAGATGCTGCATCGCCAAATTTCCTCATCTCGCATGGAGGGGATAATTTTGGGGTGTTTCTCGAGTTGCGGCGGGAAGCTGGGGGTGCTTCTCGAGTTGCGACGGGGACCTCAGGAACTCGCTGGGGTTGCTTCCGGGAAGTCAGGTCCCCTTTGGTGTTGGAAGGGGAACTTCCGGTTTCCTCTCGAGCCCTTCAATGTGCACAGGGGCTCCTCTCGAATTCAGTCCGGAAACTGTGTTCTCCTCTCCAAAGGGGACGGCTGTGTGAGGGAACTTTCTGAGTCGAATAAAGGGTGTCAAGTACCTTTTGGCCTTTCCAGAGCGAATGTAGTATTTCTCGTGAGATGCTGCATCGCCAAATTTCCTCATCTCACATGGAGGGGAGAATTTTGGGCTGTTTCTCGAGTTGCGGCGGAAAGCTGGTGGTGCTTCCCGAGTGCGACGGGGACCTCAGGAACTCGCTGGGTTTGCTTCAGGGAAGTCAGGTCCCCTTTGCTGTAGGAAGGGGAACTTTCGGTTTCCTCTCGAGCCCTTCATGTTGCAGAGGGGCTTCTCTCCAATTGAGTCCGTAAAGTGTGTTCTCCTCTCCAAAGGAGACGGCTGTGTGAGGGAACTTATGAGTCGAATAATGGTGTCAAGTACCTTTTTGCCTTTCAAAAGGGAATATGGTATTTCTCTTGAGATGCTGTATCGCAAAATTTCCTCATCTCGCATGGAGGGGAGAATTTTGGTGTGTTTATCGAGTTGCGGCGGGAAGCTGGGGGTGCTTCTCGAGTTACGACGGGTACCTCAGGAACTCGCTGGGGTTGCTTCAGGGAAGTCAGGTCCACAATGGTGTTGGAAGGGGAACTTCCGGTTTCCTCTTGAGCCCTTCAATGTGCACAGGAGCTCCTCTCGAATTGAGTCCGCAATGTGTGTTGTCCTCTCCAAAGGGGACGGCTGTGTGAGGGAACTTTCTGAGTCGAATAAAGAGCGTCAAGAAACTTTTTGCCTTTCCAGAGGGAATGTGGTATTTCACGTGAGATGCTGCCTCGCCAAATTTCCTCATCTCGCATGGAGGGGATAATTTTGGGGTGTTTCTCGAGTTGTGGCGGGAAGCTGGGGGTGCTTCTCGAGTTGCGACGGGGACCTCAGGAACTCGCTGGGGTTGCTGCAGAGAAGTCAAGTCCCCTTTGGTGTTGGAAGGGGAACTTCCGGTTTCCTCTTGAGCCCTTCAATGTGCACAGGGGCTCCTCTCGAATTGAATCCGTGAAGTGTGTTCTCCTCTCCACAGGGGACAGCTGTGTGAGGGAACTTCCTGAGTCGAATAAAGGGTGTCTATTACATTTTTGCCTTTCCAGAGGGAATGTGGTATTTCTCTTGAGATGCTGCATCGCCAAATTTCCTCATCTCGCATGGAGGGGATAATTTTGGGGTGTTTCTCGAGTTGCGGCGGGAAGCTGGGGGTGCTTCTCGAGTTGCGACGGGGACCTCAGGAACTCGCTGGGGTTGCTTCAGGGAAGTCAGGTCCCCTTTGGTGTTGGAAGGGGAACTTCCGGTTTCCTCTTGAGCCCTTCAATGTGCACAGGGGCTCCTCTCGAATTGAGTCCGTAAAGTGTGTTCTCCTCTCCAAAGGGGACGGCTGTGTGAGGGAACTTTTTGAGTCGAATAAAGGGTGTCAAGTACCTTTTTGCCTTTCCAGAGGGAATGTGGTATTTCTCTTGAGATGCTGCATCGCCAAATTTCCTCATCTCGCATGGAGGGGATAATTTTGGGGTGTTTCTCGAGTTGCAGCGGGAAGCTGGGGGTGCTTCTCGAGTTGCGACGGGGACCTCAGGAACTCGCTGGGGTTGCTTTAGGGAAGTCAGGTCCCCTTTGGTGTTGGAAGGGGAACTTCCGGTTTCCTCTCGAGCCCTTCAATGTGCACAGGGGCTCCTCTCGAATTGAGTCCGTAAAGTGTGTTCTCCTCTCCAAAGGGGACCGCAGTGTGAGGGAAATTTCTGAGTCGAATAAAGGGTGTCAAGTACTTTTTGCCTATCCAGAGGGAATGTAGTATTTCTCTTGAGATGCTGCATCGCCAAATTTCCTCTTCTCGCATGGAGGGGATAATTTTGGGTTGTTTCTCGAGTTGCGGCGGGAAGCTGGGGGTGCTTCTCGAGTTGCGACGGGACCTCAGGAACTCGCTGGGGTTGCTTAAGGGAAATGAGGTCCCCTTTGGTGTTTGAAGGGGAAATTCCGGTTTCCTCTCGAGCCCTTCAATGTGCACAGGGGCTCCTCTCCAATTGAGTCCGTAAAGTGTGTTCCCCTCTCCAAAGGGGACTGATGTGTGAGGGAACTTTCTGAGTCGAATAAAGGGTGTCAAGTACCTTTTTGGCTTTCCAGAGGGAATGTGGTATTTCTCTTGAGATGCTGCAACGTCAAAATTCCTCATCTCGCATGGAGGGGATAATTTTGGGGTGTTTCTCGAGTTTCGGCGGGAAGCTGGGGGTGCTTCTCGAGTTGCAACGGGAACCTTACGAACCCGCTGGGGTTGCTTCAGGGAAGTCAGGTCCCCTTTGGTGTTGGAAGGGGAACTTCCGGTTTCCTCTCGAGCCCTTCAATGTGCACAGGGGCTCCCCTCGAATTGAGTCCGTAAAGTGTGTTCTCCTCTCCAAAGGGGACGGCTGTGTGAGGGAACTTTCTGAGTCGAGTAAACGGTGTCAAGTACCTTTTTGCCTTTCCAGAGGGAATGTGGTATTTCTCTTGAGATGCTGCATCGCCAAATTTCCTCATCTCGCATGGAGGGGATAATTTTGGGGTGTTTCTCGAGTTGCGGCGGGAAGCTGGGGGTGCTTCTCGAGTTGCGACGGGGCCCTCAGGAACTCGCTGGGGTCGCTTCAGCGAAGTCAGTTCCCCTTTGGTGTTGAAAGGGGAACATCCGGTTTCCTCTCGAGCTCTTCAATGTGCACATGGCCTCCTCTCGAATTGAGTGCGTAAAGTGTGTTCTCCCCTCCAAAGGGGACGGCTGTGTGAGGGAACTTTCTGAGTCGAATAAATGCTGTCAAGTACCTTTTTGCCTTTCCAGAGGGAATGTGGTATTTCTCTTGAGATGCTGCATCGCCAAATTTCCTCATCTCGCATGGAGGGGATAATTTTGGGGTGTTTCTCGAGTTGCGGCGGGAAGCTGGGGGTGCTTCTCGAGTTGCGACGGGGACCTCAGGAACTCGCTGGGGTTGCTTCCGGGAAGTCAGGTCCCCTTTGGTGTTGGAAGGGGAACTTCCGGTTTCCTCTCGAGCCCTTCAATGTGCACAGGGGCTCCTCTCGAATTGAGTCCATAAAGTGTGTTCTCCTCTCCAAAGGGGACGGCTGTGTGAGGGAACTTTCTGAGTGGAATAAAGGGTGTCAAGTAACTTTTTGCCTTTCCAGAGGGAATGTGGTATTTCTCTTGAGATGCTGCATCGCCAAATTTCCTAATCTCGCATGGAGGGGATAATTTTGGCGTGTTTCTCGAGTTGCGGAGGGAAGCTGGGGGTGCTTCTCGAGTTGCGACGGGGACCTCAGGAACTCGCTGGGGTTGCTTCAGGGAAGTCAGGTCCCCTTTGGTGTTGGAAGGGGAACTTCCGGTTTGCTCTCGAGCCCTTCAATGTGCACAGGGGCTCCTCTCGAATTGAGTCCGTGAGTGTGTTCTCCTCTCAAAGGGGACGGCTGTGTGAGGGAACTTTCTGAGTGGAATAAAGGGTGTCAAGTCCCTTTTTGCCTTTCCAGAGGGAATGTGGTATTTGTCTTGAGATGCTACATTGCCAAATTTCCTCATCTCGCATGGAGGGGATAATTTTGGGGTGTTTCTCGAGTTGCGGCGGGAAGCTGAGGGTGCTTCTCGAGTTGCGACGGGGACCTCAGGAACTCGCTGGGGTTGCTTCAGTGAAGTCAGGTCCCCTTAGGTGTTGGAAGGGGTACTTCCGGTTACCTCTCGAGCCCTTCATTGTGCACAGGGGCTCCTCTCGAATTGAGTCCATGAAGTGTGTTCTCCTCTCAAAGGGGACGGCTGTGTGAGGGAACTTTCTGAGTCGAATAAAGGGTGTCAAGTCCCTTTTTGCCTTTCCAGAGGGAATGTGGTATTTCTCTTGAGATGCTGCATCGCCAAATTTCCTCATCTCGCATGGAGGGGATAATTTTGGGGTGTTTCTCCAGTTGCGGCGGGAAGCTGGGGGTGCTTCTCGAGTTGCGACGGGGACCTCAAGAACTCGCTGGGGTTGCTTCAGGGAAGTCAGTTCCCCTTTGGTGTTGGAAGGGGAACTTCCGGTTTCGTCTCGAGCCCTTCAATGTGCACAGGAGCTCCTCTCAAATTGAGTCCATAACGTGTGTTCTCCTCTCCAAAGGGGACGGCTGTGTGAGGGAACTTTCTGAGTCGAATAAAGGGTGTCAAGTACCTTTTTGCCTTTCCAGAGGGAATGTGGTATTTCTCTTGAGATGCTGCATCGCCAAATTTCCTCATCTCGCATGGAGGGGATAATTTTGGGGTGTTTCTCGAGTTGCGGCGGGAAGCTGGGGGTGCTTCTCGAGTTGCGACGGGGCCCTCAGGAACTCGCTGGGGTCGCTTCAGCGAAGTCAGTTCCCCTTTGGTGTTGAAAGGGGAACATCCGGTTTCCTCTCGAGCTCTTCAATGTGCACATGGCCTCCTCTCGAATTGAGTGCGTAAAGTGTGTTCTCCCCTCCAAAGGGGACGGCTGTGTGAGGGAACTTTCTGAGTCGAATAAATGCTGTCAAGTACCTTTTTGCCTTTCCAGAGGGAATGTGGTATTTCTCTTGAGATGCTGCATCGCCAAATTTCCTCATCTCACATGGAGGGGAGAATTTTGGGCTGTTTCTCGAGTTGCGGCGGAAAGCTGGTGGTGCTTCCCGAGTGCGACGGGGACCTCAGGAACTCGCTGGGTTTGCTTCAGGGAAGTCAGGTCCCCTTTGCTGTAGGAAGGGGAACTTTCGGTTTCCTCTCGAGCCCTTCAGGTTGCAGAGGGGCTTCTCTCCAATTGAGTCCGTAAAGTGTGTTCTCCTCTCCAAAGGAGACGGCTGTGTGAGGGAACTTATGAGTCGAATAATGGTGTCAAGTACCTTTTTGCCTTTCAAAAGGGAATATGGTATTTCTCTTGAGATGCTGTATCGCAAAATTTCCTCATCTCGCATGGAGGGGAGAATTTTGGTGTGTTTATCGAGTTGCGGCGGGAAGCTGGGGGTGCTTCTCGAGTTACGACGGGTACCTCAGGAACTCGCTGGGGTTGCTTCAGGGAAGTCAGGTCCACATTGGTGTTGGAAGGGGAACTTCCGGTTTCCTCTTGAGCCCTTCAATGTGCACAGGAGCTCCTCTCGAATTGAGTCCGCAATGTGTGTTGTCCTCTCCAAAGGGGACGGCTGTGTGAGGGAACTTTCTGAGTCGAATAAAGAGCGTCAAGAAACTTTTTGCCTTTCCAGAGGGAATGTGGTATTTCACGTGAGATGCTGCCTCGCCAAATTTCCTCATCTCGCATGGAGGGGATAATTTTGGGGTGTTTCTCGAGTTGTCGCGGAAGCTGGGGGTGCTTCTCGAGTTGCGACGGGGACCTCAGGAACTCGCTGGGGTGGCTGCAGAGAAGTCAAGTCCCCTTTGGTGTTGGAAGGGGAACTTCCGGTTTGCTCTTGAGCCCTTCAATGTGCACAGGGGCTCCTCTCGAATTGAATCCGTGAAGTGTGTTCTCCTCTCCAAAGGGGACAGCTGTGTGAGGGAACTTCCTGAGTCGAATAAAGGGTGTCTATTACATTTTTGCCTTTCCAGAGGGAATGTGGTATTTCTCTTGAGATGCTGCATCTCCAAATTTCCTCATCTCGCATGGAGGGGATAATTTTGGGGTGTTTCTCGAGTTGCGGCGGGAAGCTGGGGGTGCTTCTCGAGTTGCGACGGGGACCTCAGGAACTCGCTGGGGTTGCTTCAGGGAAGTCAGGTCCCCTTTGGTGTTGGAAGGGGAACTTCCGGTTTCCTCTTGAGCCCTTCAATGTGCACAGGGGCTCCTCTCGAATTGAGTCCGTAAAGTGTGTTCTCCTCTCCAAAGGGGACGGCTGTGTGAGGGAACTTTTTGAGTCGAATAAAGGGTGTCAAGTACCTTTTTGCCTTTCCAGAGGGAATGTGGTATTTCTCTTGAGATGCTGCATCGCCAAATTTCCTCATCTCGCAAGGAGGGGATAATTTTGGGGTGTTTCTCGAGTTGCAGCGGGAAGCTGGGGGTGCTTCTCGAGTTGCGACGGGGACCTCAGGAACTCGCTGGGGTTGCTTTAGGGAAGTCAGGTCCCCTTTGGTGTTGGAAGGGGAACTTCCGGTTTCCTCTCCAGCCCTTCAATGTGCACAGGGGCTCCTCTCGAATTGAGTCCGTAAAGTGTGTTCTCCTCTCCAAAGGGGACCGCAGTGTGAGGGAAATTTCTGAGTCGAATAAAGGGTGTCAAGTACTTTTTGCCTATCCAGAGGGAATGTAGTATTTCTCTTGAGATGCTGCATCGCCAAATTTCCTCTTCTCGCATGGAGGGGATAATTTTGGGTTGTTTCTCGAGTTGCGGCGGGAAGCTGGGGGTGCTTCTCGAGTTGCGACGGGGACCTCAGGAACTCGCTGGGGTTGCTTAAGGGAAATGAGGTCCCCTTTGGTGTTTGAAGGGGAAATTCCGGTTTCCTCTCGAGCCCTTCAATGTGCACAGGGGCTCCTCTCCAATTGAGTCCGTAAAGTGTGTTCCCCTCTCCAAAGGGGACTGATGTGTGAGGGAACTTTCTGAGTCGAATAAAGGGTGTCAAGTACCTTTTTGGCTTTCCAGAGGGAATGTGGTATTTCTCTTGAGATGCTGCAACGTCAAAATTCCTCATCTCGCATGGAGGGGATAATTTTGGGGTGTTTCTCGAGTTTCGGCGGGAAGCTGGGGGTGCTTCTCGAGTTGCAACGGGAACCTTACGAACCCGCTGGGGTTGCTTCAGGGAAGTCAGGTCCCCTTTGGTGTTGGAAGGGGAACTTCCGGTTTCCTCTCGAGCCCTTCAATGTGCACAGGGGCTCCCCTCGAATTGAGTCCGTAAAGTGTGTTCTCCTCTCCAAAGGGGACGGCTGTGTGAGGGAACTTTCTGAGTCGAGTAAACGGTGTCAAGTACCTTTTTGCCTTTCCAGAGGGAATGTGGTATTTCTCTTGAGATGCTGCATCGCCAAATTTCCTCATCTCGCATGGAGGGGATAATTTTGGGGTGTTTCTCGAGTTGCGGCGGGAAGCTGGGGGTGCTTCTCGAGTTGCGACGGGGCCCTCAGGAACTCGCTGGGGTCGCTTCAGCGAAGTCAGTTCCCCTTTGGTGTTGAAAGGGGAACATCCGGTTTCCTCTCGAGCTCTTCAATGTGCACATGGCCTCCTCTCGAATTGAGTGCGTAAAGTGTGTTCTCCCCTCCAAAGGGGACGGCTGTGTGAGGGAACTTTCTGAGTCGAATAAATGCTGTCAAGTACCTTTTTGCCTTTCCAGAGGGAATGTGGTATTTCTCTTGAGATGCTGCATCGCCAAATTTCCTCATCTCGCATGGAGGGGATAATTTTGGGGTGTTTCTCGAGTTGCGGCGGGAAGCTGGGGGTGCTTCTCGAGTTGCGACGGGGACCTCAGGAACTCGCTGGGGTTGCTTCAGGGAAGTCAGGTCCCCTTTGGTGTTGGAAGGGGAACTTCCGGTTTCCTCTCGAGCCCTTCAATGTGCACAGGGGCTCCTCTCGAATTGAGTCCATAAAGTGTGTTCTCCTCTCCAAAGGGGACGGCTGTGTGAGGGAACTTTCTGAGTGGAATAAAGGGTGTCAAGTAACTTTTTGCCTTTCCAGAGGGAATGTGGTATTTCTCTTGAGATGCTGCATCGCCAAATTTCCTAATCTCGCATGGAGGGGATAATTTTGGCGTGTTTCTCGAGTTGCGGAGGGAAGCTGGGGGTGCTTCTCGAGTTGCGACGGGGACCTCAGGAACTCGCTGGGGTTGCTTCAGGGAAGTCAGGTCCCCTTTGGTGTTGGAAGGGGAACTTCCGGTTTGCTCTCGAGCCCTTCAATGTGCACAGGGGCTCCTCTCGAATTGAGTCCGTTAGTGTGTTCTCCTCTCAAAGGGGACGGCTGTGTGAGGGAACTTTCTGAGTGGAATAAAGGGTGTCAAGTCCCTTTTTGCCTTTCCAGAGGGAATGTGGTATTTGTCTTGAGATGCTACATTGCCAAATTTCCTCATCTCGCATGGAGGGGATAATTTTGGGGTGTTTCTCGAGTTGCGGCGGGAAGCTGAGGGTGCTTCTCGAGTTGCGACGGGGACCTCAGGAACTCGCTGGGGTTGCTTCAGTGAAGTCAGGTCCCCTTAGGTGTTGGAAGGGGTACTTCCGGTTACCTCTCGAGCCCTTCATTGTGCACAGGGGCTCCTCTCGAATTGAGTTCATGAAGTGTGTTCTCCTCTCAAAGGGGACGGCTGTGTGAGGGAACTTTCTGAGTCGAATAAAGGGTGTCAAGTCCCTTTTTGCCTTTCCAGAGGGAATGTGGTATTTCTCTTGAGATGCTGCATCGCCAAATTTCCTCATCTCGCATGGAGGGGATAATTTTGGGGTGTTTCTCCAGTTGCGGCGGGAAGCTGGGGGTGCTTCTCGAGTTGCGACGGGGACCTCAAGAACTCGCTGGGGTTGCTTCAGGGAAGTCAGTTCCCCTTTGGTGTTGGAAGGGGAACTTCCGGTTTCGTCTCGAGCCCTTCAATATGCACAGGAGCTCCTCTCAAATTGAGTCCATAACGTGTGTTCTCCTCTCCAAAGGGGACGGCTGTGTGAGGGAACTTTCTGAGTCGAATAAAGGGTGTCAAGTACCTTTTTGCCTTTCCAGAGGGAATGTGGTATTTCTCTTGAGATGCTGCATCGCCAAATTTCCTTATCTCGCATGGAGGTGATAATTTTGGGGTGTTTCTCGAGTTGCGGCGGGAAGTTGGGGTGCTCCTCGAGTTGCGACGGGGACCTCAGCAACTCTCTGGGGTTGCTTCAGGGAAGTCAGGTCCCCTTTGGTGTTGGAAGGCGAACTTCCGGTTTCCTCTCGAGCCCTTCATTGTGCACAGGGGCTCCTCTCGAATTGAGTCCATAAAGTGTGTTCTCCTCTCCAAAGGGGACGGCTGTGTGAGGGAACTTTCTGAGTCGAATAAAGGGTGTCAAGAACCTTTTTGCCTTTCCAGAGGGAATGTGGTATTTCTCTTGAGATGCTGCATCGCCAAATTTCCTCATCTCGCATGGAGGGGATAATTTTGGGGTGTTTCTCGAGTTGCGGCGGGAAGCTTGGGGTGCTTCTCCAGTAGCGACGGGGACCCCAGGAACTCGCTGGGGTTGCTTCAGGGAATCAGGTCCCCTTTGGTATTGGAAGGGGAACTTACGGTTTGCTCTAGAGCCCTTCAATGTCCACAGGGGCTCCTCTCGAATTGAGTCCGTGAGTGTGTTCTCCTCTCAAAGGGAACAGCTCTGTGAGGGAACTTTCTGAGTCGAATAAAGGGTGTCAAGTACCTTTTTTCCTTTCCAGAGGGAATGTGGTATTTCTCTTGAGAGGCTGCATCGCCAAATTTCCTCATCTCGCATGGAGGGGATAATTTTGGGGTGTTTCTCGAGTTGCGGCGGGAAGCTGGGAGTGCTTCTCGAGTTGCCACGGGGACCTCAGGAACTCGCTGGGGTTGCTTCAGGGAAGTCAGTTCCCCTTTTTGTTGGAAGGGGAACTTCCGGTTTCCTCTCGAGCCCTTCAAGGTGCACAGGGGCTCCTCTCGAATTGAGTCCGTAAAGTGTGTTCTCCTCTCCAAAGGGGACGGCTGTGTGAGGGAACTTTCTGAGTCGAATAAACGGTGTCAAGTACCTTTTTGCCTTTCCAGAGGGAATGTGGTATTTCTCTTGAGATGCTGCATCGCCAAATTTCCTCATCTCGCATGGAGGGGATAATTTTGGGGTGTTACTCGAGTTGCGGCGGGAAGCTGGGGGTGCTTCTCGAGTTGCGACGGGGACCTCAGGAACTCGCTGGGGTTGCTTCAGGGAAGTCAGGTCCCCTTTGGTGTTGGAAGGGGAACTTCCGGGTTCCTCTCGAGCCCTTCATTGTGCACAGGGGCTCCTCTCGAATTGAGTCCATAAAGTGTGTTCTCCTCTCCAAAGGGGACGGCTGTGTGAGGGAACTTTCTGAGTCGAAAAGGGTGTCAAGTACCTTTTTGCCTTTCCAGAGGGAATGTGGTATTTCTCTTGAGATGCTGCATCGCCAAATTTCCTCATCTCGCATGGAGGGGATAATTTTGGGGTGTTTCTCGAGTTGCGGCGGAAAGCTGGGGGTGCTTCTCGAGTAGCGACGGGGACCTCAGGAACTCGCTGGGGTTGCTTGAGGGAAGTCAGGTCCCCTTTGGTGTTGGAAGGGGAACTTCCGGTTTCCTCTCGAGCCCTTCAAGGTGCACAGGGGCTCCTCTCGAATTGAGTCCGTAAAGTGTGTTCTCCTCTCCAAAGGGGACGGCTGTGTGAGGGAACTTTCTGAGTCGAATAAAGGATGTCAAGTACCTTTTTGCCTTTCCAGAGGGAATGTGCTATTTCTCTTGAGATGCTGCATCGCCAAATTTCCTCATCTCGCATGGAGGGGATAATTTTGGGGTGTTCCTCGTGTTGCGGCGGGAAGCTGGGGGTGCTTCTCGAGTTGCGACGGGGACCTCAGGAACTCGCTGGTGTTGCTTCAGGGAAGTCAGGTCCCCTTTGGTGTTGGAAGGGGAACTTCCGGTTTCCTCTGGAGCCCTTCAATGTGCACAGGGGCTCCTCTCGAATTGAGTCCGTAAAGTGTGTTCTCCTCTCCGAAGGGGACGGCTGTGTGAGGGAACTTTCTGAGTCGAATAAAGGGTGTCAAGTACCTTTTTGCCTTTCCAGAGGGAATGTGGTATTTCTCTGAGGTGCTGCATCGCCAAATTTCCTCATTCGCATGGAGGGGATAATTTTGGGGTGTTTCTCGAGTTGTGGCGGGAAGCTGGGGGTGCTTCTCGAGTTGCGACGGGGACCTCAGGAACTCGCTCGGGTTGCTTCAGGGAAGTCATGTCCCCTTTGGTGTTGGAAGGGGAGTTCCGGTTTCCTCTCGAGCCCTTCAATGTGCACAACGGCTCCTCTCGAATTGAGTCCATGAAGTGTGTTCTCCTCTCCAAAGGGGACGGCTGTGTGAGGGAACATTCTGAGTCGAATAAAGGATGTCAAGTACCTTTTTGAATTTCCAGAGGGAATGTGGTATTTCTCTTGAGATGCTGCATCGCCAAATTTCGTCATCTCGCATGTAGAGGATAATTTTGGGGTGTTTCTCGAGTTGCGGCGGGAAGGTGGGGGTGCTTCTCGAGTTGCGACGGGGACGTCAGGAACTCGCTGGGGTTGCTTCAGGGAAGTCAGGTCCCCTTTCGTGTTGGAAAGGGAACTTCCGGTTTCCTCTCGAGTCCTTCATTGTGCACAGGGGATCCTCTCCAATTGAGTCCGTAAAGTGTGTTCTCCTCTCCAAAGGGGACGGCTGTGTGAGGGAACTTTCTGAGTCGAATGAAGAGTGTCAAGTACCTTTTTGCCTTTCCAGAGGGAATGTGGTATTTCTCTTGAGATGCTGCATCGCCAAATTTCCTCATCTCGCATGGAGGGGATAATTTTGGGGTGTTTCTCGAGTTGCGACGGGAAGCTGGGGGTGCTTCTAGAGTTGCGACGGGGACCTCAGGAACTCGCTGGGGTTGCTTCAGGGAAGTCAGGTCCCCTTTGCTGTTGGAGGGGAACTTCCGGTTTCCTCTCGAGCCCTTCAATGTGCACAGGGGCTCTTCTCGAAATGAGTCCGTAAATTGTGTTCTCCTCTCCACAGGGGACGGCTGTGTGAGGGAACTTTCTGAGTCGAATAAAGGGTGTCAAGTACCTTTTTGCCTTTCCAGAGGGAATGTGGTATTTCTCTTGAGATGCTGCATCGCCAAATTTCCTCATCTCGCATGGAGGGGATAATTTCGGAGTGTTTCTCGAGTTGCGGCGGGAAGCTGGGGGTGCTTCTCGAGTTGCGACGGGGACCTCCGGAACTGGATGTGGTTGCTTCAGGGAAGTCAGGTCCCCTTTGGTGTTGGAAGGGGAACTTCCGGTTTCCTGTCGAGCCCTTCAATGTGCACAGGGGCTCCTCTCGAATTGAGTCCGTAAACTGTGTTCTCCTCTCGAAAGGGGACGGCTGTGTGAGGGAACTTTCTGAGTCGAATAAAGGGTGTCAGGTACCTTTTTGCCTTTCCAGAGGGAATGTGGTATTTCTCTTGAGATGCTGCATCGCCAAATTTGCTCATCTCGCATGGAGGGGATAATTTTGGGGTGTTTCTCGAATTGCGGCGGAAAGCTAGGGGTGCTTCTCGAGTTGCGACGGGGACCTCAGGAACTCGCTGGGGTTGCTTCAGGGAAGTCAGGTCCCCTTTGGTGTTGGAAGGGTAACTTCCGGTTTCCTCTCGAGCCCTTCAATGTGCACAGGGGCTCCTCTCGAATTGAGTCCGTAAAGTGTGTTCTCCTCTCCAAACGGGACGGCTTTGTGAGGGAACTTTCTGAGTCGAATAAAGGGTGTCAAGTACCTTTTTGCCTTTCCAGAGGGAATGTGGTATTTCTCTTGAGATGCTGCATCGCCAAATTTCCTCATCTCGCATGGAGGGGATAATTTTGGGGTGTTTCTCGAGTTGCGACGGGAAGCTGGGGGTGCTTCTAGAGTTGCGACGGGGACCTCAGGAACTCGCTGGGGTTGCTTCAGGGAAGTCAGGTCCCCTTTGCTGTTGGAGGGGAACTTCCGGTTTCGTCTCGAGCCCTTCAATGTGCACAGGGGCTCTTCTCGAAATGAGTCCGTAAATTGTGTTCTCCTCTCCACAGGGGACGGCTGTGTGAGGGAACTTTCTGAGTCGAATAAAGGGTGTCAAGTACCTTTTTGCCTTTCCAGAGGGAATGTGGTATTTCTCTTGAGATGCTGCATCGCCAAATTTCCTCATCTCGCATGGAGGGGATAATTTCGGAGTGTTTCTCGAGTTGCGGCGGGAAGCTGGGGGTGCTTCTCGAGTTGCGACGGGGACCTCCGGAACTGGATGGGGTTGCTTCAGGGAAGTCAGGTCCCCTTTGGTGTTGGAAGGGGAACTTCCGGTTTCCTGTCGAGCCCTTCAATGTGCACAGGGGCTCCTCTCGAATTGAGTCCGTAAACTGTGTTCTCCTCTCGAAAGGGGACGGCTGTGTGAGGGAACTTTCTGAGTCGAATAAAGGGTGTCAGGTACCTTTTTGCCTTTCCAGAGGGAATGTGGTATTTCTCTTGAGATGCTGCATCGCCAAATTTCCTCATCTCGCATGGAGGGGATAATTTTGGGGTGTTTCTCGAATTGCGGCGGAAAGCTGGGGGTGCTTCTCGAGTTGCGACGGGGACCTCAGGAACTCGCTGGGGTTGCTTCAGGGAAGTCAGGTCCCCTTTGGTGTTGGAAGGGGAACTTCCGGTTTCCTCTCGAGCCCTTCAATGTGCACAGGGGCTCCTCTCGAATTGAGTCCGTAAAGTGTGTTCTCCTCTCCAAACGGGACGGCTTTGTGAGGGAACTTTCTGAGTCGAATAAAGGGTTTCAAGTACATTTTTGCCTTTCCAGAGGGAATGTGGTATTTCTTTGAGGTGCTGCATCGCCAAATTTCCTCATCTCGCATGGAGGGGATAATTTTGGCGCGTTTCTCGATTTGCGTCGTGAAGCTGGGGGTGCATCTCTAGTTGCGACGGGGACCTCAGGAACTCGCTGGGATTGCTTCAGGGAAGTCAGGTCACCTTTGTTATTGGAAGGGGAACTTCCGGTTTCCTCTCGAGCCCTTCAATGTGCACAGGGTCTCCTCTCGAATTGAGTCCGTAAAGTGTGTTCTCCTCTCCAAAGGGGACGGCTGTGTGAGGGAACTTTCTGAGTTGAATAAAGGTTGTCAAGTAGCTTTTTGCATTTCAGAGGGAATGTGGTATTTCTCTTCAGATGCTGCATCGCCAAATTTCCTCATCTCGCATGGAGGGGATAATTTTGGGGTGTTTCTCGAGTTGCGGCGGGAAGCTGGGGGTGCTTCTCGAGTTGCGACGGGGACCTCAGAAACTCGCTGGGGTTGCTTCAGGGAAGTCAGGTCCCCTTTGGTGTTGGAAGGGGAACTTCCGGTTTCACCTCGAGCCCTTCATTGTGCACAGGGGCTCCTCTCGAATTGAGTCCGTAAAGTGTGTTCTCCTCTCCAAACGGGACGGCTGTGTGAGGGAACTTTCTGAGTCGAATAAAGGGTGTCAAGTACCTTTTTGCCTTTCCAGAGGGAATGTGGTATTTCTCTTGAGATGCTGCATCGCCAAATTTCCTCAACTCGCATGGAGGGGATAATTTTGGGGTGTTTCTCGAGTTGCGGCTTAGCTGGGGTGCTTCTCGAGTTGCGACGGGGACCTCAGGAGCTCGCTGGGGTTGCTTCAGGGAAGTCAGGTCCCCTTTGGTGTTTGAAGGGGAACTTCCGGTTTCCTCTCGAGCCCTTCAATGTGCACAGGGGCTCCTCTCGAATTGAGTCCGTAAAGTGTGTTCTCCTCTCCAAAGGGGACGGCTGTTTGAGGGGACTTACTGTGTCAGAGCATGAACTCCTTATTGCGAATTTCAGACTTAAATTGAAGAAAGTAGGGAAAACCACTAGACCATTCAGATATGACCTCAATCAAATCCCTTATGATTATGCAGTGGAAGTGAGAAATAGATTTAAGGGACTAGATCTGATTGATAGAGTGCCTGATGATCTCTGGACGGAGGTTCGTGACATTGTACAGGAGACAGGGACCAAGACCATCCCCATGGAAAAGAAATGCAAAAGAGCGAAATGGCTGTCTGAGGAGGCCTTACAAATAGCTGTAAAAAGAAGAGAGGCGAAAAGCAAAGGAGAAAAGGAAAGATATAAGCATCTGAATACAGAGTTCCAAAGAAGAGCAAGGAGAGATAAGAAAGCCTTCCTCAGTGATCAATGCAAAGAAATAGAGGAAAACAACAGAATAGGAAAAACAAGAGACCTCTTCAAGAAAATTAGAGATTCCAAGGGAACATTTCATGCAAAGATGGGCTCGATAAAGGACAGAAATGGTATGGACCTAACAGAAGCAGAAGATATTACGAAGAGGTGGCAGGAATACACAGAAGAACTGTACAAAAAAGATCTTCACGACCAAGATAGTCACGATATCGTGATCACTGACCTAGAGCCAGACATCTTGGAATGTGAAGTCAAGTGGGCCTTAGAAAGCATCACTAGGAACAAAGCTAGTGGAGGTGATGGAATTCCAGTTGAGCTATTTCAAGTCTTGAAAGATGATGCTGTGAAAGTGCTGCACTCAGTATGCCAGCAGATTTGGAAAACTCAGCAGTGGCCACAGGACTGGAAGAGGTCAGTCTTCATTCCAATCCCAAAGAAAGGCAATGCCAAAGAATGCTCAAACTACCGCACAATTGCACTCATCTCACACGCTAGTAAAGTCATGCTCAAAATTCTCCAAGCCAGGCTTCAGCAGTATGTAAACCGTGAACTCCCAGATGTTCAAGCAGGTTTTAGAAAAGGCAGAGGCACCAGACATCAAATTGCCAACATCCGCTGGATCATGGAGAAAGCAAGAGAGTTTCAGAAAAACATCTATTTCTGCTTCATTGACTATGCCAAAGCCTTTGACTGTGTGGATCACAATAAACTGTGGAACATTCTGAAAGAGATGGGAATCCCAGACCACCTGACCTGCCTCTTGAGAAACCTGTATGCAGGTCAGGAAGCAACAGTTAGAACCGGTCATGGAACAACAGACTGGTTCCAAATAGGAAAAGGAGTACGTCAAGGCTGTATATTGTCACCTTGCTTATTTAACTTCTATGCAGAGTCTGAAAGAGATGGGAATCCCAGACCACCTGACCTGCCTCTTGAGAAACCTGTATGCAGGTCAGGAAGCAACAGTTAGAACCGGTCATGGAACAACAGACTGGTTCCAAATAGGAAAAGGAGTACGTCAAGGCTGTATATTGTCACCTTGCTTATTTAACTTCTATGCAGAGTACATCATGAGGAACGCTGGGCTGGAAGAAGCACAAGCTGGAATCAAGATTTCTGGGAGAAATATCAATAACCTCAGATATGCAGATGACACTACCCTTATGGCAGAAAGTGAAGAGGAACTCAAAAGTCTCTTGATGAAAGTGAAAGAGGAGAGTGAAAAGGTTGGCTTGAAGCTCAACATTCAGAAAACAAAGATCATGGCATCTGGTCCCATCACTTCATGGGAAATAGATGGAAAAACAATGGAAACAGTGTCAGACTTTGTTTTTTTGGGCTCCAAAATCACTGCAGATGCTGATTGCAGCCATGAAATTAAAAGACGCTTGCTCCTTGGAAGGAAAGTTATGACCAACCTTGATAGTATATTAAAAAGCAGAGACATTACTTTGCCGACCAAGGTCCGTCTAGTCAAGGCAATTGTTTTTCCAGTGGTCATGTATGGATGTGAGAGTTGGACTGTGAAGAAAGCTGATCGCCGAAGAATCGATGCTTTTGAACTGTGGTGTTGGAGAAGACTCTTGAGAGTCCCTTATACTGCAAGGAGATCCAACCAGTCCATTCTAAAGGAGATCAATCCTGGATGTTCATTGGAGGGGCTGATGCTAAGGCTGAAACTCCAATACTTTGGCCACCTCATGAGACGAGTTGACTCACTGGAAAAGACTCTGATGCTGGGAAAGGTTGGGGGCGGGAGGAGAAGGGGACGACGGAGAATGAGATGGCTGGATGGCATCACCAACTCTGTGGACATGAGTTTGAGTGTACTCCGGGTGTTGGTGATGGACAGGGAGGCCTGGCGTGCTGTGATTCATGGGGTCGCGGAGAGTCGGACACGACTGAGCGATTGAACTGAACTGAACTGTGTCGAATAAAGGGTGTCAAGTACCTTTTTGCCTTTCCATAGGGAATGTGCTATTTCTCTTGAAATGCTGCATCGCCACATTTCCTCATCTCGCATGGAGGGGATAATTTTGGGGTGTTTTTTGAGTTGCGGCGGGAAGCTGGAGGTGCTTCTCGAGTTGCGACGGGGACCTCAGGAACTCGCTGGGGTTGCTTCAGGGAAGTCAGGTCCCCTTTGGTGTTGGAAGGGGAACTTCCGGTTTCCTCTCGAGCCCTTCAATGTGCACAGGGGCTCCTCTCGAATTCAGTCCGTAAATTGTGTTCTCCCTTCCAAAGGGGACGGCTATGTGAGGGAACTTTCTGAGTCGAATAAATGCTGTCAAGTACCTTTTTGCCTTTCCAGAGGGAATGTGCCTTTTCTCTTGAGATGCTGCATTGCCAAATTTCCTCATCTCGCATGAAGGGAATAGTTTTGGGGTGTTTTTCGAGTTGCGGCGGGAAGCTGCAGGTGCTTCTCGAGTTGCGACGGGGACCTCAGGAACTCGCTGGGGTTGCTTCAGGGAAGTCAGGTCCCCTTTGGTGTTGGAAGTGGAACTTCCGGTTTCCTCTCGAGCCCTTCAATGTGCACAGGGGCTCCTCTCGATTTGAGTCCGTGAAGTGTGTTCTCCTCTCAAAGGGGACGGCTGTGTGAGGGAACTTTCTGAGTCGAATAAAGGGTGTCAAGTACCTTTTTGCCTTTCCAGATGGAATGTGCTATTTCTCTTGAGATGCTGCATCGCCAAATTCCCTCATCTCGCATGGAGGGGATAATTTTGGGGTGTTTCTTGAGTTGCGGCGCGAAGCTGGGGGTGCTTCTCGAGTTGCGACGGGGACCTCTGGAACTCGCTGGTGTTGCTTCAGGGAAGTCAGATCCCCTTTGGTGTTGGAAAGAGAACTTTCGGTTTCCTCTCGAGCCCTTCAATGTGTACAGGGGCTCCTCTCGAATTGAGTCCGTAAAGTGTGTTCTCCTCTCCAAAGGGGACGGCAGTGTGAGGGAACTTTCTGAGTCGAATAAAGGGTGTCAAGTATCTTTTTGCCTTTCCAGAGGGAATGTGGTATTTCTCTTGAGATGCTGCATCGCCAAATTTCCTCATCTCGCATGGAGGGGATAATTTTGGGGTGTTTCTCGAGTTGCGGCGGGAACCTGGGGGTGCTTCTCGAGTTGCGACGGGGACCTCAGGAACTCGCTGGGGTTGCTTCAGGGAAGCCAGGTCCCCTTTGGTGTTGGAACGGGAACTTCCGGTTTCCTCTCCAGCCCTTCAATGTGCACAGGGGCTCCTCTCGAATTGAGTCCGTAAAGTGTGTTCTCCTCTCCAAAGGGGACGGCTGTGTGAGGGAACTTTCTGAGTCGAATAAAGGGTGTCAAGTACCTTTTTGCCTTTCCAGAGGGAATGTGGTATTTCTCTTGAGATGCTGCATCGCCAAATTTCCTCATCTCGCATAGACGGGATAATTTTGGGGTGTTTCTCGAGTTGCGTCGGGAAGCTGGGGGTGCGTCTCGAGTGGCGACGGGGACCTCAGGAACTCGCTGGGGTTGCTTCAGGGAAGTCAGGTCCCCTTTGCTGTTGGAACGGTAACTGCCGGTTTCCTCTCCAGCCCTTCAATGTGCACAGGGGCTCCTCTCGAATTGAGTCCGTAAAGTGTGTTCTCCTCTCCAAAGGGGACGGCTGTGTGAGGGAACTTTCTGAATCGAATAAAGGGTGTCAAGTACCTTTAGGCCTTTCCAGAGGGAATGTGGTATTTCTCTTAAGATGCTGCATCGCCAAATTTCCTCAACTCGCATGGAGGGGAAAATTTTGGGGTGTTTCTCGAGTTGCGGCGGGAAGCTGGGGGTGCTTCTCGAGTTGCGACGGGGACCTCAGGAACTCGCTGCGGTTGCTTCAGGGAACTCAGGTCCCCTTTGGTGTTGGAACGGGAACTTCCGGTTTCCTCTCGAGCCCTTCAATGTGCACAGGGGCTCCTCTCGAATTTTGTCCGTAAAGTGTGGTCTCCTCTCCAAAGGGGACGGCTGTGTGAGGGAACTTTCTGAGTCGAATAAAGGGTGTCAAGTACCTTTAGGCCTTTCGAGAGGGAATGTGGTATTTCTCTTGAGAGGCTGCATCGCCAAATTTCCTCATCTCGCATGGAGGGGATAATTTTGGGGTGTTTCTCCAGTTGCGGCGGGAAGCTGGGGGTGCTTCTCGAGTTGCGACGGGGACCTCAGGAACTCGCTGGAGTTGCTTCAGGGAAGTCAGGTCCCCTTTGGTGTTGGAAGGGGAACTTCCGGTTTCCTCTCGAGCCCTTCAATGTGCACAGGGGCTCCTCTCGTATTGAGTCCGTAAAGTGTGTTCTCCTCTCCAAAGGGGACGGCTGTGTGAGGGAACTTTCTGAGTCGAATAAAGGGTGTCAAGTACCTTTTTGCCTTTCCAGAGGGAATGTGGTATTTCTCTTGAGATGCTGCATCGCCAAATTTCCTCATCTCGCATGGAGGGGATAATTTTGGGGTGTTTCTCGAGTTGCGGCGGGAAGCTGGGGGTGCTTCTCGAGTTACGACGGGGACTTCAGGAACTCGCTGGGGTTGCTTCAGGGAAGTAGGTCCCCTTTGGTGTTGAAAGGGGAACTTCCGGTTTCCTCTTGAGCCCTTCAATGTGCACAGGGGCTCTTCTCGAATTGAGTCCGTAAAGTGTGTTCTCCTCTCCAAAGGGGACGGCTGTGTGAGGGAACTTTCTGAGTCGAATAAAGGGTGTCAAGTACCTTTTTGCCTTTACAGAGGGAATGTGGTATTTCTCTTGAGATGCTGCATCGCCAAATTTCCTCATCTCGCAAGGAGGGGATAATTTTGTGGTGTTTCTCGAGTTGCGGCGGGAAGCTGGGGGTGCTTCTCGAGTTGCGACGGGGACCTCAGGAACTCGCTGTTGTTGTTTCAGGAAAATCAGGTCCCCTTTGGTGTTGGAAGGGGAACTTCTGGTTTCTTCTCGAGCCCTTCAGTGTGCACAGGGGTTCCTCTCGAATTGAGACCGTAAAGTGTGTTCTACTCTCCAAAGGGGACGGCTGTGTGAGGGAACTTTCTGAGTCGAATAAAGGGTGTCAAGTAACTTTTTGCCTATCCATAGGGAATGTGCTATTTCTCTTGAGATGCTGCATCGCCAAATTTCCTCATCTCGCATGGAGGGTATAATTTTGGGGTGTTTCTCGAGATGCGGCGGGAAGCTGGGGGTGCTTCTCGAGTTGCGTCGGGGACCTCAGGAACTCGCTGGGGTTGGTTCAGGGAAGTCAGGACCCCTTTGGTGTTGGAAGGGAAAATTCCAGTTTCCTCTCGAGCCCTTCAATGTGCACAGGGGTTCCTCTCGAATTGAGTCCGTAAAGTGTGTTCTCCTCTCCAAAGGGGACGGCTGTGTGACGGAACTCTCTGAGTCGAATAAAGGGTGTCAAGTACCTTTTTGCCTTTCCAGAGGGAATGTGGTATTTCTCTTGAGATGCTGCATCGCCAAATTTCCTCATCTCGCATGGAGGGGATAATTTTGGGGTGTTTCTCGAGTTGCGGCCCGAAGCTGGGGGTGCTTCTCGAGTTGCGACGGGGACCTCAGGAACTCGCTGGGGTTGCTTCAGGGAAGTCAGGTCCCCTTTGGTGTTGGAACGGGAACTTCCGGTTTCCTCTCGAGCCCTTCAATGTGCAGAGGGGCTCCTCTCGAATTGAGTCCGTAAAGTGTGTTCTCCTCTCCAAAGGGGACGGCTGTGTGAGGGAACTTTCTGAGTCGAATAAAGGTTATCAGGCAACTTTTTGCCATTCCAGAGGGAATGTGGTATTTCTCTTGAGATGCTGCATCGCCAAATTTCCTCATCTCGCATGGAGGGGATAATTTTGGGGTGTTTCTCGAGTTGCGGCGGGAAGCTGGGGGTGCTTCTCGAGTTGCGACGGGGACCTCAGGAACTCGCTGGGGTTGCTTCAGGGAAGTCAGGTCCCCTTTGGTGTTGGAAGGGAAACTTCCGGTTTCCTATCGAGCCCTTCAATGTGCACAGGGGCTCCTCTCGAATTGAGTCCGTAAAGTGTGTTCTCCTCTCCAAAGGGGACGGCTGTGTGAGGGAACTTTCTGAGTCGAATAAAGGGTGTCAAGTACCTTTAGGCCTTTCCAGAGGGAATGTGGTATTTCTCTTAAGATGCTGCATCGCCAAATTTCCTCAACTCGCATGGAGGGGAAAATTTTGGGGTGTTTCTCGAGTTGCGGCGGGAAGCTGGGGGTGCTTCTCGAGTTGCGACGGGGACCTCAGGAACTCGCTGCGGTTGCTTCAGGGAAGTCAGGTCTCCTTTGGTGTTGGAACGGGAACTTCCGGTTTCCTCTCGAGCCCTTCAATGTGCACAGGGGCTCCTCTCCAATTGAGTCCGTAAACTGTGTTCTCCTCTCGAAAGGGGACGGCTGTGTGAGGGAACTTTCTGAGTCGAATAAAGGGTGTCAAGTACCTTTTTGCCTTTCCAGAGGGAATGTGGTATTTCTCTTGAGATGCTGCATCGCCAAATTTCCTCATCTCGCATGGAGGGGATAATTTTGGGGTGTTTCTCGAGTTGCGGCGGGAAGCTTGGGGTGCTTCTCGAGTTGCGACGGGGACCTCAGGAACTCGCTGGGGTTGCTTCAGGGAAGTCAGGTCCCCTTTGGTGTTGGAAGGGGAACTTCCGGTTTCCTCTCGAGCCCTTCAATGTGCACAGGGGCTCCTCTCGAATTGAGTCCGTAAAGTGTGTTCTCCTCTCCAAAGGGGACGGCTGTGTGAGGGAACTTTCTGAGTCGAATAACGGGTGTCAAGTACGTTTTCTCCTTTCCAGATGGAATGTGGTATTTCTCTTGAGATGCTGAATCGCCAAATTTCCTCATCTCGCATGGAGGGGATAATTTTGGGGTGTTTATCGGGTTGCGGCGGGAAGCTGGGGGTGCTTCTCGAGTTGCAACGGGGACTTCAGGAACTCGCTGGGGTTGCTTCACGGAAGTCAGGTCCCCTTTGTTGTTGGAAGGGGAACTTCCGGTTTCCTCTCGAGCCCTTCAATGTGCACAGGGGCTCCTCTCGAATTGAGTCCGTAAAGTGTGTTCTCCTCTCCAAAGGGGACGGCTGTGTGAGGGAACTTTCTGAGTCGAATAAAGGGTGTCAAGTACGTTTTTTCTTATCCAAGGGAATGTGGTATTTCTCGTGAGATGCTGCATCGCCAAATTTCCTCATCTCTCATGGAGGGGATAATTTTGGGGTGTTTCTCGAGTTGCGGCGGGATGCTGGGGGTGCTTCTCGAGTTGCGACGGGGACCTCAGGAACTCGCTCGGGTTGCTTCAGGGAAGTCAGGTCCCCTTTGGTGTTGGAAGGGGAACTTCCGGTTTCCTCTCGAGCCCTTCAATGTGCACAGGGTCTCCTCTCGAATTGAGTCCGTAAAGTGTGTTCTCCTCTCCAAAGGGGACGGCTGTGTTAGGGAACTTTCTGAGTCGAATAAAGGGTGTCAATTACCTTTTTGCCTTTCCAGAGGGAATGTGGTATTTCTCTTGAGATGCTGCATCGCCAAATTACCTCATCTCGCATAGACGGGATAATTTAGGGGTGTTTCTCGAGTTGCGTCGGGAAGCTTGGGGTGCTTCTCGAGTGGCGACGGGGACCTCAGGAACTCGCTGGGGTTGCTTCAGGGAAGTCAGGTCCCCTTTGCTGTTGGAACGGGAATTGCCGGTTTCCTCTCCAGCCCTTCAATGTGCACAGGGGCTCCTCTCGAATTGAGTCCGTAAAGTGTGTTCTCCTCTCCAAAGGGGACGGCTGTGTGAGGGAACTTTCTGAGTCGAATAAAGGGTGTCAAGTACCTTTTTGCCTTTCCAGAGGGAATGTGGCATTTCTCTTGAGATGCTGCATCGCCAAATTTCCTCATCTCGCATGGAGGGGATAATTTTGGGGTGTTCCTCGAGTTGCGGCGGGAAGCTTGGGGTGCTTCACGAGTTGCGACGGGGACCTCAGGAACTCGCTGGTGTTGCTTCAGGGAAGTCAGGTCCCCTATGTTGATGGAACGGGAACTTCCGGTTTCCTCTCCAGCCCTTCAATGTGCACAGGGGCTCCTCTCGAATTGAGTCCGTAAAGTGTGTTCTCCTCTCGAAAGGGGACGGCTGTGTAAGGGAACTTTCTGAGTCGAATAAAGGGTGTCAAGTACCTTTAGGCCTTTCCAGAGGGAATGTGGTATTTCTCTTAAGATGCTGCATCGCCAAATTTCCTCATCTCGCATGGAGGGGATAATTTTGGGGTGTTTCTCGAGTTGCGGCGGGAAGCTGGGGGTGCTTCTCGAGTTGTGACGGGGACCTCAGGAACTCGCTGGGGTTGCTTCAGGGAAGTCAGGTCCCCTTTGGTGTTGGAAGGGGAACTTCCGGTTTCCTCTCGAGCCCTTCAATGTGCACAGGGGCTCCTCTCGAATCGAGTTCGAAAAGTGTGTTCTCCTCTCCAAAGGGGACGGCTGTGTGAGGGAACTTTCTGGGTCGAATAAAGGGTGTCAAGTACCTTTTTGCCTTTCCAGAGGGAATGTGGTATTTCTCTTGAGATGCTGCATCGCCAAATTTCCTCATCTCGCATGGAGGGGATAATTTTGGGGTGTTTCTCGAGTTGTGGCGGGAAGCTGGGGGTGCTTCTCGAGTTGCGACGGGGACCTCAGGAACTCGCTGGGGTTGCTTCAGGGAAGTCACGTCCCCTTTGGTGTTGGAAGGGGAACTTCCGGGTTCCTCTTGAGCCCTTCAATGAGCACAGGGGCTCCTCTCGAATTGAGTCCGTGAAGTGTGTTCTCCTCTCCAAAGGGGACGGCTGTGTGAGGGAACTTTCTGAGTCGTATAAAGGGTGTCTATTACCTTTTTGCCTTTCTAGAGGGAATGTGGTATTTCTCTTGAGATACTGCATCGTCAAATTTCCTCATCTCGCATGGAGGGGATAATTTTGGGGTGTTTCTCGAGTTGCGGCGGGAAGCTGGGGGTGCTTTTCGAGTTGCGACGGGGACCTCAGGAACTCGCTGGGTTTGCTTCAGGGAAGTCAGGTCCCCTTTGGTGTTGGAAGGGTAACTTCCGGTTTCCTCTTGAGCCCTTCAATGTGCACAGTGGCTCCTCTCGAATTGAGTCCGTAAAGATTGTTCTCCTCTCCAAAGGGGACGGCTGTGTGAGGGAACTTTCTGAGTCGAATAAAGGGTGTCAAGTACCTTTTTGCCTTTCCAGAGGGAATGTGGTATTTCTCTTGAGATGCTGCATCGCCAAATTTCCTCATCTCGCATGGAGGGGATAATTTTGGGGTGTTTCTCGAGTTGCGGCGGGAAGCTAGGGGTGCTTCTCGAGTTGCGACGGGGACCTCAGGAACTCGCTGGGGTTGCTTCAGGGAAATAAGGTCCCCTTTGGTGTTGGAAGGGGAACTTCCGGTTTCCTCTCGAGCCCTTCAATGTGCACAGGGGCTCCTCTCGAATTGAGTTCGTAAAGTGTGTTCTCCTCTGCAAAGGGGACGGCTGTTTGAGGGAACTTTCTGAGTCGAATAAAGGGTGTCAAGTACCTTTTTGCCTTTCCAGAGGGAATGTGGTATTTCTCTTAAGATGCTGCATCGCCAAATTTCCTCATCTCTCATGGAGGGGATAATTTTGGGGTGTTTCTCGAGTTGCGGCTGGAAGCTGGGGGTGCTTTTCGAGTTGCGACGGGGACCTCAGGAACTCGCTGGGGTTGCTTCAGGGAAGTCAGGTCCTCTTTGGTGTTGGAAGGGGAACTTCCGGTTTCCTCTTGAGCCCTTCAATGTGCACAGGGGCTCCTCTCGAATTTAGTCCGTAAAGTGTGTTCTGCTCTCCAAAGGGGATGGCTGTGTGAGGGAACATTCTGAGTCGAATAAAGGGTGTCAAGTACCATTTTGCCTTTCCAGAGGGAATGTGGTATTTCTCTTGAGATGCTGCATCTCCAAATTTCCTCATCTCGCATGTAGGGGATAATTTTGGGGTGTTTCTCGAGTTGCGGCTGGAAGCTGGGGGTGCTTTTCGAGTTGCGACGGGTACCTCAGGAACTCGCTGGGGTTGCTTCAGGGAAGTCAGTTCCCCTTTGGTGTTGGAAGGGGAAATTCCGGTTTCCTCTCGAGCCCTTCAATGTGCACAGGGGCTCCTCTCGAATTGAGTCCGTAAAGTGTGTTCTCCTCTCCAAAGGGGACGGCTGTGTGAGGGAACTTTCTGAGTCGAATAAAGGGTGTCAAGTACCTTTTTGCCTTTATGGAGGGAATGTGGTATTTCTCTTGAGATGCTGCATCGACAAATGTCCTCATCTCGCATGGAGGGGATAATTTTGGGGTGTTTCTCGAGTTGCGGCGGGAAGCTGGGGGTGCTTCTCGAGTTGCAACGGGGACCTCAGTAACTCGCTGCGGTTGCTTCTGGGAAGTCAGGTCCCCTTTGGTGTTGGAAGGGGAACTTCCTTTTTCCTCTCGAGCCCTTGAATGTGCACAGGGGCTCCTCTCGATTTGAGTCCGGAAACTGTGTTCTCCTCTCCAAAGGGAACGGGTGTGTGAGGGAACTTTCTGAGTCGAATAAAGGGTGTCAAGTACCTTTTGGCCTTTCCAGAGCGAATGAAGTATTTCTCGTCAGATGCTGCATCGCCAAATTTCCTCATGTCACATGGAGGGGATAATTTTGGGGTGTTTCACGAGTTGCGGCGGTAAGCTGGGCGTGCTTCCCGAGTGCGACGGGGACCTCAGGAACTCGCTGGGGTTGCTTTAGGGAAGTCAGGTCCCCATTGGTGTTGGAAAGGGAACTTCCGGTTTCCTCTCGAGCCCTTCAATGTGCACAGGGTCTCCTCTCGAATTGAGTCCGTAAAGTGTGTTCTCCTCTCCAAAGGGGACGGCTGTGTGAGGGAACTTTCTGAGTCGAATAAAGGGTGTCAAGTAACTTTTTCCCTTTCCAGAGGGAATGTGGTATTTCTCTTGAGATGCTGCATCGCCAAATTTCCTCATCTCGCATGGAGGGGATAATTTTGGGTTTTTTCTCGAGTTGTGGCGGGAAGCTGGGGGTGCTTCTCGAGTTGCGACGGGGACCTCAGGAACTCGCTGGGGTTGCTTCAGGAAAGTCAAGTCCCCTTTGTTGTTGGAAGGGGAACTTCCGGTTTCCTCTCGAGCCCTTCAATGTGCACAGGGGCTCCTCTCGAATTGAGTCCGTGAAGTGTGCTCTCCTCTCCAAAGGGGACGGCTGTGTGAGGGAACTTTCTGAGTCGAATAAATGGTGTCTATTACCTTTTTGCCTTTCTAGAGGGAATGTGGTATTTCTCTTGAGATGCTGCATCGCCAAATTTCCTCATCTCGCATGGAGGGGATAATTTTGGGGTGTTTCTCGAGTTGCGTCGGGAAGCTGGGGGTGCTTCTCGAGTGGCGACTGGGACCTCAGGTATTCGCTGGGGTTGCTTCAGGGAAGTCAGGTCCCCTTTGCTGTTGGAACGGGAACTTCCGGTTTCCTCTCCAGCCCTTCAATGTGCACAGGGGCTCCTCTCGAATTGAGTCCGTAAATTGTGTTCTCCTCTCCAAAGGGGACGGCTGTGTGAGGGAACTTTCTGAGTCGAAAAAGTGTGTCAAGTTCGTTTTTGACTTTCCTGAGGGAATGTGGTATTTCTCTTGAGATGCTGCATCGCCAAATTTCCTCATCTCGCATGGAGGGGATAATTTTGGGGTGTTTCTCAAGTTGCGGCGGGAAGCTGGGGGTGCTTCTCGAGTTACGACGGGGACCTCAGGAACTCGCTGGGGTTGCTTCACGGAAGTCAGGTCCCCTTTGGTGTTGGAACGGGAACTTCCGGTTTCCTCTCGAGCCCTTCAATGTGCACAGGGGCTCCTCTCGAATTGCGTCCGTAAAGTGTGTTCTCCTCTCCAAAGGGGACGGCTGTGTGAGGGAACTTTCTGAGTCGAATAAAGGGTGTCAGGCAACTTTTTGCCATTCCAGAGGGAATGTGATATTTCTCTTGAGATGCTGCATAGCCAAATTTCCTCATCTCGCATGTAGGGGATAATTTTGGGGTGTTTCTCGAGTTGCGGCGGGAAGCTGGGGGTGCTTCTCGAGTTGCGACGGGGACCTCAGGAACTCACTGGGGTTGCTTCAGGGAAGTCAGGTCCCCTTTGGTGTTGGAAGGGAAACTTCCGGTTTCCTCTAGAGCCCTTCAATGTGCACAGGGGCTCCTCTCGAATTGAGTCCGTAAAGTGTGTTCTCCTCTCCAAAGGGGACGGCTGTGTGAGGGAACTTTCTGAGTCGAATAAAGGGTGTCAAGTACCTTTTTGCCTTTCCAGAGGGAATGTGGTATTTCTCTTGAGATGCTGCATCGCCAAATTTCCTCATCTCGCATGGAGGGGATAATTTTGGGGTGTTTCTCGAGTTGCGGGGGGAAGCTGGGGGTGCTTCTCGAGTTGCGACGGGGACCTCAGGAACTCGCTGGGGTTGCTTCAGGGAAGTCAGGTCCCCGTTGGTGTTGGAAGTGGAACTTCCGGTTTCCTCTCGAGCCCTTCAATGTGCACAGGGGCTCCTCTCGAATTGAGTCCGTAAAGTGTGTTCTCCTCTCCAAAGGGGACGGCTGTGTGAGGGAACTTTCTGAGTTGAATAAAGGGTGTCAAGTACCTTTTTGCCTTTCCATAGGGAATGTGGAATTTCTCTTGAGATGCTGCATCGCCAAATTTCCTCATCTCGCCTGGAGGGCATTATTTGGGGTGTTTCTCGAGTTGCGGCTGTAAGCTGGGAGTCGTTCTCGAGCTGCGACGGGGACTTCAGGAACTCGCTGGGGTTGATTCAGGGAAGTCAGGTCCTCTTTGCTGTTGGAAGGGGAACTTCCGGTTTCCTCTCCAGCCCTTCAATGTGCACAGGAGCTCCTCTTGAATCGAGTCCGTAAAGTGTGTTCTCCTCTCCAAAGGTGACGGCGGTGTGAGGGAACTTTCTGAGTCGAAAAAAGGGTGTCCAGTACCTTTTTGCCTTTCCAGAGGGAATGTGGTATTTCTCTTGAGATGCTCCATCGCCAAATTTCCTCATCTCGCATGGAGGAGAGAATTGTGGGGTGTTTCTCGAGTTGCGGCGGGAAGCTGGGGGTGCTTCTCGAGTTGCGACGTGGACCTAAGGAACTCGCTGAGGTTGCTTCAGGGAAGTCAGGTCCCCTTTGGTGTTGGATGGGGAACTTCCGGTTTCCTCTCGAACCCTTCAATGTGCACAGGGGCTCCTCTCGAATTGAGTCCGTAAAGTGTTCTTCGCTCCAAAGGGGACGGCTGTGTGAGGGAACTTTCTGAGTCGAATAAAGGGTGTCAAGTACATTTTTGCCTTTCCAGAGTGAATGTGGTATTTCTCTTGAGATGCTGCATCGCCAAATTTCCTGATCTCGCATGGAGGGGATAATTTTGGGGTGTTTCTCGAGTTGCGGCGGGAAGCTGGGGGTGCTTCTCGAGTTGCGACGGGGACCTCAGGAACTCGCTGGGGTTGCTTCAGGGAAGTCAGTTCACCTTTGGTGTTGGAAGGGGAACTTCCGGTTTCCTCTCGAGCCCTTCAATGTGCACAGGGGCTCCTCTCTAATTGAGTCCGTAAAGTGTGTTCTCCTCTCCAAAGGGGATGGCTGTGTGAGGGAACTTTCTGAGTCGAATAAAGGGTGTCAAGTACCTGTTTGCCTTTCCAGAGGGAATGTGGTATTTCTCTTGAGATGCTGCATCGCCAAATTTCCTCATCTCGCATGGAGGGGATAACTGTGGGGTGTTTCTCGAGTTGCGGCGGGAAGCTGGGGGTGCTTCTCGAGTGGCGACGGGGACCTCAGGAACTCGCTGGGGTTGCTTCAGGGAAGTCAGGTCCCCTTTGGTGTTGGAAGGGGAACTTCCGGTTTCCTCTCGAGCCCTTCAATGTTCACAGGGTCTCCTCTCGAATTGAGTCCGTAAAGTGTGTTCTCCTCTCCAAGGGGACGGCTGTGTGAGGGAACTTTCTGACTCGAAAAAGGGTGTCAAGTACTTTTTGCCTTTCCAGAGGGAATGTGGTATTTCTCTTGAGATGCTGCATCGCCAAATTTCCTCATCACGCATGGAGGGGATAATTTTGGAGTGTTTCTCGAGTTGCGCCGGAAAGCTGGGGGTGCTTCTCGGGTTGCGACGGGGACCTCAGGAACTCGCTGGGGTTGCTGCAGGAAAGTCAGATCCCCTTTGGTGCTGGAAGGCGAACTTCCGGTTTCCTCTGGAGCCCTTCAATGTGCACAGGGGCTCCTCTCGAATTGAGTCCGTAAAGTGTGTTCTCCTCTCCAAAGGGGACGGCTGTGTGAGGGAACTTTCTGAGTCGAATAAAGGGTGTCAAGTACCTTTTTGCCTTTCCAGAGGGAATGTGGTATTTCTCCTGAGATGCTGCATCGCCAAATTTCCTCATCTCGCATGGAGGGGATAATTTTGGGGTGTTTCTCGAGTTGCGGCGGGAAGCTGGGGGTGCTTCTCGAGTTGCGACGGGGACCTCAGGAACTCGCTGGGGTTGCTTCCGGGAAGTCAGGTCCCCTTTGGTGATTGAAGGGGTACTTCCGGTTTCCTCTCGAGCCCTTCAATGTGCACAGGGGCTCCTCTCGAATTGAGTCCGTAAAGTGTGTTCTCCTCTCCAAAGGAGACGGCTGTGTGAGGGAACTTTCTGAGTCGAATAAAGGGTGTCAAGTACCTTTTTGCCTTTTTAGAGGGAATGTGGTATTTCTCTTGAGATGCTGCATCGCCAAATTTCCTGATCTCGCATGGAGTGGATAATTTTGGGGTGTTTCTCGAGTTGCGGCGGTAAGCTGGGGGTGCTTCTCGAGTTGCGTCGTTGACCTCAGGAATTCGCTGTGGTTGCTTCAGGGAAGTCAGGTCCCCTTTGGTGTTGGAAGGGGAACTTCCGGTTTCCTCTCGAGCCCTTCAATGTGCACAGGTGCTCCTCTTGAATTGAGTCCGTAAAGTGTGTTCTCCTCTCCAAAGGGGACGGCTGTGTGAGGGAACTTTCTGAGTCGAATAAAGGGTGTCAAGTACCTTTTTGCCTTTGCAGAGGGAATGTGGTATTTCTCTTGAGATGCTGCATCGCCAAATTTCCTCATCTCGCATGTAGGGGATAATTTTGGGGTGTTTCTCGAGTTGCGGCTGGAAGCTGGGGGTGCTTTTCGAGTTGCGACGGGTACCTCAGGAACTCGCTGGGGTTGCTTCAGGGAAGTCAGTTCCCCTTTGGTGTTGGAAGGGGAAATTCCGGTTTCCTCTCGAGCCCTTCAATGTGCACAGGGGCTCCTCTCGAATTGAGTCCGTAAAGTGTGTTCTCCTCTCCAAAGGGGACGGCTGTGTGAGGGAACTTTCTGAGTCGAATAAAGGGTGTCAAGTACCTTTTTGCCTTTATGGAGGGAATGTGGTATTTCTCTTGAGATGCTGCATCGACAAATGTCCTCATCTCGCATGGAGGGGATAATTTTGGGGTGTTTCTCGAGTTGCGGCGGGAAGCTGGGGGTGCTTCTCGAGTTGCAACGGGGACCTCAGTAACTCGCTGCGGTTGCTTCTGGGAAGTCAGGTCCCCTTTGGTGTTGGAAGGGGAACTTCCTTTTTCCTCTCGAGCCCTTGAATGTGCACAGGGGCTCCTCTCGATTTGAGTCCGGAAACTGTGTTCTCCTCTCCAAAGGGAACGGGTGTGTGAGGGAACTTTCTGAGTCGAATAAAGGGTGTCAAGTACCTTTTGGCCTTTCCAGAGCGAATGAAGTATTTCTCGTCAGATGCTGCATCGCCAAATTTCCTCATGTCACATGGAGGGGATAATTTTGGGGTGTTTCACGAGTTGCGGCGGTAAGCTGGGCGTGCTTCCCGAGTGCGACGGGGACCTCAGGAACTCGCTGGGGTTGCTTCAGGGAAGTCAGGTCCCCATTGGTGTTGGAAAGGGAACTTCCGGTTTCCTCTCGAGCCCTTCAATGTGCACAGGGTCTCCTCTCGAATTGAGTCCGTAAAGTGTGTTCTCCTCTCCAAAGGGGACGGCTGTGTGAGGGAACTTTCTGAGTCGAATAAAGGGTGTCAAGTAACTTTTTCCCTTTCCAGAGGGAATGTGGTATTTCTCTTGAGATGCTGCATCGCCAAATTTCCTCATCTCGCATGGAGGGGATAATTTTGGGTTTTTTCTCGAGTTGTGGCGGGAAGCTGGGGGTGCTTCTCGAGTTGCGACGGGGACCTCAGGAACTCGCTGGGGTTGCTTCAGGAAAGTCAAGTCCCCTTTGTTGTTGGAAGGGGAACTTCCGGTTTCCTCTCGAGCCCTTCAATGTGCACAGGGGCTCCTCTCGAATTGAGTCCGTGAAGTGTGCTCTCCTCTCCAAAGGGGACGGCTGTGTGAGGGAACTTTCTGAGTCGAATAAATGGTGTCTATTACCTTTTTGCCTTTCTAGAGGGAATGTGGTATTTCTCTTGAGATGCTGCATCGCCAAATTTCCTCATCTCGCATGGAGGGGATAATTTTGGGGTGTTTCTCGAGTTGCGTCGGGAAGCTGGGGGTGCTTCTCGAGTGGCGACTGGGACCTCAGGTATTCGCTGGGGTTGCTTCACGGAAGTCAGGTCCCCTTTGCTGTTGGAACGGGAACTTCCGGTTTCCTCTCCAGCCCTTCAATGTGCACAGGGGCTCCTCTCGAATTGAGTCCGTAAATTGTGTTCTCCTCTCCAAAGGGGACGGCTGTGTGAGGGAACTTTCTGAGTCGAAAAAGTGTGTCAAGTTCGTTTTTGACTTTCCTGAGGGAATGTGGTATTTCTCTTGAGATGCTGCATCGCCAAATTTCCTCATCTCGCATGGAGGGGATAATTTTGGGGTGTTTCTCGAGTTGCGGCGGGAAGCTGGGGGTGCTTCTCGAGTTACGACGGGGACCTCAGGAACTCGCTGGGGTTGCTTCACGGAAGTCAGGTCCCCTTTGGTGTTGGAACGGGAACTTCCGGTTTCCTCTCGAGCCCTTCAATGTGCACAGGGGCTCCTCTCGAATTGCGTCCGTAAAGTGTGTTCTCCTCTCCAAAGGGGACGGCTGTGTGAGGGAACTTTCTGAGTCGAATAAAGGGTGTCAGGCAACTTTTTGCCATTCCAGAGGGAATGTGGTATTTCTCTTGAGATGCTGCATAGCCAAATTTCCTCATCTCGCATGTAGGGGATAATTTTGGGGTGTTTCTCGAGTTGCGGCGGGAAGCTGGGGGTGCTTCTCGAGTTGCGACGGGGACCTCAGGAACTCACTGGGGTTGCTTCAGGGAAGTCAGGTCCCCTTTGGTGTAGTAAGGGAAACTTCCGGTTTCCTCTAGAGCCCTTCAATGTGCACAGGGGCTCCTCTCGAATTGAGTCCGTAAAGTGTGTTCTCCTCTCCAAAGGGGACGGCTGTGTGAGGGAACTTTCTGAGTCGAATAAAGGGTGTCAAGTACCTTTTTGCCTTTCCAGAGGGAATGTGGTATTTCTCTTGAGATGCTGCATCGCCAAATTTCCTCATCTCGCATGGAGGGGATAATTTTGGGGTGTTTCTCGAGTTGCGGGGGGAAGCTGGGGGTGCTTCTCGAGTTGCGACGGGGACCTCAGGAACTCGCTGGGGTTGCTTCAGGGAAGTCAGGTCCCCGTTGGTGTTGGAAGTGGAACTTCCGGTTTCCTCTCGAGCCCTTCAATGTGCACAGGGGCTCCTCTCGAATTGAGTCCGTAAAGTGTGTTCTCCTCTCCAAAGGGGACGGCTGTGTGAGGGAACTTTCTGAGTTGAATAAAGGGTGTCAAGTACCTTTTTGCCTTTCCATAGGGAATGTGGAATTTCTCTTGAGATGCTGCATCGCCAAATTTCCTCATCTCGCCTGGAGGGCATTATTTGGGGTGTTTCTCGAGTTGCGGCTGTAAGCTGGGAGTCGTTCTCGAGCTGCGACGGGGACTTCAGGAACTCGCTGGGGTTGATTCAGGGAAGTCAGGTCCTCTTTGCTGTTGGAAGGGGAACTTCCGGTTTCCTCTCCAGCCCTTCAATGTGCACAGGAGCTCCTCTTGAATCGAGTCCGTAAAGTGTGTTCTCCTCTCCAAAGGTGACGGCGGTGTGAGGGAACTTTCTGAGTCGAAAAAAGGGTGTCCAGTACCTTTTTGCCTTTCCAGAGGGAATGTGGTATTTCTCTTGAGATGCTCCATCGCCAAATTTCCTCATCTCGCATGGAGGAGAGAATTGTGGGGTGTTTCTCGAGTTGCGGCGGGAAGCTGGGGGTGCTTCTCGAGTTGCGACGTGGACCTAAGGAACTCGCTGAGGTTGCTTCAGGGAAGTCAGGTCCCCTTTGGTGTTGGATGGGGAACTTCCGGTTTCCTCTCGAACCCTTCAATGTGCACAGGGGCTCCTCTCGAATTGAGTCCGTAAAGTGTTCTTCGCTCCAAAGGGGACGGCTGTGTGAGGGAACTTTCTGAGTCGAATAAAGGGTGTCAAGTACATTTTTGCCTTTCCAGAGTGAATGTGGTATTTCTCTTGAGATGCTGCATCGCCAAATTTCCTGATCTCGCATGGAGGGGATAATTTTGGGGTGTTTCTCGAGTTGCGGCGGGAAGCTGGGGGTGCTTCTCGAGTGGCGACGGGGACCTCAGGAACTCGCTGGGGTTGCTTCAGGGAAGTCAGGTCCCCTTTGGTGTTGGAAGGGGAACTTCCGGTTTCCTCTCGAGCCCTTCAATGTTCACAGGGTCTCCTCTCGAATTGAGTCCGTAAAGTGTGTTCTCCTCTCCAAGGGGACGGCTGTGTGAGGGAACTTTCTGACTCGAAAAAGGGTGTCAAGTACTTTTTGCCTTTCCAGAGGGAATGTGGTATTTCTCTTGAGATGCTGCATCGCCAAATTTCCTCATCACGCATGGAGGGGATAATTTTGGAGTGTTTCTCGAGTTGCGCCGGAAAGCTGGGGGTGCTTCTCGGGTTGCGACGGGGACCTCAGGAACTCGCTGGGGTTGCTGCAGGAAAGTCAGATCCCCTTTGGTGCTGGAAGGCGAACTTCCGGTTTCCTCTGGAGCCCTTCAATGTGCACAGGGGCTCCTCTCGAATTGAGTCCGTAAAGTGTGTTCTCCTCTCCAAAGGGGACGGCTGTGTGAGGGAACTTTCTGAGTCGAATAAAGGGTGTCAAGTACCTTTTTGCCTTTCCAGAGGGAATGTGGTATTTCTCTTGAGATGCTGCATCGCCAAATTTCCTCATCTCGCATGGAGGGGATAATTTTGGGGTGTTTCTCGAGTTGCGGCGGGAAGCTGGGGGTGCTTCTCGAGTTGCGACGGGGACCTCAGGAACTCGCTGGGGTTGCTTCCGGGAAGTCAGGTCCCCTTTGGTGATTGAAGGGGTACTTCCGGTTTCCTCTCGAGCCCTTCAATGTGCACAGGGGCTCCTCTCGAATTGAGTCCGTAAAGGGTGTTCTCCTCTACAAAGGGGACGGCTGGGTGAGGGAACTTTCGGAGTCGAATAAAGGGTGTCAAGAACCTTTTTGCCTTTCCAGATGGAATGTGGTATTTCTCTTGAGATGCTGCATCGCCAAATTTCCTCATCTCGCATGGAGGGGATAATTTTGGGGTGTTTATCGAGTTGCGGCGGGAAGCTGGGGTGCTTCTCGAGTTGCAACGGGGACTTCAGGAACTCGCTGGGGTTGCTTCACGGAAGTCAGGTCCCCTTTGTTGTTGGAAGGGGAACTTCCGGTTTCCTCTCCAGCCCTTCAATGTGCACAGGGGCTCCTCTCGAACTGAGTCCGTAAAGTGTGTTCTCCTCTCCAAAGGGGACGTCAGTGTGAGGGAACTTTCTGAGTCGAATAAAGGGTGTCAAGTACCTTTTGGCCTTTCCAGAGGGAATGTGGTATTTCTCGTGAGATGCTGCATCACCAAATTTCCTCAACTCGCATGGAGGGGATAATTTTGGGGTGTTTCTCGAGTTGCGGCGGGAAGCTGGGCGTGCTTCTCGAGTTGAGACGTGGACCTCAGGACCTCGCTGGGGTTGCTTCAGGGAAGTCAGGTCCCATTTGGTGTTGGAAGGGGAACTTCCGGTTTCCTCTCGAGCCCTTCAATGTGCACAGGGGCTCCTCTCGAATTGAGTCCGTAAAGTGTGTTCTCCTCTCAAAGGGGACGGCCGTGTGAGGGAAATTTCTGAGTCGAATAAAGGGTGTCAAGTACCTTATTGCCATTCCAGAGGGAATGTGGTATTTCTCTTGAGATGCTGCATCGCCAAATTTAATTATCTCGCATGGAGGGGATAATTTTGGGGTGTTTCTCGAGTTGCGGCGGGAAGCTGGGGGTGCTTCTCGAGTTGCGACGGGGACCTCAGGAACTCGCTGGGGTTGCTTCAGAGAAGTCAGGTCCCCTTTGTTGTTGGAAGGGGAACTTCCTGTTTCCTCTCGAGCCCTTCAACGTGCACAGGGGCTCCTCTCGAAATGAGTCCATAAAGTGTGTTCTCCTCTCCAAAGGGGACGGCTGTGTGAGGGAACTTTCTGAGTCGAATAAAGGGTGTCAAGTACCTTTTTGCCTTTCCAGAGGGAATGTGGTATTTCTCTTGAGATACTGCATCGCCAAATTTCCTCAACTCGCAAGGAGGGGATAATTTTGGGGTGCTTCTCGAGTTGCGGCGGGAAGCTGGGGGTGCTTCTCGAGTTGCGACGGAGACCTCAGGAACTCGCTGGGGTTGCTTCAGGGAAGTCAGGTCCCCTTTGGTGTTGGAAGGGGAACTTCCGGTTTCCTTTCGAGCCCTTCAATGTGCACAGGGGCTCCTCTCCAATTGAGTCTGTAAAGTGTTCTCCTCTCCAAAGGGGACGGCTGTGTGAGGGAACTTTCTGAGTCGAATAAAGGGTGTCAAGTACGTTTTTGCCTTTCCAGAGGGAATGTGGTATTTCTCTTGAGATGCTGCATCGCCACATTTCCACATCTCGCATGGAGGGGATAATTTTGGGGTGTTTCTCGAGTTGCGGCGGGAAGCTGGGGGTGCTTCTCGAGATGCGACGTGGACCTCAGGAAGTCGCTGGGGTTGCTTCACGGAAGTCAGGTCCCCTTTTTTGTTGGAAGGGGAAATTCCGGTTTCCTCTCGAGCATTTCAATGTGCACAGGGGCTCCTCTCGAATTGAGTCCGTGAAGTGTGTTCTCCTCTCAAAGGGGACGGCCGTGTGAGGGAACTTTCTGAGTCGAATAAAGGGTGTCAAGTACCTTTTTGCCTTTCCAGAGGGAATGTGGTATTTCTCTTGAGATGCTGCATCGCCTAATTTCCTCATCTCGCATGGAGGGGATAATTTTGGGGTGTTTCTCGAGTTGCGGCGGGAAGCTGGGGGTGCTTCTCGAGTTGCGACGGGGACCTCAGGAACTCGCTGGGGTTGCTTCACGGAAGTCAGGTCACCTTTGGTGTTGGAAGGGGAACTTCCGGTTTCCTCTCGAGCCCTTCAATGTGCACAGGGGCTCCTCTCGAATTGAGTCAGCAAAGTGTGTTCTCCTCTCCAAAGGGGACGGCTGTGTGAGGGAACTTTCTCAGTCGAATAAAGGGTGTCAAGTACCTTTTTGCCTTTCCAGAGGGAATGTGGTATTTCTCTTGAGATGAAGCATCGCAAAATTTCCTCATCTCGCATGGAGGCGATAATTTTGGGGTGTTTCTCGAGTTGCGGCGGGAAGCTGGGGGTGCTTCTCGAGTTGCGACGGGGACCTCAGGAACTCGCTGGTGTTGTTTCAGGGAAGTCAGGTCCCCTTTGTTGTTGGAAGGGGACTTCCGGTTTCCTCTCGAGCCCTTCAATGTGCACAGGGGCTCCTCTCGAATTGAGTCCGTGACGTGTGTTCTCCTCTCAAAGGGGATGGCTGTGTGAGGGAACTTTCTGAGTCGAATAAAGGGTGTCAAGTACCTTTTTGCCTTTCCAGAGGGAATGTGTTATTTCTCTTGAGATGCTGCATCGCCAAATTTCCTCATCTCGCATGGAGGGGAGAATTTTGGGGTGTTTCTCGAGTTGCGGCGAGAAGCTGGGGGTGGTTCTCGAGTTGCGTCGGGGACCTCAGGAACTCGCTGGGGTTGCTTCACGGAAGTCAAGTCCCCTTTGTTGTTGCAAGGGAAACTTCCGGTTTCCTCTCGAGCCCTTCAATGTGCACAGGACCTCCTCTCGAATTGAGTCCGTGAAGTGTGTTCTCCTCTCAAAAGGGACGGCTGTGTGAGGGAACTTTCTGAGTCGAAGAAAGGGTGTCAAATACCTTTTTGCCTTTCCGGAGGGAATGTGGTATTTCTCTTGAGATGCTGCATCTCCAAATTTCCTCATCTCGTATGGAGGGGATAATTTTGGGGTGTTTCTCGAGTTGCGGCGGGAAGCTGGGGGTGCTTCTCGAGTTGCGACGGGGACCTCAGGAACTCGCTGGGGTTGCTTCAGGGAAGTCAGGTCCCATTTAGTGTTGGAAGGGGAACTTACGGTTTCCTCTTGAGCCCTTTAATGTGCACAGGGGCACCTCTCGAATTGAGTCCGTAAATTGTGTTCTCCTCTCCAAAGGGGACGACTGTGTGAGGGAACTTTCTGAGTCGAATAAAGGGTGTCAAGCACCTTTTTGCCTTTCCAGAGGGAATGTGGTATTTCTCTTGAGATGCTGCATCGCCAAATTTCCTCATCTCGCATGGAGGGGATAATTTTGGTGTGTTTCTCGAGTTGCGGCATGAAGCTGGGGGTGCTTCTCAAGTTGCGACGGGGACCTCAGGAACTCGCTGGGGTTGCTTCAAAGAAGTCAGGTCACCTTTAGTGTTGGAAGGGGAACTTCCGGTTTCCTCTCGAGCCCTTCAATGTGCACAGGGGCTCCTCTCGAATTGAGTCCGTAAAGTGTTTTCTCCTCTCCAAAGGGGACGGCTGTGTGAGGGAACTTTCTGAGTCGAATAAAGGGTGTCAAGTACATTTTGCATTTCCAGAGGGAATGTGGTATTTCTCTTGAGATGCTTCATCGCCAAATTTCCTCATCTCGCATGGAGGGGATAATTTTGGGGTGTTTCTCGAGTTGCGGCGGGAAGCTGGGGGTGCTTCTCGAGTTGCGACGGGGACCTCAGGAACTCGCTGGGGTTGCTTCAGGGAAGTCAGGTCCCCTTGGTGTTGAAAGGGGAACTTCCGGTTTCCTCTCGAGCCCTTCAATGTGCACAGGGGCTCCTCTCGAATTGAGTCCGTAAAGTGTGTTCTCCTCTCCAAAGGGGACGGCTGTGTGAGGGAATTTTCTGAGTCGAATAAAGGGTGTCAAGTACCTTTTTGCCTTTCCAGAGGGAATGTGGTATTTCTCTTGAGATGCTGCATCGCCAAATTTCCTCATCTAGCATGGAGGGGATAATTTTGGGTTGTTTCTCGAGTTGCGGCCGGAAACTGGGGGTGCTTCTCGAGTTGAGACGGGGACCTCAGGAACTCGCTGGGGTTGCTTCAGGGAAGTCAGGTCCCATTTGGTGTTTGAAGGGGAACTTCCGGTTTCCTCTCGAGCCCTTCAATGTGCACAGGGGGTCCTCTCGAATTGCGTCCGTAAAGTGTGTTCTCCTCTCCAAAGGGGACGGCTGTGTGAGGGAACTTTCTGAGTCGAATAAAGGGTGTCAAGTACCTTTTTGCCTTTGCAGAGGGAATGTGGTATTTCTCTTGAGATGCTGCATCGCCTAATTTCCTCATCTCGCATGGAGGGGATAATTTTGGGGTGTTTCTCGAGTTGCGGCGGGAAGCTGGGGGTGCTTCTCGAGTTGCGACGGGGACCTCAGGAACTCGCTGGGGTTGCTTCAGGGAAGTCAGGTCACCTTTGGTGTTGGAAGGGGAACTTCCGGTTTCCTCTCGAGCCCTTCAATGTGCACAGGGGCTCCTCTCGAATTGAGTCAGCAAAGTGTGTTCTCCTCTCCAAAGGGGACGGCTGTGTGAGGGAACTTTCTGAGTCGAATAAAGGGTGTCAAGTACCTTTTTGCCTTTCCAGAGGGAATGTGGTATTTCTCTTGAGATGCTGCATCGCAAAATTTCCTCATCTCGTATGGAGGGGATAATTTAGGGGTGTTTCTCGAGTTGCGGCGGGAAGCTGGGGGTGCTTCTCGAGTTGCGACGGGGACCTCAGGAACTCGCTGGTGTTGCTTCAGGGAAGTCAGGTCCCCTTTGTTGTTGGAAGGGGACTTCCGGTTTCCTCTCGAGCCCTTCAATGTGCACAGGGGCTCCTCTCTAATTGAGTCCGTGACGTGTGTTCTCCTCTCAAAGGGGATGGCTGTGTGAGGGAACTTTCTGAGTCGAATAAAGGGTGTCAAGTACCTTTTTGCCTTTCCAGAGGGAATGTGTTATTTCTCTTGAGATGCTGCATCGCCAAATTTCCTCATCTCGCAAAGAGGGGAGAATTTTGGGGTGTTTCTCGAGTTGCGGCGAGAAGCTGGGGGTGCTTCTCGAGTTGCGACGGGGACCTCAGGAACTCGCTGGGGTTGCTTCACGGAAGTCAAGTCCCCTTTGTTGTTGCAAGGGAAACTTCCGGTTTCCTCTCGAGTCCTTCAATGTGCACAGGACCTCCTCTCGAATTGAGTCCGTGAAGTGTGTTCTCCTCTCAAAAGGGACGGCTGTGTGAGGGAACTTTCTGAGTCGAATAAAGGGTGTCAAATACCTTTTTGCCTTTCCAGAGGGAATGTGGTATTTCTCTTGAAATGCTGCATCTCCAAATTTCCTCATCTCGTATGGAGGGGATAATTTTGGGGTGTTTCTCGAGTTGCGGCGGGAAGCTGGGGGTGCTTCTCGAGTTGAGACGGGGACCTCAGGAACTCGCTGGGGTTGCTTCAGGGAAGTCAGTTCCCATTTGGTGTTGGAAGGGGAACTTCCGGTTTCCTCTCGAGCCCTTCAATGTGCACAGGGGCACCTCTCGAATTGAGTCCGTAAAGTGTGTTCTCCTCCTCAAAGGGGACGGCTGTGTGAGGGCACTTTCTGAATCGAATAAAGGGTGTCAAGTACCTTTTTGCCTTTCCAGAGGGAATGTGGTATTTCTCTTGAGATGCTGCATCGCCAAATTTCCTCATCTCGCATGGAGGGGATAATTTTGGTGTGTTTCTCGAGTTGCGGCATGAAGCTGGGGGTGCTTCTCAAGTTGCGACGGGGACCTCAGGAATTCGCTGGGGTTGCTTCAAAGAAGTCAGGTCCCCTTTAGTGTTTGAAGGGTAACTTCCGGTTTCCTCTCGAGCCCTTCAATGTGCACAGGGGCTACTCTCGAATTGAGTCCGTAAAGTGTTTTCTCCTCTCCAAAGGGGACGGCTGTGTGAGGGAACTTTCTGAGTCGAATAAAGGGTGTCAAGTACATTTTGCCTTTCCAGAGGGAATGTGCTATTTCTCTTGAGATGCTGCATCGCCAAATTTCCTCATCTCGCATGGAGGGGATAATTTTGGGGTGTTTCTCGAGTTGCGGCGGGAAGCTGGGGGTGCTTCTCGAGTTGCGACGGGGACCTCAGGAACTCGCTGGGGTTGCTTCAGGGAAGTCAGTTCTCCTTGGTGTTGGAAGGGGAACTTCCGGTTTCCTCTCGAGCCCTTCAATGTGCACAGGGGCTCCTCTCGAATTGCGTCCGAAAAGTGTGTTCTCCTCTCTAAAGGGTACGGCTGTGTGAGAGAACTTTCTGAGTGGAATAAAGGGTGTCAAGTACCTTTTTGCCTTTCCAGAGGGAATGTGGTATTTCTCTTGAGATGCTGCATCGCCAAATTTCCTCATCTCGCATGGAGGGGAGAATTTTGGGGTGTTTCTCGAGTTGCGGCGGGAAGCTGGGGGTGCTTCTCGAGTTGCGACGGGGACCTCAGGAACTCGCTGGGGTTGCTTCAGGGAAGTCAGATCCCCTTTGGTGTTGGAAGGGGAACTTCCGGTTTCCTCTCGAGCCCTTCAATGTGCACAGGGGCTCCTCTCGAATTGAGTCCATAAAGTGTGTTCTCCTCTCCAAAGGGGACGGCAGTGTGAGGGAACTTTCTGAGTCGAAACAGGGTGTCAAGTACCTTTTTGCCTTTCCAGAGGGAATGTGGTATTTCTCTTGAGATGCTGCATCGCCAAATTTCCTCATCTCACATGGAGGGGATAATTTTGGTGTGTTTCTCGAGTTGCGGCGGGAAGCTGGGGGTGCTTCTCGAGTTGCGACGGGGACCTCAGGAACTCGCTGGGGTTGCTTCAGGGAAGTCAGGTCACCTTTGGTGTTGGAAGGGGAACTTCCGGTTTCCTCTCGAGCCCTTCAATGTGCACAGGGGCTCCTCTCGAATTGAGTCAGCAGTGTGTTCTCCTCTCCAAAGGGGACGGCTGTGTGAGGGAACTTTCTGAGTCGAATAAAGGGTGTCAAGTACCTTTTTGCCTTTCCAGAGGGAATGTGGTATTTCTCTTGTGATGCTGCATCGCAAAATTTCCTCATGTCGCATGGAGGGGATAATTTTGGGGTGTTTCTCGAGTTGCGGCGGGAAGCTGGGGGTGCTTCTCGAGTTGCGACGGGGACCTCAGGAACTCGCTGGTGTTGCTTCAGGGAAGTCAGGTCCCCTTTGTTGTTGGAAGGGGACTTCCGGTTTCCTCTCGAGCCCTTCAATGTGCACAGGGGCTCCTCTCTAATTGAGTCCGTGACGTGTGTTCTCCTCTCAAAGGGGATGGCTGTGTGAGGGAACTTTCTGAGTCGAATAAAGGGTGTCAAGTACCTTTTTGCCTTTCCAGAGGGAATGTGTTATTTCTCTTGAGATGCGGCATCGCCAAATTTCCTCATATCGCAAAGAGCGGAGAATTTAGGGGTGTTTCTCGATTTGCGGCGAGAAGCTGGGGGAGCTTCTCGAGTTGCGACGGGGACCTCAGAAACTCGCTGGGGTTGCTTCACGGAAGTCAAGTCCCCTTTGTTGTTGCAAGGGAAACTTCCGGTTTCCTCTCGAGCCCTTCAATGTGCACAGGACCTCCTCTCGAATTGAGTCCGTGAAGTGTGTTCTCCTCTCAAAAGGGACGGCTGTGTGAGGGAACTTTCTGAGTCGAATAAAGGGTGTCAAATACCTTTTTGCCTTTCCAGAGGGAATGTGGTATTTCTCTTGAGATGCTGCATCTCCAAATTTCCTCATCTCGTATGGAGGGGATAATTTTGGGGTGTTTCTCGAGTTGCGGCGGGAAGCTGGGGGTGCTTCTCGAGTTGCGACGGGGACCTCAGGAACTCGCTGGGGTTGCTTCAGGGAAGTCAGGTCCCATTTGGTGTTGGAAGGGGAACTTACGGATTCCTCTTGAGCCCTTTAATGTGCACAGGGGCACCTCTCGAATTGAGTCTGTAAAGTGTGTTCTCCTCTCCAAAGGGGACGACTGTGTGAGGGAACTTTCTGAGTCGAATAAAGGGTGTCAAGTACCTTTTTGCCTTTCCAGAGGGAATGTGGTATTTCTCTTGAGATGCTGCATCGCCAAATTTCCTCATCTCGCATGGAGGGAATAATTTTGGTGTGTTTCTCGAGTTGCGGCATGAAGCTGGGGGTGCTTCTCAAGTTGCGACGGGGACCTCAGGAACTCGCTGGGGTTGCTTCAAAGAAGTCAGGTCCCCTTTAGTGTTGGAAGGGGAACTTCCGGTTTCCTCTCGAGCCCTTCAATGTGCACAGGGGCTCCTCTCGAATTGAGTACGTAAAGTGTTTTCTCCTCTCCAAAGGGGACGGCTGTGTGAGGGAACTTTCTGAGTCGAATAAAGGGTGTCAAGTACATTTTGCCTTTCCAGAGGGAATGTGCTATTTCTCTTGAGATGCTGCATCGCCAAATTTCCTCATCTCGCATGGAGGGGATAATTTTGGGGTGTTTCTCGAGTTGCGGCGGGAAGCTGGGGGTGCTTCTCGAGTTGCGACGGGGACCTCAGGAACTCGCTGGGGTTGCTTCAGGGAAGTCAGGTCCCCTTGGTGTTGGAAGGGGAACTTGCGGTTTCCTCTCGAGCCCTTCAATGTGCACAGGGGCTCCTCTCGAATTGAGTCCGTAAAGTGTGTTCTCCTCTCCAAAGGGGACGGCTGTGTGAGGGAACTTTCTGAGTCGAATAAAGGGTGTCAAGTACCTTTTTGCCTTTCCAGAGGGAATGTGGTATTTCTCTTGAGATGCTGCATCGCCAAATTTCCTCAACTCGCATGGAGGGGATAATTTTGGGGTGTTGCTCGAATTGCGGCGGGAAGCTGGGGGTGCTTCTCGAGTTGCGACCGGGACCTCAGGAACTCGCTGGGGTTGCTTCAGCGAAGTCAGGTCCCCTTTGGTGTTGAAAGGGGAACTTCCGGTTTCCACTCGAGCCCTTCAATGTGCACAGGGGCTCCTCTCGAATTGAGTCCGTAAAGTGTGTTCTCCTCTCCAAAGGGGACGGCTGTGTGAGGGAACTTTCTGAGTCGAATAAAGGGTGTCAAGTACCTTTTTGCCTTTCCAGAGGGAATGTGGTATTTCTCCTGAGATGCTGCATCGCCAAATTTCCTCATCTCGCATGGAGCGGAGAATTTTGGGGTGTTTCTCGAGTTGCGGCGAGAAGCTGGGGGTGCTTCTCGACTTGCGTCGGGGACCTCAGGAACTCGCTGGGGTTGCTTCACGGAAGTCAAGTCCCCTTTGTTGTTGCAAGGGGAACTTCCGGTTTCCTCTCGAGCCCTTCAATGTGCACAGGACCTCCTCTCGAATTGAGTCCGTGAAGTGTGTTCTCCTCTCAAAAGGGACGGCTGTGTGAGGGAACTTTCTGAGTCGAATAAAGGGTGTCAAATACCTTTTTGCCTTTCCAGAGGGAATGTGGTATTTCTCTTGTAATGCTGCATCTCCAAATTTCCTCATCTCGTATGGAGGGGATAATTTTGGGGTGTTTCTCGAGTTGCGGCGGGAAGCTGGGGGTGCTTCTCGAGTTGAGACGGGGACCTCAGGAACTCGCTGGGGTTGCTTCAGGGAAGTCAGTTCCCATTTGGTGTTGGAAGGGGAACTTCCGGTTTCCTCTCGAGCCCTTCAATGTGCACAGGGGCACCTCTCGAATTGAGTCCGTAAAGTGTGTTCTCCTCCTCAAAGGGGACGGCTGTGTGAGGGAACTTTCTGAATCGAATAAAGGGTGTCAAGTACCTTTTTTCCTTTCCAGAGGGAATGTGGTATTTCTCTAGAGATGCTGCATCGCCAAATTTCCTCATCTCGCATGAGGGGATAATTTTGGTGTGTTTCTCGAGTTGCGGCATGAAGATGGGGGTGCTTCTCAAGTTGCGACGGGGACCTCAGGAACTCGCTGGGGTTGCTTCAAAGAAGTCAGGTCCACTTTAGTGTTGGAAGGGGAACTTCCGGTTTCCTCTCGAGCCCTTCAATGTGCACAGGGGCTCCTCTCGAATTGAGTCCGTAAAGTGTTTTCTCCTCTCCAAAGGGGACGGCTGTGTGAGGGAACTTTCTGAGTCGAATAAAGGGTGTCAAGTACATTTTGCCTTTCCAGAGGGAATGTGCTATTTCTCTTGAGATGCTGCATCGCCAAATTTCCTCATCTCGCATGGAGGGGATAATTTTGGGGTGTTTCTCGAGTTGCGGCGGGAAGCTGGGGGTGCTTCTCGAGTTGCGACGGGGACCTCAGGAACTCGCTGGGGTTGCTTCAGGGAAGTCAGGTCCCCTTGGTGTTGGAAGGGGAACTTGCGGTTTCCTCTCGAGCCCTTCAATGTGCACAGGGGCTCCTCTCGAATTGAGTCCGTAAAGTGTGTTCTCCTCTCCAAAGGGGACGGCTGTGTGAGGGAACTTTCTGAGTCGAATAAAGGGTGTCAAGTACCTTTTTGCCTTTCCAGAGGGAATGTGGTATTTCTCTTGAGATGCTGCATCGCCAAATTTCCTCAACTCGCATGGAGGGGATAATTTTGGGGTGTTGCTCGAATTGCGGCGGGAAGCTGGGGGTGCTTCTCGAGTTGCGACCGGGACCTCAGGAACTCGCTGGGGTTGCTTCAGCGAAGTCAGGTCCCCTTTGGTGTTGAAAGGGGAACTTCCGGTTTCCACTCGAGCCCTTCAATGTGCACAGGGGCTCCTCTCGAATTGAGTCCGTAAAGTGTGTTCTCCTCTCCAAAGGGGACGGCTGTGTGAGGGAACTTTCTGAGTCGAATAAAGGGTGTCAAGTACCTTTTTGCCTTTCCAGAGGGAATGTGGTATTTCTCCTGAGATGCTGCATCGCCAAATTTCCTCATCTCGCATGGAGCGGAGAATTTTGGGGTGTTTCTCGAGTTGCGGCGAGAAGCTGGGGGTGCTTCTCGACTTGCGTCGGGGACCTCAGGAACTCGCTGGGGTTGCTTCACGGAAGTCAAGTCCCCTTTGTTGTTGCAAGGGGAACTTCCGGTTTCCTCTCGAGCCCTTCAATGTGCACAGGACCTCCTCTCGAATTGAGTCCGTGAAGTGTGTTCTCCTCTCGAAAGGGACGGCTGTGTGAGGGAAATTTCTGAGTCGAATAAAGGGTGTCAAATACCTTTTTGCCTTTCCAGAGGGAATGTGGTATTTCTCTTGTAATGCTGCATCTCCAAATTTCCTCATCTCGTATGGAGGGGATAATTTTGGGGTGTTTCTCGAGTTGCGGCGGGAAGCTGGGGGTGCTTCTCGAGTTGAGACGGGGACCTCAGGAACTCGCTGGGGTTGCTTCAGGGAAGTCAGTTCCCATTTGGTGTTGGAAGGGGAACTTCCGGTTTCCTCTCGAGCCCTTCAATGTGCACAGGGGCACCTCTCGAATTGAGTCCGTAAAGTGTGTTCTCCTCCTCAAAGGGGACGGCTGTGTGAGGGAACTTTCTGAATCGAATAAAGGGTGTCAAGTACCTTTTTTCCTTTCCAGAGGGAATGTGGTATTTCTCTAGAGATGCTGCATCGCCAAATTTCCTCATCTCGCATGAGGGGATAATTTTGGTGTGTTTCTCGAGTTGCGGCATGAAGCTGGGGGTGCTTCTCAAGTTGCGACGGGGACCTCAGGAACTCGCTGGGGTTGCTTCAAAGAAGTCAGGTCCCCTTTAGTGTTGGAAGGGGAACTTCGGGTTTCCTCTCGAGCCCTTCAATGTGCACAGGGGCTCCTCTCGAATTGAGTCCGTAAAGTGTTTTCTCCTCTCCAAAGGGGACGGCTGTGTGAGGGAACTTTCTGAGTCGAATAAAGGGTGTCAAGTACATTTTGCCTTTCCAGAGGGAATGTGCTATTTCTCTTGAGATGCTGCATCGCCAAATTTCCTCATCTCGCATGGAGGGGATAATTTTGGGGTGTTTCTCGAGTTGCGGCGGGAAGCTGGGGGTGCTTCTCGAGTTGCGACGGGGACCTCAGGAACTCGCTGGGGTTGCTTCAGGGAAGTCAGGTCCCCTTGGTGTTGGAAGGGGAACTTGCGGTTTCCTCTCGAGCCCTTCAATGTGCACAGGGGCTCCTCTCGAATTGAGTCCGTAAAGTGTGTTCTCCTCTCCAAAGGGGACGGCTGTGTGAGGGAACTTTCTGAGTCGAATAAAGGGTGTCAAGTACCTTTTTGCCTTTCCAGAGGGAATGTGGTATTTCTCTTGAGATGCTGCATCGCCAAATTTCCTCAACTCGCATGGAGGGGATAATTTTGGGGTGTTGCTCGAGTTGCGGCGGGAAGCTGGGGGTGCTTCTCGAGTTGCGACCGGGACCTCAGGAACTCGCTGGGGTTGCTTCAGCGAAGTCAGGTCCCCTTTGGTGTTGAAAGGGGAACTTCCGGTTTCCAATCGAGCCCTTCAATGTGCACAGGGGCTCCTCTCGAATTGAGTCCGTAAAGTGTGTTCTCCTCTCCAAAGGGGAGGGCTGTGTGAGGGAACTTTCTGAGTCGAATAAAGGGTGTCAAGTACCTTTTTACCTTTCCAGAGGGAATGTGGTATTTCTCCTGAGATGCTGCATCGCCAAATTTCCTCATCTCGCATGGAGCGGAGAATTTTGGGGTGTTTCTCGAGTTGCGGCGAGAAGCTGGGGGTGCTTCTCGACTTGCGTCGGGGACCTCAGGAACTCGCTGGGGTTGCTTCACGGAAGTCAAGTCCCCTTTGTTGTTGCAAGGGGAACTTCCGGTTTCCTCTCGAGCCCTTCAATGTGCACAGGACCTCCTCTCGAATTGAGTCCGTGAAGTGTGTTCTCCTCTCAAAAGGGACGGCTGTGTGAGGGAACTTTCTGAGTCGAATAAAGGGTGTCAAATACCTTTTTGCCTTTCCAGAGGGAATGTGGTATTTCTCTTGTAATGCTGCATCTCCAAATTTCCTCATCTCGTATGGAGGGGATAATTTTGGGGTGTTTCTCGAGTTGCGGCGGGAAGCTGGGGGTGCTTCTCGAGTTGAGACGGGGACCTCAGGAACTCGCTGGGGTTGCTTCAGGGAAGTCAGTTCCCATTTGGTGTTGGAAGGGGAACTTCCGGTTTCCTCTCGAGCCCTTCAATGTGCACAGGGGCACCTCTCGAATTGAGTCCGTAAAGTGTGTTCTCCTCCTCAAAGGGGACGGCTGTGTGAGGGAACTTTCTGAATCGAATAAAGGGTGTCAAGTACCTTTTTTCCTTTCCAGAGGGAATGTGGTATTTCTCTAGAGATGCTGCATCGCCAAATTTCCTCATCTCGCATGAGGGGATAATTTTGGTGTGTTTCTCGAGTTGCGGCATGAAGCTGGGGGTGCTTCTCAAGTTGCGACGGGGACCTCAGGAATTCGCTGGGGTTGCTTCAAAGAAGTCAGGTCCCCTTTAGTGTTTGAAGGGTAACTTCCGGTTTCCTCTCGAGCCCTTCAATGTGCACAGGACCTCCTCTCGAATTGAGTCCGTAAAGTGTTTTCTCCTCTCCAAAGGGGACGGCTGTGTGAGGGAACTTTCTGAGTCGAATAAAGGGTGTCAAGTACATTTTGCCTTTCCAGAGGGAATGTGCTATTTCTCTTGAGATGCTGCATCGCCAAATTTCCTCATCTCGCATGGAGGGGATAATTTTGGGGTGTTTCTCGAGTTGCGGCGGGAAGCTGGGGGTGCTTCTCGAGTTGCGACGGGGACCTCAGGAACTCGCTGGGGTTGCTTCAGGGAAGTCAGGTCCCCTTTGGTGTTGGAAGGGGAACTTCCGGTTTCCTCTCGAGCCCTTCAATGTGCACAGGGGTCCTCTCGAATTGCGTCCGTAAAGTGTGTTCTCCTCTCCAAAGGGGACGGTTGTGTGAGAGAACTTTCTGAGTGGAATAAAGGGTGTCAAGTACCTTTTTGCCTTTCCAGAGGGAATGTGGTATTTCTCTAGAGATGCTGCATCGCCAAATTTCCTCATCTCGCATGGAGGGGAGAATTTTGGGGTGTTTCTCGAGTTGCGGCGGGAAGCTGGGGGTGCTTCTCGAGTTGCGACGGGGACCTCAGGAACTCGCTGGGGTTGCTTCAGGGAAGTCAGATCCCCTTTTTGTTGGAAGGGGAACTTCCGGTTTCCTCTCGAGCCCTTCAAGGTGCACAGGGGCTCCTCTCGAATTGAGTCCGTAAAGTGTGTTCTCCTCTCCAAAGGGGACGGCTGTGTGAGGGAACTTTCTGAGTCGAATAAACGGTGTCAAGTACCTTTTTGCCTTTCCAGAGGGAATGTGGTATTTCTCTTGAGATGCTGCATCGCCAAATTTCCTCATCTCGCATGGAGGGGATAATTTTGGCGTGTTTCTCGAGTTAGGGCGGGAAGCAGGGGGTGCTTCTCGAGTTGCGACGGGGACCTCAGGAACTCGCTGGGGTTGCTTCAGGGAAGTCAGGTCCCCTTTGGTGTTGGAAGGGGAACTTCCGGTTTCCTCTCGAGCCCTTCAATGTGCACAGGGGCTCCTCTCGAATTGAGTCCGTAAAGTGTTTTCTCCTCTCCAAAGGGGACGGCTGTGTGAGGAAACTTTCTGAGTCGAATAAAGGGTGTCAAGTACATTTTGCCTTTCCAGAGGGAATGTGGTATTTCTCTTGAGATGCTGCATCGCCAAATTTCCTCATCTCGCATGGAGGGGATAATTTTGTGGTGTTTCTCGAGTTGTGGCGGGAAGCTGGGGGTGCTTCTCGAGTTGCGACGGGGACCTCAGGAACTCGCTGGGGTTGCTTCAGGGAAGTCAGGTCCCCTTTGGTGTTGGAAGGGGAACTTCCGGTTTCCTCTCGAGCCCTTCAATGTGCACAGGGGCTCCTCTCGAATTGAGTCCGTAAAGTGTGTTCTCCTCTCCAAAGGGGACGGCTGTGTGAGGGAACTTTCTGAGTCGAATAAAGGGTGTCAAATACCTTTTTGCCTTTCCAGAGGGAATATTGTATTTCTCTTGACATGCTGCATCGCCAAATTTCCTCATCTCGCATGGAGGGGATAATTTTGGGGTGTTTCTCGAGTTGCTGCGGGAAGCTGGGGGTGCTTCTCGAGTTGCGACGGGGACCTCAGTAACTCGCTGGGGTTTCTTCAGGGAAGTCAGGTCCCCCTTGGTGTTGGAATGGGAACTTCCGGTTTCCTCTCGAGCCCTTCAATGTGCACAGGGTCTCCTCTCGAATTTAGTCCGTAAAGTGTGTTCTCCTCTCCAAAGGGGACGGCTGTGTGAGGGAACTTTCTGAGTCGAATAAAGGGTGTCAAGTACGTTTTTGCCTTTCCAGAGGGAATGTGGTATTTCTCTTGAGATGCTGCATCGCCAAATTTCCTCATCTCGCATGCAGGGGATAATTTTGTGGTGTTTCTCGAGTTGCGGCGGGAAGCTGGGGGTGCTTCTCGAGTTGCGACGGGGACCTCAGGAACTCGCTGGGGTTGCTGCGGAGAAGTCAGGTCCCCTTTGGTGTTGGAAGGGGAACTTCCGGTTTCCTCTCGAGCCCTTCAATGTGCACAGGGGCTCCTCTCGAATTGAGTCCGTAAAGTGTGTTCTCCTCTCCAAAGGGGACGGCTGTGTGAGGGAACTTTCTGAGTCGAATAAAGGGTGTCAAGTACCTTTTTGCCTTTCCAGAGGGAATGTGGTATTTCTCTTGAGATGCTGCATCGCCAAATTTCCTCATCTCGCATGAAGGGGATAATTTTGGGGTGCTTCTCGAGTTGCGGCGGGACGCTGGGGGTGCTTCTCGAGTTGCGACGGGGACCTCAGGAACTCGCTGGGGTTGCTTCATGGAACTCAGGTCCCCTTTTTGTTGGAAGGGGAACTTCCGGTTTCCTCTCGAGCCCTTCAAGGTGCACAGGGGCTCCTCTCGAATTGAGTCCGTAAAGTGTGTTCTCCTCTCCAAAGGGGACGGCTGTGTGAGGGAACTTTCTGAGTCGAATAAACGGTGTCAAGTACCTTTTTGCCTTTCCAGAGGGAATGTGGTATTTCTCTTGAGATGCTGCATCGCCAAATTTCCTCATCTCGCATGGAGGGGATAATTTTGGCGTGTTTCTCGAGTTAGGGCGGGAAGCAGGGGGTGCTTCTCGAGTTGCGACGGGGACCTCAGGAACTCGCTGGGGTTGCTTCAGGGAAGTCAGGTCCCCTTTGGTGTTGGAAGGGGAACTTCCGGTTTCCTCTCGAGCCCTTCAATGTGCACAGGGGCTCCTTTGGAATTAATCCGTAAAGTGCGTTCTCCTCTCCAAGGGGGACGGCTGTGGGAGGGAACTTTCTGAGTCGGATAAAGGGTGTCAAGTACCTTTTTGCCTTTCCAGAGGGAATGTGGTATTTCTCTTGAGATGCTGCATCGCCAAATTTCCTCATCTCGCATGGAGGGGATAATTTTGGGGTGTTTCTCGAGTTGCAGCGGGAAGCAGGGGGTGCTTCCCGAGTTGCGACGGGGACCTCAGGAATTCGCTGGGGTTGCTTCAGGGAAGTCAGGTCCCCTTTGGTTTTGGAAGGGGAACTTCCGATTTCCTCTCGAGCCCTTCAATGTGCACAGGGGCTCCTCTCGAATTGAGTCCGAAAAGTGTGTTCTCCTCTCCAAAGGGGACGGCTGTGTGAGGGAACTTTCTCAATCGAATAAAGGGTGTCAAGTACCTTTTTGCCTTTCCAGAGGGAATGTGGTATTTACCTTGAGATGTTGCATCGCCAAATTTCCTCATCTCGCATGGAGGGGATAATTTTGGGGTGTTTCTCGAGTTGCGGCGGGAAGCTTGGGGTGCTTCTCGAGTTGCGACGGGGACCTCAGCACCTCGCTCTGGTTGCTTCAGGGAAGTCAGGTCCCCTTTGGTGTTGGAAGGGGAACTTCCGGTTTCCTCTCGAGCCCTTCAAAGTGCACAGGGGCTCCTCTCGAATTGAGTCCGTAAAGTGTGTTCTCCTCTCCAAAGGGGACGGCTGTGGGAGGGAACATTCTGAGTCGGATAAAGGGTGTCAAGTACCTTTTTGCCTTTACAGAGGGAATGTGGTATTTCTCTTGAGATGCTGCATTGCCAAATTTCCTCATCTCGCATTGAGGGGATAATTTTGGGGTGTTTCTCGAGTTGCGGCGGGAAGCTGGGGGTGCTTCTCGAGTTGCGACGTGGACCTCAGGAACTCGCTGGGGTTGCTTCAGGGAAGTCAGGTCCCCTTTGGTGTTGGAAGGGGACCTTCCGGTATCCTCTCGAGCCCTTCAATGTGCACAGGGTCTCCTCTCGAATTCAGTCCGTAAAGTGTGTTCTCCTCTCCAAAGGGGACGGCTGTGTGAGGGAACTTTCTGAGTCGAATAAAGGGTGTCAAGTACCTTTTTGCCTTTCCAGAGTGAATGTGGTATTTCTCTTGAGATGCTGCATCGCCAAATTTCCTCATCTCACATGGAGGGGAAAATTTTGGGGTGTTACTCGAGTTGCGGTGGGAAGCTGGGGGTGCTTCTCGAGTTGCGACGGGGACCTCATGAACTCGCTGGGGTTGCTTCAGGGAAGTCAGGTCCCCTATGGTGTTGGAACGGGAACTTCCGGTTTCCTCTCGAACCCTTCAATGTGCACAGGGGCTCCTCTCGAATTGAGTCCGTAAACTGTGTTCTCCTCTCCAAAGGGGACGGCTGTGTGAGGGAACTTTCTGAGTCCAGTAAAGGGTGTCAAGTACCTTTTTGCCTTTCCAGAGGGAATATGGTATTTCTCTTGAGATGCTGCATCGCCAAATTTCCTCATCTCGCATGGAGGGGAAAATTTTCGGGTGTTTCTCGAGTTGCGGCGGGAAGCTGGGTGTGCTTCTCGAGTTGCGACGGGGACCTCAGGAACTCGCTGTGGTTGCTTCAGGGAAGTCAGGTCCCCCTTGGTGTTGGAAGGGGAACTTCCGGTTTCCTCTCGAGCCCTTCATTGTGCACAGGGGCTCCTCTCGAATTGAGTCCATAAAGTGTGTTCTCCTCTCCAAAGGGGACGGCTGTGTGAGGGAACTTTCTGAGTCGAATAAAGGGTGTCAAGTACCTTTTTGCCTTTCCAGAGGGAATGTGGTATTTCTCTTGAGATGCTGCATCGCCAAATTTCCTCATCTCGCATGGAGGGGATAATTTTGGGGTTTTTCTCGAGTTGCGGCGGGAAGCTGGGGGTGCTTCTCGAGTAGCGACGGGAACCTCAGGAACTCGCTGGGGTTGCTTCAGGGAAGTCAGGTCCCCTTTGGTGTTGGAAGGGGAACTTCCGGTTTGCTCTCGAGCCCTTCAAAGTGCACAGGGGCTCCTCTCGAATTGAGTCCGTGAGTGTGTTCTCCTCTCAAAGGTAACGGCTGTGTGAGGGAACTTTCTGAGTAGAATAAAGGGTGTCAAGTACCTTTTTTCCTTTCCAGAGGGAATGTGGTATTTCTCTTGAGATGCTGCATCGCCAAATTTCCTCATCTCGCATGGAGGGGATAATTTTGGTGTGTTACTCGAGTTGCGGCGGGAAGCTGGGGGTGTTTCTCGAGTTGTGGCGGGACGCTGTGGGTGCTTCTCGAGTTGCGACTGGGACCTCAGGAACTCGCTGTGGTTGCTTCAGGGAAGTCAGGTCCCCTTTGGTGTTTGAAGGGGAACTTCCGGTTTCCTCTCGAGCCCTTCAATGTACACAGGGGCTCTTCTCGAATTGAGTCTGTAAAGTGTGTTCTCCTCTCCAAAGGGGACGGCTGTTTGAGGGGACTTACTGTGTCAGAGCATGAACTCCTTATTGCGAATTTCAGACTTAAATTGAAGAAAGTAGGGAAAACCACTAGACCATTCAGATATGACCTCAATCAAATCCCTTATGATTATGCAGTGGGAGTGAGAAATAGATTTAAGGGACTAGATCTGATTGATAGAGTCCCTGATGATCTCTGGACGGAGGTTCGTGACATTGTACAGGAGACAGGGACCAAGACCATCCCCATGGAAAAGAAATGCAAAATAGCGAAATGGCTGTCTGAGGAGGCCTTACAAATAGCTGTAAAAAGAAGAGAGGCGAAAAGCAAAGGAGAAAAGGAAAGATATAAGCATCTGAATGCAGAGTTCCAAAGAACAGCAAGGAGAGATAAGAAAGCCTTCCTCAGTGATCAATGCAAAGAAATAGAGGAAAACAACAGAATAGGAAAAACAAGAGACCTCTTCAAGAAAATTAGAGATTCCAAGGGAACATTTCATGCAAAGATGGGCTCGATAAAGGACAGAAATGGTATGGACCTAACAGAAGCAGAAGATATTAAGAAGAGGTGGCAGGAATACACAGAAGAACTGTACAAAAAAGATCTTCACGACCAAGATAGTCACGATATCGTGATCACTGACCTAGAGCCAGACATCTTGGAATGTGAAGTCAAGTGGGCCTTAGAAAGCATCACTAGGAACAAAGCTAGTGGAGGTGATGGAATTCCAGTTGAGCTATTTCAAGTCTTGAAAGATGATGCTGTGAAAGTGCTGCACTCAGTATGCCAGCAGATTTGGAAAACTCAGCAGTGGCCACAGGACTGGAAGAGGTCAGTCTTCATTCCAATCCCAAAGAAAGGCAATGCCAAAGAATGCTCAAACTACCGCACAATTGCACTCATCTCACACGCTAGTAAAGTCATGCTCAAAATTCTCCAAGCCAGGCTTCAGCAGTATGTAAACCGTGAACTCCCAGATGTTCAAGCAGGTTTTAGAAAAGGCAGAGGCACCAGAGATCAAATTGCCAACATCCGCTGGATCATGGAGAAAACAAGAGAGTTTCAGAAAAACATCTATTTCTGCTTCATTGACTATGCCAAAGCCTTTGACTGTGTGGATCATAATAAACTGTGGAACATTCTGAAAGAGATGGGAATCCCAGACCACCTGACCTGCCTCTTGAGAAACCTGTATGCAGGTCAGGAAGCAACAGTTAGAACCGGTCATGGAACAACAGACTGGTTCCAAATAGGAAAAGGAGTACGTCAAGGCTGTATATTGTCACCTTGCTTATTTAACTTCTATGCAGAGTCTGAAAGAGATGGGAATCCCAGACCACCTGACCTGCCTCTTGAGAAACCTGTATGCAGGTCAGGAAGCAACAGTTAGAACCGGTCATGGAACAACAGACTGGTTCCAAATAGGAAAAGGAGTACGTCAAGGCTGTATATTGTCACCTTGCTTATTTAACTTCTATGCAGAGTACATCATGAGGAACGCTGGGCTGGAAGAAGCACAAGCTGGAATCAAGATTGCTGGGAGAAATATCAATAACCTCAGATATGCAGATGACACTACCCTTATGGCAGAAAGTGAAGAAGAACTCAAAAGTCTCTTGATGAAAGTGAAAGAGGAGAGTGAAAAGGTTGGCTTGAAGCTCAACATTCAGAAAACAAAGATCATGGCATCTGGTCCCATCACTTCATGGGAAATAGATGGAAAAACAATGGAAACAGTGTCAGACTTTGTTTTTTTGGGCTCCAAAATCACTGCAGATGCTGATTGCAGCCATGAAATTAAAAGACGCTTGCTCCTTGGAAGGAAAGTTATGACCAACCTTGATAGTATATTAAAAAGCAGAGACATTACTTTGCCGACCAAGGTCCGTCTAGTCAAGGCAATGGTTTTTCCAGTGGTCATGTATGGATGTGAGAGTTGGACTGTGAAGAAAGCTGATCGCCGAAGAATCGATGCTTTTGAACTGTGGTGTTGGAGAAGACTCTTGAGAGTCCCTTATACTGCAAGGAGATCCAACCAGTCCATTCTAAAGGAGATCAATCCTGGATGTTCATTGGAGGGGCTGATGCTAAAGCAGAAACTCCAATACTTTGGCCACCTCATGAGACGAGTTGACTCACTGGAAAAGACTCTGATGCTGGGAAAGGTTGGGGGCGGGAGGAGAAGGGGACGACGGAGAATGAGATGGCTGGATGGCATCACCAACTCTGTGGACATGAGTTTGAGTGTCCTCCGGGTGTTGGTGATGGACAGGGAGGCCTGGCGTGCTGTGATTCATGGGGTCGCGGAGAGTCGGACACGACTGAGCAACTGAACTGAACTGAACTGTGTCGAATAAAGGGTGTCAAGTACCTTTTTGCCGTTCCAGAGTGAATGTGGTATTTCTCGTGAGATGCTGCATCGCCAAATTTTCTCATCTTGCATGGAGGGGATAATTTTGGGGTGTTTCTCGAGTTGCGGCGGGAAGCTGGGGGTGCTTCTCGAGTTACGACGTGGACCTCAGGAACTCGCTGGGGTTTCTTCAGGGAAGTCAGGTCCCCTTTGGTGTTGGAAGGGGAACTTCCGGTTTCCTCTCGAGCCCTTCAATGTGCACAGGGGCTCCTCTCGAATTGAGTCGGTAAAGTGTGTTCTCTCCAAAGGGGACGGCTGTGTGAGGGAACATTCTGAGTCGAATAACGGGTGTCAAGAACCTTTTTGCCTTTCCAGAGGGAATGTGGCATTTCTCTTGAGATGCTGCATCGCCAAATTTCCTCATCTCGCATGGAGAGGATAATTTTGGGGTGTTTCTCGAGTTGCGGCGGGATGCTGGGGGTGCTTCTCGAGTTGCGACGGGGACCTCATGAACTCGCTGCTGTTGCTTCAGGGAAGTCAGGGCCCCTTTGTTGTTGGAAAGGGAACTTCCGGTTTCCTCTGGAGGCCTTCAATGTGCACAGGGTCTCCTCTCGAATTGAGTCCTTAAAGTTTGCTCTCCACTCCAAAGGGGACTGCTATGCGAGGGAACTTTCTGAGTCGAATAAAGGGTGTCAAGTACCTTTTTGCCTTTCCAGAGGGAATGTGGTATTTCTCTTGAGATGCTGCATCGGCAAATTTCCTCATCTCGCGTGAGGGGATAATTTTGGTGTGTTTCTCGAGTTGCGGCGGGAAGCTGGTGGTGCTTCTCGAGTTGCGACGGGGACCTCAGGTACTCGCTGGGGTTGCTTCAGGGAAGTCAGGTCCCCTTTGGTGTTGGAAGGGGAACTTCCGGTTTCCTCTCAAGCCCTTCAATGTGCACAGGGGCTCCTCTCGAATTGAGTCCGTAAAGTGTGTTCTCCTCTCCAAAGTGGACGGCTGTGTGAGGGAACTTTCTGAGTCGAATAAAGGGTGTCAAGTATCTTTTTGCCTTTCCAGATGGAATGTGGTATTTCTCGTGTGATGCTGCATTGCCAAATTTCCTCATCTCCCGTGGAGTGGATAATTTTCGGGTGTTTCTCGAGTTGCGGCGGGAAGCTGGGGGTGCTTCTCGAGTTGCGCCGGGGACCTCAGGAACTCGCTGGGGTTGCTTCAGGGAAGTCAGGTCCCCTTTGGTGTTGGAAGGGGAATTTCCGGTTTCCTATCGAGCTCTTCAATGTGCACAGGGGCTAACCTCTAATTGAGTCCGAAAAGTGTGTTCTCCTCTCCAAAGGGGTCGGCTGTGTGAGGGAACTTTCTGAGTCGAATAAAGGGTGTCAAGTACCTTTTTTCCTTTCCAGAGAGAATGTCGTATTTCTCGTGTGATGCTGCATCTCCAAATTTCCTCAACTCGCATGGAGGGGAGAATTTTGGGGTGGTTCTCGAGTTGCGGCGGGAAGCTGGGGGTGCTTCTCGAGTTGCGACGGGGACCTCAGGAACTCGCTGGGGTTACTTCAGGGAAATCAGGTCCCCTTTAGTGTTGGAAGGGGAAATTCCGGTTTCCTCTCGAGCCCTTCAATGTGCACAGGGGCTCCCCTCGAATTGAATCCGTAAAGTGTGTTCTCCTCTCCAAAGGGGACGGCTGTGTGAGGGAACTTTCTGAGTCGAATAAAGGGTGTCAAGTACCTTTTTGCATTTCCAGAGGGAATGTGGTATTTCTCGTGAGATGCTGCATCGCCAAATTTCCTCATCTCGCATGGAGGGGATAATTTTGGGATGTTTCTCGAGTTGCGGCGGGAAGCTGGGGGTGCTTCTCGAGTTGCGACGGGACCTCAGGAACTCGCTGGTGTTGCTTCAGGGAAGTCAGGTCCCATTTGGTGTTGGAAGGGGAACTTCCGGTTTCCTCTCTAGCCCTTCAATGTGCACAGGGGCTCCCCTCGAATTGAGTCCGTAAAGTGTGTTCTCCTCTCCAAAGGGGACGGCTGTGTGAGGGAACTTTCTGAGTCGAATAAAGGGTGTCAAGTACCTTTTTGCCTTTCCAGAGGGAATGTGGTATTTCTCTTGAGATGCTTCATCGCCAAATTTCCTCATCTCGCATGGAGGGGAGAATTTTGGGGTGTATCTCAAGTTGCGGCGGGTAGCTGGGGGTGCTTCTCGAGTTGCGACGGGGACCTCAGGAACTCGCTGGGGTTGCTTCAGGGAAGTCAGGTCCCCTTTGGTGTTGGAAGGGGAACTTCCGGTTTCCTCTCGAGCCCTTCAATGTGCACAGGGGCTCCTCTCGAATTGAGTCCGTAAAGTGAGTTCTCCTCTCCAAAGGGGACGGCTGTGTGAGGGAACTTTCTGAGTCGAATAAAGGGTGTCAAGTACCTTTTTGCCTTTCCAAAGGGAATGTGGTATTTCTCGTGAAATGCTGCATCGCCAAATTTCCTCATCTCGCATGGAGAGGATAATTTTGGGGTGTTTCTCGAGTTGCGGCGGGAAGCTGGGGGTGCTTCTCGAGTTGCAACGGGGACCTCAGTAACTCGCTGGGGTTGCTTCAAGGAAATCAGGTCCCCTTTGGAGTTGGAAGGGGAACTTCCGGTTTCCTCTCGAGCCCTTCAGTGTGCACAGGGGCTCTTCTCGAATTGAGTCCGTTTAGTGTGTTCTCCTCTCCAAAGGGGACGGCTGTGTGAGGGAACTTTCTGAGTCGAATAAAGGGTGTCAAGTACCTTTTTGCCTTTCCAGAGGGAATGTGGTATTTCTCGTGAGATGCTGCATCGCCAAATTTCCTCATCTCGCATGGAGGGGAGAATTTTGGGGTGTTTCTCCAGTTTCAGCGGGAAGCTGGGGGTGCTTCTCGAGTTGCAACCTGAACCTTAGGAACCCGCTGGGGTTGCTTCAGGGAAGTCAGGTCCCCTTTGGTGTTGGAAGGGGAAATTCCGGTTTCCTCTCGAGCCCTTCAATGTGCACAGGGGCTCCCCTCGAATTGAATCCGTAAAGTGTGTTCTCCTCTCCAAAGGGGACGGCTGTGTGAGGGAACTTTCTGAGTCGAATAAAGGGTGTCAAGTACCTTTTTGCATTTCCAGAGGGAATGTGGTATTTCTCGTGAGATGCTGCATCGCCAAATTTCCTCATCTCGCATGGAGGGGATAATTTTGGATGTTTCTCGAGTTGCGGCGGGAAGCTGGGGGTGCTTCTCGAGTTGCGACGGGACCTCAGGAACTCGCTGGTGTTGCTTCAGGGAAGTCAGGTCCCATTTGGTGTTGGAAGGGGAACTTCCGGTTTCCTCTCGAGCCCTTCAATGTGCACAGGGGCTCCCCTCGAATTGAGTCCGTAAAGTGTGTTCTCCTCTCCAAAGGGGACGGCTGTGTGAGGGAACTTTCTGAGTCGAATAAAGGGTGTCAAGTACCTTTTTGCCTTTCCAGAGGGAATGTGGTATTTCTCTTGAGATGCTTCATCGCCAAATTTCCTCATCTCGCATGGAGGGGAGAATTTTGGGGTGTATCTCAAGTTGCGGCGGGTAGCTGGGGGTGCTTCTCGAGTTGCGACGGGGACCTCAGGAACTCGCTGGGGTTGCTTCAGGGAAGTCAGGTCCCCTTTGGTGTTGGAAGGGGAACTTCCGGTTTCCTCTCGAGCCCTTCAATGTGCACAGGGGCTCCTCTCGAATTGAGTCCGTAAAGTGAGTTCTCCTCTCCAAAGGGGACGGCTGTGTGAGGGAACTTTCTGAGTCGAATAAAGGGTGTCAAGTACCTTTTTGCCTTTCCAAAGGGAATGTGGTATTTCTCGTGAAATGCTGCATCGCCAAATTTCCTCATCTCGCATGGAGAGGATAATTTTGGGGTGTTTCTCGAGTTGCGGCGGGAAGCTGGGGGTGCTTCTCGAGTTGCGACGGGGACCTCAGGAACTCGCTGGGGTTGCTTCAAGGAAATCAGGTCCCCTTTGGAGTTGGAAGGGGAACTTCCGGTTTCCTCTCGAGCCCTTCAGTGTGCACAGGGGCTCTTCTCGAATTGAGTCCGTTTAGTGTGTTCTCCTCTCCAAAGGGGACGGCTGTGTGAGGGAACTTTCTGAGTCGAATAAAGGGTGTCAAGTACCTTTTTGCCTTTCCAGAGGGAATGTGGTATTTCTCGTGAGATGCTGCATCGCCAAATTTCCTCAACTCGCATGGAGGGGAGAATTTTGGGGTGTTTCTCGAGTTGCGGCGGGAAGCTGGGGGTGCTTCTCGAGTTGCGACGGGGACCTCAGGAACTCGCTGGGGTTGCTTCAGGGAAGTCAGGTCCCCTTTGGTGTTGGAAGGGGAACTTCCGGTTTCCTCTCAAGCCCTTCAATGGGCACAGGGGCTCCTCTCGAATTGAGTCCGTAAAGTGAGTTCTCCTCTCCAAAGGGGACGGCTGTGTGAGGGAACTTTCTGAGTCGAATAAAGGGTGTCAAGTACCTTTTTGCCTTTACCGAGGGAATGTGGTATTTGTCGTGAGATTCTGCATCGCGAAATTTCCTCGTCTCGCATCGAGGGGAGAATTTTGGTGTATTTCTCGAGTTGCGGCGCGAAGCTGGAGGTGCTTCTCGAATTGCGACGGGGACCTCAGGAACTCGCTGGAGTTGCTTCAGGGAAGTCAGTTCCCCTTTGGTTTTGGAAGGGGAACTTCCGATCGCATGGAGGGGAAAATTTTGTTTTGTTTCTCGAGTTTCGGCGGGAAGCTGGGGGTGCTTTTCGAGTTGCAACGGGGACCTCATGAACTCGCTGGGGTTGCATCAGGGAAGTCAGGTCCTCTTTGGTGTTGGAAGGGGAACTTCCGGTTTCCTCTCGAGCCCTTCAATGTGCACAGGGGCTCCTCTCGTATTGAGTCCGTAAAGTGTGTTCTCTTCTCCAAAGGGGACGGCTGTGTGAGGGAACTTTCTGAGTCGAATAAAGGGTGTCAAGTACCTTTTTGCCTTTCCAGAGGGAATGTGCTATTTCTCTTGATATGCTGCATCGCCAAATTTCCTCATCTCGCATGGAGGGGATAATTTTGGGGTGTTTCTCGAGTTGCGGCGGGAAGCTGGGGGTGCTTCTCGAGTTGCGACGGGGACCTCATGAACTCGCTGGGGTTGCTTCAGGGAAGTCAGGTCCCCCTTGGTGTCGGAAGGGGAACTTCCGGTTTCCTCTCGAGTCCTTCTATGTGCACAGCGTTTCCACTCAAATTTAGTCCGAAAAGTGTGTTCTCCTCTCCTAAGGGGACGGCTGTGTGAGGGAACTTTCTGAGTCGAATAAAGGGTGTCAAGTACATTTTTGCCTTTCCAGAGGGAATGGGGTATTTCTCTTGAGATCCTGCATCGCAAAATTTCCTCTTCTCCATTGTAGGGGATAATTTTGGGGTGTTTCTCGAGTTGCGACGGGACCTCAGGCACTCGCTGGGTTTGCTTCAGGGAAGTCAGCTCCCCTTTGGTGTTGGAAGGGGAAGTTCCGGTTTCCTCTCGAGGCCTTCAATGTGCACATGGGCTCATCTCAAATTGAGTCCATTAAGTGTGTTCTCCTCTCCAAAGGGGCGGCTGTGTGAGGGTACTTTCTGAGTCGAAGAAAGGTTGTCAAGTACCTTTTTGCCTTTCGAAAGGGAATGGGGTATTTCTCTTGAGATGCTGCATCGCCAAATTTCCTCATCTCGCATGGAGGGGATAATTTTGGGGTGATTCTCGAGTTGGGGCGGCAAGATGGGGTTGCTTCTCGAGTTACCACGGGGACCACAGGAACTCGCTGGGGTTGCTTCAGGGAAGTCAGCTCCCCTTTGGTGTTGGAAGGGGAACGTCCGGTTTCCGCTCGAGCCCTTCAATGTGCACAGGGGCTCCTCTCGAATTGAGTCCGTAAAGTGTGTTCTCCACTCCAAAGTGGACGCCTGTGTGAGGGAACTTTCTGAGTCGAATAAAGGGTTTCAAGTACCTTTTTGCCTTTCCAGAGGGAATGTGTTATTTCTCGTGAGATGCTGCATCGCCAAATTTCCTCATCTCGCATGGAGGGGATAATTTTGGGGTGTTTCTCGAGTTGCGGCGGGAAGCTGGGTGTGCTTCTCGAGTTGTGACGGGGACCTCAGGAACTCGCTGGGGTTGCTTCAGGGAAGTCAGGTCCCCTTTGGTGTTGGAAAGTGAAATTCCGATCTCATGGAGGGGAGAATTTTGGGGTGTTTCTCGAGTTGCGGCCGGATGCTGGAGGTGCTTCTCGAATTACGACGGGGACCTCAGGAACTCGCTGGGGTTGCTTCAGGGAAGTCAGCTCCCCTTTGGTGTTGGAAGGGGAACGTCCGGTTTCCGCTCGAGCCCTTCAATGTGCACAGGGACTCCTCTAAAATTGAGTCCGTAAATTGTGTTCTCCTCTCCAAAAGGGACGGATGTGTGAGGGAACTTTCTGAGTAGAATAAAGGGTGTCAAGTACTTTTGGCCTTTCCAGAGGGAATGTGGTATTTCTCGTGAGATGCTGCATCGCCAAATTTCCTCATCTCGCATGGAGGGGATAATTTTGGGGTGTTTCTCGAGTTGCGGCGGGAAGCTGGGGGTGCTTCTCGAGTAGCGACGGGACCTCAGGAACTCGCTGGGGTTGCTTCAGGGAAGTCAGGTCCCCTTTGGTGTTGGAAGGGGAACTTCCTGTTTCCTCTCGAGCCCTTCAATGTGCTCAGGGGCTCCTCTCGAATTGAGTCCGTAAAGTGTGTTCCCCTCTCCAAAAGGGACGGCTTTGTGAGGGAACTTTCTGATTCGAATAAAGGGTGTCAAGTAAATTTTTGCCTTTCCAGAGGGAATGTGGTATTTCTCTTGAGATGCTGCATCGCCAAATTTCCTCATCTCGCATGGAGGGGAGAATTTTGGGGTGTTTCTCGAGTTGCGGCGGGAAGCTGGGGGTGCTTATCGAGTTGCGACGGGGACCTCAGGAACTCGCTGGGGTTGCTTCAGGGAAGTCAGGTCCCCTTTGCTGTTGGAAGGGGAACTTCCGATTTCCTCTCGAGCCCTTCAATGTGCACAGGGGCTCCCCTCGAAATGAGTCCGTAAAGTGTGTTCTCCTCTCCAAAGGGGACGGCTGTGTGAGGGAACTTTCTGAGTCGAATAAAGGGTGTCAAGTACCTTTTTGCCTTTCCAGAGGCAATGTGATATTTCTCTTGAGATGCTGCATCGCAAAATTTCCTAATCTCGCATGGAGGGGATAATTTTAGGGTGTTTCTCGAGTTGCGGCGGGAAGCTGGGGGTGCTTCTCGAGTTGCGAAGGGGACCTCAGGAACTCCCTGGGGTTGCTAAAGGGAAGTCAGGTCCCCTTTGGTGTTCAAAGAGGAATTTCCGGTTTCCCTTCGATCCCTTCAATGTGCACAGGGGCTCCTCTCGAATTGAGTCCGTAAATTGTCTTCTCCTCTCCAAAGAGGATGGCTGTGTGAGGGAACATTCTGAGTTGAATAAAGGGTGTCAAGTACCTTTTTGCCTTTCCAGAGGGAATGTGGTATTTCTCGTGAGATGCTGCATCGCCAAATTTCCTCATCTCGCATGGAGGGGAGAATTATGGGGTTTCTCGAGTTGCGGCGGGACGCTGGGGGTGCTTCTCGAGTTGCGATGGGGACTTCAGGAACTCGCTGGGGTTGCTTCAGGGAAGTCAGGTCCCCTTTGGTGTTGGAAGAGGAACTTCCGGTTTCCTGTCGAGCCCTTCAATGTGCACAGGGGCTCCTCTCGAATTGAGTCCGTAAGGTGTGTTCTCCTCACACTTTGGTAAAGGGGACGGCTGTGTGAGGGAACTTTCTGAGTCGAATAAAGGGTGTCAAGTACCTTTTTGCCTTTCCAGAGGGAATGTGGTATTTCTCGTGAGATGCTGCATCGCCAAATTTCCTCATCTCGCATGGAGGGGAGAATTTTGGGGTGTTTCTCGAGTTGCGGCGGGAAGCTGGGGGTGCTTCCCGAGTTGTGACAGGGACCTCATGAACTCGCTGGGGTTGCTTCAGGGAAGTCAGGTCCACTTTGGTGTTGGAAGGGGAACGTCCGGTTTCCTCTGGAGCCCTTCAATGTGCACAGGGGCTCCTCTCGAATTGAGTCCGTAAAGTGTGTTCTCCACTCCAAAGTGGACGCCTGTGTGAGGGAACTTTCTGAGTCGAATAAAGGGTTTCAAGTAACTTTTTGCCTTTCCAGAGGGAATGTGTTATTTCTCGTGAGATGCTGCATCGCCAAATTTCCTCATCTCGCATGGAGGGGATAATTTTGGGGTGTTTCTCGAGTTGCGGCGGGAAGCTGGGTGTGCTTCTCGAGTTGTGACGGGGACCTCAGGAACTGGCTGGGGTTGCTTCAGGGAAGTCAGGTCCCCTTTGGTGTTGGAAGGTGAACTTCCGATCGCATGGAGGGGAGAATTTTGGGGTGTTTCTCGAGTTGCGGCCGGATGCTGGAGGTGCTTCTCGAATTACGACGGGGACCTCAGGAACTCGCTGGGGTTGCTTCAGGGAAGTCAGGTCCCCTTTGGTGTTGGAAGGGGAACTTCCGGTTTCCTCTCGAGCCCTTCAATGTGCTCAGGGGCTCCTGTCTAATTAAGTCCGTAAAGTGTGTTCTCCTCCCCACAGGGTCGGCTGTGTGAGGGAACTTTCTGAGTCGAATAAAGGGTGTCAAGTACCTTTTTGCCTTTACAGAGGGAATGTGGTATTTCTCGTGAGATGCTGCATCGCCAAATTTCCTCACCTCGCATGTAGGGGATAATTTTGGGGTGTTTATCGAGTTGCGGCGGGAAGTTGGTGGTGCTTCTCGAGTTGCGACGGGGACCTCAGGAACTCGCTGGGGTTGCTTCAGGGAAGTCAGGTCCACTTTTGTGTTGGAAGGGGAACTTCCGGTTTCCTCTCAAGCCCTTCAATGTGCACAGGGGCTCCTCTCGAATTGAGTCCGTAAAGTGTGTTCTCCTCTCCAAAGGGGACGGCTCTGTGAGGGAACTTTCAGAGTCGAATAAAGGGTGTCAAGTACCTTTTTGCCTTTCCAGAGGGAATGTGGTATTTCTCGTGAGATGCTGAATCGCCAAATTTCCTCATCTCGCATGGAGGGGATAATTTTGGGGTGTTTCTCTATTTGCGGCGGGAAGCTGGGGGTGCTTGTCGAGTTGCGACGGGGACCTCAGGAACTCGCTGGGGTTGCTTCAGGGAAGTCAGGTCCCCTTTGGTGTTGGAAGGGGAACTTCCGGTTTCCTCTCGAGCCCTTCAATGTGCACAGGGGCTACTCTCCAATTGAGTCCGTGAAGTGTTTTCTCCTCTCAATGGGGACGGCTGTGTGAGGTAACTTTCTGAGTCGAATAAAGGGTGTCAAGTACCTTTTTGCCTTTCCAGAGGGAATGTGGTATTTCTCTTGAGATGCTGCATCGCCAAATTTCCTAATCTCGCATGGAGGGGATAATTTTGGGGTGTTTCTCGAGTTGCGGCGGGAAGCTGGGAGTGCTTCTCGAGTTGCGACGGGGACCTCAGGAACTCGCTGGGGTTGCTTCAGGGAAGTCAGGTCCCCTTTGTTGTCGGAAGGGGAACTTCCGGTTTCTTCTCGAGCCCTTCAATGTGCACAGGGGTTCCTCTCGAATTGAGTCCGTAAAGTGTGTTCTCTGCTCCAAAGGGTACTTCTGTGTGAAGAAACTTTCTGAGTTGAATAAAGGGTGTCAAGTACCTTTTTGCCTTTCCAGAAGGAATGTGGTATTTCTCTTGAATTGCTGAAGCGCCAAATTTCCTAATCTCGCATGGAGGGGATAATTTTCGGGTGTTTCTCGAGTTGCTGAGGGAAGCTGGGGGTGCTTCTCGAGTTGCGACAGAGACCTCAGGAACTCGCTGGGGTTGCTTCAGGGAAGTCAGGTCCCCTTTGGTGTTGGAAGGGGAACTTCCGGTTTCCTCTCGAGCCCTACAATGTGCACAGGGGCTCCTCTCGAATTGAGTCCGTAATTTGTGTTCTCATCTCCAAAGGGGACGGCTGTGTGGGCGAACTTTCTGAGTCGAATAAAGGGTGTCAAGTACCTTTTTGCCTTTCCAGAGGGAATGTGGTATTTCTCTTGTGATGCTGCATCGCCAAATTTCCTCATCTCGCATGGAGGGGATAATTTTGGTGTGTGTCTCGAGTTGCGGCGGGAAGCTGGGAGTGCTTCTCGAGTTGCGTCGGGGACCTCAGGAACTCGCTGGGTTTGCTTCAGGGAATTCAGGTCCCCTTTGGTGTTGGAAGGGGAACTTCCGGTTTCCTCTCGAGCCCTTCAATGTGCACAGGGGCTCCTCTCGAATTGAGTCCGTAAAGTGTGTTTTCCTCTCTAAAGGGGACGGCTGTGTGAGGGAACTTTCTGAGTCGAATAAAGGGTGTCAAGTTCCTTTTTGCCTTTCCAGAAGGAATGTGGTATTTCTCTTGAGATACTGCATCGCCAAATTTCTTCATCTCGCATGGAGGGGATAATTTTGGAGTGAATCTCGAGTTGCGATGGGAAGCTGGGGGTGCTACTCGAGTTGCGACAGGGACATCAGGAACTCGCTGGGGTTTCTTCAGGGAAGTCAGGTCCCCTTTAGTGTTGGAAGGGGAACTTCCGGTTTCCTCTCGAGCCCTTCAATGTGCACAGGGACTCCTCTCGAATTGAGTCCGTAAAGTGTGTTCTCCTCTCAAAGGGGACGGCTGTGTGAGGGAACTTTCTGAGTCGAATAAAGGGTGTCAAGTAACTTTTTGCCTTTCCAGAGGAGATGTGGTTTTTCTCTTGAGATGCTGCATCGCGAAATTTCCTCATCTCGCATGGAGGGGATAATTTAGGGATGTTTCTCGAGTTGCGGTGGGAAGCTGGGGGTGCTTCTCGAGTTGCGACGCGGACCTCAGGAACTCGCTGAGGTTACTTCAGGGAAGTCAGGTCCCCTTTGGTGTTGGAAGGGGAACTTCCGGTATCCTCTCAAGCCCTTCAATGTGCACACGGGCTCCTCTCGAATTGAGTCCGTAAAGTGTGTTCTCCTCTCCAAAGGGGACGGCTGTGTGAGGGAAATTTCTGAGTCGAATAAAGGGTGTCAAGTACCTTTTGCCTTTCCATAGGAGATGTGGTTTCTCTCTTGAGATGCTGCATCGCGAAATTTCCTCATCTCGCATGGAGGGGATAATTTTTGGGTGTTTCTCGAGTTGCGGCGGGAACCTTGGGGTGCTTCTCGAGTTTCGACGGGGACCTCAGGAACTCGCTAGTGTTGCTTCTGGGAAGTGAGATCCCCTTTGGTGTTGGAAGGGGAACTTCCGGTTTCCTCTCGAGCCCTACAATGTGCACAGGGGCTCCTCTCGAATTGAGTCCGTAATGTGTGTTCTCCTCTCCAAAGGGGACGGCTGTGTGAGCGAACTTTCTGAGTCGAATAAAGGGTGTCAAGTACCTTTTTGCCTTTCCCGAGGGAATGTGGTATTTCTCTTGTGATGCTGCATCGCCAAATTTCCTCATCTCGCATGGAGGGGATAATTTTGGGGTGTTTCTCGAGTTGCGGCGGGAAGCTGGGGGTTCTTCTCGAGCTGCGACGGGGACCTCAGGAACTGCTGGGGTTGCTTCAGGGAAGTCAGGTCCCCTTTGGTGTTGGAAGGGGAACTTCCGGTTTCCTATCAAGCCCTTCAATGTGCACAGGGGCTCCTCTCGAATTCTGTCCGTAAAGTGTGTTCTCCTCTCCAAAGGGGACGGCTGTGTGAGGTAACTTTCTGAGTCGAATAAAGGGTGTCAAGTACCTTTTTCCCTTTCCAGAGGGAATGTGGTATTTCTCTTGAGAAGCTGCATCGCCAAATTTCCTCATCTCGCATGGAGGGGATAATTTTGGGGTGTTTCACGAGTTGCGGCGGGAAGCTTGGGGTGCTTCTCGAGTTGCGACGGGGACCTCAGGAACTCGCTGCGGTTGCTTCAGGGAAGTGAGGTCCCCTTTGGTGTTGGAAGGGGAACTTCCGGTTTCCTCTCAAGCCCTACAATGTGCACAGGGGCTCCTCTCGAATTGAGTCGGTAAAGTGTGTTCTCCTCTCCAAAGGGGACGGCTGTGTGAGCGAACTTTCTGAGTCGAATAAAGGGTGTCAAGTACCTTTTTGCCTTTCCCGAGGGAATGTGGTATTTCTCTTGTGATGCTGCATCGCCAAATTTCCTCATCTCGCATGGAGGGGATAATTTTGGGGTGTTTCTCGAGTTGCGGCGAGAAGCTGGGGGTGCTTCTCGAGTTGCGTCGGGGACCTCAGGAACTCGCTGGGGTTGCTTCAGGGAAGTCAGGTCCCCTTTGTTGTTGCAAGGGGAACTTGCGGTTTCCTCTCGAGCCCTTCAATGTGCACAGGGGCTCCTCTCGAATTGAGTCCGTAAAGTGTGTTCTCCTCTCAAAGGGGACGGCTGTGTGAGGGAACTTTCTGAGTCGAATAAAGGGTGTCAAGTAACTTTTTGCCTTTCCAGAGGAAATGTGGTTTTTCTCTTGAGATGCTGCATCGCGAAATTTCCTCATCTCGCATGGAGGGGATAATTTTGGGGTTTTTCTCGTGTTGTGGCGGGAAGCTGGGGGTTCTTTTCGAGCTGCGACGGGGACCTCAGGAACTTCTGGGGTTGCTTCAGGGAAGTCAGGTCCCCTTTGGTGTTGGAAGGGGAAACTCCGGTTTCCTATCAAGCCCTTCAATGTGCACAGGGGCTCCTCTCGAATTGTGTCCGTAAAGTGTGTTCTCCTCTCCAAAAGGGACGGCTGTGTGAGGGAACTTTCTGAGTCGAATAAAGGGTGTCAAGTACCTTTTTGCCTTTCCAGAGGGAATGTGGTATTTCTCTTGAATTGCTGAAGCGCCAAATTTCCTCATCTCGCATGGAAGGGATAATTTTCGGGTGTTTCTCGAGTTGCAGCGGGAAGCGGGGGGTGCTTCTCGAGTTGCGAAGGGTACCTCAGGAACTCGCTGGGGTTTCTTCAGGGAAGTCAGGTCCCCTTTGGTGTTGGAAGGGGAACTTTCGGTTTCCTCTCGAGCCCTTCAATGTGCACTGGGGCTCCCTTCTAATTGAGTCCGTAAAGTGTGTTCTCTGCTCCAAAGGGTACTTCTGTGTGAAGGAACTTTCTGAGTTGAATAAAGGGTGTCAAGTACCTTTTTCCCTTTCCAGAAGGAATGTGGTATTTCTCTTGAGATATTGCATCGCCAAATTTCTTCATCTCGCATGGAGGGGATAATTTTGGAGTGAATCTCGAGTTGCGATGGGAAGCTGGGGGTGCTACTCGAGTTGCGACAGGGACATCAGGAACTCGCTGGGGTTGCTTCAGGGAAGGCAGGTCCCCTTTAGTGTTGGAAGGGGAACTTCCGGTTTCCTCTCGAGCCCTTCAATGTGCACAGTGACTCCTCTCGAATTGAGTCCGTAAAGTGTGTTCTCCTCTCAAAGGGGACGGCTGTGTGAGGGAACTTTCTGAGTCGAATAAAGGGTGTCAAGTAACTTTTTGCCTTTCCAGAGGAGATGTGGTTTTTCTCTTGAGATGCTGCATCGCGAAATTTCCTCATCTCGCATGGAGGGGATAATTTAGGGATGTTTCTCGAGTTGCGGTGGGAAGCTGGGGGTGCTTCTCGAGTTGCGACGCGGACCTCAGGAACTCGCTGAGGTTGCTTCAGGGAAGTCAGGTCCCCTTTGGTGTTGGAAGGGGAACTTCCGGTTTCCTCTCGAGCCCTTCAATGTGCACAGGGACTCCTCTCGAATTGAGTCCGTAAAGTGTGTTCTCCCCTCCAAAAGGGACGGCTGTGTGAGGGAACTTTCTGAGTCGAATAAAGGGTGTCAAGTACCTTTTTGCCTTTCCAGAGGAGATGTGGTTTTTCTCTTGAGATGCTGCATCGCGAAATTTCCTCATCTCGCATGGAGGGGATAATTTTGGGGTGTTTCTCGAGTTGCCTCGGGAAGCTGGGGGTGCTTTTAGAGGTGCGTCGGGGACCTCAGGAACTCGCTGGGGTTGCTTCAGGGAAGTCAGTTCCAATTTGGTGTTGCAAGGGGAACTTCCGGTTTCCTCTCGTGCCCTTCAATGTTCACAGGGGCTCCTCTCGAATTGAGTCCGTAAAGTGTGTTCTCCTCTCAAAGGGGATGGCTGTGTGAGGGAAATTTCTGAGTCGAATACAGGGTGTCAAGTTCCCTTTTGCCTTTCCAGAGGGAATGTGGTATTTCTCTTGAGATACTGCATCGCCAAATTTCTTCATCTCGCATGGAGGGGATAATTTTGGAGTGAATCTCGAGGTGCGATGGGAATCTGGGGGTGCTACTCGAGTTGCGACGGGGACCTCAGGAACTCGCTGGGGTTGCTTCAGGGAAGTCAGGTCCCCTTTGGTGTTGGAAGGGGAACTTCCGGTTTCCTCTCGAGCCCTTCAAAGTGCACAGGGGCTCCTCTCGAATTGAGTCCGTAAAGTGTGTTCTCCTCTCCAAAGGGGACGGCTTTGTGAGGGAACTTTCTGAGTCGAATAAAGGGTGTCAAGTACCTTTTTGCCTTTCCAGAGGAGATGTGGTTTTTCTCTTGAGATGCTGCATCGCGAAATTTCCTCATCTCGCATGGAGGGGATAATTTTGGGGTGTTTCACGAGTTGCGGCGGGAAGCTTGGGGTGCTTCTCGAGTTGCGACGGGGACCTCAGGAACTCGCTGGGGTTGCTTCAGGGAAGTCAGGTCCCCTTTGGTGTTGGAAGGGGAACTTCCGGTTTCCTCTCAAGCCCTACAATGTGCACAGGGGCTCCTCTCGAACAGAGTCCGTAAAGTGTGTTCTCCTCTCCAAAGGGGACGGCTGTGTGAGGGAACTTTCTGAGTCGAATAAAGGGTGTCAAGTACCTTTTTGCCTTTCCAGAGGGAATGTGGTATTTCTCCTGAGAAGCTGCATCGCCAAATTTCCTCATCTCGCATGGAGGGGAGAATTTTGGGGTGTGTCTCGAGTTGCGGCGGGAAGCTGGGGGTGCTTCTCGAGTTGCGACGGGGACCTCAGGAACTCGCTGGGGTTGATTCAGGAAACTCAGGTCCCCTTTGGTGTTGGAAGGGGAACTTCTGGTTTCCTCTCGAGCCCTTCAATGTGCACAGGGGCTCCTCTCGAATTGAGTCCGTAAAGTGTGTTCTCCTCTCCAAAGGGGACGGCTGTGTGAGGGAACTTTCTGAGTCGAATAAAGGGTGGCTAGTACCTTTTTGCCTTTCCAGAGGGAATGTGGTATTTCTCTTGAGATGCTGCATCGCCAAATATCCTCTTCTCGCATGGAGGGGAGAATTTTGGGGTGTTTCTCGAGTTGCGGTGGGAAGCTGGGGGTCCTTCTCGAGTTGCGACGGGGACCTCAGGAACTCGCTGGGGTTGCTTCAGGGAAGTCAGGTCCCCTTTGGTATTGGAAGGGGAACTTCCGGTTTCCTCTCGAGCCCTTCAATGTGCACAGGGGCTCCTCTCGAATTGAGTCCGTAAAGTGTCTTCTCCTCTCCAAAGGGGACGGCTATGTGAGGGAACTTTGTGAGTTGAATAAAGGGTGTCAAGTACCTTTTTGCCTTTCCAGAGGGAATGTGGTATTTCTCTTGAGATGCTGCATCGCCAAATTTCCTCATCTCGCGTGGAGGGGAGAATTATGGGGTTTTCACGAGTTGGGGCGGGTAGCTGGGGGTGCTTCTCGAGTTGCAACGGGCACCTCAGGAACTCGCTGGGGTTGCTTCAGGGAAGTCAGGTCCCCTTTGGTGTTGGAAGGGGAACTTCCGGTTTCCTCTCGAGCCCTTCAATGAGCTCAGGGGCTCCTCTCGAATTGAGTCTGTAAGGGTTTTCTCCTCTCCAAAGGGGACGGCTGTGTGAGGGAACTTTCTGAGTCGAATAAAGGGTGTCAAGTACCTTTTTGCCTTTCCAGAGGGAATGTGGTATTTCTCTTGAGTTGCTGCATCGCCAAATTTCCTCATCTCGCATGGAGGGGAGAATTGTGGGGTGTTTCTCGAGTTGCGGCGGGAAGCTGGGTGTGCTTCTCGAGTTGCGACGGTGACCTCAGGATCTCGCTGGGGTTGCTTCAGGGAAGTTATGTCCTTTTTGGTGTTGGAAAGGGAACTTCCGGTTTCCTCTCGAGCCCTTCACTGTGCACAGGGGCTCCTCTCGAATTGAGTCCGTAAAGTGTGCTCTCCTCTCCAAAGGGGACGGCTGTGTGAGGGAACTTTCTGAGTCGAATAAACGGTGTCAAGTACCTTTTTGCCTTTCCAGAGGGAATGTGGTATTTCTCGTGCGATACTGCTTCGCCAAATTTCGTCATCTCGCATGGAGGGCAGAATTTTGGGGTGTTTCTCGAGTTGCGGCGGTAAGCTGGGGGTGCTTCTCGAGTTGCGACGGGGACCTCAGGGACACGCTTCGGGTGCTTAAGGGAAGTCAGGTCCAATTTGGTGTTGGAAGGGGAACTTCCGGTTTCTTCTCGAGCCCTTCAATGTGCACAGGGGCTCCTCTCGACTTGAGTCCGTAAAGTGTCTTCTCCTCTCCAAAGGGGACGGCTGTGTGAGGGAACTTTCTGAGTTGAATAAAGAGTGTCAAGTACCTTTTTTCCTTTCCAGAGGGAATGTGGTATTTCTCGTGAGATGCTGCATCGCCAAATTTCCTCATCTCGCATGGAGGGGAGAAGTATGGGGATTTCTCGAGTTGCGGCGGGAATTGGGGGTGCTTCTCAAGTTGCGACGGGGACCTCAGGAACTCGCTGGGGTTGCTTCAGGGAAGTCAGGTCCCCTTTGGTGTTGGAAGGGGAACTTCCGGTTTCCTCTCGAGCCCGTCATGTGCACAGGGGCTCCTCTCGAATTACGTCCGGAAATTGTGCTCTCCTCTCCAAAGGGGACGGCTATGTGAGGGAACTTTGTGAGTTGAATAAAGGGTGTCAAGTACCTTTTTGCCTTTCCAGAGGGAATGTGGTATTTCTCTTGAGATGCTGCATCGCCAAATTTCCTCATCTCGCATGGAGGGGAGAATTATGGGGTTTTCACGAGTTGGGGCGGGTAGCTGGGGGTGCTTCTCGAGTTGCAACGGGCACCTCAGGAACTCGCTGGGGTTGCTTCAGGGAAGTCAGGTCCCCTTTGGTGTTGGAAGGGGAACTTCCGGTTTCCTCTCGAGCCCTTCAATGTGCACAGGGGCTCCTCTCGAATTGAGTCTGTAAGGGTTTTCTCCTCTCCAAAGGGGACGGCTGTGTGAGGGAACTTTCTGAGTCGAATAAAGGGTGTCAAGTACCTTTTTGCCTTTCCAGAGGGAATGTGGTATTTCTCGTGAGATGCTGCATCGCCAAATTTCCTCATCTCGCATGGAGGGGATAATTTTGGGGTGTTTCTCGAGTTTCGGCGGGAAGCTGGGGGTGCTTCTCGAGTTGCGACGGGGACCTCAGGAACTCGCTGGGGTTGCTTCAGCGAAGTCAGGTCCCCCTTGGTGTCGGAAGGGGAACTTCCGGTTTCCTCTCGAGCCCTTCTATGTGCACAGCGTTTCCACTCAAATTGAGTCCGAAAAGTGTGTTCTGCTCTCCTAAGGAGACGGCTGTGTGAGGGAACTTTCTGAGTCGAATAAAGGGTGTCAAGTACCTTTTTGCCTTTCCAGAGGGAATGTGGTATTTCTCGTGAGATGCTGCATCGCCAAATTTCCTCATTTCGCATGTAGGGGATAATTTTAGGGTGATTCTCAAGTTGCGGCGGGAAGCTGGGTGTGCTTCTCGTTGCGACGGGGACCTCAGGAACTCGCTGTGGTTGCTTCAGGGAAGTCAGTTCCCCTTTTGTGTTGGAAGGGGAACTTCCGGTTTCCTCTCCAGCCCTTCAATGTGCACAGGGGCTCCTCTCGAATTGAGTCCATAAAGTGTGTTCTCCCTTCCAAAGGGGACGGCTTTGTGAGGGAAATTTCTGAGTCCAATAAAGGGTGTCAAGTACCTTTTTGCCTTTCCAGAGAGAATGTGGTATTTCTCGAGAGATGCTGCATCGACAAATTTCCTCATCTCGCATGGAGGGGAAAATTTTGGGGTGTTTCTCGTGCTGCGGCGGGAAGCTGGGGGTGCTTCTCGTGTTGCGACGGGGACCTCAGGAACTCCCTGGGGTTGCTTCAGGGAAGTCAGGTCCCCTTTGTTGTTGGAAGGGGAACTTCCGGTTTCCTCTCGAGCCCTTCAATGTGCACAGGGTCTCCCCTCGAATTGAGTCCGTAAATTGTGTTCTCCTCTCCAAAGGGGACGGCTGTGTGAGGGAACTTTCTGAGTCGAATAAAGGGTGTCAAGTACCTTTTTGCCTTTCCAGAGGGAATGTGGTATTTCTCTTGAGATGCTGCATCGCCAAATTTCCTCATCTCGCATGGAGGGGATAATTTTGGGGTGTTTCTCGAGTTGCTGCGGGAAGCTGGGGGTGCTTCTCGAGTTGCGACGGGGACCTCAGGAACTCGCTCTTGTTGCTTCAGGGAAGTCAGGTCCCCTTTGGTATTTTAAGGGGAACTTCCGGTTTCCTCTCGAGCCCTTCAAGGTGCACAGGGGCTCCCTTCGAATTGCGTCCGTAAAGTGTCTTCTCCTCTCCAAAGTGGACGGCTGTGTCAGGGAACTTTCTGAGTCGAATAAAGCGTGTCAAGTACCTTTTTCCTTTCCAGAGGGAATGTGGTGTTTCTCGTGAGATGCTGCATCGACAAATTTCCTCATCTCACATGGAGGGGAAAATTTTGGGGTGTTTCTCGAGTTGCGGCGGGAAGTTGGGTGTGCTTCTCGAGTTGCGACGGGGACCTCAGGAACTCGCTGGGGTTGCTTCAGGGAAGTCAGGTCCCCTTTGGTGTTGGAAGGGGAACTTCCGGTTTCCTCTCGAGCCCTTCAGTGTGCACAGGGGCTCCTCTCGAATTGAGTCCGTAAAGTGTGTTCTCCTCTCCAAAGGGAACTGCTGTGTGAGGGAACGTTGTGAGTCGAATAAAGGGTTTCAATTACTTTTTTGCCTTTCCAGAGGGAATGTGGTATTTCTCGTGAGATGCTTCATCGCCAAATTTCCTCATCTCGCTTGGAGGGGATAATTTTGGGGTGTTTCTCGAGTGCGGCGGGAAGCTGGGGGTGCTTCTCGAGTTGCAACGGGGACCTCAGGAACTCGCTGGGGTTGCTTCAGGGAAGTCAGGTCCCCTTTGGAGTTGCAAGGGGAACTTCCGGTTTCCTCTCGATCCCTTCAATGTACAAAGGGGCTCCTCTCGAATTGAGTCCGTAAAGTGTGTTCTCCTCTCCAAAGGGGACGGCTGTGTGAGGGAACTTTCTGAGTCGAATAAAGGGAGTCAAGTACCTTTTGGCCTTTCCAGAGGGAATGTGGTATTTCTCTTGAGAGGCTGCATCGCCAAATTTCCTCATCTCGCATGGAGGGCATAATTTTGGGGTGAATCTCGAGTTGCGGCGGGAAGCTGGGTGTGCTACTCGAGTTGCGACGGGGACCTCAGGAACTCGCTGGGGTTGCTTCAGGGAAGTCAGGTCCCCTTTGTTCTTGGAAGGGGAACTTTCGGTTTCCTCTCGAGCCCTTCATTGTGCACAGAGGCTCCTCTCGAATTGAGTCCGTAAAGTGTGTTCTCCTCTCCAAAGTGGACGGCTGTGTGAGGGAACTTTAAGAGTAGAATAAAGGGTGTCAAGTACCTTTTTGACTTTCCAAGAGGGAATGTGGTATTTCTCGTGAGATGCTGCATCGCCAAATTTCCTCATCTGGCATGGAGGGGAGAATGTTCGGGTGTTTCTCGAATTGGGACGGGAAGCTGTGGGCGCTTCTTGAGTTGCGACGGGGACCTCAGGAACTCGCTGGGGTTGCTTCAGGGAAGTCAGGTCCCCTTTGGAGTTGGAAGGGGAACATCCGGTTTCCTCTCGAGCCCTTGAAAGTGCACAGGGGCTCCTCTCGAATTAAGTCCGTAAAGTGTGTTTTCCTCTCCAAAGGGGACGGCTCTGTGAGGGAACTTTCTGAGTCGAATAAAAGGTGTGAAGTAACTTTTTGCCTTTCCAGAGGGAATGTGGTATTTCTCGTGAGATGCTGCATCGCCAAATTTCCTCATCTCGCATGGAGGGGATAATTTTGGTGTGTTTCTCGAGTTGCGGCGGGAAGCTGGGGGTGCTTCTCGAGTTTCGACCAGGACCTCAGGAACTCGCTGGAGTTGCTTCAGGGAATTCAGGTCCCCTTTGGTGTTGGAAGGGGAACTTCCGGTTTCCTCTCGAGCCCTTCAATGGGCACAGGGGCTCCTCTCGAATTGAGTCCGTAAAGTGTTTTCTCCTCTCCAAAAGGGAAGGCTGTGTGAGGGAACTTTCTGAGTCGAATAAATGGTGTCAAGTACCTTTTTGCCTTTCCATAGGGAATGTGGTATTTCTCTTTAGATGCTGCATCGCCACATTTCCTCATCTCGCATGGAGGGGAGAATTTTGGGCTGTTTCTCAAGTTGCGGCGGGAAGCTGCGGGTGCTTCTCGAGTTGCGAAGGGGACCTCAGGAACTCCCTGGGGTTGCTTCAGGGAAGTCAGCTCCCCTTTGGATTTGGAAGGGGAACTTCCGGTCTCCCTCGAGCCCTTCAATGTGCACAGGGGCTCCTCTCGAATTGAGTCCGTAAAGTGTGTTCTCCCCTCCAAAGGGGACGGCTGTGTGAGGGAACTTTCTGAGTCGAATAAAGGGTGTGAAGTACCTTTTTGCCTTTACAGAGGGAATGTGGTATTTCTCGTGTGATGCTGCATCGCCAAATTTCCTCATCTCGCATGGAGTGGATAATTTTGGGGTGTTTCTCGAGTTGCGGCGGGAACCTGGGGGTGCTTCCCGAGTTGCGACGGGGACCTCAGGAACTCGCTGGGGTTGCTTCAGGGAAGTCAGGTCCCCTTTGGTGTTGGAAGGGGAACTTCCGGTTTCCTCTCGAGCCCTTCAATGTGCACAGGGGCTCCTCTCGAATTGAGTCCGTAAAGTGTGTTCTCCCCTCCAAAGGGGACGGCTGTGTGAGGGAACTTTCTGATCGAGTAAACGGGTCAAGTACCTTTTTGCCTTTCCAGAGGGAATGTGGTTTTTCTCGTGAGATGCTGCATCGCCAAATTTCCTCATCTCGCATGGAGGGGAGAATTTTGGTGTGTTTCTCGAGTTGCGGGGGGAAGCTGGGGGTGCTTCTCGAGTTGCGACGGGGACCTCAGGAACTCGCTGGGGTTGCTTCAGGGAAGTCAGGTCCCCTTTGGTGTTGGAAGGGGAACTTCCGGTTTCCTCTCGAGCCCTTCTATGTGCACAGGGGCTCCTCTCCAATTGAGTCCGTAAAGTGTGTTCTCCTCTCGAAAGGGGACGGCTGTGAAGGAACTTTCCGAATTGAATAAAGTGTGTCAAGTACCTTTTTGCCTTCCAGAGGGAATGTGGTATTTCTCGTGAGATGCTGCATCGCCAAATTTCCTCATCTCGCATGGAGGGGAGAATTTTGAGGTGTTTCTCGAGTTGCGGCGGAAAGCTGCGGGTGCTTCTCGAGTTGCGACGGGGACCTCAGGAACTCGTTGGGGTTGTTTCAGGGAAGTCAGGTCCCCTTTGGTGTTGGAAGGGGAACTTCCGGTTTCCTCTCGAGCCCTTCAATGGGCACAGGGGCTCCTCTCGAATTGAGTCCGTAAAGTGTGTTCTCCTCTCCAAATGGGTCAGCTGTGTAAGGGAACTTTCTGAGTCGAATAAAGGGTGTCAAGTACCTTTTTGCCTTTCCAGAGGGAATGTGGGATTTCTCGTGAGATGCTGCATCGCCAAATTTCCTCATCTCGCATGGAGGGGAAAATTTTGGGCTGTTTCTCGAGTTGAGGCTGGAAGCTGGGGGTGCTTCTCGAGTTGCGACGGGGACCCCAGGAACTCGCTGGGGTTGCTTCAGGGAAGTCAGTTCCCCTTTGGTGTTGGAAGGTGAACTACCGGTTTCCTCTCGAGCCCTTCAATGTGCACAGGGGCTCCTCTCGAATTGAGTCCGTAAAGTGTGATCTCCTCTCCAAAGGGGACGGCTGTGTGAGGGAACATTCTGAGTCGAATAAAGGGTGTCAAGTTCATTTTTGCCTTTCCAGAGGGAATGTGGTAATTCTCGTGAGATGCTGCATCGCCAAATTTCCTCATCTCGCATGGAGGGGATAATTTAGTGTGTTTCTCGAGTTGCGGCGGGAAGCTGGGGGTGCTTCTCGAGTTGCGACGGAGACCTCAGGAACTCGCTGGGGTTTCTTCAGGGAAGTCAGGTCCCCTTTGGTGTTGGAAGGGTAACTTCCGGTTTCCTCTCGAGCCTTTAAATATGCACAGGGGCTCCTCTCGAATTGAGTCCGTAAAGTGTGTTCTCCTCTCCAAAGGGGACGGCTGTGTGAGGGAACTTTCTGATTCGAATAAACGGTGTCAAGTACCTTTTTGCCTATTCGAGGGAATGTGGTTTTTCTCGTGGGATGCTGCATCGCCATATTTCCTCATCTCGCATGGAGGGGAGAATTTTGACCTGTTTCTCGAGTTGCGGCGGGAAGCTGGGGGTGCTTCTCGAGTTGCGACGGGGACCTCAGGAACTCGCTGTGGTTGCTTCAGCGAAGTCAGGTCCCCTTTGTGTTGGAAGGGTAACTTCCGGTTTCCTCTCGAGTCTTTAAATATGCACAGGGGCTCCTCTCGAATTGAGTCCGTAAAGTGTGTTCTCCTCTCCAAAGGGGACGGCTGTGGAGGGAACTTTTGATTCGAATAAAGGGTGTCAAGTACCTTTTTGCCTATCCGAGGGAATGTGGTTTTTCTCGTGGGATGCTGCATCGCCAAATTTCCTCATCTCGCGTGGAGGGGAGAATTTTGGCCTGTTTCTCATGTTGCGGCGGGAAGCTGGGGGTGCTTCTCGAGTTGCGACGGGGACCTCAGGAACTCGCTGGGGTTGCTTCAGCGAAGTCAGGTCCCCTTTGTGTTGGAAGGGGAACTTCCGGTTTCCTCTCGAGCCCTTCAATGTGCACAGGGGCTCCTCTCGAATTGAGTCCGTAAAGTGTGTTCTCCTCTCCAACGGGGACGGTTGTGTGAGGGAACTTTCTGAGTCGAATAAAGGGTGTCAAGTTCCTTTTTGCCTTTCCAGAGGGAATGTGGTATTTCTCGTGAGAGGCTGCATTGCCAAATTTCCTCATCTCGCATGGAGGTGAGAATTTTGGTGTGTTTCTCGAGTTGAGGCGGGAAGCTGGGGGTGCTTCTGGAGTTGCGACGGGGACCTCAGGAACTCGCTGGGGTTGCTTCAGGGAAGTCAGGTCTCCTTTGGTGTTGGAAGGGGAACTTCCGGTTTCCTCTCGAGACCTTCAATGTGCACAGGGGCTCCTCTCGAATTGAGTCCGTAAAGTGTGATCTCCTCTCCAAAGGGGATGGATGTGTGAGGGAACTTTCTGAGTCGAATAAAGGGTGTCAAGTACCTTTTTGCCTTTCCAGAGGGAATGTGGTATTTCTCGTGAGATGCTGCATCGCCAAATTTCCTCATCTCGCATGGAGGGGAGAATTTTGGGGTGTTTCTCGAGTTGCGGCGGGAAGCTGGGGGTGCTTCTCGAGTTGCTACGGGGACTTCAGGAACTCGCTGGGGTTGCTTCAGGGAAGTCAGTTCCCTTTGGTGTTGGAAGGGGAACTTCCGGTTTCCTCTCGAGCCCTTCAATGTTCACAGGGGCTCCTCTCGAATTGAGTCCGTAAAGTGTGTTGTCCTCTCCAAAGGGGACGGCTGTGTGAGCGAACTTTCTGAGTCGAATAAAGGGGTCAAGTACCTATTTTCCTTTAAAGAGGGAATGTGGTATTTCTCGTGAGATGCTGCATCGCCAAATTTCCTCATCTCGCATGGAGGGGAGAATTTTGGTGTGTTTCTCGAGTTGCGGGGGGAAGCGGGGGGTGCTTCTCGAGTTGCGATGGGGACCTCTGGAACTCGCTGGGGTTTCTTCAGGGAATTCAGGTCCCCTTTCGTGTTGGAAGGGGAACTTCCGGTTTCCTCTCGAGCCATTCAATGTGCACAGGGGCTCCTCTCCAATTGAATCCGTAAAGTGTGTTCTCCTCTCGAAAGGGGACGGCTGTGAAGGAACTTTCCGAATCGAATAAAGGGTGTCAAGTACCTTTTTGCCTTTCCAGAGGGAATGTGGTATTTCTCGTGAGATGCTGCATCGCCAAAAGTCCTCATCTCGCATGGAGTGGATAATTTTGGGGTGTTTCACGAGTTGCGGCGGGAACCTGGGGGTGCTTCCCGAGTTGCGACGGGGAGCTCAGGAACTCGCTGGGGTTGCTTCAGGGAAGTCAGGTCCCCTTTGGTGTTGGAAGGGGAACTTCCGGTTTCCTCTCGAGCCCTTCAATGTGCACAGGTTCTCCTCTCGAATTGAGTCCGTAAAGTGTGTTCTCCCCTCCAAAGGGGACGGCTGTGTGAGGGAACTTTCTGAGTCGAATAAAGGGTGTCAAGTACCTTTTTGCCTTTCCAGAGGGAATGTGGTATTTCTCGTGAGATGCTGCATCGCCAAATTTCCTCATCTCGCATGGAGGGGAGAATGTTGGGGTGTTTCTCGAGTTGGGGCGGGAAGCTAGGGGTGCTTCTCGAGTTGCGACGGGGACCTCAGGAACTCGCTGGGGTTGCTTCAGGGACGTCAGGTCCCCTTTGGAGTTGGAAGGGGAATATCCGGTTTCCTCTCGAGCCCTTGAATGTGCACAGGGGCTCCTCTCGAATTAAGTCCGTAAAGTGTGTTCTCCCCTCTAAAGGGGACGGCTGTGTGAGGGAACTTTCTGAGTCGAATAAAAGGTGTGAAGTACCTTTTTGCCTTTCAAGAGGGAATGTGGTATTTCTCGTGAGATGCTTCATCGCCAAATTTTCTCATCTCGCATGGAGGGGAGACTGTTGGGCTGTTTCTCGAGTTGCGGCGAGAAGCAGGGAGTGCTTCTCGAGTTGCGACGGGGACCTCAGGAACTCGCTGGGGTTTCTTCAGGGAATTCAGGTCCCCTTTGGTGTTGGAAGGGGAACTTCCTGTTTCCTCTCGAGCCCTTCAATGTGCACATGGTCTCCTCTCGAATTGAGTCCGTAAAGTGTGTTCTCCTTTCCAAAGGGGACGGCTGTGTGAGGGAACTTTCTGAGTCGAGTAAAGGGGTCAAGAGGGAATGTGGTATTTCTCGTGAGATGCTGCATCGCCAAATTTCCTCATCTCGCATGGAGGGGAGAATTTTGGAGTGTTTCTCGAGTTGCGGGGGGAAGCTGGGGGTGCTTCTCGAGTTGCGACGGTGACCTCAGGAACTCGCTGGGGTTGCTTCAGCGAAGTCAGGTCCCCATTGTGTTGGAAAGGGAACTTCCGGTTTCCTCTCGAGCCCTTCAATGTGCACAGGGGCTCCTCTCGAATTGAGTCCATAAAGTGTGTTCTCCTCTCCAACGGGGACGGCTGTGTGAGGGAAATTTCTGAGTCGAATAAAGCGTGTCAAGTACCTTTTTGCCTTTCCAGAGGGCATGTGGTATTTCTCGTGAGAGGCTGCATCGCCAAATTCCTCATCTCGCATGGAGGGGAGAATTTGGGGCTGTTTCTCGAGTTGCGGCTGGAAGCTGGGGGTGCTTCTCCAGTTGCGACGGGGACCCCAGGAACTCGCTGGGGTTGCTTCAGGGAAGTCAGGTCCCCTTTCGTGTTGGAAGGGGAACTTCCGGTTTCCTCTCGAGCCCTTCAATGTGCACAGGGGCTCCTCTCGAATTGAGTCCATAAAGTGTGATCTCCTCTCCAAAGGGGATGGCTGTGTGAGGGAAATTTCTGAGTCGAATAAAGGGTGTCAAGTACCTTTTTGCCTTTCCAGAGGGAATGTGGTATTTCTCGTGAGATGCTGCATCGCCAAATTTCCTCATCTCGCATGGAGGGGATAATTTTGGGGTGTTTCTCGAGTTGCGGCGGGAAGCTGGGGGTGCTTCTCGAGTTGCGACGGGGACCTCAGGAACTCGCTGGGGTTGCTTCAGGGAAGTCAGGTCCCCTTTGGTGTTGGAAGGGGAACTTCCGGTTTCCTCTCGAGCCCTTCAATGTGCACAGAGGCTCCTCTCGAATTGAGTCCGTAAAGTGTGTTCTCCTCTCCAAAACGGACGGCTGTGTGAGGGAACTTTCTGAGTCGAATAAGGGTGTCAAGTACCTTTTTGCCTTTCCAGAGGAAATGTGGTATTTCTCTTGAGATGGTGCATCGCCAAATTTCCTCATCTCGCATGGAGTGGAGAATTTTGGTGTGTTTCACGAGTTGCGGCGGGAAGCTGGGGGTGCTTCTCGAGATGCGACGGGGACCTCAGGAACTCCCTGGGGTTGCTTCAGGGAAGTCAGGTCCCCTTTGGTGTTTTAAGGGGAACTTACGGTTTCCTCTCGAGCCCTTCAATGCGCACAGGGGCTCCCCTCGAATTGACTCCGTAAAGTGTGTTTTCCTCTCCAAAGCGGACGGCTGTGTGAGGGAACTTTCTGAGTCGAATAAAGGGTGTCAAGTAACTTTTTGCCTTTCCAGAGGGAATGTGGTATTTCTCGTGAGATGCTGCATCGCCAAATTTCCTCATCTCGCATGGAGGGGAGAATTTTGGGCTGTTTCTCGACTTGCGGCGGGCAGCTTGGGTTGCTTCTCGAGTTGCGACGTGGACCTCAGGAACTCGTTCGGGTTTCTTCAGGGAATTCAGGTCCCCTTTGGTGTTGGAAGGGGAACTTCCTGTTTCCTCTCGAGCCCTTCAATGTGCACAGGGTCTCCTCTCGAATTGAGTCCGTAAAGTGTGTTCTCCTTTCCAAAGGGGACGGCTGTGTGAGGGAACTTTCTGAGTCGAGTAAAGGGGTCAAGTACCTTTTTGCCTTTCCAGAGGGAATGTGGTATTTCTCGTGAGATGCTGCATCGCCAAATTTCCGCATCTCGCATGGAGGGGAGAATTTTGGAGTGTTTCTCGAGTTGCGGGGGGAAGCTGGGGGTGCTTCTCGAGTTGCGACGGGGACCTCAGGCACTCGCTGGGGTTTCTTCAGGGAATTCTGGTCCCCTTTGGTGTTGGAAGGGGAACTTCCGGTTTCCTCTCGAGCCCTTCAATGTGCACAGGGGCTCCTCTCCAATTGATTCCGTAAAGTGTGTTCTCCTCTCGAAAGGGGACGGCTGTGAAGGAACTTTCCGAATCGAATAAAGGGTGTCAAGTACCTTTTTGCCTTCCAGAGGGAATGTGGTATTTCTCGTGAGATGCTGCATCACCAAATTTCCTCATCTCGCATGGAGGGGAGAATTTTGAGGTGTTTCTCGTGTTGCGGCTGGAAGCTGGGGGTGCTTCTCGAGTTACGTCGGGGACCCCAGGAACTCGCTGGGGTTGGTTCAGGGAAGTCAGTTCCCCTTTGGTTTTGGAAGGGGAACTTCCGGTTTCCTCTCGAGCCCTTCAATGTGCACAGGGGCTCCTCTCGAATTGAGTCCGTAAAGTGAGTTCTCCTCTCCAAAGGGAACGGCTGTGTGAGGGAACTTTCTGCGTCCAATAAAGGGTGTCAAGTACATTTTTGCCTTTCCAGAGGGAATATGGTATTTCTCTTGAGATGCTGCATGGCAAAATTTCCTCATCTCGCATGAAGTGGATAATTTTGGGGTGTTTCTCGAGTTGCGGCGGGAAGCTGGGGGTGCTTCTCAAGTTGCGACGGGGACTTCAGGAACTCGCTGGGGTAGCTTCAGGGAAGTTAAGTCCCTTTGGTGTTTTAAGGGGAACTTCCGGGTTTCTCTCGAACCCTACATTTTGCAAAGGGGCTCCCCTCGAAATGAGTCCGTAAAGTGTGTTCTCCTCTCCAAAGGTTACGGCTGTGTCAGGGAACTTTCTGAGTCAAAATAAGGGTGTCAAGTGCATTTTTGCCTTTCCAGAATGAATGTGGTATTTCTCGTGAGATGCTGCATCGCCAAATTTCCTCATCTCGCATGGAGGAGATAATTTTGGGGTGTTTCTCAAGTTGCGGCGGGAAGCTGGGGGTGCTTCTCGAGTTGCGACGGGGACGTCAGGAACTCGCTGGGGTTGCTTCAGGGAAGTTAGGTCGCTTTGGTGTTTTAAGGGGAACCTCCGGTTTTCTCTCGAACCCTCCATTTTGCACAGGGGCTCCCCTCGAATTGAGTCCGTAAAGTGTGTTCTCCTCTCCAAAGGGACGGCTGTGTCAGGGAACTTTCTGAGTCGAATAAAGGGTGTCAAGTACATTTTTGCCTTTCCAGAGGGAATGTGGTATTTCTCGTGAGATGTTGCATCGCCAAATTTCTTCATCTCGCATGGAGGGGATAATTTTGGGGTGTTTCTAAAGTTGCGGCGGGAAGCTGGGGGTGCTTCTCGAGTTGCGACGGGGACCTCAGGAACTCGCTGGGGTTGCTTCAGGGAAGTCAGGTCCCCTTTGGTGTTGGAAGGGGAACTTCCGGTCTCCTCTCGAGCCCTTCGATGTGCACAGGGGCTCCTCTCGAATTGAGTCCGTAAAGTGTGTTCTCCTCTCCAAAGGGGACGGCTGTGTGAGGGAACTTTCTGAGTCGAACAAAGGGTGTCAAGTAACTTTTTTCCTTTCCAGAGGGAATGTGGTATTTCTCGAGAGATGCTGCATCGCCACATTTCCTCTTCTCGCATGGAGGGGATAATTTTGTGGTGTTTCACGAGTTGCGGCCGGAAGCTGGGGGTGCTTCTCGAGTTGCGAAGGGTACCTCAGGAACTCGCTGGGGTTGCTTCAGGGAAGTTAGGTCTCTTTGGTGTTTTAAGGGGAACTTCCGGTTTTCTCTCGAACCCTCCATTTTGCACAGGGGCTCCCCTCGAATTGAGTCCGTAAAGTGTGTTCTCCTCTCCAAAGGGGATGGCTGTGTGAGGGAACTTTCTGAGTCGAATAAAGGGTGTCAAGTACCTTTTTGCCTTTCCAGAGGGAATGTGGTATTTCTCGTGAGATGCTGCATCGCCAAATTTCCTCATCTCGCATGGAGGGGATAATTTAGCGGTGTTTCTCGAGTTGCGGCGGGAAGCTGGGGGTGCTTCTGGAGTTGCGACGGGTACCTCAGGAACTCGCTGGGGGTGCTTCAGGGAAGTCAGGTCCCCTTTGTTGTTGGAAGGGGAACTTCCGGTTTCCTCTCCAGCCCTTCAATGTGCACAGGGGCTCCTCTCGAATTGAGTCCATAAAGTGTGTTCTCCTCTCCAAAGGGACGGCTCTGTGAGGGAACTTTCTGAGTCGAATAAAGGGTGTCAAGTACGTTATTTCCTTTCCAGAGGGAATGTGGTATTTCTCGTGAGATGCTGCATCGCCAAATTTCCTCATCTCGCATGGAGGGGATAATTTTGGGGTGTTTCTCGAGTTGCTGCGGGAAGCTGGGGGTGCTTCTGGAGTTGCGACGGGGACCTCAGGAACTCGCTGGGGTTGCTTCAGGGAAGTCAGGTCCCCTTTGGTGTTGGAAGGGGAACATCCGATTTCCTCCTGAGCCCTTCAATGTGCACAGGGGCTTCTCTCGAATTGAGTCCGTAAAGTGTGTTCTCCTCTCCAAAGGGGATGGCTGTGTGAGGGAACTTTCTGAGTCGAATAAAGGGTGTCAAGTACCTTTTTGCCTTTCCAGAGGGAATGTGGTATTTCTCGTGAGATGCTGCATCGCCAAATTTCCTCATCTCGCATGGAGGGGATAATTTTTGGGTGTTTCTCGAGTTGCGACGGGAAGCTGGCGGTGCTTCTCGAGTTGCGACGGGGACCTCAGGAACTCGCTGGGGTTGCTTCAGGGAAGTCAGGTCCCCTTTGGTGTTGGAAGGGGAACTTCCGGTTTCCTCTCGAGCCCTTCGATGTGCACAGGCGCTCCTCTCGAATTGAGTCCCTAAAGTGTGTTCTCCTCTCCAAAGGGGACGGCTCTGTGAGGGAACTTTCTGAGTCGAATAAAGGGTGTCAAGTACATTTTTTCCTTTCCAGAGGGAATGTGGTATTTCTCGTGAGATGCTGCATCTCCAAATTTCCTCATCTCGCATGTAGGGGATAATTTAGGGGTGTTTCTCGAGTTGCGGCGGGAAGCTGGGGGTGCTTCTCGAGTTGCGACGGGGACCTCAGGAACTCGCTGGGGTTGCTTCAGGGAAGTCAGGTCCCTTTGATGTTGGAAGGGGAACTTCCCGTTTCCTCTCGCGTCCTTAAATGTGCACAGGGGCTCAACTCGAGTTGAGTCCGTTAAGTATGTTCTCCTCTCCAAAGGGGACGGATGTGTGAGGGAACTTTCTGAGTCGAATAAAGGGTGTCAAGTACCTTTTTGCCTTTCAAGAGGGAATGTGGTATTTCTCTTGAGATGCTGCATCGCAAAATTTCCTCATTCGGCACGGAGGGGATAATTTTGAGGTTTTTCTCGATTTGCTGCCGGACCCTGGGTGTGCTTCTCGAGTTGCGACGGGGACCTCAGGAACTCACTGGTGTTGCTTCAGGGAAGTCAGGTCCCCTTTGGTGTTGGAAGGGGAACTTCCGGTTTCCTCTCGAGCTCTTAAATGTGCACAGCGGCTCATCTCGAATAGAGTCAATGAAATGTGCTCTCCTCTCAAAGGTGATGGCTGTGTGAGGTAACTTTCTGAGACGAATAAAGGTTGTCAAGTAACTTTTTTTCTATCAAGAGGGAATGTGGTATTTCTGTTGAGATGCTGCATCGCAAAATTTCCTCATCTCGCACGGAGGGGATAATTTTGGGGTGTTTCTCGAGTTGCAGCGGTCAGCTGGGGGTGCTTCTCAAGTTGCGACAGGGAACTCAGGAACTCGCTGGGGTTGCTTCAGGGAAGTCAGGTCCCCTTTGGTGTTGGAAGGGGAACTTGCGGTTTCCTCTCAAGCCCTTAAAAGTGCACAGGGGTCAACTCGAATTGAGTCCATAAAGTGTGTTCTCCTCTCCAAAGTGGAAGGCTGTGTGAGAGAACTTTCTGAGTGGAATAAAGGGTGTCAAGTACCTTTTTGCCTTTCAAGAGGGAATGTGGCATTTCTCTTGAGATGCTGCATCGCCAAATTTCCTCATCTCGTATGGAGGGGATAATTTTGGAGAGTTTCTCGAGTTGCAGCGGGAAGCTGGCGGTGCTTCTCGTGTTGCGACGGGGACCTCAGGAACTCGATGGGGTTGCTTCAGCGAAGTCAGGTCCCCTTTGGTGTTGGAAGGGGAACTTCCGGTTTCCTCTCGAGGCCTTAAATGTGCACAGGGAGTCATCTCGAATTGAGTCCATTAAGTGTGTTCTCCTCTCCAAAGGGGACGGCTGTGTGAGGGAACATTCTGAGTCGAATAAAGGGTGTCAAGTACCTTTTTGACTTTTTAGAGGGAATGTGGTATTTCTCTTGAGATGCTGCATCGCAAAATTTCCTCATCTCGCATTGAGGGGAAAATTTTGGTGTGGTTCTAGAGTTGCCACGGGCACTTCAGGAACTCACTGGGGTTGCTTCAGGGAAGTCAGGTCCGCATTGGTGTTCGAGGGGAACTCCGGTTTACTCTCGAGCCCTTATGTGCACAATGGTTCATCTCGAATTGAGTCCATAAAGTGTGTTCTCCTCTCTAAAGTGGACGGCTGTGTGATGGAATTTTTTGAGTCGAATAAAGTGTGTCAATTAGCTGTTTGCCTTTCAAGAGGGAATGTGGTATTTCTCTTGAGATGCTGCATTGCTAAATTTCCTCATCTTGCATGGAGGGGTAATTTTGGGGTGTTTCTCGAGTTGCGGCGGGAAGCTGGGGGTGCTTCTCGAGTTGCGACGGGGACCTCAGGAACTCGCTGGGGTTGCTTCAGGGAAGTCAGGTCCCCTTTGGTGTTGGAAGGGGAACGTCCGGGTTCCGCTCTAGCCCTTGAATGTGCAAAGGGGCTCATCTCGAATTGAGTCCATAAAGTTTGTTCTCCTCTCCAAAGGGGACGGCTGTGTGAGGGAATTTTCTGAGTCGAATAAAGGGTGTCAAGTACCTTTTTGCCTTTCAAGAGGGAATGTGTTATTTCTCTGCAGATGCTGCATCGCAACATTTCCTCTTCTGGCATGGAGGGGATATTTTGGGGTGTTTCTCGAGTTGCCACAGGAAGCTGGGGGTGCTTCTCGAGTTGCGATGGGGACCTCAGGGACTCGCTTGTGTTGCATCAGTGAAGTCAGGTCCGCATTGGTGTTGGAAGGGGAAATACGGTTTCCTCTCGAGCTCGTATGTGCACAATGGCTCAACTTGAATTGAGTCCATAAAGTGTGTTCTCCTCTCCAAAGTCGACTGCTGTGTGAGGGAACTTTCTGAGTCGAATAAAGGGTGTCAAGTAGCTTTTTGCCTTTCAAGAGGGAATGTGGTATTTCTCTTGAGATGCTTCATCGCAAAATTTCCTCATCTCGCATTGAGGGGATAATTTTGGGGTGTTTCTCAAGTTGCGGAGGGAAGCTGGGGTGCTTCTCGAGTGGCGACGGGGACCTCAGGAACTCGCTGGGGTTGCTTCAGGGAATTCAGGTAACCTTTGGTGTTGGAAGGGGAACTTCCGGTTTCCTCTCGAGCCCTTATGTGCACAGGGGTTCATCTCGAATTGAGTCCATAATGTGTGTTCTCCTCTCCAAAAGAAACGACTGTGTGAGGGAAATTTCTGAGTCGAATAAATGGTGTCAATTAGCTTTTTGCCTTTCAAAACCGAATGTGGTATTTCTCTTGAGATGCTGCATGGCAAAATTTCCTCATCGCACTGAGGGGTTAATTTTGAAGTGTTTCTCGAGTTGCGGCGGAAGCTGGAGGTGCTTCTCGAGTTGCGACGGGGACCTCAGGAACTCGCTGGGATTGCTTCAGGGAAGTCAGGACTCTTTTGTGTTTGAAGGGGAACTTCCGGTTTTCTCTCGAGCCCTTAAATGTGCACAGGGGCTCATCTCGAATTGAGTCCATAATGTGTGTTCTGCTCTCCAAAGGGAACGGCTGTGTGAGGGAACTTTCTGAGTCGAATAAAGGGTGTCAAGTACCTTTTGCCTTTCAAGAGGGAATGTGGTATTTCTCTTGAGATGCTGCATCGCAAAATTGCCTCATGCTGCATTGAGGGGATAATTTTGGTGTGTTTGTCGAGTTTCGGCGGGAAGATGGAGTTGCTTCTCGAATTGCGACGGGGACCTCATTAACTCACTGCGGTTGCTTCAGGGAAGTCAGGTCCCCTTTGGTGCTGGACTTGGAAATTCCGGTTTCCTCTCGAGCCCTTTAATGGGCACAGGGGCTCATCTCGAATTGAGTCCATAATGTGTGTTCTCCTCTCCAAAGGGAACGGCTGTGTGAGGGAACTTTCTGAGTCGAATAAAGGGTGTCAAGTACCTTTTGCCTTTCAAGAGGGAATGTGGTATTTCTCTTGAGATGCTGCATCGCAAAATTTCCTCATCTCGCATTGAGGGGATAATTTTGGGGTGGGTCTAGAGTTGCGACGGGGACTTCAGGAACTCGCTGGGGTTGCTTCAGGGAAGTCAGGTCCCGTTTGGTGTTCGAAGCGGAACTCCGGTTTTCTCTCGAGGCCTTATGTGCACAATGGTTCATCTCGAATTGAGTCCATAAAGTGTGTTCTCCTCTCCAAAGGGGACGGCTGTGTGAGGGAACTTTCTGAGTCGAATAAATGGTGTCAAGTACCTTTTAACTCGGATGACCATTATTTCTACTACTGTGGACAGGAATCCCTTAGAAGAAATGGAGTAGCCATCATGGTCAACAAAAGAGTCCGAAATGCAGTAGTTGGATGTAATCTTAAAAATGACAGGATGATTTCTGTTCGTTTCCAAGGCAAACCATTCAATATTACAGTAATCCAGGCCTATGCCCCAACCAGTAATGGTGAAAAAGCCGAAGTTAATCGGTTCTATGAAGACCTACAAGACATTTTAGAACTTACACCCAAAAAAGATTCCCTTTTCATTATAGCGACTAGAATGCAAAAGTAGGAAGTCAAGAAACACCTGGAGTAAGAGGCAAATTTGGCCTTGGTGCACGGAATGAAGCAGGGCAAAGCCTAATAGAGTTTTGTCAAGAGAATGCACTGGTCATAGCAAACACCCTCTTCCAACAACACAAGAGAAGACTCTACACATGGACATCACCAGATGGTCAACACCTAAATCAGATTGATTATATTCTTTGCAACCAATGATGGAGAAGCTGTATATAGTTAGCGAAAACAAGACCAGGAGCTGACTGTGGCTCAGATCATGAACTCCTTATTGCGAAGTTCAGACTTAAATTTAAGAAAGTAGGGGAAACCACTAGACCATGCAGATATGATCTTAATCAACTCCCTTATGATTATACAGTGGAAGTGAGAAATAGATTTAAGGGACTAGATCTGATTGATAGAGTGCCTGATGAACTCTGGACGGAGGTTCTTGACATTGTACAGGAGACAGGGACCAAGACCATCCCCATGGAAAAGAAATGCAAAAGAGCGAAATAGCTGTCTGAGGAGGCCTTACAAATAGCTGTGAAAAGAAGAGAGGCGAAAAGCGAAGGAGAAAAGGAAAAATTTAAGCATCTGAATGCAGAGTTCCAAAGAATAGCAAGGAGAGATAAGAAAGACTTCCTCAGTGATCAATGCAAAGAAATAGAGGAAAACAACAGAATAGGAAAAACAAGAGACCTCTTCAAGAAAATTAGAGATTCCAAGGGAACATTTCATGCAAAGATGGGCTCGATGAAGGACAGAAATGGTATGGACCTAACAGAAGCAGAAGATATTAAGAAGAGGTGGCAGGAATACACAGAAGAACTGTACAGAAAAGATCTTCACGACCAAGATAGTCACGATAATGTGATCACTGACCTGGAGCCAGACATCTTGGAATGTGAAGTCAAGGGGGCCTTAGAAAACATCACTACTAACAAAGCTAGTGGAGGTGATGGAATTCCAGTTGAGCTATTTCAAGTCTTGAAAGATGATGCTGTGAAAGTGCTGCACACAATATGCCAGCAGATTTGGAAAACTCAGCAATGGACACAGGACTGGAAGAGGTCAGTCTTCATTCCAATCCCAAAGAAAGGGAATGCCAAAGAATGTTCAAACTACCGGACAATTGCACTCATCTCACACGCTAGTAAAGTCATGCTCAAAATTCTCCAAGCCAGGCTTCAGCAGTATGTAAACCGTGAAATCCCAGATGTTCAAGCAGGTTTTAGAAAAGGCAGAGGCACTAGAGATCAAATTACAACATTCGCTGGATCATGGAGAAAGCAAGAGAGTTTCAGAAAAACATCTATTTCTGCTTCATTGACTATGCCAAAGCCTTTGACTGTGTCGATCACAATAAACTGTGGAACATTCTGAAAGAGATGGGAATCCCAGACCACCTGATCTGCCTCTTGAGAAACCTGTATGCAGGTCAGGAAGCAACTGTTAGAACTGGACATGGAACAACAGACTGGTTCCAAATAGGAAAAGGTGTACGTCAAGGTTGTATATAGTCACCTTGCTTATTTAACTTATATGCAGAGTACATCATGAGGAACGCTGGGCTGGAAGAAGCACAAGCTGGAATCAAGATTGCTGGGAGAAATATCAATAACCTCAGATATGCAGATGACACTACCCTTATGGCAGAAAGTGAAGAGGAACTCAAAAGCCTCTTGATGAAAGTGAAAGAGGAGAGTGAAAAGGTTGGCTTGAAGCTCAACATTCAGAAAACAAAGATCATGGCATCTGGTCCCATCACTTCATGGGAAATAGATGGAAAAACAGTGGAAACAGTGTCAGACTTTGTTTTTTTGGGCTCCAAAATCACTGCAGATGCTGATTGCAGCCAGGAAATTAAAAGACGCTTGCTGCTTGGAAGGAAAGTTATGACCAACCTTGATAGTATATTAAAAAGCAGAGACATTACTTTGCCAACCAAGGTCCGTCTAGTCAAGGCAATGGTTTTTCCCGTGGTCACGTATGGATGTGAGAGTTGGACTGTGAAGAAGGCTGATCGCCGAAGAATCGATGCTTTTGAACTGTGGTGTTGGAGAAGACTCTTGAGAGTCCCTTATACTGCAAGGAGATCCAACCAGTCCATTCTGAAGGAGATCAATCCTGGATGTTCATTGGAGGGACTGATGCTAAAGCTGAAACTGCAATACTTTGGCCACCTCATGCAACGAGTTGACTCACTGGAAAAGACTCTGATGCTGGGAAGGTTGGGGGCGGGAGGAGAAGGGGACAACGGAGAATGAGATGGCTGGATGGCATCACCGACTCTGTGGACATGAGTTTGAGTGTACTCCGGGAGTTGGTGATGGACAGGGAGGCCTGGCGTGCTGTGATTCATGGGGTCGCGGAGAGTCGGACACGACTGAGCGACTGAACTGAACTGAACCTTTTGGCCTTTCAAGAGGGAATGTGGTATCTCTCTAGAGATTCTGCATCGCAAAATTTCCTCATCTCGCATTGAGGGGATAGTTTAGGGGTGTTTCTCGAGTTGCGGCAGGGAACTGGGTGTGCTTCTCGAGGTGCGATGGGGACCTCAGGAACTTGCTGGGGTTGCTTCAGGGAAGTCAGGTCCCCTTTGGTGTTGGAAGGGGAACTTCCGGTTTCCTCTCGAGCCCTTAACTGTGCACAGGGTCTCATCTCGAATTAAGTCCATAAAGTGTGTTCTCCTCTTCAAAGGGGAAGGCTGTGTGAGGGAACTTTCTGAGTCGAATAAAGGGTGTCAAGTACCTTTTTGCCTCTCAAGAGGGAATGTGGTATTTCTCTTGAGATGCTGTATCGCAAAATTTTCTCATCTCGCATGGAGGGGATAATTTTGTGGTGTTTCTCGAGTTGCGGCGGGAAGCTGGGGGTGCTTCTCGAGTTGCGACGGGGACCTCAGGAACTCGCTCTGGTTGCTTCAGGGAAGTCAGGTCCCCTTTGGTGTTGGAAGGGGAACTTTCAGTTTCCTCTCGAGCCCTTAAATGTGCACAGGGGCTCATCTCGAATTGAGTCCATAAAGTGTGTCCTCCTCTCCAAAGGGGACGTCTGTGTGAGGGAACTTTCTGAGGCGAATAAAGGGTATCAAGTACCTTTTTGCCTTTCAAGAGGGAATGTGGTATTTCTCTTGAGATGCTGCATCGCAAAATTTTCTCATCTCGCATTAAGGGGATAATCTTGGGAGTTTCACGAGTTGCGGCGGGAAACTGGGGGTGCTTCTCGAGTTGCGATGGGGACCTCAGGAACTCACTGGGGTTGCTTCAGGGAAGTCAGGTCCCCTTTGGTGTTGGAAGGGGAACTTCCGGGTTCCTCTCGAGCCCTTAAATGTGAACAGGGGCTCATCTCGAATTGAGTCCATAAAGTGTGTTCTCCTCTCCAAAGGGGACGGCTGTGTGAGGGAACTTTCTGAGTCGAATAAAGGGTGTCAAGTATCTTTTTGCCTTTCAAGAGGGAATGTGGTAGTTCTCTTGAGATGCTGCATCGCAAAATTTCCTCATCTCGCATTGAGGGGTTAATTTTGTGGTGTTTCTCGAGTTGCGGCAGGAAGCTGGGGGTGCTTCTCGAGTTGCGATGGGGACCTCAGGAACTCGCTGGGGTTGCTTCAGGGATGTCAGGTCCCCTTTGGTTTTGGATGGGGAACATCCGGTTTCCTCTCGAGCCCCTAAATGTGAACAGGGGCTCATCTCGTGTTGAGTCCATAAAGTGTGTTCTCCTCTCCCAAAGGAATGGCTGTGTGAGGGAACTTTATGAGTCGAATAAAAGGTGTCAAGTACCTCTTTGCCTTTCAAGAGGAAATGTGGTATTTCTCTTGAGATTTTGCATCGCAAAATATCCTCATCTCTCACTGAGGGGATAATTTTTCGGTTTACTAGTGTTGCGGCAGGGTGCTTCTCGAGTTGCGATGGGGACCTCAGGAACTCGCTGGGGTTGCTTCAGGGAAGTCAGGTCCCCTTTGTTGTTGGAAGGGGAACTTCCGGTTTCCTCTCGAGCCCATAAATGTGCACAGGGGCTCATCTCGAATTGAGTCCGTAAAGTGTGTTCTCCTCTTCAAAGGGGACGGCTGTGTGAGGGAACTTTCTGAGTCGAGTAAAGGGTGTCAAGTACCTTTTTGCCTTTCAAGAGGGAATGTGGTATTTCTCTTGGGATGCTGCATCTCAAAATTTCCTCATCTCGCATGGAGGGGATAATTTTGGGGTGTATCTCGAGTTGCGGTGGGAAGCTTGGGGTGCTTTTCGAGTTGCGCCACGGACCTCAAGAACTCGCTGTTGTTGCTTCAAGAAAGTCAGGTCCCGTTTGGTGTTGGACGGGGAACTTCCGGTTTCCTTTTGAGCCCTTAAATGTGAACAGGGGCTCATCTCGAATTGAGTCCATAAAGTGTGTTATATTCTCCAAAGGGGACGGCTGTGTGAGGGAACTTTCTGAGTCGAATAAATGGTGTCAATTAACTTCTTGCCTTTCAAGAGGGAATGTGGTATTTCTCTTGAAATTCTGCATCGCAAAATTTCCTCATTTCGCATTGATGGGATAATTTTGTGGTGTTTCTCGAGTGGTGGCAGGAAGCTGGGGGTGCTTCTCGAGTTGCAACGGGGACCTCAGGAACTCGCTGGGGTTGTTTCAGGGAAGTCAGGTCCCCTTTGGTGTTGGAAGGGGAACTTCCGGTTTCCTCTCGAGCCGTTAAATGTGCACAGGGGCTCATCTGGAATTGAGTCCATAAAGTGTGTTCTCCTCTCCAAAGGGGACGGCTGTGTGAGGGAACGTTCTGAGTCGAATAAAGGGTGTCAAGGAACTTTTTGCCTTTCAAGAGGGAATGTGGTATTTCTCTTGAGATTCTGCATCGCAAAATTTCCTCCTTTCGCATTGATGGGATAATTTTGTTGTGTTTCTCGAGTTGCGGCGGGAAGCTGGGGGTACTTCTCGAGTTGAGACGGGGACCTCAGGAACACCCTGGTGTTGAAACAGGGAAGTCAGGTCCCCTTCAGTGTTGGAAGGGGAACTTCCGGTTTACTCTCAAGCCCTTAAATGTGAACAGGGGCTCATCTCGAATTGAGTCCATAAAATGTGTTTTCCTCTCCAATGGGGACGACTGTGTGAGGGAACTTTCTGAGTCGAATAAAGGGTGTCAAGAACCTTTTTGCCTTTCAAGAGGGAATGTGGTATTTCTCTTGAGATTCTGCATTGCAAAATTTCCTCCTCTCGCATTGAGCGGATAATTTTGTTTTGTTTCTCGAGTTGCGGCGGGAAGCTGGGGGTACTCCTCGAGTTGCGACGGGGACCTCAGGAACTTGCTTGGGTTGCCTCAGGGAAGTCAGGTCCCGTTATGTGTTGGACGTGGGACTTCCACTTTACTCTGGAGCCCTTAAATGTGAACAGGGGCTCATCTTAAATTGAGTCCATAAAGTGTGTTCTCCTCTCCAATCGGGACGGCTGTGTGAGGGAACTTTCTGAGTCGAATAAAGGGTGTCAAGGACATTTGTAACATTCAAGTCGGAATGTGGTATTTCTCTTGAGATTCTTGATCGCAAAATTTCCTCCTCTCGCATTGAGGGGTTATTTTTGTGGTTTTCTCGAGGTGCGGCGGAAGCTGGGGATACTTCTCTAGTTGCGACGTCTACCTTAGTAACTCTCTCAGGTTGCTTCATCGAAGTCAGCTCCCCTTTGCTGTTGGAAGGGGAACTTCCGCTTTGCTCTCGAGCCCTTCAATGTGAACAGGGACTCATCTCGAATTGAGTCCATAAAGTGTGTTCTCCTCTCCAATGGGGACAGCTGTGTGAAGGTACTTTCTCAGTCGAAAAAGGGTGTCAAGGACCTTTTTGCCTTGCAAGATGGAATGTGGTATTTCTCTTGAGATTCTGAATCGCAAAATTTCCTCCTCTTGCATTGAGGGCATAATTTTGTGGTGTAACTCGAGTTTCGGCGGGAAGCTGGCGGTACTTCTCGAGTTGCGACGGGGACCTCAGGAACACGCTCAGGTTGCTTCAGGGAAGTCAGGTCCCCTTTGGTGTTGGAAGTGGAACTTCCGGTTTACCCTCGAGCCCTTAAATATGATCAGGGGCTCATCTCGAATTGAGTCCATAAAGTGTGTTCTCCTCTCCAAAGGGGACGGCTGTATGAGGGAACTTTCTGAGTCGAATAAAGGGTGTCAAGTACCTTTTTGCCTTTCAAGAGCGAATGTGGTATTTCTCTTTAGATTCTGCATTGCAAATTTTCCTCATCTCGCATTGATGGAATAATATTTTGATGTTTCTCGGGTTACGGCGATAAGCTGGGGGTACTTCTCGCGTTATGACGGGGACCTAAGGAACTCGCTCGGTTTGCTTCAGGAAAGTCAGTTCCCCTTTCGTGTTGGAAGGGTTACTTCCGGTTTACTCTCTAGCCCTTAAATGGATGACGGGTATCTCCCGTGTCGGGGTCACCCGGCACCGCACCTGACTCGCACCCGGCTCACGTGTCAGCACTGTCAGGGTCGCCTGGGACCACCGTCTGGCCAAGTGTCAGCCTTTCGTGATCGCCTGTCACCAACACCAGCCTGCATATCAGCACCATCGGGGTCGCCCGGCACCATGTCCAGGCCGTGTGTCAGCCTAGTTGGTGTCACTAGGCATGACACTCGGGCCACCATCAGCCCCTTCTGGGTTGCCGGTACCACACCCAGGTGACGTCTCAACCCTGTCGGTGTCGCCCGGTACCATCCCCAGGTCACATGTTAACCCCTCAGGGTCTCCTGGCACCACCCCTGGGCCTCATGTCAGCCCTGTTGGAGTCACCTGGCACCACCACCGAACCGCATGCCAGCCCCACCTGGGTCGTCCGGCACTGCCCCCTGTCAGCGATTCAGCCACGTTGGGGGTCACCTGGCACCAAAACTGGGCCATGAGACATCGCAGTTGGAATCACACGGCACCACCCCCGGGCCGAGTGTCAGTGCTGCCAGGGTTTCCCAGCACCCATCCTGGGCCGCATTTCAGCATCATTGTAGTCACCCAGTGCCAACCAAGAGGCATGTCTCAACCCCATCGGGGTCACCAAGCACCGCCCCTGGGCCCCGTATCAGTGCCATCAGGGTCACCCGGCACCACCTCCGGGCCGAGTGTCAACCTTTTCAGGGCCACCAGGCAACATCCCCTGGCCGCATATCAGCATCCTGAGTCGCCCTGCGATGCCCCCGGGGCCATGATTCAGCGCTGTAGGGGTTGCATGGCAATGCTCCCAGCACACGTGTCACCACCGTCAGAGTAGCCCAGCACCACCCGCGGGCCGCATATCAGCACCGTCAAAGTCACCCGGCACCACCCCCAGGGCGCATGTCAACCTTGTCAGGGTCATCCGGCACCATCCCCAGTTTGCGTGTCAACCCCTCAGGGTCTCCAATCACTACCCCCGGGCAGCGTGCCAGCCCAGTCGGAGTCGCCCAGCACCACTGCCGAGCCACGTGCCAGCTCTATCTGGGTCGCCTGGCACTGACCCTGTCCGTGAGTCAGCCACATCGGGGTCACCCGGCAGCACAACTGGGCCGTGAGTCATTGACATTGGAGTCTCCCGGCAGTGCCCCCGGGCTGCATGTCAGCTACGTCGGAGTCGCCCAGAACCACCCTCAGGGCACTTGTCAGCATTGTCAGAGTCGCCTGGCACCACCCCTGGCCACATGTCAACCCTGTCAGAGTCACCATGCACCACCCCCAGGTCGTGTGTCAACCCCATCGAGGTCACCTGGCACCAACCCCGGGTCGCATGTGAACCCTATCAGGGTCACCCAGCGCCGCACCCGTGCCACATATGAGCACCGTCAGGATCGCCCAGGCACACCACAGGGCTGCATTTCAGCATCGTCAGAATTGCCTGTAGTGTCCCTGGCCCGCATGTCAGCACTGTCTGGGTCACCCGGGATCACTTTGGGGCGCGTGTCAACCCTTCGTGGTCGCCTGGCACTGACCCCAGCCCGCAGGTCAGCACCATCAGGATTGCCTGGCACCACCCCCGCGTCGTGTGGCCATGCCATTGGAGTCACCCGGCACCACCCCAGGGCCACATGTCAGCCCCATCAGGGTCGCCAGGGACCACACTCGGGTCACGTGTCAGTGCCATCCGGGTCTCTTGACACTGCCCCCGGACCACATGTCAGCACTCTCTTTGTCGCCTGGGACCACCCCCAGAGGACGTGTCAGCCCTTCATGGTCGCCTGGCATTGACCCCGGCCCACATGTCAGCACCATAAGGATCACCCAGCACCACCGCCAGGCCGCGTGTCAACCCCATCAGAGTCACCCTGCACCACCCCCAGGTCGTGTGTCAGCCCCATTGGAGTCGCCCGGCACCACCCTCAGGTCACATGTCAACCCCTCAGGATCTCCCAGCACCACCCCCGGGCCGCATGTCAGTCCAGTTGGAGTCGCCCGGCAACACCGCCGAGCCACGTGCCAGCCCCGACTGGGTCTCCTGGCACTGGCCCCTGTCCACAAGTCAACCGCATCGGGTTCACCCGGCACCGCTCCTGGGCCACGTTTGAGCGCTGTCGAAATCGCCCGGCCATGACCCCAGGCTGCATTTCAGTGTCGTCAGAAAGGCCCAGCAGTGCCCCCGGCCCACATGTCAGCACCGTTGGGGTCGCCTGGCACCACCCCCGGGCCACGTGTTAGTGTTGTGGGAGTCTCCCAGCACCAATCCCAGGTCGCCTGTCAACCCCATCGGATTCACCCGGCACCACCCCGTGACGCATGTCAACCCCATCGTGGTCACCCGGCACCGCCCACGGGCCACATGTCAGTGCCATCGGGGTCACCCGGCACCGCCCTTGGGCCGCATGTCAGCCCTGTCGGGGACGCCCAACACTGCCTCTGGGCCGTATGTCAGCCCCATCGGAGCTGCCCAGCACCATCCCCAGCCCGCATGTCCACCCCTTCGGGGTCACCAGGCACCGCCCTGGCCACGTGTCAGCCCCATTGGGGTCCCCAGGCACTGCCCCGTCCACGTGTCTAGCCCATTGGGGTCTCCCAGCACCACCCACAGGCCGCGTGTCAGCATTGTCAGTGTCACCTGGCTCTGCCCCCGGGCCACATTTCAGTGTCATCTGGGTCTCTTGGCACCGCCACCGGACCGGGTGTCAGCCCCATCTGAGTCGCCCGGCACCACCGGCGGGCTACATGGCACCCTCATCAGAGTCGCCCAGCACCACCCGCAGGTCACGTGTCAACCCTGTCAGGGTCACCCGGCACCAACTCCAGTTCAAGTGTGAACCCCGTTGGGGTCGTCCGGCTCCACCCCCGGGCCACGTATCAGCGCCATCAGGGTTTCTGGGCACCACACCTGGGCCGCATGTCAGGGTCGTAGGAGTCTCTTGGCACCACCCCCGAGCCATGTCTCAACCCCGTCAGTGTTGCCCAGCGCCACTTCGGGGCTGCGTGTCAGTGATGTCAGGGTTGCCCGGCACCAGCCCCTTGCCACGTGTCAACCCCTTCGGGGTCACCTGACACCACCCCTGGGCCGAGTTTCAGCGCCATTGGAGTCGCCCGGCTCCACCCCTGGGCCGCATGTCAACCCCATTGTGGTCGCCTAGCACCACCCCTAGGTCGTGTGTCAACCCCGTTGAGGTTGCCCGGAACCACCCCTGGGCCGTGTGTCAGCCCCATCAGAGTCGCCTGGCACCACCCCCCGGCCGCGTGTCAGCATTGTCGATGTCGCCCGGAACCACCCCCTGACCGCGTGTCAGCCTCATCAGTGTCACTTGGCACCACGCCCAGGCCGCATTTCAGTGTGGTCAGAATCGCCAGGCAGGGCACCCGGCCCACATGTCTGCCCCATTGGGTTTGCCCAGCACCACCCCCGGGCCATGTGTCAACCCCATCGGAGTCGCCCAGCACCACCCCCAGCCCACATGTCAGCACTGTCTAGGTCACCCGGGACCACCCCAGGGCCTTGTGTAAGCCCTTCATGGTCACCCAGCACTGACCCTGGCCTGCATGTCAGCAGCACCGTTAGGGTCATCTGGCACCACCCCCGGGTCGCGTGGCCACCCTGTTGGGGTCTCCTGGCACTGCCCCCAGGCCGCGATCCAGCCCCGTCCAGGTCGCCAGGCACCACACTCAGGCTGCATGTTAGCCCCGTCAGGGTCACCCGGCACCACCCCCGGGCCACACGTCACCCCCGTCGGGGTTGCCCAGCACTGCCCCCAGGCCACGTTGTCAGCATCGTCGGAGCCACCCGGTACCACCCCAGGCCACGTGTCAACCCCATCGGGGTCACCAGGCACCACCCATGGGCCAAGTGTCTGCACCTTTGGAGTCACCCGGTGCCACCTCCTGCTGCCTGTCAGAGCCAACAGGGTTCCCCGGCACCACACTGCAGGCCACGAATCAGCGCCATGGATTCACCCCGCATCACCCCCGGGCCTCAAGTCAGCATCTTCAGAGTCGCCCAGCTCCACCTCCGGGTAGTGTGTAAACCCTGTCGCGGTTGCCTGGCACCACCTCTGGGCCGCATGTTGGCATTGTCGGAGTCACCCGGCACCATCCCGTGACACATGTCAACCTTATCAGAGTCACCTGGCAAGGCAAATGGGCCACATGTAAGCCCCATCGGGGTCACCAGTCACCACCCTGTTGCGTGTCAGCATCGTGAAAACCACCCGGCATCACCCCCTAGCCTCATGTCAGTCCCATCGGGGTCACGCGGCACCGCACACGGGCCGTGTGCCAGCCCCATCAGGGTCGCCCGGCACTGCCCCCAGCCTGCGTGTCAGCCCTGTTGGGGTCTCCAGGCACTGCCCCGGCCACGTGTCAGCATCATCAGAACCACCCGGCACCACCCCCGAGTCTCATGTCAGCCCCATCGGAGTCGCCCGGCACCACTGGCAGGCTGCATGCCAGCCGCATCAGAGTCACCCGGCACCACCCGCAGGTCATGTGTCAACCCTGTCAGGGTCACCCGGCACCAAAACCAGTTCTAGTGTGAACCCCATCGGAGTCATCCGGCATCAACCCCAGGCCACGTGTCAGCACCGTCAGGGTATCCCAGGACCACTCCCAGGCTGCATGTCAGCATCGTGGGAGTATCCCGGCGCCACCCCCAAGCCACGTCTAAACCCCGTTAGTGTCAACCGGCGCCGCCCCCAGGCTGCATGTCAACACCTTCGGGGCCACCCAACACCATCCCTGGGCCACGTGTCAGTGTCCTTGGAGTCACCCGGCACCACCCCTGGGCCGAGTGTCATCGGCATTGGAGTCTCCCGGTACGACCCCTGGGCTGCATGTCAGCCCCATCGGAGTCGCCCAGCACCACCACCTATCCACGTGCCAGGCCTGTCTGGGTGGCCCGGCACTGCCCCTTGTCCGCAAGTCAGTGCCATCAGAGTCGCCCGGCACCGCACCACGGGAAACGTGTCAGCGCTGTTAGAGTCAACCGGCACTTCCCCTGGGCCACGTGTCAGCATTGTCAGTGTCTTCCGGAACCATCCCCGGGCTGCGTGTCAACCCCGTCGGGGTCACCCGGCACCAACCCCAGGTCGCGTGTCAACCCCGTCGGGGTCACCTGGCATCACCTGCAGGTCGTGTGTAAACCCTGTCGGGGTCTCCCGGCACCAACAATGGGTCGCATGTGAACCCCTTCGGTGTCTCCCGGCACCGCTCTCGAGCTGTGTGTCAGTGACGTCAGGGTCTCCTGGCACTGCTCCTGGGCCTCATGTCAGCATTGTCGGAGTCTCCTGGTGTCATAACCGAGCCGTGTCTTAACCACGTTGGGGTCGCCCGGTGCCACCCCTGGGCCACATGTCAGCACCTTCAGGGTCGCCCGGCACCACCACCGGGCTGCAAGTCAACCCCTTCATGGCCACCCAGCACCATCCCTGGGCCACGTGTCAGCATCCTCAGAGTCACCCGGTGCTGCCCCCAGGCCACGTGTCAGTGCCATAAGGGTCACTCGGCACTGCCCCCAGCGTGCGTATCACCACGGTCTGAGTTGCCCGGCACCACCCCCAGGCCACATGTCAGCACCATCCAAGTCAGGAGACACCACCCCCAGGACGGGTGTCAACCACGTCGGGATCGCCCGGCACCACCCCCAAGCCGCATGTCAGCCCCATTGGGGTCATCCAACACCACCCCTGGGCCACGTTTCAGTCCCGTCGGGGTCTCCCGTCAATGCCCCCGGCCGACATGTCGGCACTGGCTGGGATGCCCAGGACCACCCCCGGGCAGCGGGTCAACTCTTTGTGGAAGCCTGGCACCGACCCTATCCTGCAGTTCAGCACTGTCGGGGTCGCCTGGCATCCCCCCAGGTAGTATGGCCACCCCGTTGGGGTCGCCCAGCACCACCCCAGGGCTATGTGTCAGCCCCGTAGGGGTTGCCCAACACCAACACTGGGCAACGTGTCAGCCCTGTCGGGGTCTCCCGGCACCACCCCCAGGCCGCGTTTCAGTGTGGTTGGAGTCGCCCGGCAACACCCCCAGGTCCCGTGTCAACTCCGTTGGGGTTGGCCGGCACCACCCCCAGTCCGCGAGTCAGCCCCATTGGGTTCACCCAGCACCACAACCGGGCCGCATGTCTGCGCCTTAGAGGTCGCCCGGCCACCACCCCCGGGCAGCATATCAGTTTCATCAGTCTCCCAGCAGCGCCCTTGGCCCTCATGTCAGCCCCGTCTGGGTCGCCCAGCACCACCCCCAGGCCGCATTTCAGCGTTGTCGGAGTCCCCTGGCAACACCCCCAGTTCACATATCAACCCTGTCGCGGTAGCCCGGCACCACCCCCGGGGCCGTGTCAGCCCCGTCGGAGTCGCCCAGCATCATGGCCGGGCTGCGTGCCAGCCCAGTCTGGGTCACACGGCACCGCTCCATCTGCAAGTAATCCCTGTCGGGGTCACCCAGCACCACGACCAGGCCACGACTTATCGCCATTGGACTCACCCAGCACCACCCCCGGGCCGCGTGTCAGATCCGTCAGAGTCACTTGGAACCGTCCCCATGCCATGTGTCAGCGTCGTCAGAATCGACCAGCAGAGCCCCTGGCCTTCATGTCAGCCCCATCGGGGTCACCCGAAACCACCCACAGGCCACGTGTCAGCCCCATCGGGGTCGCCCAGCACTGCTCCCAGCTGGCATGTCAGCATTGTCTGGGTTGCCCAGGACGTGTGTCACCACCATCAGAGTCGCCCGGCACAAACCCCGGGCCGCCGGTTAGTGCCATGGGAGTCGCTTGGCAACACCCCAGGGCCGCATGTCAGCGTTGTTGGAATCACCCAGCGCCACACCCGGGGCCGTGTCAGCCACATCAGAGATGCTCGGCACCACTGCTGGGCCATGTTCCAGCCCCTTTGGGGTCGCCCAGCACTGCCCCCGGTCTGTGAGTCACCACCTTTGGGGTCACCCAGCATCACCCCCGGGGCGCATGTCAGCATCGACAGAATGGCCTGGCACCACCACAAAGCCATGTGTCAGCCCCGTCGGGATCTCTCGACATGAAACCCTAGGCCATATGTCAAGCCCGTAGGGTCAACCGGTACAGCGCGCGGGAAGGGTGTCAGCGCAGTCGTGTAATCACATGTTATCATCTGTTATCACATGTAATCACATGTAATCGTGTGTTATCACGTGTTATCGTATGTAGTCGCATGTTATCGTATGTTGTCACATGTTATCGTATGTTGTCACATGTTTCCGTATATTATCGCATGAAATCACAATTTATGCTATGTAATCACATGTTATCGTATGTTATCACATGCTATCGTGTGTTTTCACATGTTACAGTAAACTATCGCATGTAATCACATGTTATCGTATGTGATCACATGTTATCATATGTAACCGCATGTAATCACGTGTTACTGTGCAATCACGTGTTATCATATGCGATCACATGTAATCATATGTTATCGTATGTTATCACATGTTATTGTACGTAATGACGTATTATCCTATGTTATCACGTGTTATCGTTGGTGATCGCATGTTATCGTGTGTAATCCCATGTTACCGTAAGTAATCACATGTAACCACATGTTATCGTGTGTTATCACGTGTTATAGTATGTTATCGCATGTTAAAATGGGTAATCACGTGTTATCATTTGTTATCACATTTATCGTGTGTAATCGCATGCAATCATATGTTATCATTTATAATCACATGTTATCACATGTTTTATATCGCATGTTATTGTGTGTGATGGCATGTGATCCTATGATATCGTATATGATCACAGGTATTCATATGTTATCGTATGTTATCACAGGTTATTGTGTTTAATCTCGTATTATCGTTTGTTATCACCTGTTATCATTTGTGACAACATATTTTTGTGTGTAATCACGTTACAGTATGTAATCACATGTTACCTTATGATATCACATGTAAGCACATGTTATCGTATGTTATAGCATGAAATCACATGTTATCGTGTGTTATTGTATGTTATCACATGTTATCACATATTAATATGTGTCATTGTATGTTATCGTTTGTCATCTTATATTTTCCCATGTTATCGCATGTCATCACATATTACGTATGTTATCACATGTTACGGTGTGAAATCACGTGTTATCATTTTCATCACATGTAATCACATGTTATCGTGTGTTATCACGTGTTTTCGTATGTTATCACATGTTATCTCATATAATCATATGTTATGGTACTTTATCATATGTCATCACGTGTTATTGTATGTTATCACCTGTAATCACATGTTATCATAGGTTATCACATGTTATTGTGTGTTAGCACGTGTTATCGTATGTTATCGCATGCAATCATAATTTATCATATGTAATCATGTGTTATCTTATGTTATCGTGTGTTATCACCTGTAATCATATGTTATCATATGTAGTCGCATGTTATCATATGTTATAACATGTTATCTTATGTAATCACATGCTATCATTTGGTATATGTTATCACATGTTATCGTGATATATTGCATGTTATCACATATCGTGTGTAATCGAATGTGAGATCATATTAAATCGTACATTATCGCATGTTATCGCATATTATCGAATGTTATCACATGTTATCGTGTGGAATCAGATGTTATCATTTGTTATTATATATTATCGTGTGTTATCGTATGTTATCACGTGTCATCGTATGTTCTAACCTGTAATCACATGTTATCATATGTAGTCGCATGTTATCGTATGTTATCACGTGTAATCACATGTTATCGTGTGTTACAACGAGTTCTCAGGTTAACGTGTGTTATCCCATGCAATCATATGTTATCGTATGTAATCGCGTGTCATCATATGTTATCACGTGCAATCACATGTTATCGTTCGTAATCACATGTTATCGTATGTTACCACATGTAATCACATTTTATCTATCGCATGTTATTGTGTGTAATCTCATTTGATCCTATATTATCGTATATGATCACATGTATTCACATGTTATCGTATGTTATCATATGTTATTGTGTTTAATCACGTATTATCGTTGGTTATCACGTGTTGTCATTTGTAATCACATCTTTTCGTGTGTAATCACATGTTACCGTATGTAATCACATGTTACCTTATAATATCAAATGTACTCACATGTCATCTTTTATTATCGCATGTTATCACATGTTACCATGTGTAATCGGGTGTTATCATTTGTTATGACATGTAATCGCATGTAATCATATGTTATCGTATGTCAACACGTTCTATTGTATATTATCACCTCTAATCACATGTTATCGTATGTTACCACATGTTTTCGTGTTTTTGCACGTGTTTTCATATATCATCAAGTGTTATCGCATGTTATCGCAAGAAATCACATGTTGTCGTGTCTTATTGTATGTTATCACATGTTAATATGTATGCTATCGTTTGTCATCTTATATGATCGCATGTTATGGCATATTATCGCGTGTTATCACGTGTTATCGTATGTTATCACCTGTAATCACATGTTATCATATATAGTCTCATGTTATCTTATGTTATCACGTGTAATCACATGTTATCATGTGTTACAACGAGGTTTCATATGTTATCGTGGTTATCCAATGAAATCATATGTTATCGTATGTAATCGAGTGTCATCGGATGTTATCACGTGCAATCAAATGTTGTCGTTCGTAGTCACCTGTTATCGTATGTTACCACATGTAATCCCATGTTATCTATTGCATGTTATCTTGTGTGATCGCATGTGATCCTATATTATCGTCTATGATCACATGTATTCATATGTTATCGTATGTTTTCACATTTTATTGTGTCTAATCGAGTATTATCGTTTGTTATCACGTCTTATTTGTGATAACATGTTTTCGTGTGTAATCACATGTTACCATATGTAATCACATGTTACCATATGATATCCTATGTAATCACTTGTTATCGTATGTTATCGCATGAGGTCACATGTTATCGTGTGTTATTCTATGTTATCCCATGTTATCACATATTAACATGTATGTTCTCATTTGCCATCTTATATTATCGCATGTTATCGTATGTTATCACATGTTACCGTGTGTAATCACGTGTTATCATTTGTTATCACATGTAATCATACGTTATCATACGTTATCATATTTCATCACGTGTTATTTTATGTTACCACCTGTAATCACATGTTATCATATGTTATCACATGTTATCGTGTTTAAGCACTTGTTTTTATATGTCATCAAGTGTTATCGTATGTTATCGCATGAAATCACATGTTATCACATATTAACATGTATGTTAACGTTTGTCATCTTATATTATCGCATGTTATCACATATTATCCTATGTAATCACATGTTATCGTGTTTTATGACGTGTTTTCCCATGCAATCATACCTTATCATATGTTATCTCATGTTATCATATTTAATCGCGTGTTATCGTATGTTATCAACTGGAATCATGTGTGATCGCATGTGATCCTATGTTATCGTATGTGCTCACATGTTATCGCATTTAAAACATATTATCGTATGTTATCATGTGTTTTCACATGTCATCATATGTTACCACATGTTATCGTGTGTAATCAAATGTTATCATATGTAATCACATATTATCGTCTGTAATCACATGCTATCGTATATAATCACAGGTTATCGTATTTTATCGCCTGTGATCACATGTTATCGTATGTCATCACATGTAATCACATGTTATCATATATTATTGCGTGTAATAACGGGTTATCATGTGTAATTACGTTATCATATGTAATCACGTGTTCTCCTTTTTGATCACCTGTTATCGTTTGTGATCGCATGTTATCGTGCGTAAGCTCAGGTTACCGTATGTAATCACATGTAACCACATGTTATCTTGTGTTATCACGTGTTATCGTATGTTATCTTATGTTATCGCATGCAATTATGTTATCGTATGTAATCAAGTGTTATGTTATCACCTGTAATCACATGTTATCTTCTGTAGTGGCATGTTATCATTTGTTATCACATGTAATCATATGTTATCACAGGTTATCACATGTTATCATGTGTAATATCATGTTATCAGTTATCGTATGTTATCACATGTTGTCCTATGTTATCGCATGTAAGAATATGTTATAGTATGTAGTCGCATGTTATCACGTGTAATCACATGTTATCGTATGTAATCACGTGTTATTCTATGCTATCATATGTAATCGTGTGTTATCGTCTGTTATCCTATATAATAACATGTAATCTCATGTAATCACATGTTATCGCATGTTATCGCATGTGATCACGTGTTATCGTGTGTAATCAAATGTTTTCGTGTGTAATCACGTAACTGTATATTATCGCATGTTATCCTATGTAATCACATGTTATCCTATGTTATCACATGTGATTCTGTTTTATCGTATGTTGTCGTGTGTAATCATGTGTTATCACGTTATCGTATGTAGTCGCATGTTATCACATGTTATCGTCTTTTGTCATATGTAGTTACATTTTATCGTATGTTATCACATATGGTCACATGTTATCGCATGTTTCCACCTGTAATCACGTGTTATCGTATATTATCACACTTAATGACGTGTTATCGTATATAATCACATGTTATCATATGCTATCTCGTGTTATCACATGTAATCACCTATTAACAAATTTTGTCATATGTTATAGCATGTTATCGCATGTTAACATATGTTTTCACCTGTTACAGTATGTTATCGCCAGTGTTCGCATGTTATCGTGTATGATCAACTGTTATATGATCACATATTTTCGTTTGATATCACATGTTACCGTATGATATCACATGTAATCACATGTTATCGTATGTAATCACATGATATCGTATGCAGGCTCATGTTACCATATGTAATCACATGTTACCGTATGTCATTACATGTTATCATATTCTTATGTTATCGTATGTTATCACAGGAATCACATGTGATTACATGTTTATCGTGTGTGATCACATGTTTTCGTATGTTATCACTTGTTATAGTGTGCAATCACGTGTTATCGTGTGTAATCACATGTTATCATATATAATCACATTTTATCATGTGTAGTCGCTTGCTATTGTATGTAATCACATGTTATCGTATTTTATCGCCTGTTATCACATGTTATCCTATGTAATCACATGAAACCATATGTAATCGCATGTTGCCATTTGTCATTACATGTTATCGCATGTTATCATATGTTATCGTGTGTAATCACGTTATCGTTTGTTATCATGTAATCACATATTATCGTGTTTTATCACGTTTTATCATGTTATCGCATGTAATTATATGTTATGTTATCGTATGTTATCATATGTAATCACATGTTATCCTATGTTACCACATGTAATCACATGTTATCTTATGTGATCACATTTTATCTTGTGTGATCCCATGCTATCGTGTATGATCCCATGTTATCGTGTATGATCCCGTGTTATCCTATGCTATCACATGTAATCGTGTGTAATCGCATGTTATCGTATGTCGTCTCATATATCGCATCTAATAGTATGTTATCGCATGTTATCACGTGTTATCCTGTGTAATCACATGTTATCATATGTTATCACATGTTATCATGCGTAATAACGTGTTATACTTTTTTATCACGTGTTATCATTTGTGATCGCATGTTATCGTCTGTAATTCCATGTTACCTTATGTAATCACATGTAACCACGTGTTATCACGTGCTATCGTGTGTTATTGCATGTTATCTTTTGTTATCACATTTGTCGTGTATTATCACGTGTTTTTGTATGTTATCGTATGTTATCGCATGCAATCATATGTTATCATATGTAATCACGTTTTATCGTATGTTATCACCTGTAATCTCATGTTATCACATGTAGTCGCATGTTATCGTGCTGTATTCTATGTTATCACATATTATACTGTGTAATCGAATGTGATTGCATCTCATTGTATATTATCGCATATTATCGTATGTTATCGCGTGTTATCCTGTGTTATCTCGTGTTATCCTGTGTTATCTCGTGTTATCCTGTGTTATCGCGTGTAGTCACCTGTTATCGTATGTAATCACATGCTTTCATATGTAGTCGCATGTTATCGTATATAATCACATGTTATCGTGTGTTATCACGTGTTTTCGTGTGTTATCACGTGTTTCCGTGTGTTATCCTGTGTTATCGCATGCAATCATATGTTATCGTATGTAATCACATGTAATCGCATGTGATCACGTGTTATCATATGTTATCAGGATTCAATCACATTTTACCATATGCTATCTTATGTTATCTTATGTTATCGCATGTAATCACATGTTATGGTCTGTTTCACAAGTACTCACATGTTTCCGTATGTTATGATATGTTATCACATGTAATCGTATGTAATGACATGTTATCGTGTGTTTCGTATGTTACCACATGTAGTCGCATGTGATCACATGTTATCAAATGTTGTCGTATGTTATCACATGTCATCGTATGTTATCACATGTCATCATGTGTTTCGCATGTTTTTTAAGAGAACTATCTTATAGATTTATTAATGAAAAATACTTTACAAAAACAATATGTTTGGCCCTAAAATAGTTCAGCTGACTCTGAGGGTTTACAGCGGCGACTTAGCAAGTGGCAGTAATGGCTGTGCTGCTGAGGACAGGAAGGTATATTAGTTTGCCTGACTCCCATCTGTTCTGAAGAGTAAATGTTATGTTGGCAGCCTCACATTCTAGCCGCTGATTTGGGGGCTGAGGGAAGGCCGACAGTCTGGGCAGGTGGGTTAACCTGAATGATGTTGTCAGGACCAAGACCTGTGGGCTACATGTCCAGACCTCCAAGGATGAGGGATGGAGAAGACAGAAGGTCGGATAATAGGGATAGGTGGATAAAACAAAGCACAGAAGTTGGTAATATAACAGGGAACAGAATATGCGGGCTTAGAGTATTCAAGAATAAAATGGTGACCCTAAGATCCTAAGGAATGGCTAGTGTCCAGAGTAACATGGATTCATCTTTAAAGTGGATCAAATAAAACCCTAAACAGCAGCTGCTTCCTTTTGCTAGGTGAATGGAAATTGGAGTTTCCAAATATTCCCTCAAAGAGCCAGGTCTCCTTAGGGCTTCCTGGAACCCCTGGGAGAAATTGCCAGCTCTGTGTTGACATAAGACTTGCACAACCTTGGCAAGGATGCAGGGTACCAACTCTGCTGCAGTACAGTTTAACAGAGAAAGCTGTGGCTCCAGGAGAGGAAAGGGGTGACCCTTACCACCTGCTGTGCTGCAGGGCTCTAGCCCTGACCTGTTCTCTGCCAGGGGCATCTGATAGGACAAACAGAAACTCCTCTCTCCCTGTCCTCCTGTGCCTAGACGGCAGGGCATAACTGCTTTGCCTCCAGTCATCATCTGGGGGCATATCTACTCTTCGAGGACCAGGGGCTCAAAACCCTGGAACAGGACCTGAATTCCAAGCTGACCTCAAGTGTACACAAAGACTGCTTGATGGTGGTGGCACAGACACAGGATGAACAACAAGAGGGTGGGAGGGTGAATGGAAAAGATCACCCCAGGACTGAGCATGAGGAACCTGAAGGCCCTGGTGTCTTTCTGGTAGTGTGGCAGTGTGGGTTAGCTGAGGCTTGCACCCTGAAGTAGTCAGGAATCTGGCCCCAGTATGCTGGTTGGCCTCTGACCATGGTCCCCGGGATGCATCTGTTCTGGAATGATGGGGGAGACTCTGGTAGTTCAAAGTCCTTCCTGTGTACTTGACCCCTTCGGTAGTTTAACCCCTATCACACATAGCCAGAAACTGCTGGACACGCCTCGAAGTTCCTGGGGATCTATGGGGATCCCCTGCCATGCTGGGCATCAAGACAGCTGGTGTTATCCTAAATTATCACATGTTATCGTGTGTTATCACGTTATAACATGTTATTACATGTTATCATCTGTTATCACATGTAATCGTCTGTTATCATATGTTATCGTCTGTTACCACATATTATCAGGTGTTATCACGTGTTATCGTATGTTTCACATGGTTTCATATTTTATCACTTGTTATCGTATGTTATCATATGTTATCACGTTATTGTGAGTTTCGCATGATATAGTATGTTTCACATGTTATCGTATGTTACGTATGTTATCATATGTTACCGCATGTTGTCATATGTTATCGTATATTTTCATATGCTATTGCAGATTATTGTATGTTGAAATATGTTATTGTTCTCCCATATTGTATGTTATCACATGCTATCATATGTTATCATATGTTAGCACATGCTCTCATATGTTATGGCATGTTATCGTGTGTTATCACATGCTATCATATGTTATGGCGTGTTATCATGTTTTATCACATGCTATCATATGTTATTGAGTGTTATCGTATGTTATTGTGTGTTATCACATGTTATTGCATGTTGTCACATGTTATCCTGTTTTATTGTATGTTATCTTATGTTATCATATTTTTATATATTCTCTATGTTATTACATGTATGTTATTGGATTTAACGTATGTTATCGCATACTATTGCATGTTGTCACATATTATCGTATGTTATCCTATGTTGTTGCATGTTGTCATGTGTTATCATGAATCATCACATGCTATTGTATCTTATCACAAGTTTCTCCATTTTATTACATGTTATCGTGTGTTCTTGTATGTTATGGTGTGTTATTGTATGTCATCGTGTTTTATCGTGTATTATCATTTGTTACCATATGTCACTGTATGTTATTACATGTTATTGTTTGTTATCGCATTTTATCGAAAGTTAGCACATGTTAATATGTGTTATTGACTGTTATCATATGATGTCATGTTATTGTATGTTATCATATATTGTATGTTATTGTATAAATTGTGTTATCGTATATTATCACCTATCATATTTTAACATATGTCATCACATTTCTTTGATCTTCTTGAGGGCGGTAGGCATACTAAAACTGTGAGGTATCATCTCAGCTCACAAGCAGTAGCATTCTGGGTGTGATCCCGCATCCCCTGATTGTAGGCCACATTGTGCCTGTTTCTCGTTGTGCATTGCTTAAACAGTGCTGTCAAACAACATATGCACCATGTACACAAAAGCTCTTCACATATATCTGACAGAGTTCTCAGTGCTCTACTCAAGACCTGTTAAGTTTGGAGACAACAGAGCTCACATCTTTCCAAGTAGCCCTGCGGCTTAGATTGCATTAAAAGGCAATACCACAGGTAAGCCTAGGAAGGGGCAGAGTTATGTCTGACACACTTCCTCAGCCTGATCCTTCAAGGGAACCTACGCTGTGAGCTAGGAAAGCGTTTTAAGTCTCGGAAAGTGAAAGGGACATGCAGGCCTCGGACCCGGAAATATGGGTGCTTTGAGCAAATCTCAGCGTCTCCCAGTGTTAAAGCAAACTCCTCTTTGCCAAACAGAGCTTTCCAATGCAGGCCCATAGGCTGCCTCTGCATCTGCGAAGGAAGCTCTCTAATCCCGCTTCCTCCGAAATCTGCTTCAACCTGAGTGAAAAGTCCTTGGAGAAATCTTTCCTCAGGGGCAGATTCTCCTGTGCCTGGGGAAGAGGGAAGGGCACCACACTCCCAAGGAAAGGCCAGACACACTCCACATGTCTTTGCTTTTCCTGAGGGTGGCAGGGAGCCAAAAATTATGAGCTAGCTTCTCAGCTGATACGCAGGCGCATTCTGGATGTGATCCCGCATCCCGTGCCTCGAGCCCCATGGTGCCTGTTTCTATCTGTGCGTCACATAAACAGTGCGGCCAAGCAACGTCTTCACCATATACACAAAAGCGCTTCCCTTCCATCTGACACAGTCCTCAATATATCTGCTCTAGAAATCATAAGTTTGGAGACAACCGAGCCGAACCTCCTTTCCAAGGAGTCCTGAGGCTTAGATTGCATTGAATGGCAATACCACAGGGAAGCCTAGGAAAGGGCTGAGTCATGTCGAACACACTTCCTCAGCTTGCTCCTTTAAGGGAAGCAATGCTGTGAGCTAGGAAAACCTTTTCAAGCTCGGAAAGTGTACGAGAGATGCAGGCCTCGGACCCGGAAATATCGGTGCTTTGAGCAAATCTCAGCATCTCACAGTGTCAAAGCGAACTCCCTTCTGCCGAATAGAGATTTCCAATGCAGGTCGGTCGGCTGCCTCTGCATTTGCGAAGGAAGCTCTCTAATCCCGGTTCCTGCGAAATCTGCTTCTCAGGCTGAGTGACTATCAGTGGGTACAGTCTTTCCTCTGGGGCAGTTTCTCCTGTGCCTGGGGCTGCCGGAAGGGCACCACACTCACAGGAATAGGCCAAACACACCCCACATGTCTTTGCTCCTCTTGAGAGCTGCAGGCAACCTCAAACTCTCAGGAAGCTACTCGGCTTAGAGGAAGAAGCACTCTGGCTGGGATCTTGCATTCTCTGCCTGGAGGCCCATGGTGCCTGTTTCTCTCTGTACACTGCTACAAGAGAGCGGCCAGGCAACACCTTCCCCATCTACCGTTCTGCTCTTCCCTTCCATCTGACAGAGTTCTCACTGCTCTACTCTAGACCTAGGAAGTTTGGAGTCAACCGGGCTCCTCCTCCTGTGCAAGTAGTCCTGGGGCCTAGATTGAGTGGAAAGGCAAAACCACAGGCAAGCCCAGGAAAGTGCTGAGTCATGTCTGACACACTCCCTCAGCCTGCTCCTTCATGGCTAGCAAGGCTGTGAGCTAGGAAAGTCTTTGGAAGCTCAGAAAGTGTAAGAGAAATGCAAGCCCCCACCCAGCAATATCGGTGCTTTGAGCAGATCTCACAGCCTCCCAGTGCCAAAGCGAGCTCCTCTCTGTCAAATACAGCTTTGAAAATGCAGGCCACTCTGCTGCCTATGCATCCATGAAGGAAGTTCTCTATTCCCGCTTCCTGCGAAAGCTGCTTCAACGTGAGAGAAACGCCCTTGGAGAGGTCTTTGCTCAGGGGCAGTTTCTCCTGTGCCTGGGGAAGAGGGAAGGGCACCACACTCCCAAGGAAAGGCCAGACACACTCCACATGTCTTTGCTTTTCCTGAGGGTGGCAGGGAGCCAAAAATTGTGAGCTAGCTTCTCAGCTGATACGCAGGAGCATTCTGGATGTGATCTTGCATTCTGTGCTAGGAGGCCCATGGTGCCTATTTCTCTCTGTGCATTGCTTCAACATTTTGGCCAGGCCACCACTTCACCATCTACCCTTCTGCTCTTACCTTCCAAATGACAGAGTTCTCATTGCTCTACTCTAGACCTAGGAATTCTGGAGACAACCGGGCTCCTCCTCCTGTGCAAGTAGTTATGGGGCATAGTTTGAGTATAAGGGAAAAAACACAGGAAAGCCCAGGAAAGTGCTGAGTCATGTCTGACACACTCCCTCAGACTGCTCCTTCATGGGTAGCAAGGCTGTGAGCTAGGAAAGTCTTGGGAAGCTCAGAAAGTGTAAGAGAGAGGCAGGCCCCAACCCAGAAATTTCGGTACTTTAGCAGATCTCACAGCCTCCCAGTGCCAAAGCGAGCTCCTCTCTGCCAAATACAGCTTTCCAAATGCAGACCGGTCTGCTACTTATGAATCCATGAAGGAAACTCTCTACTCCCGCTTCCTGCGAAATCTGCTACAGCTTGAGTGAAAAGACCTTGGATAGGTCTTTCCTCAGGGACAGTTTCTCCTGTGCCTGGGGAAGAGGGAAAGGCACCACACTCACAAGAAAAGGCCAGACACTCTCCACATGTCTTTGCTCTTCTTGAGAGCGGCAGGGAGCCTAAAACTGTGATGTAGATTCTCAGCTGATACGCAGGAGCATTCTGGCTGTGATACAGCATCCCCTGCCTGGAGGCCCATGGTGCCTGTTTCTCTCTGTACGTTGCTTAAACAGTGCGACCAAGCAAAGTCTTCACCATATACACAAAAGCGCTTCCCTTCCATCTGACAGAGTCCTCAATGTTCTACTCTAGACCTCATAAGTTTGGAGACAACCGAGCCGACCCTGCTTTCCAAGGAGTCCTGAGGCTTAGATTGCATTGAATGGCAATACCACAGGGAAGCCTAGGAAAGGGTTGAGTCATGTCGGACACACTTCCTCAGCCTGCTCCTTTAAGGGAAGCAACGCTGTGAGATAGGAAAATCTTTTCAAGCTCGGAAAGTGTACGAGAGATGCAGGCCTCGGACCCGGAAATATCGGTGCTTTGAGCAAATCTCAGCATCTCAAAGTGTCAAAGCGAACTCCTTTATGCCGAATAGAGATTTCCAATGCAGGTCGGTAGGCTGCCTCTGCATTTGCAAAGGAAGCTCTCTCATCCCGCTTCCTGCGAAATCTGCTTCTCATCCTGAGTGACTATCAGTGGGAACGGTCTTTCTTCTGGTGCAGTTTCTCCTGTGTCTGGGGCTGACGGAAAGGCACCACACTCACAGGGAAAGGCCAAACACACCCCACATGTCTTTGCTCCTCTGGAGAGCTGCAGGCAACCTCAAACTCTCAGGAAGCTTCTCGGCTGAGACGCAGAAGCACTCTGGCTGGGATCTCGCATCCCCTGCCTGGAGGCCCATGGTGCCTCTTTCTCCCTGTGCGTTGCTTCACCAGAGCGGCCAGGAAACATCTGCCCCATCTACCCTTCTGCTCTTCCCTTCCATCTGACAGAGTTCTCACTGCTCTACTCTACATCAAGGACGTTTGGAGATAACCGGGCTCCTCCTCCTGTGCAAGTAGTCCTGGGGCCTAGTTTGAGTGGAAAGGCAAAACCACAGGCAAGCACAGGAAAGTGCTGACTCATGTTTGACACACTCCCGCAGCCTGCTCCTTCGTGGCTAGCAACCCTGTGAGCTAGGAAATTCTTTGGAAGCTCTGAAAGTTAAAGCGAGATATAGGCCCCAACCCAGCAATATTGGTGCTTTAAGCAGATCTCCCAGCCTCCCAGTGCCGAAGCAAGCTCTTCTCTTCCAAATACAGCTTTGCAAATGCAGGCCGCTCTGCTGCCTATGCATTCACGAAGGAAGCTCTCTAGGCCCGCTTCCTGAGAAATCTGCTTCAGCTTGAGTGAAAAGCCCTTGGAGAGGTCTTTGTTCAGGCGCAGTTTCTCCTGTGCCTGGGGAAGAGGGTAGGGCACCACAGTCCCAAGGAAAGGCCAGACACATTCCACAGGTCTTTGCTCTTCTGGAGGGCGGCAGGGAGCCTCAAACTGTGAGGTAGCCTCTCAGCTGAGACGCAGGGGCATTCTGGCTGTGATCCCGCATCCCCTGCAAGGAGGCCCACGTTGCCTTTCTCTGGGCGTTGCTTCCACAGTGCGGCCAAGCAACATCTTCAACATGGACACAACAGCGCTTTCCTTACATCTGGCAGACTTCTCAGTGCTCTACTCTAGACCTCTGAAGTTGGGAGACAACCGAGCCCAGCCTCCTTTCCAAGGAGTCCTGCGCCTTAGATTGCACTGAAAGGCAATAGCACAGGGAAGACTAGGAAGGGGCTGAGTAATGTCGGACACACTTCCTCAGCCTGCTCCTTTCAGGGAAGCAACGCTGGGAGCTAGGAAAGCCTTCTCAAGCTCGAGGAGTGCAAGAGAGATGCAGGCCGCGCACCCGGAAATCTCGGTGCTTGCAGCCAATCTCAGCGTCTCCCAGTGGCAAAGCGAACGCCTCTCTGCCAAATACAGCTTTGCAGACGCAGGCCGCTAGGCTGCCTCTGCATTGGCGAAGGAAGCTCTCTCATCCCGCTTCCAGCGAAATCTGCTTCTCAGCCTGAGTGAATCTCAGTGGGAACGGTCTTTCCTCTGGGGCAGTTGCTCCTGTGCGTGGGGCTGCCGCAAGGGCACCACACTCACAGGGAAAGGCCAAACACTCCTCACATGACTTTGCTCCTGTTGAGAGCTGCAGGCAACCTCAAACTCTCAGGAAGCTTCTCGGCTGAGACGCAGAAACACTCTGGCTGGGATCTCGCATCTCCTGCCTGGAGGCCCAAGGTGCCTGTTTCTCCCTATGCGTTGCTTCAACAGCGCTGCCAGGCAACATCTGCCCCATACACCTTTCTGCACGTCCCTTCATTCTGACAGAGTACGCACGGCTCTCCTCTGCACGTAGGAGCTTTGGAGACAACCAGGCTCCTCCTCCTGTGCAAGTAGTCCTGGGGCCTAGATTGACTGGAAAGGCAAAACCACAGGCAAGCCCAGGAAAGTGCTGAGTCATGTCTGACACACTCCCTCAGCCTGCTCCTTCATGGGTAGCAAGGCTGTGAGCTAGGAAAGTCTTGGGAAGCTCAGAAAGTGTAAGAGAGAGGCAGGCCCCACCCAGAAATTTCGGTACTTTAGCAGATCTCACAGCCTCCCAGTGCCAAAACGAGCTCCTCTCTGCCAAATACAGCTTTCCAAATGCAGACCGGTCTGCTACCTATGAATCCATGAAGGAAACTCTCTACTCCCGCTTCCTGCAAAATCTGCTACAGCATGAGTGAAAAGACCTTGGATAGGTCTTTCCTCAGGGACAGTTTCTCCTGTGCCTGGGGAAGAGGGAAAGGCACCACACTCACAAGAAAAGGTCAGACACCCTCCACATGTCTTTGCTATTCTTGAGAGCGGAAGGGAGCCTAAAACTGCGATGTAGATTCTCAGCTGATACGCAGGAGCATTCTGGCTGTGATAACGCATCCCCTGCCTGGAAGCCCATGGTGCCTGTTTCTCTCTGTACGTTGCTTAAACAGTGCGGCCAAGCAACGTCTTCACCATACACAAAAAACCGCTTCCCTTCCATCTGACAGAGTCCTCAATGTTCTACTCTAGACCTCTTAAGTTTGGAGATAACCGAGCCGACCCTCCTTTCTAAGGAGTCTTGAGGCTTAGATTGCATTGAATAGCAATAACACAGGGAAGCATAGGAAGGGGTTGAGTCATGTCGGACACAGTTCCTCAGCCTGCTCCTTTCAGGGAAGCAACGCTGGGAGCTAGGAAAGCCTTCCCAAGCTCGGAAAGTGTAAGAGAGATGCAGGCCGCGCACCCGGAAATCTCGGTGCTTGGAGTCAATCTCAGCGTCTCCCAGTGGCAAAGCGAACGCCTCTCTGCCAAATAGAGCTTTGCAGACGCAGGCCGCTAGGCTGCCTCTGCATTGGCGAAGGAAGCTCTCTCCTCCCGCTTCCTGCGAAATCCGCTTCTCAGCCTGAGTGAATCTCAGTGGGAACGGTCTTTCCTCTGAGGCAGTTGCTCCTGTGCCTGGGGCTGCCGCAAGGGCACCACACTCACAGGGAAAGGCCAAACACACCCCACATGTCTTAGGTCCTCTTGAGAGCTGCAGGCAACCTCAAACTCTCAGGAACCTTCTCGGCTGAGACGCAGAAGCACTCTGGCTGGTATCTCGCATCCCCTGCCTGGAGGCCCATGGTGCCTGTTTCTCCCTGTGCGTTGCTTCACCAGAGTGGCCAGGCAAAATCTTCCCTGTCTACCCTTCTGCTCTTCCCTTCCATCTGACAGAGTTCTCCCTGCTCGACTCTAGCCCTAGGAAGTTTGGAGACAACCGGGCTCCTCCTCCTGTGCAAGGAGTCCTGGGGCCAAGTTGGAGTGGAAAGGAAAAACCACAGGCAAGCCCAGGAAAGTGCTGAGTCATGTCTGACACACTCCCTCAGCCTGCTCCTTCATGGCTAGCGAGGCTGTGAGCTAGGAAAGTCTTTGGAAGCTCAGGAAGTGGAAGCGAGATGCAGGCCCCAACCCAACAATCCCGGTGCTTGGAACAGATCTCACAGCCTCCCAGTGCCAAAGCCAGCTCCTCTCTGCCAAATGCAGCTTTGCAAACGCAGGCCGCTCTGCTGCCTCTGCATCCACGAAGGAAGCTCTCTAGGCCCGCTTCCTGCGAAATCTGCTTCCGCCTGAGGGAAAGGCCCTTGGAGAGGTCTTTGCTCAGGGGCAGTTTCTCCTGTGCCTGGGGAAGAGGGAAGGGCACCACACTTCCAAGGAAAGGCCAGACACACTCCACACGTCTTTGCTCTTCTGGAGGGCGGCATGGAGCCTCCAACTGGGAGGTAGCTTCTCAGCTGAGACGCAGGGGCATTCTGGCTGTGATCCCGCAGCCACTGCCTGGAGGCCGATGGTGCCTGTTTCTCTCTGGGCGTTGCTTCAACAGTGCGGCCAAGCAACGTCTTCACCATGGGCACAACAGCGCTTCCCTTCCATCTGACAAACTTCTCAGTGCTCTGCTCTAGACCTCTGAAGTGGGGAGACAACCGAGACCAGCCTCCTTTCCAAGGAGTCCTGCGCCTTCGATTGCACTGAAAGGCAATAGCACAGGGAAGCCTAGGAAGGGGCTGAGTCATGTCGGACACACTTCCTCAGCCTGCTCCTTTCAGGGAAGCAACGCTGGGAGCTAGGAAACCATTCCCAAGCTCGGAAAGTGCAAGAGAGATGCAGGCGTCGCACCCGAAAATCTCGGTGCTTGGAGCCAATCTCAGCGTCTCCCAGTGGCAAAGCGAACGCCTCTCTGCCAAATAGAGCTTTGCAGACGCAGGCCGCTAGGCTGCCTCTGCACTGGCGAAGGAAGCTCTCTCCTCCCGCTTCCTGCGAAATCTGCTTCTCAGCCTGAGTGAATCTCAGTGGGAACGGTCTTTCCTCTGGGGCCGTTGCTCCTGGGCCTGGGGCTCTCGCAAGGGCACCACCGTCACAGGGAAAGGCCAAACACACCCCACATGTCTTTGCTCCTCTGGAGAGCTGCAGGCAACCTCAAACTCTCAGGAAGCTTCTCGGCTGAGACGCAGAAGCACTCTGGCTGGGATCTCGCATCCCCTGCCTGGAGGCCCATGGTGCCTGTTTCTCCCTGTGCGTTGCTTCACCAGAGCGGCAGGCAACATCTGCCCCATCTACCCTTCTGCTCTTCCCTTCCAGCTGACAGCGCTCTCCCTGCTCTACTCTAGCCCTAGGAAGTTTGGAGACAACCGGGCTCCTCCTCCTGTGCAAGGAGGCCTGGGGCCCAGTTGGAGTGAAAAGGCAAAACCACAGGCAAGCCCAGGAGAGTGCTGAGTCATGTCTGACACACTCCTTCAGCCTGCTCCTTCATGGCTAGCGAGGCTGTGAGCTAGGAAAGTCTTTGGAAGCTCAGCAAGTGGAAGCGAGATGCAGGCCCCAACCCAGCAATCCCGGTGCTTGGAGCAGGCCTCCCAGCCTCCCAGTGCCAAAGCGAGCTCCTCTCTGCCAAATGCAGCTTTGCACACGCAGGCCGCTCTGCTGCCTCTGCATCCACGAAGGAAGCTCTCCAGGAACGCTTCCTGCGAAATCTGCTTCCGCCTGAGGGAAAAGCCCTTGGAGAGGTCTTTGCTCAGGGGCAGTTTCTCCTGTGCCTGGGGAAGAGGGAAGGGCACCACACTCCCAAGGAAAGGCCAGACACACTTCACACGTCTTTGCTCTTCTGGAGGGGGGAATGGAGCCTCCACCTGGGAGGTAGCTTCTCAGCTGAGACGCAGGGGCATTCTGGCTATGATCCCGCAGCCCCTGCCTGGAGGCCCACGGTGCCTGTTTCTCTCTGGGCGTTGCTTCCACCGTGCGGCCAAGCACCATCTTCACCACGGGCACAACAGCGCTTCCCTTCCATCTGACACTTCTCAGGGCTCTGCCCTAGACCTCTGAAGTGGGGAGACAACCGAGCCCAGCCTCCTTTCCAAGGAGTCCTGCGCCTTCGATTGCACTGAAAGGCAATAGCACGGGGAAGCCTAGGAAGGGGCTGAGTCATGTCGGACACACTTCCTCAGCCTGCTCCTTTCAGGGAAGCAACGCTGGGAGCTAGGAAAGCCTTCTCAAGCTCGGAAAGTGTGCAAGAGTGATGCAGGCCGCGCACCCGGAAATCTCGGTGCTTGGAGCCAATCTCAGCGTCTCCCAGGGGCAAAGCGAACGCCTCTCTGCCAAATCCAGCTGTGCAGACGCAGGCCGCTAGGCTGCCTATGCACTGGCGAAGGAAGCTCTCTCCTCCCGCTTCCTGCGAAATCTGCTTCTCAGCCTGAGCGAATCTCAGTGGGAACGATCTTTCCTCTGGGGCCGTTGCTCCTGTGCCTGGGGCTGCCGCAAGGGCACCACCCTCACAGGGAAAGGCCAAACACACCCCACATGTCTTTGCTCCTCTGGAGAGCTGCAGGCAGCCTCAAACTCTCAGGAAGCTTCTCGGCTGAGACGCAGAAGCACTCTGGCTGGGATCTCGCATCCCCTGCCTGGAGGCCCATGGTGCCTGTTTCTCCCTGTGCGTTGCTTCACCAGAGAGGCAGGCAACATCTGCCCCATCTACCCTTCTGCTCTTCCCTTCCAGCTGACAGCGTTCTCCCTGCTCTACTCTAGCCCTAGGAAGTTTGGAGACAACCGGGCTCCTCCTCCTGTGCAAGGAGTCCTGGGGCCCAGTTGGAGTGGAAAGGCAAAACCACAGGCTAGCCCAGGAGAGTGCTGAGTCATGTCTGACACAAACCCTCAGCCTGCTCCTTCATGGCTAGCGAGGCTGTGAGCTAGGAAAGTCTTTGGAAGCTCAGCAAGTGGAAGCGAGATGCAGGCCCCAACCCAGCAATCCCGGTGCTTGGACCAGGCCTCCCAGCCTCCCAGGGCCAAAGCGAGCTCCTCTCTGCCAATTGCAGCTTTGCACACGCAGGCCGCTCTGCTGCCTCTGCATCCACGAAGGAAGCTCTCTAGGCCCGCTTCCTGCGAAATCTGCTTCCGCCTGAGGGAAAAGCCCTTGGAGAGGTCTTTGCTCAGGGGCAGTTTCTCCTGTGCCTGGGGAAGATGGAAGGGCACCACACTCCCAAGGATAGGCAAGACACACTCCACACGTCTTTGCTCTTCTGGAGGGCGGCATGGAGCCTCCACCTGGGAGGTAGCTTCTCAGCTGAGACGCAGGGGCATTCTGGCTGTGATCCCGCAGACCCTGCCTGGAGGCCCACGGTGCCTGTTTCTCTCTGGGCGTTGCTTCCACCGTGCGGCCAAGCACCATCTTCACCACGTGCACAACAGTGCTTCCCTTCCATCTGACAGACTTCTCAGGGCTCTGCCCTAGACCTCTGAAGTGGGGAGACAACCGAGCCCAGCCTCCTTTCCAAGGAGTCCTGCGCCTTCGATTGCACTGAAAGGCAATAGCACGGGGAAGCCTAGGAAGGGGCTGAGTCATGTCGGACACACTTCCTCAGCCTGCTCCTTTCAGGGAAGCAACGCTGGGAGCTAGGAATGCCTTCTCAAGCTCGGAAAGTGTGCAAGAGAGATGCAGGCCGCGCACCTGGAAATCTCGGTGCTTGGAACCAATCTCAGCGTCTCCCAGGGGCAAAGCGAACGCCTCTCTGCCAAATCCAGCTTTGCAGACGCAGGCCGCTAGGCTGCCTCTGCACTGGCGAAGGAAGCTCTCTCCTCCCGCTTCCTGCGAAATCTGCTTCTCAGCCTGAGCGAATCTCAGTGGGAACGGTCTTTCCTCTGGGGCCGTTGCTCCTGTGCCTGGGGCTGCCGCAAGGGGACCACCCTCACAGGGAAAGGCCAAACACACCCCACATGTCTTTGCTCCTCTGGAGAGCTGCAGGCAGCCTCAAACTCTCAGGAAGCTTCTCGGCTGAGACGCAGAAGCACTCTGGCTGGGATCTCGCATCCCCTGCCTGGATGCCCATGGTGCCTGTTTCTCCCTGTGCGTTGCTTCACCAGAGCGGCCAGGCAACATCTGCCCCATCTACCCTTCTGCTCTTCCCTTCCAGCTGACAGCGTTCTCCCTGCTCTACTCTAGCCCTAGGAAGTTTGGAGACAACCGGGCTCCTCCTCCTGTGCAAGGAGTCCTGGGGCCCAGTTGGAGTGGAAAGGCAAAACCACAGGCAAGCCCAGGAGAGTGCTGAGTCATGTCTGACACACTCCCTCAGCCTGCTCCTTCATGGCTAGCGAGGCTGTGAGCTAGGAAAGTCTTTGGAAGCTCAGCAAGTGGAAGCGAGATGCAGGCCCCAACCCAGCAATCCCAGTGCTTGGAGCAGGCCTCCCAGCCTCCCAGGGCCAAAGCGAGCTCCTCTCTGCCCAATGCAGCTTTGCAAACGCAGGCCGCTCTGCTGCCTCTGCATCCACGAAGGAAGCTCTCCAGGCCCGCTTCCTGCGAAATCTGCTTCAGCCTGAGGGAAAAGCCCTTGGAGAGGTCTTTGCTCAGGGGCAGTTTCTCCTGTGCCTGGGGAAGAGGGAAGGCCACCACACTCCCAAGGAAAGGCCAGACACACTCCACACGTCTTTGCTCTTCTGGAGGGCGGCATGGAGCCTCCACCTGGGAGGTAGCTTCTCAGCTGAGACGCAGGGGCATTCTGGCTGTGATCCCGCAGACCCTGCCTGGAGGCCCACGGTGCCTGTTTCTCTCTGGGCGTTGCTTCCACCGTGCGGCCAAGCACCATCTTCACCACGGGCACAACAGCGCTTCCCTTCCATCTGACAGACTTCTCAGGGCTCTGCCCTAGACCTCCGAAGTGGGGAGACAACCGAGCCCAGCCTCCTTTCCAAGGAGTCCTGCGCCTTCGATTGCACTGAAAGGCAATAGCACGGGGAAGCCTAGGAAGGGGCTGAGGCATGTCGGACACACTTCCTCAGCCTGCTCCTTTCAGGGAAGCAACGCTGGGAGCTAGGACAGCCTTCTCAAGCTCGGAAAGTGCAAGAGAGATGCAGGCCGCGCACCCGGAAATCTCGGTGCTTGGAGCCAATCTCAGCGTCTCCCAGGGGCAAAGCGAACGCCTCTCTGCCAAATCCAGCTGTGCAGACGCAGGCCGCTAGGCTGCCTCTGCACTGGCGAAGGAAGCTCTCTCCTCCCGCTTCCTGCGAAATCTGCTTCTCAGCCTGAGCGAATCTCAGTGGGAACGGTCTTTCCTCTGGGGCCGTTGCTCCTGTGCCTGGGGCTGCCGCAAGGGCACCACCCTCACAGGGAAAGGCCAAACACACCCCACATGTCTTTGCTCCTCTGGAGAGCTGCACGCAGCCTCAAACTCTCAGGAAGCTTCTCGGCTGAGAGGCAGAAGCACTCTTGCTGGGATCTCGCATCCCCTGCCTGGAGGCCCTTGGTGCCTGTTTCACCCTGTGCGTTGCTTCACCAGAGCGGCCAGGCAACATCTGCCCCATCTACCCTTCTGCTCTTCCCTTCCAGCTGACAGCGTTCTCCCTGCTCTACTCTAGCCCTAGGAAGTTTGGAGACAACCGGGCTCCTCCTCCTGTGCAAGGAGTCCTGGGGCCCAGTTGGAGTGGAAAGGCAAAACCACAGGCAAGCCCAGGAGAGTGCTGAGTCATGTCTGACACACTCCCTCAGCCTGCTCCTTCATGGCTAGCGAGGCTGTGAGCTAGGAAAGTCTTTGGAAGCTCAGCAAGTGGAAGCGAGATGCAGGCCCCAACCCAGCAATCCCAGTGCTTGGAGCAGGCCTCCCAGCCTCCCAGGGCCAAAGCGAGCTCCTCTCTGCCCAATGCAGCTTTGCACACACAGGCCGCTCTGCTGCCTCTGCATCCACGAAGGAAGCTCTCTAGGCCCGCTTCCTGCGAATTCTGCTTCCGCCTGCGGGAAAGGCCCTTGGAGAGGTCTTGGCTCAGGGGCAGTTTCTCCTGTGCCTGGGGAAGAGGGCAGGGCACCACACTCCCAAGGAAAGGCCAGACACACTCCACACGTCTTTGCTCTTCTGGAGGGCGGCATGGAGCCTCCACCTGGGAGGTAGCTTCTCAGCTGAGACGCAGGGGCATTCTGGCTGTGATCCCGCAGCCCCTGCCTGGAGGCCCACGCTGCCTGTGTCTCTCTGGGCGTTGCTTCCACAGTGCGGCCAAGCAACATCTTCACCATGGGCACAACAGCGCTTCCCTTCCATCTGACAGACTTCTCAGGGCTCTGCCCTAGACCTCTGAAGTGGGGAGACAACCGAGCCCAGCCTCCTTTCCAAGGAGTCCTGCGCCTTCGATTGCACTGAAAGGCAATACCACCGGGAAGCCTAGGAAGGGGCTGAGGCATGTCGGACACACTTCCTCAGCCTGCTCCTTTCAGGGAAGCAACGCTGGGAGCTGGAAAGCCTTCTCCAGCTCGGAAAGTGCAAGAGAGATGCAGGCCGCGCACCCGGAAATCTCGGTGCTTGGAGGCAATCTCAGCGTCTCCCAGGGGCAAAGCGAACGCCTCTCTGCCAAATCCAGCTGTGCAGACGCAGGCCGCTAGGCTGCCTCTGCATTGGCGAAGGAAGCTCTCTCCTCCCGCTTCCTGAGAAATCTGCTTCTCAGCCTGAGCGAGTCTCAGTGGGAAGGGTCTTTCCTCTGGGGCCGTTGCTCCTGTGCCTGGGGCTGCCGCAAGGGCACCACCCTCACAGGGAAAGGCCAAACACACCCCACATGTCTTTGCTCCTCTGGAGAGCTGCAGGCAGCCTCAAACTCTCAGGAAGCTTCTCGGCTGAGACGCAGAAGCTCTCTGGCTGGGATCTCGCATCCCCTGCCTGGAGGCCCATGGTGCCTGTTTCTCCCTGTGCGTTGCTTCGCCAGAGCGGCCAGGAAACATCTGCCCCATCTACCCTTCTGCTCTTCCCTTCCAGCTGACAGCGTTCTCCCTGGTCTACTCTAGCCCTAGGAAGTTTGGAGACAACCGGGCTCCTCCTCCTGTGCAAGGAGTCCTGGGGCCCAGTTGGAGTGGAAAGGCAAAACCACAGGCAAGCCCAGGAGAGTGCTGAGTCATGTCTGACACACTCCCTCAGCCTGCTCCTTCATGGCTAGCGAGGCTGTGAGCTAGGAAAGTCTTTGGAAGCTCAGCAAGTGGAAGCGAGATGCAGGCCCCAACCCAGCAATCCCGGTGCTTGGAGCAGGCCTCCCAGCCTCCCAGTACCAAAGCGAGCTCCTCTCTGCCCAATGCAGCTTTGCACACGCAGGCCGCTCTGCTGCCTCTGCATCCACGAAGGAAGGTCTCTAGGCCCGCTTCCTGCGAAATCTGCTTCCGCCTGAGGGAAAGGCCCTTGGAGAGGTCTTGGCTCAGGGGCAGTTTCTCCTGTGCCTGGGGAAGAGGGCAGGGCACCACACTCCCAAGGAAAGGCCAGACACACTCCACACGTCTTTGCTCTTCTGGAGGGCGGCATGGAGCCTCCACCTGGGAGGTAGCTTCTCAGCAGAGACGCAGGGGCATTCTGACTGTGATCCCGCAGCCCCTGCCTGGAGGCCCACGCTGCCTGTGTCTCTCTGGGCGTTGCTTCCAGAGTGCGGCCAAGCAACATCTTCACCATGGGCACAACAGCGCTTCCCTTCCATCTGACAGACTTCTCAGTGCTCTGCCCTAGACCTCTGAAGTGGGGAGACAACCGAGCCCAGCCTCCTTTCCAAGGAGTCCTGCGCCTTCGATTGCACTGAAAGGCAATAGCACGGGGAAGCCTAGGAAGGGGGTGAGGCATGTCGGACACACTTCCTCAGCCTGCTCCTTTCAGGGAAGCAACGCTGGGAGCTAGGAAAGCCTTCTCAAGCTCGGAAAGTGCAAGAGAGATGCAGGCCGCGCACCCGGAAATCTCGGTGCTTGGAGCCAATCTCAGCGTCTCCCAGGGGCAAAGCGAACGCCTCTCTGCCAAATCCAGCTGTGCAGACGCAGGCCGCTAGGCTGCCTCTGCATTGGCGAAGGAAGCTCTCTCCTCCCGCTTCCTGCGAAATCTGCTTCTCAGCCTGAGCGAGTCTCGTGGGAACGGTCTTTCCTCTGGGGCCGTTGCTCCTGTGCCTGGGGCTGCCGCAAGTGCACCACCCTCACAGGGAAAGGCCAAACACACCCCACATGTCTTCGCTCCTCTGGAGAGCTGCAGGCAGCCTCAAACTCTCAGGACGCTTCTCGGCTGAGACGCAGAAGCTCTCTGGCTGGGATCTCGCATCCCCTGCCTGGAGGCCCATGGTGCCTGTTTCTCCCTGTGCGTTGCTTCGCCAGAGCGGCCAGGCAACATCTGCCCCATCTACCCTTCTGCTCTTCCCTTCCAGCTGACAGCGTTCTCCCTGCTCTACTCTAGCCCTAGGAAGTTTGGAGACAACCGGGCTCCTCCTCCTGTGCAAGGAGTCCTGGGGCCCAGTTGGAGTGGAAAGGCAAAACCACAGGCAAGCCCAGGAGAGTGCTGAGTCATGTCTGACACACTCCCTCAGCCTGCTCCTTCATGGCTAGCGAGGCTGTGAGCTAGGAAAGTCTTTGGAAGCTCAGCAAGTGGAAGCGAGATGCAGGCCCCAACCCAGCAATCCCGGTGCTTGGAGCAGGCCTCCCAGCCTCCCAGTGCCAAAGCGAGCTCCTCTCTGCCCAATGCAGCTTTGCACACGCAGGCCGCTCACTGCCTCTGCATCCACGAAGGAAGCTCTCTAGGCCCGCTTCCTGCGAAATCTGCTTCCGCCTGCGGGAAAGGCCCTTGGAGAGGTCTTGGCTCAGGGGCAGTTTCTCCTGTGCCTGGGGAAGAGGGAAGGGCACCACACTCCCAAGGAAAGGCCAGACACACTCCACACGTCTTTGCTCTTCTGGAGGGCGGCATGGAGCCTCCACCTGGGAGGTAGCTTCTCAGCTGAGACGCAGGGGCATTCTGGCTGTGATCCCGCAGCCCCTGCCTGGAGGCCCACGCTGCCTGTGTCTCTCTGGGCGTTGATTCCACAGTGCGGCCAAGCAACATCTTCACCATGGGCACAACAGCGCTTCCCTTCCATCTGACAGACTTCTCAGTGCTCTGCCCTAGACCTCTGAAGTGGGGAGACAACCGAGCCCAGCCTCCTTTCCAAGGAGTCCTGCGCCTTCCATTGCACTGAAAGGCAATAGCACGGGGAAGCCTAGGAAGGGGCTGAGGCATGTCGGACACACTTCCTCAGCCTGCTCCTTTCAGGGAAGCAACGCTGGGAGCTAGGAAAGCCTTCTCCAGCTCGGAAAGTGCAAGAGAGATGCAGGCCGCGCACCCGGAAATCTCGGTGCTTGGAGCCAATCTCAGCGTCTCCCAGGGGCAAAGCGAACGCCTCTCTGCCAAATCCAGCTGTGCAGACGCAGGCCGCTAGGCTGCCTCTGCATTGGCGAAGGAAGCTCTCTCCTCCCGCTTCCTGCGAAATCTGCTTCTCAGCCTGAGCGAGTCTCAGTGGGAACGGTCTTTCCTCTGGGGCCGTTGCTCCTGTGCCTGGGGCTGCCGCAAGGGCACCACCCTCACAGGGAAAGGCCAAACACACCCCACATGTCTTTGCTCCTCTGGAGAGCTGCAGGCAGCCTCAAACTCTCAGGAAGCTTCTCGGCTGAGACGCAGAAGCTCTCTGGCTGGGATCTCGCATCCCCTGCCTGGAGGCCCATGGTGCCTGTTTCTCCCTGTGCGTTGCTTCGCCAGAGCGGCCAGGCAACATCTGCCCCATCTACCCTTCTGCTCTTCCCTTCCAGCTGACAGCGTTCTCCCTGCTCTACTCTAGCCCTAGGAAGTTTGGAGACAACCGGGCTCCTCCTCCTGTGCAAGGAGTCCTGGGGCCCAGTTGGAGTGGAAAGGCAAAACCACAGGCAAGCCCAGGAGAGTGCTGAGTCATGTCTGACACACTCCCTCAGCCTGCTCCTTCATGGCTAGCGAGGCTGTGAGCTAGGAAAGTCTTTGGAAGCTCAGCAAGTGGAAGCGAGATGCAGGCCCCAACCCAGCAATCCCGGTGCTTGGAGCAGGCCTCCCAGCCTCCCAGTGCCAAAGCGAGCTCCCCTCTGCCCAATGCAGCTTTGCACACGCAGGCCGCTCTGCTGCCTCTGCATCCACGAAGGAAGGTCTCTAGGCCCGCTTCCTGCGAAATCTGCTTCCGCCTGCGGGAAAGGCCCTTGGAGAGGTCTTGGCTCAGGGGCAGTTTCTCCTGTGCCTGGGGAAGAGGGCAGGGCACCACACTCCCAAGGAAAGTCCAGACACACTCCACACGTCTTTGCTCTTCCGGAGGGCGGCATGGAGCCTCCACCTGGGAGGTAGCTTCTCAGCTGAGACGCAGGGGCATTCTGGCTGTGATCCCGCAGCCCCTGCCTGGAGGCCCACGCTGCCTGTGTCTCTCTGGGCGTTGCTTCCACAGTGCGGCCAAGCAACATCTTCACCATGGGCACAACAGCGCTTCCCTTCCATCTGACAGACTTCTCAGTGCTCTGCCCTAGACCTCTGAAGTGGGGAGACAACCGAGCCCAGCCTCCTTTCCAAGGAGTCCTGCGCCTTCGATTGCACTGAAAGGCAATAGCACGGGGAAGCCTAGGAAGGGGCTGAGGCATGTCGGACACACTTCCTCAGCCTGCTCCTTTCAGGGAAGCAACGCTGGGAGCTAGGAAAGCCTTCTCCAGCTCGGAAAGTGCAAGAGAGATGCAGGCCGCGCACCCGGAAATCTCGGTGCTTGGAGCCAATCTCAGCGTCTCCCAGGGGCAAAGCGAACGCCTCTCTGCCAAATTCAGCTGTGCAGACGCAGGCCGCTAGGCTGCCTCTGCATTGGCGAAGGAAGCTCTCTCCTCCCGCTTCCTGCGAAATCTTCTTCTCAGCCTGAGCGAGTCTCAGTGGGAACGGTCTTTCCTCTGGGGCCGTTGCTCCTGTGCCTGGGGCTGCCGCAAGGGCACCACCCTCACAGGGAAAGGCCAAACACACCCCACATGTCTTCGCTCCTCTGGAGAGCTGCAGGCAGCCTCAAACTCTCAGGAAGCTTCTCGGCTGAGACGCAGAAGCACTCTGGCTGGGATTTCGCATCCCCTGCCTGGAGGCCCATGGTGCCTGTTTCTCCCTGTGCGTTGCTTCGCCAGAGCGGCCAGGCAACATCTGCCCCATCTACCCTTCTGCTCTTCCCTTCCAGCTGACAGCGTTCTCCCTGCTCTACTCTAGCCCTAGGAAGTTTGGAGACAACCGGGCTCCTCCTCCTGTGCAAGGAGTCCTGGGGCCCAGTTGGAGTGGAAAGGCAAAACCACAGGCAAGCCCAGGAGAGTGCTGAGTCATGTCTGACACACTCCCTCAGCCTGCTCCTTCATGGCTAGCGAGGCTGTGAGCTAGGAAAGTCTTTGGAAGCTCAGCAAGTGGAAGCGAGATGCAGGCCCCAACCCAGCAATCCCGGTGCTTGGAGCAGGCCTCCCAGCCTCCCAGTGCCAAAGCGAGCTCCTCTCTGCCCAATGCAGCTTTGCACACGCAGGCCGCTCTGCTGCCTCTGCATCCACGAAGGAAGCTCTCTAGGCCCGCTTCCTGCGAAATCTGCTTCCGCCTGAGGGAAAGGCCCTTGGAGAGGTCTTGGCTCAGGGGCAGTTTCTCCTGTGCCTGGGGAAGAGGGCAGGGCACCACACTCCCAAGGAAAGGCCAGACACACTCCACACGTCTTTGCTCTTCTGGAGGGCGGCATGGAGCCTCCACCTGGGAGGTAGCTTCTCAGCTGAGACGCAGGGGCATTCTGGCTGTGATCCCGCAGCCCCTGCCTGGAGGCCCACTGTGCCTGTGTCTCTCTGGGCGTTGCTTCCACAGTGCGGCCAAGCAACATCTTCACCATGGGCACAACAGCGCTTCCCTTCCATCTGACAGACTTCTCAGTGCTCTGCCCTAGACCTCTGAAGTGGGGAGACAACCGAGCCCAGCCTCCTTTCCAAGGAGTCCTGCGCCTTCGATTGCACTGAAAGGCAATAGCACGGGGAAGCCTAGGAAGGGGCTGAGGCATGTCGGACACACTTCCTCAGCCTGCTCCTTTCAGGGAAGCAACGCTGGGAGCTAGGAAAGCCTTCTCCAGCTCGGAAAGTGCAAGAGAGATGCAGGCCGCGCACCCGGAAATCTCGGTGCTTGGAGCCAATCTCAGCGTCTCCCAGGGGCAAAGCAAACGCCTCTCTGCCAAATCCAGCTGTGCAGACGCAGGCCGCTAGGCTGCCTCTGCATTGGCGAAGGAAGCTCTCTCCTCCCTCTTCCTGCGAAATCTGCTTCTCAGCCTGAGCGAGTCTCAGTGGGAACGGTCTTTCCTCTGGGGCCGTTGCTCCTGTGCCTGGGGCTGCCGCAAGGGCACCACCCTCACAGGGAAAGGCCAAACACACCCCACATGTCTTCGCTCCTCTGGAGAGCTGCAGGCAGCCTCAAACTCTCAGGAAGCTTCTCGGCTGAGACGCAGAAGCTCTCTGGCTGGGATCTCGCATCCCCTGCCTGGAGGCCCATGGTGCCTGTTTCTCCCTGTGCGTTGCTTCGCCAGAGCGGCCAGGCAACATCTGCCCCATCTACCCTTCTGCTCTTCCCTTCCAGCTGACAGCGTTCTCCCTGCTCTACTCTAGCCCTAGGAAGTTTGGAGACAACCGGGCTCCTCCTCCTGTGCAAGGAGTCCTGGGGCCCAGTTGGAGTGGAAAGGCAAAACCACAGGCAAGCCCAGGAGAGTGCTGAGTCATGTCTGACACACTCCCTCAGCCTGCTCCTTCATGGCTAGCGAGGCTGTGAGCTAGGAAAGTCTTTGGAAGCTCAGCAAGTGGAAGCGAGATACAGGCCCCAAGCCAGCAATCCCGGTGCTTGGAGCCGGCCTCCCAGCCTCCCAGTGCCAAAGCGAGCTCCTCTCTGCCCAATGCAGCTTTGCACACGCAGGCCGCTCTGCTGCCTCTGCATCCACGAAGGAAGCTCTCTAGGCCCGCTTCCTACGAAATCTGCTTCCGCCTGAGGGAAAGGCCCTTGGAGAGGTCTTGGCTCAGGGGCAGTTTCTCCTGTGCCTGGGGAAGAGGGCAGGGCACCACACTCCCAAGGAAAGGCCAGACACACTCCACACGTCTTTGCTCTTCTGGAGGGCGGCATGGAGCCTCCACCTGGGAGGTAGCTTCTCAGCTGAGACGCAGGGGCATTCTGGCTGTGATCCCGCAGCCCCTGCCTGGAGGCCCACTGTGCCTGTGTCTCTCTGGGCGTTGCTTCCACAGTGCAGCCAAGCAACATCTTCACCATGGGAACAACAGCGCTTCCCTTCCATCTGACAGACTTCTCAGTGCTCTGCCCTAGACCTCTGAAGTGGGGAGACAACCGAGCCCAGCCTCCTTTCCTAGGAGTCCTGCGCCTTCGATTGCACTGAAAGGCAATAGCTCGGGGAAGCCTAGGAAGGGGCTGAGGCATGTCGGACACACTTCCTCAGCCTGCTCCTTTCAGGGAAGCAAGCTGGGAGCTAGGAAAGCCTTCTCCAGCTCGGAAAGTGCAAGAGAGATGCAGGCCGCGCACCCGGAAATCTCGGTGCTTGGAGCCAATCTCAGCGTCTCCCAGGGGCAAAGCGAACGCCTCTCTGCCAAATCCAGCTTTGCAGACGCAGGCCGCTAGGCTGCCTCTGCATTGGCGAAGGAAGCTCTCTCCTCCCGCTTCCTGCGAAATCTGCTTCTCAGCCTGAGCGAGTCTCAGTGGGAACGGTCTTTCCTCTTGGGCCGTTGCTCCTGTGCCTGGGGCTGCCGCAAGGGCACCACCCTCACAGGGAAAGGCCAAACACACCCCACATGTCTTCGCTCCTCTGGAGAGCTGCAGGCAGCCTCAAACTCTCAGGAAGCTTCTCGGCTGAGACGCAGAAGCACTCTGGCTGGGATCTCGCATCCCCTGCCTGGCGGCCCATGGTGCCTGTTTCTCCCTGTGCGTTGCTTCGCCAGAGCGGCCAGGCAACATCTGCCCCATCTACCCTTCTGCTCTTCCCTTCCAGCTGACAGAGTTCTCCCTGCTCTACTCTAGCCCTAGGAAGTTTGGAGACAACCGGGCTCCTCCTCCTGTGCAAGGAGTCCTGGGGCCCAGTTGGAGTGGAAAGGCAAAACCACAGGCAAGCCCAGGAGAGTGCTGAGTCATGTCTGACACACTCCCTCAGCCTGCTCCTTCATGGCTAGCGAGGCTGTGAGCTAGGAAAGTCTTTGGAAGCTCAGCAAGTGGAAGCGAGATGCAGGCCCCAACCCAGCAATCCCGGTGCTTGGAGCAGGCCTCCCAGCCTCCCAGTGCCAAAGCGAGCTCCTCTCTGCCCAATGCAGCTTTGCACACGCAGGCCGCTCTGCTGCCTCTGCATCCACGAAGGAAGCTCTCTAGGCCCCCTTCCTGCGAAATCTGCTTCCGCCTGAGGGAAAGGCCCTTGGAGAGGTCTTGGCTCAGGGGCAGTTTCTCCTGTGCCTGGGGAAGAGGGCAGGGCACCACACTCCCAAGGAAAGGCTAGACACACTCCACACGTCTTTGCTCTTCTGGAGGGCGGCATGGAGCCTCCACCTGGGAGGTAGCTTCTCAGCTGAGACGCAGGGGCATTCTGGCTGTGATCCCGCAGCCCCTGCCTGGAGGCCCACGCTGCCTGTGTCTCTCTGGGCGTTGCTTCCACAGTGCGGCCAAGCAACATCTTCACCATGGGCACAACAGCGCTTCCCTTCCATCTGACAGACTTCTCAGTGCTCTGCCCTAGACCTCTGAAGTGGGGAGACAACCGAGCCCAGCCTCCTTTCCAAGGAGTCCTGCGCCTTCGATTGCACTGAAAGGCAATAGCACGGGGAAGCCTAGGAAGGGGGTGAGGCATGTCGGACACACTTCCTCAGCCTGCTCCTTTCAGGGAAGCAACGCTGGGAGCTAGGAAAGCCTTCTCCAGCTCGGAAAGTGCAACAGAGATGCAGGCCGCGCACCCGGAAATCTCGGTGCTTGGAGCCAATCTCAGCGTCTCCCAGGGGCAAAGCGAACGCCTCTCTGCCAAATCCAGCTGTGCAGACGCAGGCCCCTAGGCTGCCTCTGCATTGGCGAAGGAAGCTCTCTCCTCCCGCTTCCTGCGAAATCTGCTTCTCAGCCTGAGCGAGTCTCAGTGGGAACGGTCTTTCGTCTGGGGCCGTTGCTCCTGTGCCTGGGGCTGCCGCAAGGGCACCACCCTCACAGGGAAAGGCCAAACACACCCCTCATGACTTTGCTCCTCTGGAGAGCTGCAGGCAACCTCAAACTCTCAGGAAGCTTCTCGGCTGAGACGCAGAAGCACTCTGGCTGGGGTCTCGCATCCCCTGCCTGGAGGCCCATGGTGCCTGTTTCTCCCTGGGCGTTGCTTCACCAGAGCGGCCAGGCAACATCTGCCCCATCTACCCTTCTGCTCTTCCCTTCCAGCTGACAGAGTTCTCCCTGCTCTACTCTAGCCCTAGGAAGTTTGGAGACAACCGGGCTCCTCCTCCTGTGCAAGGAGTCCCGGGGCCCAGTTGGAGTGGAAAGGCAAAACCACAGGCAAGCCCAGGAAAGTGCTGAGTCATGTCTGACACACTCCCTCAGCCTGCTCCTTCATGGCTAGCGAGGCTGTGAGCTAGGAAAGTCTTTGGAAGCTCAGCAAGTGGAAGCGAGATGCAGGCCCCAACCCAGCAATCCCGGTGCTTGGAGCAGGTCTCACAGCCTCCCAGTGCCAAAGCGAGCTCCTCTCTGCCAAATGCAGCTTTGCACACGCAGGCCGCTCTGCTGCCTCTGCATCCACGAAGGAAGCTCTCTAGGCCCGCTTCCTGCGAAATCTGCTTCAGCCTGAGGGAAAAGCCCTTGGAGAGGTCTTGGCTCAGGGGCAGTTGCTCCTGTGCCTGGGGAAGAGGGAAGGGCACCACACTCCCAAGGAAAGGCCAGACACACTCCACACGTCTTTGCTCCTCTGGAGGGCGGCATGGAGCCTCCAACTGGGAGGTCGCTTTTCAGCGGAGACGCAGGGGCATTCTGGCTGTGATCCCGCAGCCCCTGCCTGGAGGCCCACGGTGCCTGTTTCTCTCTGGGCGTTGCTTCCACAGTGCGGCCAAGCAACATCTTCACCATGGGCACAACAGCGCTTCCCTTCCGCCTGACAGACGTCTCAGTGCTCTGCTCTAGACCTCTGAAGTGGGGAGACAACCGAGCCGAGCCTCCTTTCCAAGGAGTCCTGCGCCTTCCATTGCACTGAAAGGCAATAGCACGGGGAAGCCTAGGAAGGGGCTGAGTCATGTCGGACACACTTCCTCAGCCTGCTCCTTTCAGGGAAGCAACGCTGGGAGATAGGAAAGCCTTCTCAAGCTCGGAGCGTGCAAGAGAGATGGAGGCCGCGCACCCGGAAATCTCGGTGCTTGGAGCCAATCTCAGCGTCTCCCAGGGGCAAAGCGAACGCCTCTCTGCCAAATCCAGCTTTGCAGACGCAGGCCGCTAGGCTGCCTCTGCATTGGCGAAGGAAGCTCTCTCCTCCCGCTTCCTGCGAAATCTGCTTCTCAGCCTGAGCGAATCTCAGTGGGAACGGTCTTTCCTCTGGGGCCGTTGCTCCTGTGCCTGGGGCTGCCGCAAGGGCACCACCCTCCCAGGGAAAGGCCAAACACACCCCACATGACTTTGCTCCTCTGGAGAGCTGCAGGCAACCTCAAATTCTCAGGAAGCTTCTCGGCTGAGACGCAGAAGCACTCTGGCTGGGGTCTCGCATCCCCTGCCTGGAGGCCCATGGTGCCTGTTTCTCCCTGGGCGTTGCTTCACCAGAGCGGCCAGGCTACATCTGCCCCATCTACCCTTCTGCTCTTCCCTTCCAGCTGACAGAGTTCTCCCTGCTCTACTCTAGCCCTAGGAAGTTTGGAGACAACCGGGCTCCTCCTCCTGTGCAAGGAGTCCCGGGGCCCAGTTGGAGTGGAAAGGCAAAGCCACAGGCAAGCCCAGGAAAGTGCTGAGTCATGTCTGACACACTCCCTCAGCCTGCTCCTTCATGGCTAGCGAGGCTGTGAGCTAGGAAAGTCTTTGGAAGCTCAGCAAGTGGCAGCGAGATGCAGGCCCCAACCCAGCAATCCCGGTGCTTGGAGCAGGTCTCACAGCCTCCCAATGCCAAAGCGAGCTCCTCTCTGCCAAATGCAGCTTTGCACACGCAGGCCACTCTACTGCCTCTGCATCCACGAAGGAAGCTCTCTAGGCCCGCTTCCTGCGAAATCTGCTTCAGCCTGAGGGAAAAGCCCTTGGAGAGGTCTTTGCTAAGGGGCAGTTGCTCCTGTGCCTGGGGAAGAGGGAAGGGCACCACACTCCCAAGGAAAGGCCAGACACACTCCACACGTCTTTGCTCCTCTGGAGGGCGGCATGGAGCCTCCAACTGGGGGGTCGCTTCTCAGCGGAGACGCAGGGGCATTCTGGCTGTGATCCCGCAGCCCCTGCCTGGAGGCCCACGGTTCCTGTTTCTCTCTGGGCGTTGCTTCCACAGTGCGGCCAAGCAACATCTTCACCATGGGCACAACAGCGCTTCCCTTCCGCCTGACAGACGTCTCAGTGCTCTGCTCTAGACCTCTGAAGTGGGGAGACAACCGAGCCCAGCCTCCTTTCCAAGGAGTCCAGCGCCTTCCATTGCACTGAAAGGCAATAGCACGGGGAAGCCTAGGAAGGGGCTGAGTCATGTGGGACACACTTCCTCAGCCTGCTCCTTTCAGGGAAGCAACGCTGGGAGCTAGGAAAGCCTTCTCAAGCTCGGAGAGTGCAAGAGAGATGCAGGCCGCGCACCCGGAAATCTCGGTGCTTGGAGCAAATCTCAGCGTCTCCCAGGGGCAAAGCGAACGCCTCTCTGCCAAATCCAGGTTTGCAGACGCAGGCCGCTAGGCTGCCTCTGCATTGGCGAAGGAAGCTCTCTCCTCCCGCTTCCTGCGAAATCTGCTTCTCAGCCTCAGCGAATCTCAGTGGGAACAGTCTTTCCTCTGGGGCCGTTGCTCCTGTGCCTGGGGCTGCCGCAAGGGCACCACCCTCACAGGGAAAGGCCAAACACACCCCTCATGACTTTGCTCCTCTGGAGAGCTACAGGCAACCTCAAACTCTCAGGAATCTTCTCGGCTGAGAGGCAGAAGCACTCTGGCTGGGGTCTCGCATCCCCTGCGTGGAGGCCCATGGTCCCTGTTTCTCCCTGGGCGTTGCTTCACCAGAGCGGCCAGGCAACATCTGCCCCATCTACCCTTCTGCTCTTCCCTTCCAGCTGACAGAGTTCTCCCTGCTCTACTCTAGCCCTAGGAAGTTTGGAGACAACCGGGCTCCTCCTCCTGTGCAAGGAGTCCCGGGGCCCAGTTGGAGTGGAAAGGCAAAACCACAGGCAAGCCCAGGAAAGTGCTGAGTCATGTCTGACACACTCCCTCAGCCGGCTCCTTCATGGCTAGCGAGGCTGTGAGCTAGGAAAGTCTTTGGAAGCTCAGCAAGTGGCAGCGAGATGCAGGCCCCAACCCAGCAATCCCGGTGCTTGGAGCAGGTCTCACAGCCTCCCAGTGCCAAAGCGAGCTCCTCTCTGCCAAATGCAGCTTTGTACACGCAGGCCGCTCTGCTGCCTCTGCATCCACGAAGGAAGCTCTCTAGGCCCGCTTCCTGCGAAATCTGCTTCAGCCTGAGGGAAAAGCCCTTGGAGAGGTCTTGGCTCAGGGGCAGTTGCTCCTGTGCCTGGGGAAGAGGGAAGGGCACCACACTCCCAAGGAAAGGCCAGACACACTCCACACGTCTTTGCTCCTCTGGAGGGCGGCATGGAGCCTCCAACTGGGAGGTCGCGTCTCAGCGGAGACGCAGGGGCATTCTGGCTGTGATCCCGCAGCCCCTGCCTGGAGGCCCACGGTGCCTGTTTCTCTCTGGGCGTTGCTTCCACAGTGCGGCCAAGCAACATCTTCACCATGGGCACAACAGCGCTTCCCTTCCGCCTGACAGACGTCTCAGTGCTCTGCTCTAGACCTCTGAAGTGGGGAGACAACCGAGCCCAGCCTCCTTTCCAAGGAGTCCTGCGCCTTCCATTGCACTGAAAGGCAATAGCACGGGGAAGCCTAGGAAGGGGCTGAGTCATGTCGGACACACTTCCTCAGCCTGCTCCTTTCAGGGAAGCAACGCTGGGAGCTAGGAAAGCCTTCTCAAGCTCTGAGAGTGCAAGAGAGATGCAGGCCGCGCACCCGGAAATCTCGGTGCTTGGAGCCAATCTCAGCGTCTCCCAGGGGCAAAGCGAACGCCTCTCTGCCAAATCCAGCTTTGCAGATGCAGGCCGCTAGGCTGCCTCTGCATTGGCGAAGGAAGCTCTCTCCTCCCGCTTCCTGCGAAATCTGCTTCTCAGCCTGAGCGAATCTCAGTGGGAACGGTCTTTCCTCTGGGGCCGTTGCTCCTGTGCCTGGGGCTGCCGCAAGGGCACCACCCTCACAGGGAAAGGCCAAACACACCCCACATGTCTTTGCTCCTCTGGAGAGCTGCAGGCAACCTCAAACTCTCAGGAAGCTTCTCGGCTGAGACGCAGAAGCACTCTGGCTGGGGTCTCGCATCCCCTGCCTGGAGGCCCATGGTGCCTGTTTCTCCCTGGGCGTTGCTTCACCAGAGCGGCCAGGCAACATCTGCCCCATCTACCCTTCTGCTCTTCCCTTCCAGCTGACAGAGTTCTCCCTGCTCTACTCTAGCCCTAGGAAGTTTGGAGACAACCGGGCTCCTCCTCCTGTGCAAGGAGTCCCGGGGCCCAGTTGGAGTGGAAAGGCAAAACCACAGGCAAGCCCAGGAAAGTGCTGAGTCATGTCTGACACACTCCCTCAGCCTGCTCCTTCATGGCTAGCGAGGCTGTGAGCCAGGAAAGTCTTTGGAAGCTCAGCAAGTGGCAGCGAGATGCAGGCCCCAACCCAGCAATCCCGGTGCTTGGAGCAGGTCTCACAGCCTCCCAGTGCCAAAGCGAGCTCCTCTCTGCCAAATGCAGCTTTGCACACGCAGGCCGCTCTGCTGCCTCTGCATCCACGAAGGAAGCTCTCTAGGCCCTATTCCTGCGAAATCTGCTTCAGCCTGAGGGAAAAGCCCTTGGAGAGGTCTTGGCTCAGGGGCAGTTGCTCCTGTGCCTGGGGAAGAGGGAAGGGCACCACACTCCCAAGGAAAGGCCAGACACACTCCACACGTCTTTGCTCCTCTGGAGGGCGGCATGGAGCCTCCAACTGGGAGGTCGCTTCTCAGCGGAGACGCAGGGGCATTCTGGCTGTGATCCCGCAGCCCCTGCCTGGAAGCCCACGGTGCCTGTTTCTCTCTGGGCGTTGCTTCCACAGTGCGGCCAAGCAACATCTTCACCATGGGCACAACAGCGCTTCCCTTCCGCCTGACAGACATCTCAGTGCTCTGCTCTAGACCTCTGAAGTGGGGAGACAACCGAGCCCAGCCTCCTTTCCAAGGAGTCCTGCGCCTTCCATTGCACTGAAAGGCAATAGCACGGGGAAGCCTAGGAAGGGGCTGAGTCATGTCGGACACACTTCCTCAGCCTGCTCCTTTCAGGGAAGCAACGCTGGGAGCTAGGAAAGCCTTCTCAAGCTCGGAGAGTGCAAGAGAGATGCAGGCCGCGCACCCGGAAATCTCGGTGCTTGGAGCAAATCTCAGCGTCTCCCAGGGGCAAAGCGAACGCCTCTCTGCCAAATCCAGCTTTGCAGACGCAGGCTGCTAGGCTGCCTCTGCATTGGCGAAGGAAGCTCTCTCCTCCCGCTTCCTGCGAAATCTGCTTCTCAGCCTGAGCGAATCTCAGTGGGAAAGGTCTTTCCTCTGGGGCCGTTGCTCCTGTGCCTGGGGCTGCCGCAAGGGCACCACCCTCCCAGGGAAAGGCCAAACACACCCCACATGTCTTTGCTCCTCTGGAGAGCTGCAGGCAACCTCAAACTCTCAGGAAGCTTCTCGGCTGAGACGCAGAAGCACTCTGGCTGGGATCTCGCATCCCCTGCCTGGAGGCCCATGGTGCCTGTTTCTCCCTGGGCGTTGCTTCCCCAGAGCGGCCAGGCAACATCTGCCCCATCTACCCTTCTGCTCTTCCCTTCCAGCTGACAGAGTTCTCCCTGCTCTACTCTAGCCCTAGGAAGTTTGGAGACAACCGGGCTCCTCCTCCTGTGCAAGGAGTCCCGGGGCCCAGTTGGAGTGGAAAGGCAAAACCACAGGCAAGCCCAGGAAAGTGCTGAGTCATGTCTGACACACTCCCTCAGCCTGCTCCTTCATGGCTAGCGAGGCTGTGAGCTAGGAAAGTCTTTGGAAGCTCAGCAAGTGGCAGCGAGATGCAGGCCACAACCCAGCAATCCCGGTGCTTGGAGCAGGTCTCACAGCCTCCCAGTGCCAAAGCGAGCTCCTCTCTGCCAAATGCAGCTTTGCACACGCAGGCCGCTCTGCTGCCTCTGCATCCACGAAGGAAGCTCTCTAGGCCCGCTTCCTGCGAAATCTGCTTCAGCCTGAGGGAAAAGCCCTTGGAGAGGTCTTGGCTCAGGGGCAGTTGCTCCTGTGCCTGGGGAAGAGGGAAGGGCACCACACTCCCAAGGAAAGGCCAGACACACTCCATACGTCTTTGCTCCTCTGGAGGGCGGCATGGAGCCTCCAACTGGGAGGTCGCGTCTCAGCGGAGACGCAGGGGCATTCTGGCTGTGATCCCGCAGCCCCTGCCTGGAGGACCACGGTGCCTGTTTCTCTCTGGGCGTTGCTTCCACAGTGCGGCCAAGCAACATCTTCACCATGGGCACAACAGCGCTTCCCTTCCGCCTGACAGACGTCTCAGTGCTCTGCTCTAGACCTCTGAAGTGGGGAGACAACCGAGCCCAGCCTCCTTTCCAAGGAGTCCTGCGCCTTCGATTGCACTGAAAGGCAATAGCACCGGGAAGCCTAGGAAGGGGCTGAGTCATGTCGGACACACTTCCTCAGCCTGCTCCTTTCAGGGAAGCAACGCTGGGAGCTAGGAAAGCCTTCTCCAGCTCGGAGAGTGCAAGAGAGATGCAGGCCGCGCACCCGGAAATCTCGGTGCTTGGAGCCAATCTCAGCGTCTCCCAGGGGCAAAGCGAACGCCTCTCTGCCAAATCCAGCTTTGCAGACTCAGGCCGCTAGGCTGCCTCTGCATTGGCGAAGGAAGCTCACTCCTCGCGCTTCCTGCGAAATCTGCTTCTCAGCCTGAGCGAATCTCAGTGGGAACGGTCTTTCCTCTGGGGCCGTTGCTCCTGTGCCTGGGGCTGCCGCAAGGGCACCACCCTCCCAGGGAAAGGCCAAACACACCCCACATGTCTTTGCTCCTCTGGAGAGCTGCAGGCAACCTCAAACTCTCAGGAAGCTTCTCGGCTGAGACGCAGAAGCACTCTGGCTGGGGTCTCGCATCCCCTGCCTGGAGGCCCATGGTGCCTGTTTCTCCCTGTGCGTTGCTTCACCAGAGCGGCCAGGCAACATCTGCCCCATCTACCCTTCTGCTCTTCCCTTCCAGCTGACAGAGTTCTCCCTGCTCTACTCTAGCCCTAGGAAGTTTGGAGACAACCGGGCTCCTCCTCCTGTGCAAGGAGTCCCGGGGCCCAGTTGGAGTGGAAAGGCAAAACCACAGGCAAGCCCAGGAAAGTGCTGAGTCATGTCTGACACACTCCCTCAGCCTGCTCCTTCATGGCTAGCGAGGCTGTGAGCTAGGAAAGTCTTTGGAAGCTCAGCAAGTGGCAGCGAGATGCAGGCCCCAACCCAGCAATCCCGGTGCTTGGAGCAGGTCTCACAGCCTCCCAGTGCCAAAGCGAGCTCCTCTCTGCCAAATGCAGCTTTGCACACGCAGGCCGCTCTGCTGCCTCTGCATCCACGAAGGAAGCTCTCTAGGCCCGCTTCCTGCGAAATCTGCTTCAGCCTGAGGGAAAAGCCCTTGGAGAGGTCTTGGCTCAGGGGCAGTTGCTCCTGTGCCTGGGGAAGAGGGAAGGGCACCACACTCCCAAGGAAAGGCCAGACACACTCCACACGTCTTTGCTCCTCTGGAGGGCGGCATGGAGCCTCCAACTGGGAGGTCGCGTCTCAGCGGAGACGCAGGGGCATTCTGGCTGTGATCCCGCAGCCCCTGCCTGGAGGCCCACGGTGCCTGTTTCTCTCTGGGCGTTGCTTCCACAGTGCGGCCAAGCAACATCTTCACCATGGGCACAACAGCGCTTCCCTTCCGCCTGACAGACGTCTCAGTGCTCTGCTCTAGACCTCTGAAGTGGGGAGACAACCGAGCCCAGCCTCCTTTCCAAGGAGTCCTGCGCCTTCCATTGCACTGAAAGGCAATAGCACGGGGAAGCCTAGGAAGGGGCTGAGTCATGTCGGACACACTTCCTCAGCCTGCTCCTTTCAGGGAAGCAACGCTGGGAGCTAGGAAAGCCTTCTCAAGCTCGGAGAGTGCAAGAGAGATGCAGGCCGCGCACCCGGAAATCTCGGTGCTTGGAGCCAATCTCAGCATCTCCCAGGGGCAAAGCGAACGCCTCTCTGCCAAATCCAGCTTTGCAGACGCAGGCCGCTAGGCTGCCTCTGCATTGGCGAAGGAAGCTCTCTCCTCCCGCTTCCTGCGAAATCTGCTTCTCAGCCTCAGCGAATCTCAGTGGGAACGGTCTTTCCTCTGGGGCCGTTGCTCCTGTGCCTGGGGCTGCCGCAAGGGCACCACACTCACAGGGAAAGGCCAAACACACCCCACATGATTTTGCTCCTCTGGAGAGCTGCAGGCAACCTCAAACTCTCAGGAAGCTTCTCGGCTGAGACGCAGAAGCACTCTGGCTGGGGTCTCGCATCCCCTGCCTGGAGGCCCATGGTGCCTGTTTCTCCCTGGGCGTTGCTTCACCAGAGCGGCCAGGCAACATCTGCCCCATCTACCCTTCTGCTCTTCCCTTCCGGCTGACAGAGTTCTCCCTGCTCTACTCTAGCCCTAGGAAGTTTGGAGACAACCGGGCTCCTCCTCCTGTGCAAGGAGTCCCGGGGCCCAGTTGGAGTGGAAAGGCAAAACCACAGGCAAGCCCAGGAAAGTGCTGAGTCATGTCTGACACACTCGCTCAGCCTGCTCCTTCATGGCTAGCGAGGCTGTGAGCTAGGAAAGTCTTTGGAAGCTCAGCAAGTGGCAGCGAGATGCAGGCCCCAACCCAGCAATCCCGGTGCTTGGAGCAGGTCTCACAGCCTCCCAGTGCCAAAGCGAGCTCCTCTCTGCCAAATGCAGCTTTGCACACGCAGGCCGCTCTGCTGCCTCTGCATCCACGAAGGAAGCTCTCTAGGCCCGCTTCCTGCGAAATCTGCTTCAGCCTGAGGGAAAAGCCCTTGGAGAGGTCTTGGCTCAGGGGCAGTTGCTCCTGTGCCTGGGGAAGAGGGAAGGGCACCACACTCCCAAGGAAAGGCCAGACACACTCCACACGTCTTTGCTCCTCTGGAGGGTGGCATGGAGCCTCCAACTGGGAGGTCGCTTCTCAGCGGAGACGCAGGGGCATTCTGGCTGTGATCCCGCAGCCCCTGCCTGGAGGCCCACGGTGCCTGTTTCTCTCTGGGCGTTGCTTCCACAGTGCGGCCAAGCAACATCTTCACCATGGGCAAAACAGCGCTTCCCTTCCGCCTGACAGACGTCTCAGTGCTCTGCTCTAGACCTCTGAAGTGGGGAGACAACCGAGCCCAGCCTCCTTTCCAAGGAGTCCTGCGCCTTCCATTGCACTGAAAGGCAATAGCACGGGGAAGCCTAGAAAGGGGCTGAGTCATGTGGGACACACTTCCTCAGCCTGCTCCTTTCAGGGAAGCAACGCTGGGAGCTAGGAAAGCCTTCTCAAGCTCGGAGAGTGCAAGAGAGATGCAGGCCGCGCACCCGGAAATCTCGGTGCTTGGAGCCAATCTCAGCGTCTCCCAGGGGCAAAGCGAACGCCTCTCTGCCAAATCCAGCTTTGCAGACGCAGGCCGCTAGGCTGCCTCTGCATTGGCGAAGGAAGCTCTCTCCTCCCGCTTCCTGCGAAATCTGCTTCTCAGCCTGAGCGAATCTCAGTGGGAACGGTCTTTCCTCTGGGGCCGTTGCTCCTGTGCCTGGGGCTGCCGCAAGGGCACCACCCTCCCAGGGAAAGGCCAAACACACCCCTCATGACTTTGCTCCTCTGGAGAGCTGCAGGCAACCTCAAACTCTCAGGAAGCTTCTCGGCTGAGACGCAGAAGCACTCTGGCTGGGGTCTCGCATCTCCTGCCTGGAGGCCCATGGTGCCTGTTTCTCCCTGGGCGTTGCTTCACCAGAGCGGCCAGGCAACATCTGCCCCATCTACCCTTCTGCTCTTCCCTTCCAGCTGACAGAGTTCTCCCTGCTCTACTCTAGCCCTAGGAAGTTTGGAGACAACCGGGCTCCTCCTCCTGTGCAAGGAGTCCCGGGGCCCAGTTGGAGTGGAAAGGCAAAACCACAGGCAAGCCCAGGAAAGTGCTGAGTCATGTCTGACACACTCCCTCAGCCTGCTCCTTCATGGCTAGCGAGGCTGTGAGCTAGGAAAGTCTTTGGAAGCTCAGCAAGTGGAAGCGAGATGCAGGCCCCAACCCAGCAATCCCGGTGCTTGGAGCAGGCCTCCCAGCCTCCCAGTGCCAAAGCGAGCTCCTCTCTGCCCAATGCAGCTTTGCACACGCAGGCCGCTCTGCTGCCTCTGCATCCACGAAGGAAGCTCTCTAGGCCCCCTTCCTGCGAAATCTGCTTCCGCCTGAGGGAAAGGCCCTTGGAGAGGTCTTGGCTCAGGGGCAGTTTCTCCTGTGCCTGGGGAAGAGGGCAGGGCACCACACTCCCAAGGAAAGGCTAGACACACTCCACACGTCTTTGCTCTTCTGGAGGGCGGCATGGAGCCTCCACCTGGGAGGTAGCTTCTCAGCTGAGACGCAGGGGCATTCTGGCTGTGATCCCGCATCCCCTGCCTGGAGGCCCACGCTGCCTGTGTCTCTCTGGGCGTTGCTTCCACAGTGCGGCCAAGCAACATCTTCACCATGGGCACAACAGCGCTTCCCTTCCATCTGACAGACTTCTCAGTGCTCTGCCCTAGACCTCTGAAGTGGGGAGACAACCGAGCCCAGCCTCCTTTCCAAGGAGTCCTGCGCCTTCGATTGCACTGAAAGGCAATAGCACGGGGAAGCCTAGGAAGGGGCTGAGGCATGTCGGACACACTTCCTCAGCCTGCTCCTTTCAGGGAAGCAACGCTGGGAGCTAGGAAAGCCTTCTCCAGCTCGGAAAGTGCAACAGAGATGCAGGCCGCGCACCCGGAAATCTCGGTGCTTGGAGCCAATCTCAGCGTCTCCCAGGGGCAAAGCGAACGCCTCTCTGCCAAATCCAGCTGTGCAGACGCAGGCCCCTAGGCTGCCTCTGCATTGGCGAAGGAAGCTCTCTCCTCCCGCTTCCTGCGAAATCTGCTTCTCAGCCTGAGCGAGTCTCAGTGGGAACGGTCTTTCGTCTGGGGCCGTTGCTCCTGTGCCTGGGGCTGCCGCAAGGGCACCACCCTCACAGGGAAAGGCCAAACACACCCCTCATGACTTTGCTCCTCTGGAGAGCTGCAGGCAACCTCAAACTCTCAGGAAGCTTCTCGGCTGAGACGCAGAAGCACTCTGGCTGGGGTCTCGCATCCCCTGCCTGGAGGCCCATGGTGCCTGTTTCTCCCTGGGCGTTGCTTCACCAGAGCGGCCAGGCAACATCTGCCCCATCTACCCTTCTGCTCTTCCCTTCCAGCTGACAGAGTTCTCCCTGCTCTACTCTAGCCCTAGGAAGTTTGGAGACAACCGGGCTCCTCCTCCTGTGCAAGGAGTCCCGGGGCCCAGTTGGAGTGGAAAGGCAAAACCACAGGCAAGCCCAGGAAAGTGCTGAGTCATGTCTGACACACTCCCTCAGCCTGCTCCTTCATGGCTAGCGAGGCTGTGAGCTAGGAAAGTCTTTGGAAGCTCAGCAAGTGGAAGCGAGATGCAGGCCCCAACCCAGCAATCCCGGTGCTTGGAGCAGGTCTCACAGCCTCCCAGTGCCAAAGCGAGCTCCTCTCTGCCAAATGCAGCTTTGCACACGCAGGCCGCTCTGCTGCCTCTGCATCCACGAAGGAAGCTCTCTAGGCCCGCTTCCTGCGAAATCTGCTTCAGCCTGAGGGAAAAGCCCTTGGAGAGGTCTTGGCTCAGGGGCAGTTGCTCCTGTGCCTGGGGAAGAGGGAAGGGCACCACACTCCCAAGGAAAGGCCAGACACACTCCACACGTCTTTGCTCCTCTGGAGGGCGGCATGGAGCCTCCAACTGGGAGGTCGCTTCTCAGCGGAGACGCAGGGGCATTCTGGCTGTGATCCCGCAGCCCCTGCCTGGAGGCCCACGGTGCCTGTTTCTCTCTGGGCGTTGCTTCCACAGTGCGGCCAAGCAACATCTTCACCATGGGCACAACAGCGCTTCCCTTCCGCCTGACAGACGTCTCAGTGCTCTGCTCTAGACCTCTGAAGTGGGGAGACAACCGAGCCCAGCCTCCTTTCCAAGGAGTCCTGCGCCTTCCATTGCACTGAAAGGCAATAGCACGGGGAAGCCTAGGAAGGGGCTGAGTCATGTCGGACACACTTCCTCAGCCTGCTCCTTTCAGGGAAGCAACGCTGGGAGCTAGGAAAGCCTTCTCAAGCTCGGAGAGTGCAAGAGAGATGGAGGCCGCGCACCCGGAAATCTCGGTGCTTGGAGCCAATCTCAGCGTCTCCCAGGGGCAAAGCGAACGCCTCTCTGCCAAATCCAGCTTTGCAGACGCAGGCCGCTAGGCTGCCTCTGCATTGGCGAAGGAAGCTCTCTCCTCCCGCTTCCTGCGAAATCTGCTTCTCAGCCTGAGCGAATCTCAGTGGGAACGGTCTTTCCTCTGGGGCCGTTGCTCCTGTGCCTGGGGCTGCCGCAAGGGCACCACCCTCCCAGGGAAAGGCCAAACACACCCCACATGACTTTGCTCCTCTTGAGAGCTGCAGGCAACCTCAAATTCTCAGGAAGCTTCTCGGCTGAGACGCAGAAGCACTCTGGCTGGGGTCTCGCATCCCCTGCCTGGAGGCCCATGGTGCCTGTTTCTCCCTGGGCGTTGCTTCACCAGAGCGGCCAGGCAACATCTGCCCCATCTACCCTTCTGCTCTTCCCTTCCAGCTGACAGAGTTCTCCCTGCTCTACTCTAGCCCTAGGAAGTTTGGAGACAACCGGGCTCCTCCTCCTGTGCAAGGAGTCCCGGGGCCCAGTTGGAGTGGAAAGGCAAAGCCACAGGCAAGCCCAGGAAAGTGCTGAGTCATGTCTGACACACTCCCTGAGCCTGTTCCTTCATGGCTAGCGAGGCTGTGAGCTAGGAAAGTCTTTGGAAGCTCAGCAAGTGGCAGCGAGATGCAGGCCCCAACCCAGCAATCCCGGTGCCTGGAGCAGGTCTCACAGCCTCCCAATGCCAAAGCGAGCTCCTCTCTGCCAAAAGCAGCTTTGCACACGCAGGCCGCTCTGCTGCCTCTGCATCCACGAAGGAAGCTCTCTAGGCCCGCTTCCTGCGAAATCTGCTTCAGCCTGAGGGAAAAGCCCTTGGAGAGGTCTTTGCTAAGGGGCAGTTGCTCCTGTGCCTGGGGAAGAGGGAAGGGCACCACACTCCCAAGGAAAGTCCAGACACACTCCATACGTCTTTGCTCCTCTGGAGGGCGGCATGGAGCCTCCAACTGGGGGGTCGCTTCTCAGCGGAGACGCAGGGGCATTCTGGCTGTGATCCCGCAGCCCCTGCCTGGAGGCCCACGGTTCCTGTTTCTCTCTGGGCGTTGCTTCCACAGTGCGGCCAAGCAACATCTTCACCATGGGCACAACAGCGCTTCCCTTCCGCCTGACAGACGTCTCAGTGCTCTGCTCTAGACCTCTGAAGTGGGGAGACAACCGAGCCCAGCCTCCTTTCCAAGGAGTCCAGCGCCTTCCATTGCACTGAAAGGCAATAGCACGGGGAAGCCTAGGAAGGGGCTGAGTCATGTGGGACACACTTCCTCAGCCTGCTCCTTTCAGGGAAGCAACGCTGGGAGCTAGGAAAGCCTTCTCAAGCTCGGAGAGTGCAAGAGAGATGCAGGCCGCGCACCCGGAAATCTCGGTGCTTGGAGCAAATCTCAGCGTCTCCCAGGGGCAAAGCGAACGCCTCTCTGCCAAATCCAGCTTTGCAGACGCAGGCCGCTAGGCTGCCTCTGCATTGGCGAAGGAAGCTCTCTCCTCCCGCTTCCTGCGAAATCTGCTTCACAGCCTCAGCGAATCTCAGTGGGAACGGTCTTTCCTCTGGGGCCGTTGCTCCTGTGCCTGGGGCTGCCGCAAGGGCACCACCCTCACAGGGAAAGGCCAAACACACCCCTCATGACTTTGCTCCTCTGGAGAGCTACAGGCAACCTCAAACTCTCAGGAATCTTCTCGGCTGAGAGGCAGAAGCACTCTGGCTGGGGTCTCGCATCCCCTGCGTGGAGGCCCATGGTCCCTGTTTCTCCCTGGGCGTTGCTTCACCAGAGCGGCCAGGCAACATCTGCCCCATCTACCCTTCTGCTCTTCCCTTCCAGCTGACAGAGTTCTCCCTGCTCTACTCTAGCCCTAGGAAGTTTGGAGACAACCGGGCTCCTCCTCCTGTGCAAGGAGTCCCGGGGCCCAGTTGGAGTGGAAAGGCAAAACCACAGGCAAGCCCAGGAAAGTGCTGAGTCATGTCTGACACACTCCCTCAGCCGGCTCCTTCATGGCTAGCGAGGCTGTGAGCTAGGAAAGTCTTTGGAAGCTCAGCAAGTGGCAGCGAGATGCAGGCCCCAACCCAGCAATCCCGGTGCTTGGAGCAGGTCTCACAGCCTCCCAGTGCCAAAGCGAGCTCCTCTCTGCCAAATGCAGCTTTGTACACGCAGGCCGCTCTGCTGCCTCTGCATCCACGAAGGAAGCTCTCTAGGCCCGCTTCCTGCGAAATCTGCTTCAGCCTGAGGGAAAAGCCCTTGGAGAGGTCTTGGCTCAGGGGCAGTTGCTCCTGTGCCTGGGGAAGAGGGAAGCGCACCACACTCCCAAGGAAAGGCCAGACACACTCCACACGTCTTTGCTCCTCTGGAGGGCGGCATGGAGCCTCCAACTGGGAGGTCGCGTCTCAGCGGAGACGCAGGGGCATTCTGGCTGTGATCCCGCAGCCCCTGCCTGGAGGCCCACGGTGCCTGTTTCTCTCTGGGCGTTGCTTCCACAGTGCGGCCAAGCAACATCTTCACCATGGGCACAACAGCGCTTCCCTTCCGCCTGACAGACGTCTCAGTGCTCTGCTCTAGACCTCTGAAGTGGGGAGACAACCGAGCCCAGCCTCCTTTCCAAGGAGTCCTGCGCCTTCCATTGCACTGAAAGGCAATAGCACGGGGAAGCCTAGGAAGGGGCTGAGTCATGTCGGACACACTTCCTCAGCCTGCTCCTTTCAGGGAAGCAACGCTGGGAGCTAGGAAAGCCTTCTCAAGCTCTGAGAGTGCAAGAGAGATGCAGGCCGCGCACCCGGAAATCTCGGTGCTTGGAGCCAATCTCAGCGTCTCCCAGGGGCAAAGCGAACGCCTCTCTGCCAAATCCAGCTTTGCAGATGCAGGCCGCTAGGCTGCCTCTGCATTGGCGAAGGAAGCTCTCTCCTCCCGCTTCCTGCGAAATCTGCTTCTCAGCCTGAGCGAATCTCAGTGGGAACGGTCTTTCCTCTGGGGCCGTTGCTCCTGTGCCTGGGGCTGCCGCAAGGGCACCACCCTCACAGGGAAAGGCCAAACACACCCCACATGTCTTTGCTCCTCTGGAGAGCTGCAGGCAACCTCAAACTCTCAGGAAGCTTCTCGGCTGAGACGCAGAAGCACTCTGGCTGGGGTCTCGCATCCCCTGCCTGGAGGCCCATGGTGCCTGTTTCTCCCTGGGCGTTGCTTCACCAGAGCGGCCAGGCAACATCTGCCCCATCTACCCTTCTGCTCTTCCCTTCCAGCTGACAGAGTTCTCCCTGCTCTACTCTAGCCCTAGGAAGTTTGGAGACAACCGGGCTCCTCCTCCTGTGCAAGGAGTCCCGGGGCCCAGTTGGAGTGGAAAGGCAAAACCACAGGCAAGCCCAGGAAAGTGCTGAGTCATGTCTGACACACTCCCTCAGCCTGCTCCTTCATGGCTAGCGAGGCTGTGAGCCAGGAAAGTCTTTGGAAGCTCAGCAAGTGGCAGCGAGATGCAGGCCCCAACCCAGCAATCCCGGTGCTTGGAGCAGGTCTCACAGCCTCCCAGTGCCAAAGCGAGCTCCTCTCTGCCAAATGCAGCTTTGCACACGCAGGCCGCTCTGCTGCCTCTGCATCCACGAAGGAAGCTCTCTAGGCCCTATTCCTGCGAAATCTGCTTCAGCCTGAGGGAAAAGCCCTTGGAGAGGTCTTGGCTCAGGGGCAGTTGCTCCTGTGCCTGGGGAAGAGGGAAGGGCACCACACTCCCAAGGAAAGGCCAGACACACTCCACACGTCTTTGCTCCTCTGGAGGGCGGCATGGAGCCTCCAACTGGGAGGTCGCTTCTCAGCGGAGACGCAGGGGCATTCTGGCTGTGATCCCGCAGCCCCTGCCTGGAAGCCCACGGTGCCTGTTTCTCTCTGGGCGTTGCTTCCACAGTGCGGCCAAGCAACATCTTCACCATGGGCACAACAGCGCTTCCCTTCCGCCTGACAGACATCTCAGTGCTCTGCTCTAGACCTCTGAAGTGGGGAGACAACCGAGCCCAGCCTCCTTTCCAAGGAGTCCTGCGCCTTCCATTGCACTGAAAGGCAATAGCACGGGGAAGCCTAGGAAGGGGCTGAGTCATGTCGGACACACTTCCTCAGCCTGCTCCTTTCAGGGAAGCAACGCTGGGAGCTAGGAAAGCCTTCTCAAGCTCGGAGAGTGCAAGAGAGATGTAGGCCGCGCACCCGGAAATCTCGGTGCTTGGAGCAAATCTCAGCGTCTCCCAGGGGCAAAGCGAACGCCTCTCTGCCAAATCCAGCTTTGCAGACGCAGGCTGCTAGGCTGCCTCTGCATTGGCGAAGGAAGCTCTCTCCTCCCGCTTCCTGCGAAATCTGCTTCTCAGCCTGAGCGAATCTCAGTGGGAAAGGTCTTTCCTCTGGGGCCGTTGCTCCTGTGCCTGGGGCTGCCGCAAGGGCACCACCCTCCCAGGGAAAGGCCAAACACACCCCACATGACTTTGCTCCTCTGGAGAGCTGCAGGCAACCTCAAACTCTCAGGAAGCTTCTCGGCTGAGACGCAGAAGCACTCTGGCTGGGGTCTCGCATCCCCTGCCTGGAGGCCCATGGTGCCTGTTTCTCCCTGGGCGTTGCTTCCCCAGAGCGGCCAGGCAACATCTGCCCCATCTACCCTTCTGCTCTTCCCTTCCAGCTGACAGAGTTCTCCCTGCTCTACTCTAGCCCTAGGAAGTTTGGAGACAACCGGGCTCCTCCTCCTGTGCAAGGAGTCCCGGGGCCCAGTTGGCGTGGAAAGGCAAAACCACAGGCAAGCCCAGGAAAGTGCTGAGTCATGTCTGACACACTCCCTCAGCCTGCTCCTTCATGGCTAGCGAGGCTGTGAGCTAGGAAAGTCTTTGGAAGCTCAGCAAGTGGCAGCGAGATGCAGGCCCCAACCCAGCAATCCCGGTGCTTGGAGCAGGTCTCACAGCCTCCCAGTGCCAAAGCGAGCTCCTCTCTGCCAAATGCAGCTTTGCACACGCAGGCCGCTCTGCTGCCTCTGCATCCACGAAGGAAGCTCTCTAGGCCCGCTTCCTGCGAAATCTGCTTCAGCCTGAGGGAAAAGCCCTTGGAGAGGTCTTGGCTCAGGGGCAGTTGCTCCTGTGCCTGGGGAAGAGGGAAGGGCACCACACTCCCAAGGAAAGGCCAGACACACTCCATACGTCTTTGCTCCTCTGGAGGGCGGCATGGAGCCTCCAACTGGGAGGTCGCGTCTCAGCGGAGACGCAGGGGCATTCTGGCTGTGATCCCGCAGCCCCTGCCTGGAGGACCACGGTGCCTGTTTCTCTCTGGGCGTTGCTTCCACAGTGCGGCCAAGCAACATCTTCACCATGGGCACAACAGCGCTTCCCTTCCGCCTGACAGAAGTCTCAGTGCTCTGCTCTAGACCTCTGAAGTGGGGAGACAACCGAGCCCAGCCTCCTTTCCAAGGAGTCCTGCGCCTTCGATTGCACTGAAAGGCAATAGCACGGGGAAGCCTAGGAAGGGGCTGAGTCATGTCGGACACACTTCCTCAGCCTGCTCCTTTCAGGGAAGCAACGCTGGGAGCTAGGAAAGCCTTCTCCAGCTCGGAGAGTGCAAGAGAGATGCAGGCCGCGCACCCGGAAATCTCGGTGCTTGGAGCCAATCTCAGCGCCTCCCAGGGGCAAAGCGAACGCCTCTCTGCCAAATCCAGCTTTGCAGACGCAGGCCGCTAGGCTGCCTCTGCATTGGCGAAGGAAGCTCACTCCTCGCGCTTCTGCGAAATCTGCTTCTCAGCCTGAGCGAATCTCAGTGGGAACGGTCTTTCCTCTGGGGCCGTTGCTCCTGTGCCTGGGGCTGCCGCAAGGGCACCACCCTCACAGGGAAAGGCCAAACACACCCCACATGTCTTTGCTCCTCTGGAGAGCTGCAGGCAACCTCAAACTCTCAGGAAGCTTCTCGGCTGAGACGCAGAAGCACTCTGGCTGGGGTCTCGCATCCCCTGCCTGGAGGCCCATGGTGCCTGTTTCTCCCTGGGCGTTGCTTCACCAGAGCGGCCAGGCAACATCTGCCCCATCTACCCTTCTGCTCTTCCCTTCCAGCTGACAGAGTTCTCCCTGCTCTACTCTAGCCCTAGGAAGTTTGGAGACAACCGGGCTCCTCCTCCTGTGCAAGGAGTCCCGGGGCCCAGTTGGAGTGGAAAGGCAAAACCACAGGCAAGCCCAGGAAAGTGCTGAGTCATGTCTGACACACTCCCTCAGCCTGCTCCTTCATGGCTAGCGAGGCTGTGAGCTAGGAAAGTCTTTGGAAGCTCAGCAAGTGGCAGCGAGATGCAGGCCCCAACCCAGCAATCCCGGTGCTTGGAGCAGGTCTCACAGCCTCCCAGTGCCAAAGCGAGCTCCTCTCTGCCAAATGCAGCTTTGCACACGCAGGCCGCTCTGCTGCCTCTGCATCCACGAAGGAAGCTCTCTAGGCCCGCTTCCTGCGAAATCTGCTTCAGCCTGAGGGAAAAGCCCTTGGAGAGGTCTTGGCTCAGGGGCAGTTGCTCCTGTGCCTGGGGAAGAGGGAAGGGCACCACACTCCCAAGGAAAGGCCAGACACACTCCACACGTCTTTGCTCCTCTGGAGGGCGGCATGGAGCCTCCAACTGGGAGGTCGCGTCTCAGCGGAGAAGCAGGGGCATTCTGGCTGTGATCCCGCAGCCCCTGCCTGGAGGCCCACGGTGCCTGTTTCTCTCTGGGCGTTGCTTCCACAGTGCGGCCAAGCAACATCTTCACCATGGGCACAACAGCGCTTCCCTTCCGCCTGACAGACGTCTCAGTGCTCTGCTCTAGACCTCTGAAGTGGGGAGACAACCGAGCCCAGCCTCCTTTCCAAGGAGTCCTGCGCCTTCCATTGCACTGAAAGGCAATAGCACGGGGAAGCCTAGGAAGGGGCTGAGTCATGTCGGACACACTTCCTCAGCCTGCTCCTTTCAGTGAAGCAACGCTGGGAGCTAGGAAAGCCTTCTCAAGCTCGGAGAGTGCAAGAGAGATGCAGGCCGCGCACCCGGAAATCTCGGTGCTTGGAGCCAATCTCAGCATCTCCCAGGGGCAAAGCGAACGCCTCTCTGCCAAATCCAGCTTTGCAGACGCAGGCCGCTAGGCTGCCTCTGCATTGGCGAAGGAAGCTCTCTCCTCCCGCTTCCTGCGAAATCTGCTTCTCAGCCTCAGCGAATCTCAGTGGGAACGGTCTTTCCTCTGGGGCCGTTGCTCCTGTGCCTGGGGCTGCCGCAAGGGCACCACACTCACAGGGAAAGGCCAAACACACCCCACATGATTTTGCTCCTCTGGAGAGCTGCAGGCAACCTCAAACTCTCAGGAAGCTTCTCGGCTGAGACGCAGAAGCACTCTGGCTGGGGTCTCGCATCCCCTGCCTGGAGGCCCATGGTGCCTGTTTCTCCCTGGGCGTTGCTTCACCAGAGCGGCCAGGCAACATCTGCCCCATCTACCCTTCTGCTCTTCCCTTCCGGCTGACAGAGTTCTCCCTGCTCTACTCTAGCCCTAGGAAGTTTGGAGACAACCGGGCTCCTCCTCCTGTGCAAGGAGTCCCGGGGCCCAGTTGGCGTGGAAAGGCAAAACCACAGGCAAGCCCAGGAAAGTGCTGAGTCATGTCTGACACACTCCCTCAGCCTGCTCCTTCATGGCTAGCGAGGCTGTGAGCTAAGAAAGTCTTTGGAAGCTCAGCAAGTGGCAGCGAGATGCAGGCCCCAACCCAGCAATCCCGGTGCTTGGAGCAGGTCTCACAGCCTCCCAGTGCCAAAGCGAGCTCCTCTCTGCCAAATGCAGCTTTGCACACGCAGGCCGCTCTGCTGCCTCTACATCCACGAAGGAAGCTCTCTAGGCCCGCTTCCTGCGAAATCTGCTTCAGCCTGAGGGAAAAGCCCTTGGAGAGTTCTTGGCTCAGGGGCAGTTGCTCCTGTGCCTGGGGAAGAGGGAAGGGCACCACACTCCCAAGGAAAGGCCAGACACACTCCACACGTCTTTGCTCCTCTGGAGGGCGGCATGGAGCCTCCAACTGGGAGGTCGCTTCTCAGCGGAGACGCAGGGGCATTCTGGCTGTGATCCCGCAGCCCCTGCCTGGAGGCCCACGGTGCCTGTTTCTCTCTGGGCGTTGCTTCCACAGTGCGGCCAAGCAACATCTTCACCATGGGCACAACAGCGCTTCCCTTCCGCCTGACAGACGTCTCAGTGCTCTGCTCTAGACCTCTGAAGTGGGGAGACAACCGAGCCCAGCCTCCTTTCCAAGGAGTCCTGCGCCTTCCATTGCACTGAAAGGCAATAGCACGGGGAAGCCTAGGAAGGGGCTGAGTCATGTGGGACACACTTCCTCAGCCTGCTCCTTTCAGGGAAGCAACGCTGGGAGCTAGGAAAGCCTTCTTAAGCTCGGAGAGTGCAAGAGAGATGCAGGCCGCGCACCCGGAAATCTCGGTGCTTGGAGCCAATCTCAGCGTCTCCCAGGGGCAAAGCGAACGCCTCTCTGCCAAATCCAGCTTTGCAGACGCAGGCCGCTAGGCTGCCTCTGCATTGGCGAAGGAAGCTCTCTCCTCCCGCTTCCTGCGAAATCTGCTTCTCAGCCTGAGCGAATCTCAGTGGGAACGGTCTTTCCTCTGGGGCCGTTGCTCCTGTGTCTGGGGCTGCCGCAAGGGCACCACCCTCCCAGGGAAAGGCCAAACACACCCCTCATGACTTTGCTCCTCTGGAGAGCTGCAGGCAACCTCAAACTCTCAGGAAGCTTCTCGGCTGAGACACAGAAGCACTCTGGCTGGGGTCTCGCATCCCCTGCCTGGAGGCCCATGGTGCCTGTTTCTCCCTGGGCGTTGCTTCACCAGAGCGGCCAGGCAACATCTGCCCCATCTACCCTTCTGCTCTTCCCTTCCAGCTGACAGAGTTCTCCCTGCTCTACTCTAGCCCTAGGAAGTTTGGAGACAACCGGGCTCCTCCTCCTGTGCAAGGAGTCCCGGGGCCCAGTTGGAGTGGAAAGGCAAAACCACAGGCAAGCCCAGGAAAGTGCTGAGTCATGTCTGACACACTCCCTCAGCCTGCTCCTTCATGGCTAGCGAGGCTGTGAGCTAGGAAAGTCTTTGGAAGCTCAGCAAGTGGCAGCGAGATGCAGGCCCCAACCCAGCAATCCCGGTGCTTGGAGCAGGTCTCACAGCCTCCCAGTGCCAAAGCGAGCTCCTCTCTGCCAAATGCAGCTTTGCACACGCAGGCCGCTCTGCTGCCTCTGCATCCACGAAGGAAACTCTCTAGGCCCGCTTCCTGCGAAATCTGCTTCAGCCTGAGGGAAAAGCCCTTGGAGAGGTCTTGGCTCAGGGGCAGTTGCTCCTGTGCCTGGGGAAGAGGGAAGGGCACCACACTCCCAAGGAAAGGCCAGACACACTCCACACGTCTTTGCTCCTCTGGAGGGCGGCATGGAGCCTCCAACTGGGAGGTCGCTTCTCAGCGGAGACGCAGGGGCATTCTGGCTGTGATCCCGCAGCCCCTGCCTGGAGGCCCACGGTGCCTGTTTCTCTCTGGGCGTTGCTTCCACAGTGCGGCCAAGCAACATCTTCACCATGGGCACAACAGCGCTTCCCTTCCGCCAGACAGACGTCTCAGTGCTCTGCTCTAGACCTCTGAAGTGGGGAGACAACCGAGCCCAGCCTCCTTTCCAAGGAGTCCTGCGCCTTCCATTGCACTGAAAGGCAATAGCACGGGGAAGCCTAGGAAGGGGCTGAGTCATGTGGGACACACTTCCTCAGCCTGCTCCTTTCAGGGAAGCAACGCTGGGAGCTAGGAAAGCCTTCTCAAGCTCGGAGAGTGCAAGAGAGATGCAGGCCGCGCACCCAGAAATCTCGGTGCTTGGAGCCAATCTCAGCGTCTCCCAGGGGCAAAGCGAACGCCTCTCTGCCAAATCCAGCTTTGCAGACGCAGGCCGCTAGGCTGCCTCTGCATTGGCGAAGGAAGCTCTCTCCTCCCGCTTCCTCCAAAATCTGCTTCTCAGCCTGAGCGAATCTCAGTGGGAACGGTCTTTCCTCTGGGGCCGTTGCTCCTGTGCCTGGGGCTGCCGCAAGGGCACCACCCTCACAGGGAAAGGCCAAACACACCCCTCATGACTTTGCTCCTCTGGAGAGCTGCAGGCAACCTCAAACTCTCAGGAAGCTTCTCGGCTGAGACGCAGAAGCACTCTGGCTGGGGTCTCGCATCCCCTGCCTGGAGGCCCATGGTGCCTGTTTCTCCCTGGGCGTTGCTTCACCAGAGCGGCCAGGCAACATCTGCCCCATCTACCCTTCTGCTCTTCCCTTCCAGCTGACAGAGTTCTCCCTGCTCTACTCTAGCCCTAGGAAGTTTGGAGACAACCGGGCTCCTCCTCCTGTGCAAGGAGTCCCGGGGCCCAGTTGGAGTGGAAAGGCAAAACCACAGGCAAGCCCAGGAAAGTGCTGAGTCATGTCTGACACACTCCCTCAGCCTGCTCCTTCATGGCTAGCGAGGCTGTGAGCTAGGAAAGTCTTTGGAAGCTCAGCAAGTGGCAGCGAGATGCAGGCCCCAACCCAGCAATCCCGGTGCTTGGAGCAGGTCTCACAGCCTCCCAGTGCCAAAGCGAGCTCCTCTCTGCCAAATGCAGCTTTGCACACGCAGGCCGCTCTGCTGCCTCTGCATCCACGAAGGAAGCTCTCTAGGCCCGCTTCCTGCGAAATCTGCTTCAGCCTGAGGGAAAAGCCCTTGGAGAGGTCTTGGCTCAGGGGCAGTTGCTCCTGTGCCTGGGGAAGAGGGAAGGGCACCACACTCCCAAGGAAAGGCCAGACACACTCCACACGTCTTTGCTCCTCTGGAGGGCGGCATGGAGCCTCCAACTGGGAGGTCGCTTCTCAGCGGAGACGCAGGGGCATTCTGGCTGTGATCCCGCAGCCCCTGCCTGGAGGCCCACGGTGCCTGTTTCTCTCTGGGCGTTGCTTCCACAGTGCGGCCAAGCAACATCTTCACCATGGGCACAACAGCGCTTCCCTTCCGCCTGACAGACGTCTCAGTGCTCTGCTCTAGACCTCTGAAGTGGGGAGACAACCGAGCCCAGCCTCCTTTCCAAGGAGTCCTGCGCCTTCCATTGCACTGAAAGGCAATAGCTCGGGGAAGCCTAGGAAGGGGCTGAGTCATGTGGGACACACTTCCTCAGCCTGCTCCTTTCAGGGAAGCAACGCTGGGAGCTAGGAAAGCCTTCTCAAGCTCGGAGAGTGCAAGAGAGATGCAGGCCGCGCACCCGGAAATCTCGGTGCTTGGAGCCAATCTCAGCGTCTCCCAGGGGCAAAGCGAACGCCTCTCTGCCAAATCCAGCTTTGCAGACGCAGGCCGCTAGGCTGCCTCTGCATTGGCGAAGGAAGCTCTCTCCTCCCGCTTCCTGCGAAATCTGCTTCTCAGCCTGAGCGAATCTCAGTGGGAACGGTCTTTCCTCTGGGGCCGTTGCTCCTGTGCCTGGGGCTGCCGCAAGGGCACCACCCTCACAGGGAAAGGCCAAACACACCCCACATGATTTTGCTCCTCTGGAGAGCTGCAGGCAACCTCAAACTCTCAGGAAGCTTCTCGGCTGAGACGCAGAAGCACTCTGGCTGGGGTCTCGCATCCCCTGCCTGGAGGCCCATGGTGCCTGTTTCTCCCTGGGCGTTGCTTCACCAGAGCGGCCAGGCAACATCTGCCCCATCTACCCTTCTGCTCTTCCCTTCCAGCTGACAGAGTTCTCCCTGCTCTACTCTAGCCCTAGGAAGTTTGGAGACAACCGGGCTCGTCCTCCTGTGCAAGGAGTCCCGGGGCCCAGTTGGAGTGGAAAGGCAAAACCACAGGCAAGCCCAGGAAAGTGCTGAGTCATGTCTGACACACTCCCTCAGCCTGCTCCTTCATGGCTAGCGAGGCTGTGAGCTAGGAAAGTCTTTGGAAGCTCAGCAAGTGGCAGCGAGATGCAGGCCCCAACCCAGCAATCCCGGTGCTTGGAGCAGGTCTCACAGCCTCCCAGTGCCAAAGCGAGCTCCTCTCTGCCAAATGCAGCTTTGCACACGCAGGCCGCTCTGCTGCCTCTGCATCCACGAAGGAAGCTCTCTAGGCCCGCTTCCTGCGAAATCTGCTTCAGCCTGAGGGAAAAGCCCTTGGAGAAGTCTTGGCTCAGGGGCAGTTGCTCCTGTGCCTGGGGAAGAGGGAAGGGCACCACACTCCCAAGGAAAGGCCAGACACACTCCACACGTCTTTGCTCCTCTGGAGGGCGGCATGGAGCCTCCAACTGGGAGGTCGCTTCTCAGCGGAGACGCAGGGGCATTCTGGCTGTGATCCCGCAGCCCCTGCCTGGAGGCCCACGGTGCCTGTTTCTCTCTGGGCGTTGCTTCCACAGTGCGGCCAAGCAACATCTTCACCATGGGCACAACAGCGCTTCCCTTCCGCCTGACAGACGTCTCAGTGCTCTGCTCTAGACCTCTGAAGTGGGGAGACAACCGAGCCCAGCCTCCTTTCCAAGGAGTCCTGCGCCTTCCATTGCACTGAAAGGCAATAGCACGGGGAAGCCTAGGAAGGGGCTGAGTCATGTCGGACACACTTCCTCAGCCTGCTCCTTTCAGGGAAGCAACGCTGGGAGCTAGGAAAGCCTTCTCAAGCTCGGAGAGTGCAAGAGAGATGCAGGCCGCGCACCCGGAAATCTCGGTGCTTGGAGCCAATCTCAGCGTCTCCCAGGGGCAAAGCGAACGCCTCTCTGCCAAATCCAGCTTTGCAGACGCAGGCCGCTAGGCTGCCTCTGCATTGGCGAAGGAAGCTCTCTCCTCCCGCTTCCTGCGAAATCTGCTTCTCAGCCTGAGCGAATCTCAGTGGGAACGGTCTTTCCTCTGGGGCCGTTGCTCCTGTGCCTGGGGCTGCCGCAAGGGCACCACCCTCCCAGGGAAAGGCCAAACACACCCCTCATGACTTTGCTCCTCTGGAGAGCTGCAGGCAACCTCAAACTCTCAGGAAGCTTCTCGGCTGAGACGCAGAAGCACTCTGGCTGGGGTCTCGCATCCCCTGCCTGGAGGCCCATGGTGCCTGTTTCTCCCTGGGCGTTGCTTCACCAGAGCGGCCAGGCAACATCTGCCCCATCTACCCTTCTGCTCTTCCCTTCCAGCTGACTGAGTTCTCCCTGCTCTACTCTAGCCCTAGGAAGTTTGGAGACAACCGGGCTCCTCCTCCTGTGCAAGGAGTCCCGGGGCCCAGTTGGAGTGGAAAGGCAAAACCACAGGCAAGCCCAGGAAAGTGCTGAGTCATGTCTGACACACTCCCTCAGCCTGCTCCTTCATGGCTAGCGAGGCTGTGAGCTAGGAAAGTCTTTGGAAGCTCAGCAAGTGGCAGCGAGATGCAGGCCCCAACCCAGCAATCCCGGTGCTTGGAGCAGGTCTCACAGCCTCCCAGTGCCAAAGCGAGCTCCTCTCTGCCAAATGCAGCTTTGCACACGCAGGCCGCTCTGCTGCCTCTGCATCCACGAAGGAAGCTCTCTAGGCCCGCTTCCTGCGAAATCTGCTTCAGCCTGAGGGAAAAGCCCTTGGAGAGGTCTTGGCTCAGGGGCAGTTGCTCCTGTGCCTGGGGAAGAGGGAAGGGCACCACACTCCCAAGGAAAGGCCAGACACACTCCACACGTCTTTGCTCCTCTGGAGGGCGGCATGGAGCCTCCAACTGGGAGGTCGCTTCTCAGCGGAGACGCAGGGGCATTCTGGCTGTGATCCCGCAGCCCCTGCCTGGAGGCCCACGGTGCCTGTTTCTCTCTGGGCGTTGCTTCCACAGTGCGGTCAAGCAACATCTTCACCATGGGCACAACAGCGCTTCCCTTCCGCCTGACAGACGTCTCAGTGCTCTGCTCTAGACCTCTGAAGTGGGGAGACAACCGAGCCCAGCCTCCTTTCCAAGGAGTCCTGCGCCTTCCATTGCACTGAAAGGCAATAGCACGGGGAAGCCTAGGAAGGGGCTGAGTCATGTCGGACACACTTCCTCAGCCTGCTCCTTTCAGGGAAGCAATGCTGGGAGCTAGGAAAGCCTTCTCAAGCTCGGAGAGTGCAAGAGAGATGCAGTCCGCGCACCCGGAAATCTCGGTGCTTGGAGCCAATCTCAGCGTCTCCCAGTGGCAAAGCGTACGCCTCTCTGCCAAATCCAGGTGTGCAGACGCAGGCCGCTAGGCTGCCTCTGCATTGGCGAAGGAAGCTCTCTCCTCCCGCTTCCTGCGAAATCTGCTTCTCAGCCTGAGCGAATCTCAGTGGGAACGGTCTTTCCTCTGGGGCCGTTGCTCCTGTGCCTGGGGCTGCCGCAAGGGCACCACCCTCACAGGGAAAGGCCAAACACACCCCACATGTCTTTGCTCCTCTGGAGAGCTGCAGGCAACCTCAAACTCTCAGGAAGCTTCCCGGCTGAGACGCAGAAGCACTCTGGCTGGGGTCTCGCATCCCCTGCCTGGAGGCCCATGGTGCCTGTTTCTCCCTGGGCGTTGCTTCACCAGAGCGGCCAGGCAACATCTGCCCCATCTACCCTTCTGCTCTTCCCTTCCAGCTGACTGAGTTCTCCCTGCTCTACTCTAGCCCTAGGAAGTTTGGAGACAACCGGGCTCCTCCTCCTGTGCAAGGAGTCCCGGGGCCCAGTTGGCGTGGAAAGGCAAAACCACAGGCAAGCCCAGGAAAGTGCTGAGTCATGTCTGACACACTCCCTCAGCCTGCTCCTTCATGGCTAGCGAGGCTGTGAGCTAGGAAAGTCTTTGGAAGCTCAGCAAGTGGCAGCGAGATGCAGGCCCCAACCCAGCAATCCCGGTGCTTGGAGCAGGTCTCACAGCCTCCCAGTGCCAAAGCGAGCTCCTCTCTGCCAAATGCAGCTTTGCACACGCAGGCCGCTCTGCTGCCTCTGCATCCACGAAGGAAGCTCTCTAGGCCCGCTTCCTGCGAAATCTGCTTCAGCCTGAGGGAAAAGCCCTTGGAGAGGTCTTGGCTCAGGGGCAGTTGCTCCTGTGCCTGGGGAAGAGGGAAGGGCAGCACACTCCCAAGGAAAGGCCAGACACACTCCACACGTCTTTGCTCCTCTGGAGGGCGGCATGGAGCCTCCAACTGGGAGGTCGCTTCTCAGCGGAGACGCAGGGGCATTCTGGCTGTGATCCCGCAGCCCCTGCCTGGAGGCCCACGGTGCCTGTTTCTCTCTGGGCGTTGCTTCCACAGTGCGGCCAAGCAACATCTTCACCATGGGCACAACAGCGCTTCCCTTCCGCCTGACAGACGTCTCAGTGCTCTGCTCTAGACCTCTGAAGTGGGGAGACAACCGAGCCCAGCCTCCTTTCCAAGGAGTCCTGCGCCTTCCATTGCACTGAAAGGCAATAGCACGGGGAAGCCTAGGAAGGGGCTGAGTCATGTCGGACACACTTCCTCAGCCTGCTCCTTTCAGGGAAGCAACGCTGGGAGTTAGGAAAGCCTTCTCAAGCTCGGAGAGGGCAAGAGAGATGCAGGCCGCGCACCCGGAAATCTCGGTGCTTGGAGCCAATCTCAGCGTCTCCCAGGGGCAAAGCGAACGCCTCTCTGCCAAATCCAGCTTTGCAGACGCAGGCCGCTAGGCTGCCTCTGCATTGGCGAAGGAAGCTCTCTCCTCCCGCTTCCTGCGAAATCTGCTTCTCAGCCTGAGCGAATCTCAGTGGGAACGGTCTTTCCTCTGGGGCCGTTGCTCCTGTGCCTGGGGCTGCCGCAAGGGCACCACCCTCACAGGGAAATGCCAAACACACCCCACATGACTTTGCTCCTCTGGAGAGCTGCAGGCAACCTCAAACTCTCAGGAAGCTTCTCGGCTGAGACGCAGAAGCACTCTGGCTGGGGTCTCGCATCCCCTGCCTGGAAGCCCATGGTGCCTGTTTCTCCCTGGGCGTTGCTTCACCAGAGCGGCCAGGCAACATCTGCCCCATCTACCCTTCTGCTCTTCCCTTCCAGCTGACAGAGTTCTCCCTGCTCTACTCTAGCCCTAGGAAGTTTGGAGACAACCGGGCTCCTCCTCCTGTGCAAGGAGTCCCGGGGCCCAGTTGGAGTGGAAAGGCAAAACCACAGGCAAGCCCAGGAAAGTGCTGAGTCATGTCTGACACACTCCCTCAGCCTGCTCCTTCATGGCTAGCGAGGCTGTGAGCTAGGAAAGTCTTTGGAAGCTCAGCAAGTGGCAGCGAGATGCAGGCCCCAACCCAGCAATCCCGGTGCTTGGAGCAGGTCTCACAGCCTCCCAGTGCCAAAGCGAGCTCCTCTCTGCCAAATGCAGCTTTGCACACGCAGGCCGCTCTGCTGCCTCTGCATCCACGAAGGAAGCTCTCTAGGCCCGCTTCCTGCGAAATCTGCTTCAGCCTGAGGGAAAAGCCCTTGGAGAGGTCTTGGCTCAGGGGCAGTTGCTCCTGTGCCTGGGGAAGAGGGAAGGGCACCACACTCCCAAGGAAAGGCCAGACACACTCCACACGTCTTTGCTCCTCTGGAGGGCGGCATGGAGCCTCCAACTGGGAGGTCGCTTCTCAGCGGAGACACAGGGGCATTCTGGCTGTGATCCCGCAGCCCCTGCCTGGAGGCCCACGGTGCCTGTTTCTCTCTGGGCGTTGCTTCCACAGTGCGGCCAAGCAACATCTTCACCATGGGCACAACAGCGCTTCCCTTCCGCCTGACAGACGTCTCAGTGCTCTGCTCTAGACCTCTGAAGTGGGGAGACAACCGAGCCCAGCCTCCTTTCCAAGGAGTCCTGCGCCTTCCATTGCACTGAAAGGCAATAGCACGGGGAAGCCTAGGAAGGGGCTGAGTCATGTGGGACACACTTCCTCAGCCTGCTCCTTTCAGGGAAGCAACGCTGGGAGCTAGGAAAGCCTTCTCAAGCTCGGAGAGTGCAAGAGAGATGCAGGCCGCGCACCCGGAAATCTCGGTGCTTGGAGCCAATCTCAGCGTCTCCCAGGGGCAAAGCGAACGCCTCTCTGCCAAATCCAGCTTTGCAGACGCAGGCCGCTAGGCTGCCTCTGCATTGGCGAAGGAAGCTCTCTCCTCCCGCTTCCTGCGAAATCTGCTTCTCAGCCTGAGCGAATCTCAGTGGGAACGGTCTTTCCTCTGGGGCCGTTGCTCCTGTGCCTGGGGCTGCCGCAAGGGCACCACCCTCCCAGGGAAAGGCCAAACACACCCCTCATGACTTTGCTCCTCTGGAGAGCTGCAGGCAACCTCAAACTCTCAGGAAGCTTCTCGGCTGAGACGCAGAAGCACTCTGGCTGGGGTCTCGCATCCCCTGCCTGGAGGCCCATGGTGCCTGTTTCTCCCTGGGCGTTTCTTCACCAGAGCGGCCAGGCAACATCTGCCCCATCTACCCTTCTGCTCTTCCCTTCCAGCTGACAGAGTTCTCCCTGCTCTACTCTAGCCCAGGAAGTTTGGAGACAACCGGGCTCCTCCTCCTGTGCAAGGAGACCCGGGGCCCAGTTGGAGTGGAAAGGCAAAACCACAGGCAAGCCCAGGAAAGTGCTGAGTCATGTCTGACACACTCCCTCAGCCTGCTCCTTCATGGCTAGCGAGGCTGTGAGCTAGGAAAGTCTTTGGAAGCTCAGCAAGTGGCAGCGAGATGCAGGCACCAACCCAGCAATCCCGGTTCTTGGAGCAGGTCTCACAGCCTCCCAGTGCCAAAGCGAGCTCCTCTCTGCCAAATGCAGCTTTGCACACGCAGGCCGCTCTGCTGCCTCTGCATCCACGAAGGAAGCTCTCTAGGCCCGCTTCCTGCGAAATCTGCTTCAGCCTGAGGGAAAAGCCCTTGGAGAGGTCTTGGCTCAGGGGCAGTTGCTCCTGTGCCTGGGGAAGAGGGAAGGGCACCACACTCCCAAGGAAAGGCCAGACACACTCCACACGTCTTTGCTCCTCTGGAGGGCGGCATGGAGCCTCCAACTGGGAGGTCGCTTCTCAGCGGAGACGCAGGGGCATTCTGGCTGTGATCCCGCAGCCCCTGCCTGGAGGCCCACGGTGCCTGTTTCTCTCTGGGCGTTGCTTCCACAGTGCGGCCAAGCAACATCTTCACCATGGGCACAACAGCGCTTCCCTTCCGCCTGACAGACGTCTCAGTGCTCTGCTCTAGACCTCTGAAGTGGGGAGACAACCGAGCCCAGCCTCCTTTCCAAGGAGTCCTGCGCCTTCCATTGCACTGAAAGGCAATAGCACGGGGAAGCCTAGGAAGGGGCTGAGTCATGTGGGACACACTTCCTCAGCCTGCTCCTTTCAGGGAAGCAACGCTGGGAGCTAGGAAAGCCTTCTCCAGCTCGGAGAGTGCAAGAGAGATGCAGGCCGCGCACCCGGAAATCTCGGTGCTTGGAGCCAATCTCAGCGTCTCCCAGGGGCAAAGCGAACGCCTCTCTGCCAAATCCAGCTTTGCAGACTCAGGCCGCTAGGCTGCCTCTGCATTGGCGAAGGAAGCTCTCTCCTCCCGCTTCCTGCGAAATCTGCTTCTCAGCCTGAGCGAATCTCAGTGGGAACGGTCTTTCCTCTGGGGCCGTTGCTCCTGTGCCTGGGGCTGCCGCAAGGGCACCACCCTCCCAGGGAAAGGCCAAACACACCCCTCATGACTTTGCTCCTCTGGAGAGCTGCAGGCAACCTCAAACTCTCAGGAAGCTTCTCGGCTGAGACGCAGAAGCACTCTGGCTGGGGTCTCGCATCCCCTGCCTGGAGGCCCATGGTGCCTGTTTCTCCCTGGGCGTTGCTTCACCAGAGCGGCCAGGCAACATCTGCCCCATCTACCCTTCTGCTCTTCCCTTCCAGCTGACAGAGTTCTCCCTGCTCTACTCTAGCCCTAGGAAGTTTGGAGACAACCGGGCTCCTCCTCCTGTGCAAGGAGTCCCGGGGCCCAGTTGGAGTGGAAAGGCAAAACCACAGGCAAGCCCAGGAAAGTGCTGAGTCATGTCTGACACACTCCCTCAGCCTGCTCCTTCATGGCTAGCGAGGCTGTGAGCTAGGAAAGTCTTTGGAAGCTCAGCAAGTGGCAGCGAGATGCAGGCCCCAACCCAGCAATCCCGGTGCTTGGAGCAGGTCTCACAGCCTCCCAGTGCCAAAGCGAGCTCCTCTCTGCCAAATGCAGCTTTGCACACGCAGGCCGCTCTGCTGCCTCTGCATCCACGAAGGAAGCTCTCTAGGCCCGCTTCCTGCGAAATCTGCTTCAGCCTGAGGGAAAAGCCCTTGGAGAGGTCTTGGCTCAGGGGCAGTTGCTCCTGTGCCTGGGGAAGAGGGAAGGGCAGCACACTCCCAAGGAAAGGCCAGACACACTCCACACGTCTTTGCTCCTCTGGAGGGCGGCATGGAGCCTCCAACTGGGAGGACGCTTCTCAGCGGAGAAGCAGGGGCATTCTGGCTGTGAACCCGCAGCCCCTGCCTGGAGGCCCACGGTGCCTGTTTCTCTCTGGGCGTTGCTTCCACAGTGCGGCCAAGCAACATCTTCACCATGGGCACAACAGCGCTTACCTTCCGCCTGACAGACGTCTCAGTGCTCTGCTCTAGACCTCTGAAGTGGGGAGACAACCGAGCCCAGCCTCCTTTCCAAGGAGTCCTGCGCCTTCCATTGCACTGAAAGGCAATAGCACGGGGAAGCCTAGGAAGGGGCTGAGTCATGTCGGACACACTTCCTCAGCCTGCTCCTTTCAGGGAAGCAATGCTGGGAGCTAGGAAAGCCTTCTCAAGCTCGGAGAGTGCAAGAGAGATGCAGTCCGCGCACCCGGAAATCTCGGTGCTTGCAGCCAATCTCAGCGTCTCCCAGTGGCAAAGCATACGCCTCTCTGCCCAATCCAGCTTTGCAGACGCAGGCCGCTAGGCTGCCTCTGCATTGGCGAAGGAAGCTCTCTCCTCCCGCTTCCTGCGAAATCTGCTTCTCAGCCTGAGCGAATCTCAGTGGGAACGGTCTTTCCTCTGGGGCCGTTGCTCCTGTGCCTGGGGCTGCCGCAAGGGCACCACCCTCACAGGGAAATGCCAAACACACCCCACATGACTTTGCTCCTCTGGAGAGCTGCAGGCAACCTCAAACTCTCAGGAAGCTTCTCGGCTGAGACGCAGAAGCACTCTGGCTGGGGTCTCGCATCCCCTGCCTGGAGGCCCATGGTGCCTGTTTCTCCCTGGGCGTTGCTTCACCAGAGCGGCCAGGCAACATCTGCCCCATCTACCCTTCTGCTCTTCCCTTCCAGCTGACAGAGTTCTCCCTGCTCTACTCTAGCCCTAGGAAGTTTGGAGACAACCGGGCTCCTCCTCCTGTGCAAGGAGTCCCGGGGCCCAGTTGGAGTGGAAAGGCAAAACCACAGGCAAGCCCAGGAAAGTGCTGAGTCATGTCTGACACACTCCCTCAGCCTGCTCCTTCATGGCTAGCGAGGCTGTGAGCTAGGAAAGTCTTTGGAAGCTCAGCAAGTGGCAGCGAGATGCAGGCCCCAACCCAGCAATCCCGGTGCTTGGAGCAGGTCTCACAGCCTCCCAGTGCCAAAGCGAACTCCTCTCTGCCAAATGCAGCTTTGCACACGCAGGCCGCTCTGCTGCCTCTGCATCCACGAAGGAAGCTCTCTAGGCCCGCTTCCTGCGAAATCTGCTTCGGCCTGAGGGAAAAGCCCTTGGAGAGGTCTTGGCTCAGGGGCAGTTGCTCCTGTGCCTGGGGAAGAGGGAAGGGCACCACACTCCCAAGGAAAGGCCAGACACACTCCACACGTCTTTGCTCCTCTGGAGGGCGGCATGGAGCCTCCAACTGGGAGGTCGCTTCTCAGCGGAGACGCAGGGGCATTCTGGCTGTGATCCCGCAGCCCCTGCCTGGAGGCCCACGGTGCCTGTTTCTCTCTGGGCGTTGCTTCCACAGTGCGGCCAAGCAACATCTTCACCATGGGCACAACAGCGCTTCCCTTCCGCCTGACAGACGTCTCAGTGCTCTGCTCTAGACCTCTGAAGTGGGGAGACAACCGAGCCCAGCCTCCTTTCCAAGGAGTCCTGCGCCTTCCATTGCACTGAAAGGCAATAGCACGGGGAAGCCTAGGAAGGGGCTGAGTCATGTCGGACACACTTCCTCAGCCTGCTCCTTTCAGGGAAGCAACGCTGGGAGCTAGGAAAGCCTTCTCAAGCTCGGAGAGTGCAAGAGAGATGCAGGCCGCGCACCCGGAAATCTCGGTGCTTGGAGCCAATCTCAGCGTCTCCCAGGGGCAAAGCGAACGCCTCTCTGCCAAATCCAGCTTTGCAGACGCAGGCCGCTAGGCTGCCTCTGCATTGGCGAAGGAAGCTCTCTCCTCCCGCTTCCTGCGAAATCTGCTTCTCAGCCTGAGCGAATCTCAGTGGGAACGGTCTTTCCTCTGGGGCCGTTGCTCCTGTGCCTGGGGCTGCCGCAAGGGCACCACCCTCCCAGGGAAAGGCCAAACACACCCCTCATGACTTTGCTCCTCTGGAGAGCTGCAGGCAACCTCAAACTCTCAGGAAGCTTCTCGGCTGAGACGCAGAAGCACTCTGGCTGGGATCTCGCATCCCCTGCCTGGAGGCCCATGGTGCCTGTTTCTCCCTGGGCGTTGCTTCACCAGAGCGGCCAGGCAACATCTGCCCCATCTACCCTTCCGCTCTTCCCTTCCAGCTGACAGAGTTCTCCCTGCTCTACTCTAGCCCTAGGAAGTTTGGAGACACCCGGGCTCCTCCTCCTGTGCAAGGAGACCCGGGGCCCAGTTGGAGTGGAAAGGCAAAACCACAGGCAAGCCCAGGAAAGTGCTGAGTCATGTCTGACACACTCCCTCAGCCTGCTCCTTCATGGCTAGCGAGGCTGTGAGCTAGGAAAGTCTTTGGAAGCTCAGCAAGTGGCAGCGAGATGCAGGCCCCAACCCAGCAATCCCAGTGCTTGGAGCAGGTCTCACAGCCTCCCAGTGCCAAAGCGAGCTCCTCTCTGCCAAATGCAGCTTTGCACATGCAGGCCGCTCTGCTGCCTCTGCATCCACGAAGGAAGCTCTCTAGGCCCGCTTCCTGCGAAATCTGCTTCAGCCTGAGGGAAAAGCCCTTGGAGAGGTCTTGGCTCAGGGGCAGTTGCTCCTGTGCCTGGGGAAGAGGGAAGGGCACCACACTCCCAAGGAAAGGCCAGACACACTCCACACGTCTTTGCTCCTCTGGAGGGCGGCATGGAGCCTCCAACTGGGAGGTCGCGTCTCAGCGGAGACGCAGGGGCATTCTGGCTGTGATCCCACAGCCCCTGCCTGGAGGCCCAAGGTGCCTGTTTCTCTCTGGGCGTTGCTTCCACAGTGCGGCCAAGCAACATCTTCACCATGGGCACAACAGCGCTTCCCTTCCGCCTGACAGACGTCTCAGTGCTCTGCTCTAGACCTCTGAAGTGGGGAGACAACCGAGCCCAGCCTCCTTTCCAAGGAGTCCTGCGCCTTCCATTGCACTGAAAGGCAATAGCACGGGGAAGCCTAGGAAGGGGCTGAGTCATGTGGGACACACTTCCTCAGCCTGCTCCTTTCAGGGAAGCAACGCTGGGAGCTAGGAAAGCCTTCTCAAGCTCGGAGAGTGCAAGAGAGATGCAGGCCGCGCACCCGGAAATCTCGGTGCTTGGAGCCAATCTCAGCGTCTCCCAGGGGCAAAGCGAACGCCTCTCTGCCAAATCCAGCTTTGCAGACGCAGGCCGCTAGGCTGCCTCTGCATTGGCGAAGGAAGCTCTCTCCTCCCGCTTCCTGCGAAATCTGCTTCTCAGCCTGAGCGAATCTCAGTGGGAACGGTCTTTCCTCTGGGGCCGTTGCTCCTGTGCCTGGGGCTGCCGCAAGGGCACCACCCTCACAGGGAAAGGCCAAACACACCCCTCATGACTTTGCTCCTCTGGAGAGCTGCCGGCAACCTCAAACTCTCAGGAAGCTTCTCGGCTGAGACGCAGAAGCACTCTGGCTGGGGTCTCGCATCCCCTGCCTGGAGGCCCATGGTGCCTGTTTCTCCCTGGGCGTTGCTTCACCAGAGCGGCCAGGCAACATCTGCCCCATCTACCCTTCTGCTCTTCCCTTCCAGCTGACAGAGTTCTCCCTGCTCTACTCTAGCCCTAGGAAGTTTGGAGACAACCGGGCTCCTCCTCCTGTGCAAGGATACCCGGGGCCCAGATGGAGTGGAAAGGCAAAACCACACGCAAGCCCAGGAAAGTGCTGAGTCATGTCTGACACACTCCCTCAGCCTGCTCCTTCATGGCTAGCGAGGCTGTGAGCTAGGAAAGTCTTTGGAAGCTCAGCAAGTGGCAGCGAGATGCAGGCCCCAACCCAGCAATCCCGGTGCTTGGAGCAGGTCTCACAGCCTCCCAGTGCCAAAGCGAGCTCCTCTCTGCCAAATGCAGCTTTGCACACGCAGGCCGCTCTGCTGCCTCTGCATCCACGAAGGAAGCTCTCTAGGCCCGCTTCCTGCGAAATCTGCTTCAGCCTGAGGGAAAAGCCCTTGGAGAGGTCTTGGCTCAGGGGCAGTTGCTCCTGTGCCTGGGGAAGAGGGAAGGGCACCACACTCCCAAGGAAAGGCCAGACACACTCCACACGTCTTTGCTCCTCTGGAGGGCGGCATGGAGCCTCCAACTGGGAGGACGCTTCTCAGCGGAGACGCAGGGGCATTCTGGCTGTGAACCCGCAGCCCCTGCCTGGAGGCCCACGGTGCCTGTTTCTCTCTGGGCGTTGCTTCCACAGTGCGGCCAAGCAACATCTTCACCATGGGCACAACAGCGCTTACCTTCCGCCTGACAGACGTCTCAGTGCTCTGCTCTAGACCTCTGAAGTGGGGAGACAACCGAGCCCAGCCTCCTTTCCAAGGAGTCCTGCGCCTTCCATTGCACTGAAAGGCAATAGCACGGGGAAGCCTAGGAAGGGGCTGAGTCATGTCGGACACACTTCCTCAGCCTGCTCCTTTCAGGGAAGCAATGCTGGGAGCTAGGAAAGCCTTCTCAAGCTCGGAGAGTGCAAGAGAGATGCAGTCCGCGCACCCGGAAATCTCTGTGCTTGGAGCCAATCTCAGCGTCTCCCAGTGGCAAAGCATACGCCTCTCTGCCAAATCCAGCTTTGCAGACGCAGGCCGCTAGGCTGCCTCTGCATTGGCGAAGGAAGCTCTCTCCTCCCGCTTCCTGCGAAATCTGCTTCTCAGCCTGAGCGAATCTCAGTGGGAACGGTCTTTCCTCTGGGGCCGTTGCTCCTGTGCCTGGGGCTGCCGCAAGGGCACCACCCTCACAGGGAAATGCCAAACACACCCCACATGACTTTGCTCCTCTGGAGAGCTGCAGGCAACCTCAAACTCTCAGGAAGCTTCTCGGCTGAGACGCAGAAGCACTCTGGCTGGGGTCTCGCATCCCCTGCCTGGAGGCCCATGGTGCCTGTTTCTCCCTGAGCGTTGCTTCACCAGAGCGGCCAGGCAACATCTGCCCCATCTACCCTTCTGCTCTTCCCCTCCAGCTGACAGAGTTCTCCCTGCTCTACTCTAGCCCTAGGAAGTTTGGAGACAACCGGGCTCCTCCTCCTGTGCAAGGAGTCCCGGGGCCCAGTTGGAGTGGAAAGGCAAAACCACAGGCAAGCCCAGGAAAGTGCTGAGTCATGTCTGACACACTCCCTCAGCCTGCTCCTTCATGGCTAGCGAGGCTGTGAGCTAGGAAAGTCTTTGGAAGCTCAGCAAGTGGCAGCGAGATGCAGGCCCCAACCCAGCAATCCCGGTGCTTGGAGCAGGTCTCACAGCCTCCCAGTGCCAAAGCGAGCTCCTCTCTGCCAAATGCAGCTTTGCACACGCAGGCCGCTCTGCTGCCTCTGCATCCACGAAGGAAGCTCTCTAGGCCCGCTTCCTGCGAAATCTGCTTCAGCCTGAGGGAAAAGCCCTTGGAGAGGTCTTGGCTCAGGGGCAGTTGCTCCTGTGCCTGGGGAAGAGGGAAGGGCACCACACTCCCAAGGAAAGGCCAGACACACTCCACACGTCTTTGCTCCTCTGGAGGGCGGCATGGAGCCTCCAACTGGGAGGTCGCTTCTCAGCGGAGACGCAGGGGCATTCTGGCTGTGATCCCGCAGCCCCTGCCTGGAGGCCCACGGTGCCTGTTTCTCTCTGGGCGTTGCTTCCACAGTGCGGCCAAGCAACATCTTCACCATGGGCACAACAGCGCTTCCCTTCCGCCTGACAGACGTCTCAGTGCTCTGCTCTAGACCTCTGAAGTGGGGAGACAACCGAGCCCAGCCTCCTTTCCAAGGAGTCCTGCGCCTTCCATTGCACTGAAAGGCAATAGCACGGGGAAGCCTAGGAAGGGGCTGAGTCATGTGGGACACACTTCCTCAGCCTGCTCCTTTCAGGGAAGCAACGCTGGGAGCTAGGAAAGCCTTCTCAAGCTCGGAGAGTGCAAGAGAGATGCAGTCCGCGCACCCGGAAATCTCGGTGCTTGCAGCCAATCTCAGCGTCTCCCAGTGGCAAAGCATACGCCTCTCTGCCCAATCCAGCTTTGCAGACGCAGGCCGCTAGGCTGCCTCTGCATTGGCGAAGGAAGCTCTCTCCTCCCGCTTCCTGCGAAATCTGCTTCTCAGCCTGAGCGAATCTCAGTGGGAACGGTCTTTCCTCTGGGGCCGTTGCTCCTGTGCCTGGGGCTGCCGCAAGGGCACCACCCTCACAGGGAAATGCCAAACACACCCCACATGACTTTGCTCCTCTGGAGAGCTGCAGGCAACCTCAAACTCTCAGGAAGCTTCTCGGCTGAGACGCAGAAGCACTCTGGCTGGGGTCTCGCATCCCCTGCCTGGAGGCCCATGGTGCCTGTTTCTCCCTGGGCGTTGCTTCACCAGAGCGGCCAGGCAACATCTGCCCCATCTACCCTTCTGCTCTTCCCTTCCAGCTGACAGAGTTCTCCCTGCTCTACTCTAGCCCTAGGAAGTTTGGAGACAACCGGGCTCCTCCTCCTGTGCAAGGAGTCCCGGGGCCCAGTTGGAGTGGAAAGGCAAAACCACAGGCAAGCCCAGGAAAGTGCTGAGTCATGTCTGACACACTCCCTCAGCCTGCTCCTTCATGGCTAGCGAGGCTGTGAGCTAGGAAAGTCTTTGGAAGCTCAGCAAGTGGCAGCGAGATGCAGGCCCCAACCCAGCAATCCCGGTGCTTGGAGCAGGTCTCACAGCCTCCCAGTGCCAAAGCGAACTCCTCTCTGCCAAATGCAGCTTTGCACACGCAGGCCGCTCTGCTGCCTCTGCATCCACGAAGGAAGCTCTCTAGGCCCGCTTCCTGCGAAATCTGCTTCGGCCTGAGGGAAAAGCCCTTGGAGAGGTCTTGGCTCAGGGGCAGTTGCTCCTGTGCCTGGGGAAGAGGGAAGGGCACCACACTCCCAAGGAAAGGCCAGACACACTCCACACGTCTTTGCTCCTCTGGAGGGCGGCATGGAGCCTCCAACTGGGAGGTCGCTTCTCAGCGGAGACGCAGGGGCATTCTGGCTGTGATCCCGCAGCCCCTGCCTGGAGGCCCACGGTGCCTGTTTCTCTCTGGGCGTTGCTTCCACAGTGCGGCCAAGCAACATCTTCACCATGGGCACAACAGCGCTTCCCTTCCGCCTGACAGACGTCTCAGTGCTCTGCTCTAGACCTCTGAAGTGGGGAGACAACCGAGCCCAGCCTCCTTTCCAAGGAGTCCTGCGCCTTCCATTGCACTGAAAGGCAATAGCACGGGGAAGCCTAGGAAGGGGCTGAGTCATGTCGGACACACTTCCTCAGCCTGCTCCTTTCAGGGAAGCAACGCTGGGAGCTAGGAAAGCCTTCTCAAGCTCGGAGAGTGCAAGAGAGATGCAGGCCGCGCACCCGGAAATCTCGGTGCTTGGAGCCAATCTCAGCGTCTCCCAGGGGCAAAGCGAACGCCTCTCTGCCAAATCCAGCTTTGCAGACGCAGGCCGCTAGGCTGCCTCTGCATTGGCGAAGGAAGCTCTCTCCTCCCGCTTCCTGCGAAATCTGCTTCTCAGCCTGAGCGAATCTCAGTGGGAACGGTCTTTCCTCTGGGGCCGTTGCTCCTGTGCCTGGGGCTGCCGCAAGGGCACCACCCTCCCAGGGAAAGGCCAAACACACCCCTCATGACTTTGCTCCTCTGGAGAGCTGCAGGCAACCTCAAACTCTCAGGAAGCTTCTCGGCTGAGACGCAGAAGCACTCTGGCTGGGATCTCGCATCCCCTGCCTGGAGGCCCATGGTGCCTGTTTCTCCCTGGGCGTTGCTTCACCAGAGCGGCCAGGCAACATCTGCCCCATCTACCCTTCCGCTCTTCCCTTCCAGCTGACAGAGTTCTCCCTGCTCTACTCTAGCCCTAGGAAGTTTGGAGACACCCGGGCTCCTCCTCCTGTGCAAGGAGACCCGGGGCCCAGTTGGAGTGGAAAGGCAAAACCACAGGCAAGCCCAGGAAAGTGCTGAGTCATGTCTGACACACTCCCTCAGCCTGCTCCTTCATGGCTAGCGAGGCTGTGAGCTAGGAAAGTCTTTGGAAGCTCAGCAAGTGGCAGCGAGATGCAGGCCCCAACCCAGCAATCCCGGTGCTTGGAGCAGGTCTCACAGCCTCCCAGTGCCAAAGCGAGCTCCTCTCTGCCAAATGCAGCTTTGCACATGCAGGCCGCTCTGCTGCCTCTGCATCCACGAAGGAAGCTCTCTAGGCCCGCTTCCTGCGAAATCTGCTTCAGCCTGAGGGAAAAGCCCTTGGAGAGGTCTTGGCTCAGGGGCAGTTGCTCCTGTGCCTGGGGAAGAGGGAAGGGCACCACACTCCCAAGGAAAGGCCAGACACACTCCACACGTCTTTGCTCCTCTGGAGGGCGGCATGGAGCCTCCAACTGGGAGGTCGCGTCTCAGCGGAGACGCAGGGGCATTCTGGCTGTGATCCCACAGCCCCTGCCTGGAGGCCCAAGGTGCCTGTTTCTCTCTGGGCGTTGCTTCCACAGTGCGGCCAAGCAACATCTTCACCATGGGCACAACAGCGCTTCCCTTCCGCCTGACAGACGTCTCAGTGCTCTGCTCTAGACCTCTGAAGTGGGGAGACAACCGAGCCCAGCCTCCTTTCCAAGGAGTCCTGCGCCTTCCATTGCACTGAAAGGCAATAGCACGGGGAAGCCTAGGAAGGGGCTGAGTCATGTGGGACACACTTCCTCAGCCTGCTCCTTTCAGGGAAGCAACGCTGGGAGCTAGGAAAGCCTTCTCAAGCTCGGAGAGTGCAAGAGAGATGCAGGCCGCGCACCCGGAAATCTCGGTGCTTGGAGCCAATCTCAGCGTCTCCCAGGGGCAAAGCGAACGCCTCTCTGCCAAATCCAGCTTTGCAGACGCAGGCCGCTAGGCTGCCTCTGCATTGGCGAAGGAAGCTCTCTCCTCCCGCTTCCTGCGAAATCTGCTTCTCAGCCTGAGCGAATCTCAGTGGGAACGGTCTTTCCTCTGGGGCCGTTGCTCCTGTGCCTGGGGCTGCCGCAAGGGCACCACCCTCACAGGGAAAGGCCAAACACACCCCTCATGACTTTGCTCCTCTGGAGAGCTGCCGGCAACCTCAAACTCTCAGGAAGCTTCTCGGCTGAGACGCAGAAGCACTCTGGCTGGGGTCTCGCATCCCCTGCCTGGAGGCCCATGGTGCCTGTTTCTCCCTGGGCGTTGCTTCACCAGAGCGGCCAGGCAACATCTGCCCCATCTACCCTTCTGCTCTTCCCTTCCAGCTGACAGAGTTCTCCCTGCTCTACTCTAGCCCTAGGAAGTTTGGAGACAACCGGGCTCCTCCTCCTGTGCAAGGATACCCGGGGCCCAGATGGAGTGGAAAGGCAAAACCACACGCAAGCCCAGGAAAGTGCTGAGTCATGTCTGACACACTCCCTCAGCCTGCTCCTTCATGGCTAGCGAGGCTGTGAGCTAGGAAAGTCTTTGGAAGCTCAGCAAGTGGCAGCGAGATGCAGGCCCCAACCCAGCAATCCCGGTGCTTGGAGCAGGTCTCACAGCCTCCCAGTGCCAAAGCGAGCTCCTCTCTGCCAAATGCAGCTTTGCACACGCAGGCCGCTCTGCTGCCTCTGCATCCACGAAGGAAGCTCTCTAGGCCCGCTTCCTGCGAAATCTGCTTCAGCCTGAGGGAAAAGCCCTTGGAGAGGTCTTGGCTCAGGGGCAGTTGCTCCTGTGCCTGGGGAAGAGGGAAGGGCACCACACTCCCAAGGAAAGGCCAGACACACTCCACACGTCTTTGCTCCTCTGGAGGGCGGCATGGAGCCTCCAACTGGGAGGACGCTTCTCAGCGGAGACGCAGGGGCATTCTGGCTGTGAACCCGCAGCCCCTGCCTGGAGGCCCACGGTGCCTGTTTCTCTCTGGGCGTTGCTTCCACAGTGCGGCCAAGCAACATCTTCACCATGGGCACAACAGCGCTTACCTTCCGCCTGACAGACGTCTCAGTGCTCTGCTCTAGACCTCTGAAGTGGGGAGACAACCGAGCCCAGCCTCCTTTCCAAGGAGTCCTGCGCCTTCCATTGCACTGAAAGGCAATAGCACGGGGAAGCCTAGGAAGGGGCTGAGTCATGTCGGACACACTTCCTCAGCCTGCTCCTTTCAGGGAAGCAATGCTGGGAGCTAGGAAAGCCTTCTCAAGCTCGGAGAGTGCAAGAGAGATGCAGTCCGCGCACCCGGAAATCTCTGTGCTTGGAGCCAATCTCAGCGTCTCCCAGTGGCAAAGCATACGCCTCTCTGCCAAATCCAGCTTTGCAGACGCAGGCCGCTAGGCTGCCTCTGCATTGGCGAAGGAAGCTCTCTCCTCCCGCTTCCTGCGAAATCTGCTTCTCAGCCTGAGCGAATCTCAGTGGGAACGGTCTTTCCTCTGGGGCCGTTGCTCCTGTGCCTGGGGCTGCCGCAAGGGCACCACCCTCACAGGGAAATGCCAAACACACCCCACATGACTTTGCTCCTCTGGAGAGCTGCAGGCAACCTCAAACTCTCAGGAAGCTTCTCGGCTGAGACGCAGAAGCACTCTGGCTGGGGTCTCGCATCCCCTGCCTGGAGGCCCATGGTGCCTGTTTCTCCCTGAGCGTTGCTTCACCAGAGCGGCCAGGCAACATCTGCCCCATCTACCCTTCTGCTCTTCCCCTCCAGCTGACAGAGTTCTCCCTGCTCTACTCTAGCCCTAGGAAGTTTGGAGACAACCGGGCTCCTCCTCCTGTGCAAGGAGTCCCGGGGCCCAGTTGGAGTGGAAAGGCAAAACCACAGGCAAGCCCAGGAAAGTGCTGAGTCATGTCTGACACACTCCCTCAGCCTGCTCCTTCATGGCTAGCGAGGCTGTGAGCTAGGAAAGTCTTTGGAAGCTCAGCAAGTGGCAGCGAGATGCAGGCCCCAACCCAGCAATCCCGGTGCTTGGAGCAGGTCTCACAGCCTCCCAGTGCCAAAGCGAGCTCCTCTCTGCCAAATGCAGCTTTGCACACGCAGGCCGCTCTGCTGCCTCTGCATCCACGAAGGAAGCTCTCTAGGCCCGCTTCCTGCGAAATCTGCTTCAGCCTGAGGGAAAAGCCCTTGGAGAGGTCTTGGCTCAGGGGCAGTTGCTCCTGTGCCTGGGGAAGAGGGAAGGGCACCACACTCCCAAGGAAAGGCCAGACACACTCCACACGTCTTTGCTCCTCTGGAGGGCGGCATGGAGCCTCCAACTGGGAGGTCGCTTCTCAGCGGAGACGCAGGGGCATTCTGGCTGTGATCCCGCAGCCCCTGCCTGGAGGCCCACGGTGCCTGTTTCTCTCTGGGCGTTGCTTCCACAGTGCGGCCAAGCAACATCTTCACCATGGGCACAACAGCGCTTCCCTTCCGCCTGACAGACGTCTCAGTGCTCTGCTCTAGACCTCTGAAGTGGGGAGACAACCGAGCCCAGCCTCCTTTCCAAGGAGTCCTGCGCCTTCCATTGCACTGAAAGGCAATAGCACGGGGAAGCCTAGGAAGGGGCTGAGTCATGTGGGACACACTTCCTCAGCCTGCTCCTTTCAGGGAAGCAACGCTGGGAGCTAGGAAAGCCTTCTCAAGCTCGGAGAGTGCAAGAGAGATGCAGTCCGCGCACCCGGAAATCTCGGTGCTTGGAGCCAATCTCAGCGTCTCCCAGGGGCAAAGCGAACGCCTCTCTGCCAAATCCAGCTTTGCAGACGCAGGCCTCTAGGCTGCCTCTGCATTGGCGAAGGAAGCTCTCTCCTCCCGCTTCCTGCGAAATCTGCTTCTCAGCCTGAGCGAATCTCAGTGGGAACGGTCTTTCCTCTGGGGCCGTTGCTCCTGTGCCTGGGGCTGCCGCAAGGGCACCACCCTCCCAGGGAAAGGCCAAACACACCCCTCATGACTTTGCTCCTCTGGAGAGCTGCAGGCAACCTCAAACTCTCAGGAAGCTTCTCGGCTGAGACGCAGAAGCACTCTGGCTGGGGTCTCGCATCCCCTGCCTGGAGGCCCATGGTGCCTGTTTCTCCCTGGGCGTTGCTTCACCAGAGCGGCCAGGCAACATCTGCCCCATCTACCCTTCTGCTCTTCCCTTCCAGCTGACAGAGTTCTCCCTGCTCTACTCTAGCCCTAGGAAGTTTGGAGACAACCGGGCTCCTCCTCCTGTGCAAGGAGACCCGGGGCCCAGTTGGAGTGGAAAGGCAAAACCACAGGCAAGCCCAGGAAAGTGCTGAGTCATGTCTGACACACTCCCTCAGCCTGCTCCTTCATGGCTAGCGAGGCTGTGAGCTAGGAAAGTCTTTGGAAGCTCAGCAAGTGGCAGCGAGATGCAGGCCCCAACCCAGCAATCCCGGTGCTTGGAGCAGGTCTCACAGCCTCCCAGTGCCAAAGCGAGCTCCTCTCTGCCAAAAGCAGCTTTGCACACGCAGGCCGCTGTGCTGCCTCTGCATCCACGAAGGAAGCTCTCTAGGCCCGCTTCCTGCGAAATCTGCTTCAGCCTGAGGGAAAAGCCCTTGGAGAGGTCTTGGCTCAGGGGCAGTTGCTCCTGTGCCTGGGGAAGAGGGAAGGGCACCACACTCCCAAGGAAAGGCCAGACACACTCCACACGTCTTTGCTCCTCTGGAGGGCGGCATGGAGCCTCCAACTGGGAGGTCGCTTCTCAGCGGAGACGCAGGGGCATTCTGGCTGTGATCCCGCAGCCCCTGCCTGGAGGCCCACGGTGCCTGTTTCTCTCTGGGCGTTGCTTCCACAGTGCGGCCAAGCAACATCTTCACCATGGGCACAACAGCGCTTCCCTTCCGCCTGACAGACGTCTCAGTGCTCTGCTCTAGACCTCTGAAGTGGGGAGACAACCGAGCCCAGCCTCCTTTCCAAGGAGTCCTGCGCCTTCCATTGCACTGAAAGGCAATAGCACGGGGAAGCCTAGGAAGGGGCTGAGTCATGTGGGACACACTTCCTCAGCCTGCTCCTTTCAGGGAAGCAATGCTGGGAGCTAGGAAAGCCTTCTCAAGCTCGGAGAGTGCAAGAGAGATGCAGTCCGCGCACACGGAAATCTCTGTGCTTGGAGCCAATCTCAGCGTCTCCCAGTGGCAAAGCATACGCCTCTCTGCCCAATCCAGCTTTGCAGACGCAGGCCGCTAGGCTGCCTCTGCATTGGCGAAGGAAGCTCTCTCCTCCCGCTTCCTGCGAAATCTGCTTCTCAGCCTGAGCGAATCTCAGTGGGAACGGTCTTTCCTCTGGGGCCGTTGCTCCTGTGCCTGGGGCTGCCGCAAGGGCACCACCCTCACAGGGAAATGCCAAACACACCCCACATGACTTTGCTCCTCTGGAGAGCTGGAGGCAACCTCAAACTCTCAGGAAGCTTCTCGGCTGAGACGCAGAAGCACTCTGGCTGGGGTCTCGCATCCCCTGCCTGGAGGCCCATGGTGCCTGTTTCTCCCTGGGCGTTGCTTCACCAGAGCGGCCAGGCAACATCTGCCCCATCTACCCTTCTGCTCTTCCCTTCCAGCTGACAGAGTTCTCCCTGCTCTACTCTAGCCCTAGGAAGTTTGGAGACAACCGGGCTCCTCCTCCTGTGCAAGGAGTCCCGTGGCCCAGTTGGAGTGGAAAGGCAAAACCACAGGCAAGCCCAGGAAAGTGCTGAGTCATGTCTGACACACTCCCTCAGCCTGCTCCTTCATGGCTAGCGAGGCTGTGAGCTAGGAAAGTCTTTGGAAGCTCAGCAAGTGGCAGCGAGATGCAGGCCCCAACCCAGCAATCCCGGTGCTTGGAGCAGGTCTCACAGCCTCCCAGTGCCAAAGCGAGCTCCTCTCTGCCAAATGCAGCTTTGCACACGCAGGCCGCTCTGCTGCCTCTGCATCCACGAAGGAAGCTCTCTAGGCCCGCTTCCTGCGAAATCTGCTTCAGCCTGAGGGAAAAGCCCTTGGAGAGGTCTTGGCTCAGGGGCAGTTGCTCCTGTGCCTGGGGAAGAGGGAAGGGCACCACACTCCCAAGGAAAGGCCAGACACACTCCACACGTCTTTGCTCCTCTGGAGGGCGGCATGGAGCCTCCAACTGGGAGGTCCCTTCTCAGCGGAGACGCAGGGGCATTCTGGCTGTGATCCCGCAGCCCCTGCCTGGAGGCCCACGGTGCCTGTTTCTCTCTGGGCGTTGCTTCCACAGTGCGGCCAAGCAACATCTTCACCATGGGCACAACAGCGCTTCCCTTCCGCCTGACAGACGTCTCAGTGCTCTGCTCTAGACCTCTGAAGTGGGTAGACAACCGAGCCCAGCCTCCTTTCCAAGGAGTCCTGCGCCTTCCATTGCACTGAAAGGCAATAGCACGGGGAAGCCTAGGAAGGGGCTGAGTCATGTCGGACACACTTCCTCAGCCTGCTCCTTTCAGGGAAGCAACGCTGGGAGCTAGGAAAGCCTTCTCAAGCTCGGAGAGTGCAAGAGAGATGCAGGCCGCGCACCCGGAAATCTCGGTGCTTGGAGCCAATCTCAGCGTCTCCCAGGGGCAAAGCGAACGCCTCTCTGCCAAATCCAGCTTTGCAGACGCAGGCCGCTAGGCTGCCTCTGCATTGGCGAAGGAAGCTCTCTCCTCCCGCTTCCTGCGAAATCTGCTTCTCAGCCTGAGCGAATCTCAGTGGGAACGGTCTTTCCTCTGGGGCCGTTGCTCCTGTGCCTGGGGCTGCCGCAAGGGCACCACCCTCCCAGGGAAAGGCCAAACACACCCCTCATGACTTTGCTCCTCTGGAGAGCTGCAGGCAACCTCAAACTCTCAGGAAGCTTCTCGGCTGAGACGCAGAAGCACTCTGGCTGGGATCTCGCATCCCCTGCCTGGAGGCCCATGGTGCCTGTTTCTCCCTGGGCGTTGCTTCACCAGAGCGGCCAGGCAACATCTGCCCCATCTACCCTTCCGCTCTTCCCTTCCAGCTGACAGAGTTCTCCCTGCTCTACTCTAGCCCTAGGAAGTTTGGAGACAACCGGGCTCCTCCTCCTGTGCAAGGAGACCCGGGGCCCAGTTGGAGTGGAAAGGCAAAACCACAGGCAAGCCCAGGAAAGTGCTGAGTCATGTCTGACACACTCCCTCAGCCTGCTCCTTCATGGCTAGCGAGGCTGTGAGCTAGGAAAGTCTTTGGAAGCTCAGCAAGTGGCAGCGAGATGCAGGCCCCAACCCAGCAATCCCGGTGCTTGGAGCAGGTCTCACAGCCTCCCAGTGCCAAAGCGAGCTCCTCTCTGCCAAATGCAGCTTTGCACATGCAGGCCGCTCTGCTGCCTCTGCATCCACGAAGGAAGCTCTCTAGGCCCGCTTCCTGCGAAATCTGCTTCAGCCTGAGGGAAAAGCCCTTGGAGAGGTCTTGGCTCAGGGGCAGTTGCTCCTGTGCCTGGGGAAGAGGGAAGGGCACCACACTCCCAAGGAAAGGCCAGACACACTCCACACGTCTTTGCTCCTCTGGAGGGCGGCATGGAGCCTCCAACTGGGAGGTCGCGTCTCAGCGGAGACGCAGGGGCATTCTGGCTGTGATCCCACAGCCCCTGCCTGGAGGCCCAAGGTGCCTGTTTCTCTCTGGGCGTTGCTTCCACAGTGCGGCCAAGCAACATCTTCACCATGGGCACAACAGCGCTTCCCTTCCGCCTGACAGACGTCTCAGTGCTCTGCTCTAGACCTCTGAAGTGGGGAGACAACCGAGCCCAGCCTCCTTTCCAAGGAGTCCTGCGCCTTCCATTGCACTGAAAGGCAATAGCACGGGGAAGCCTAGGAAGGGGCTGAGTCATGTGGGACACACTTCCTCAGCCTGCTCCTTTCAGGGAAGCAACGCTGGGAGCTAGGAAAGCCTTCTCAAGCTCGGAGAGTGCAAGAGAGATGCAGGCCGCGCACCCGGAAATCTCGGTGCTTGGAGCCAATCTCAGCGTCTCCCAGGGGCAAAGCGAACGCCTCTCTGCCAAATCCAGCTTTGCAGACGCAGGCCGCTAGGCTGCCTCTGCATTGGCGAAGGAAGCTCTCTCCTCCCGCTTCCTGCGAAATCTGCTTCTCAGCCTGAGCGAATCTCAGTGGGAACGGTCTTTCCTCTGGGGCCGTTGCTCCTGTGCCTGGGGCTGCCGCAAGGGCACCACCCTCACAGGGAAAGGCCAAACACACCCCTCATGACTTTGCTCCTCTGGAGAGCTGCCGGCAACCTCAAACTCTCAGGAAGCTTCTCGGCTGAGACGCAGAAGCACTCTGGCTGGGGTCTCGCATCCCCTGCCTGGAGGCCCATGGTGCCTGTTTCTCCCTGGGCGTTGCTTCACCAGAGCGGCCAGGCAACATCTGCCCCATCTACCCTTCTGCTCTTCCCTTCCAGCTGACAGAGTTCTCCCTGCTCTACTCTAGCCCTAGGAAGTTTGGAGACAACCGGGCTCCTCCTCCTGTGCAAGGATACCCGGGGCCCAGATGGAGTGGAAAGGCAAAACCACACGCAAGCCCAGGAAAGTGCTGAGTCATGTCTGACACACTCCCTCAGCCTGCTCCTTCATGGCTAGCGAGGCTGTGAGCTAGGAAAGTCTTTGGAAGCTCAGCAAGTGGCAGCGAGATGCAGGCCCCAACCCAGCAATCCCGGTGCTTGGAGCAGGTCTCACAGCCTCCCAGTGCCAAAGCGAGCTCCTCTCTGCCAAATGCAGCTTTGCACACGCAGGCCGCTCTGCTGCCTCTGCATCCACGAAGGAAGCTCTCTAGGCCCGCTTCCTGCGAAATCTGCTTCAGCCTGAGGGAAAAGCCCTTGGAGAGGTCTTGGCTCAGGGGCAGTTGCTCCTGTGCCTGGGGAAGAGGGAAGGGCACCACACTCCCAAGGAAAGGCCAGACACACTCCACACGTCTTTGCTCCTCTGGAGGGCGGCATGGAGCCTCCAACTGGGAGGACGCTTCTCAGCGGAGACGCAGGGGCATTCTGGCTGTGAACCCGCAGCCCCTGCCTGGAGGCCCACGGTGCCTGTTTCTCTCTGGGCGTTGCTTCCACAGTGCGGCCAAGCAACATCTTCACCATGGGCACAACAGCGCTTACCTTCCGCCTGACAGACGTCTCAGTGCTCTGCTCTAGACCTCTGAAGTGGGGAGACAACCGAGCCCAGCCTCCTTTCCAAGGAGTCCTGCGCCTTCCATTGCACTGAAAGGCAATAGCACGGGGAAGCCTAGGAAGGGGCTGAGTCATGTCGGACACACTTCCTCAGCCTGCTCCTTTCAGGGAAGCAATGCTGGGAGCTAGGAAAGCCTTCTCAAGCTCGGAGAGTGCAAGAGAGATGCAGTCCGCGCACCCGGAAATCTCTGTGCTTGGAGCCAATCTCAGCGTCTCCCAGTGGCAAAGCATACGCCTCTCTGCCAAATCCAGCTTTGCAGACGCAGGCCGCTAGGCTGCCTCTGCATTGGCGAAGGAAGCTCTCTCCTCCCGCTTCCTGCGAAATCTGCTTCTCAGCCTGAGCGAATCTCAGTGGGAACGGTCTTTCCTCTGGGGCCGTTGCTCCTGTGCCTGGGGCTGCCGCAAGGGCACCACCCTCACAGGGAAATGCCAAACACACCCCACATGACTTTGCTCCTCTGGAGAGCTGCAGGCAACCTCAAACTCTCAGGAAGCTTCTCGGCTGAGACGCAGAAGCACTCTGGCTGGGGTCTCGCATCCCCTGCCTGGAGGCCCATGGTGCCTGTTTCTCCCTGAGCGTTGCTTCACCAGAGCGGCCAGGCAACATCTGCCCCATCTACCCTTCTGCTCTTCCCCTCCAGCTGACAGAGTTCTCCCTGCTCTACTCTAGCCCTAGGAAGTTTGGAGACAACCGGGCTCCTCCTCCTGTGCAAGGAGTCCCGGGGCCCAGTTGGAGTGGAAAGGCAAAACCACAGGCAAGCCCAGGAAAGTGCTGAGTCATGTCTGACACACTCCCTCAGCCTGCTCCTTCATGGCTAGCGAGGCTGTGAGCTAGGAAAGTCTTTGGAAGCTCAGCAAGTGGCAGCGAGATGCAGGCCCCAACCCAGCAATCCCGGTGCTTGGAGCAGGTCTCACAGCCTCCCAGTGCCAAAGCGAGCTCCTCTCTGCCAAATGCAGCTTTGCACACGCAGGCCGCTCTGCTGCCTCTGCATCCACGAAGGAAGCTCTCTAGGCCCGCTTCCTGCGAAATCTGCTTCAGCCTGAGGGAAAAGCCCTTGGAGAGGTCTTGGCTCAGGGGCAGTTGCTCCTGTGCCTGGGGAAGAGGGAAGGGCACCACACTCCCAAGGAAAGGCCAGACACACTCCACACGTCTTTGCTCCTCTGGAGGGCGGCATGGAGCCTCCAACTGGGAGGTCGCTTCTCAGCGGAGACGCAGGGGCATTCTGGCTGTGATCCCGCAGCCCCTGCCTGGAGGCCCACGGTGCCTGTTTCTCTCTGGGCGTTGCTTCCACAGTGCGGCCAAGCAACATCTTCACCATGGGCACAACAGCGCTTCCCTTCCGCCTGACAGACGTCTCAGTGCTCTGCTCTAGACCTCTGAAGTGGGGAGACAACCGAGCCCAGCCTCCTTTCCAAGGAGTCCTGCGCCTTCCATTGCACTGAAAGGCAATAGCACGGGGAAGCCTAGGAAGGGGCTGAGTCATGTGGGACACACTTCCTCAGCCTGCTCCTTTCAGGGAAGCAACGCTGGGAGCTAGGAAAGCCTTCTCAAGCTCGGAGAGTGCAAGAGAGATGCAGTCCGCGCACCCGGAAATCTCGGTGCTTGGAGCCAATCTCAGCGTCTCCCAGGGGCAAAGCGAACGCCTCTCTGCCAAATCCAGCTTTGCAGACGCAGGCCTCTAGGCTGCCTCTGCATTGGCGAAGGAAGCTCTCTCCTCCCGCTTCCTGCGAAATCTGCTTCTCAGCCTGAGCGAATCTCAGTGGGAACGGTCTTTCCTCTGGGGCCGTTGCTCCTGTGCCTGGGGCTGCCGCAAGGGCACCACCCTCCCAGGGAAAGGCCAAACACACCCCTCATGACTTTGCTCCTCTGGAGAGCTGCAGGCAACCTCAAACTCTCAGGAAGCTTCTCGGCTGAGACGCAGAAGCACTCTGGCTGGGGTCTCGCATCCCCTGCCTGGAGGCCCATGGTGCCTGTTTCTCCCTGGGCGTTGCTTCACCAGAGCGGCCAGGCAACATCTGCCCCATCTACCCTTCTGCTCTTCCCTTCCAGCTGACAGAGTTCTCCCTGCTCTACTCTAGCCCTAGGAAGTTTGGAGACAACCGGGCTCCTCCTCCTGTGCAAGGAGACCCGGGGCCCAGTTGGAGTGGAAAGGCAAAACCACAGGCAAGCCCAGGAAAGTGCTGAGTCATGTCTGACACACTCCCTCAGCCTGCTCCTTCATGGCTAGCGAGGCTGTGAGCTAGGAAAGTCTTTGGAAGCTCAGCAAGTGGCAGCGAGATGCAGGCCCCAACCCAGCAATCCCGGTGCTTGGAGCAGGTCTCACAGCCTCCCAGTGCCAAAGCGAGCTCCTCTCTGCCAAAAGCAGCTTTGCACACGCAGGCCGCTGTGCTGCCTCTGCATCCACGAAGGAAGCTCTCTAGGCCCGCTTCCTGCGAAATCTGCTTCAGCCTGAGGGAAAAGCCCTTGGAGAGGTCTTGGCTCAGGGGCAGTTGCTCCTGTGCCTGGGGAAGAGGGAAGGGCACCACACTCCCAAGGAAAGGCCAGACACACTCCACACGTCTTTGCTCCTCTGGAGGGCGGCATGGAGCCTCTAACTGGGAGGTCGCTTCTCAGCGGAGACGCAGGGGCATTCTGGCTGTGATCCCGCAGCCCCTGCCTGGAGGCCCACGGTGCCTGTTTCTCTCTGGGCGTTGCTTCCACAGTGCGGCCAAGCAACATCTTCACCATGGGCACAACAGCGCTTCCCTTCCGCCTGACAGACGTCTCAGTGCTCTGCTCTAGACCTCTGAAGTGGGGAGACAACCGAGCCCAGCCTCCTTTCCAAGGAGTCCTGCGCCTTCCATTGCACTGAAAGGCAATAGCACGGGGAAGCCTAGGAAGGGGCTGAGTCATGTGGGACACACTTCCTCAGCCTGCTCCTTTCAGGGAAGCAATGCTGGGAGCTAGGAAAGCCTTCTCAAGCTCGGAGAGTGCAAGAGAGATGCAGTCCGCGCACACGGAAATCTCTGTGCTTGGAGCCAATCTCAGCGTCTCCCAGTGGCAAAGCATACGCCTCTCTGCCAAATCCAGCTTTGCAGACGCAGGCCGCTAGGCTGCCTCTGCATTGGCGAAGGAAGCTCTCTCCTCCCGCTTCCTGCGAAATCTGCTTCTCAGCCTGAGCGAATCTCAGTGGGAACGGTCTTTCCTCTGGGGCCGTTGCTCCTGTGCCTGGGGCTGCCGCAAGGGCACCACCCTCACAGGGAAATGCCAAACACACCCCACATGACTTTGCTCCTCTGGAGAGCTGGAGGCAACCTCAAACTCTCAGGAAGCTTCTCGGCTGAGACGCAGAAGCACTCTGGCTGGGGTCTCGCATCCCCTGCCTGGAGGCCCATGGTGCCTGTTTCTCCCTGGGCGTTGCTTCACCAGAGCGGCCAGGCAACATCTGCCCCATCTACCCTTCTGCTCTTCCCTTCCAGCTGACAGAGTTCTCCCTGCTCTACTCTAGCCCTAGGAAGTTTGGAGACAACCGGGCTCCTCCTCCTGTGCAAGGAGTCCCGTGGCCCAGTTGGAGTGGAAAGGCAAAACCACAGGCAAGCCCAGGAAAGTGCTGAGTCATGTCTGACACACTCCCTCAGCCTGCTCCTTCATGGCTAGCGAGGCTGTGAGCTAGGAAAGTCTTTGGAAGCTCAGCAAGTGGCAGCGAGATGCAGGCCCCAACCCAGCAATCCCGGTGCTTGGAGCAGGTCTCACAGCCTCCCAGTGCCAAAGCGAGCTCCTCTCTGCCAAATGCAGCTTTGCACACGCAGGCCGCTCTGCTGCCTCTGCATCCACGAAGGAAGCTCTCTAGGCCCGCTTCCTGCGAAATCTGCTTCAGCCTGAGGGAAAAGCCCTTGGAGAGGTCTTGGCTCAGGGGCAGTTGCTCCTGTGCCTGGGGAAGAGGGAAGGGCACCACACTCCCAAGGAAAGGCCAGACACACTCCACACGTCTTTGCTCCTCTGGAGGGCGGCATGGAGCCTCCAACTGGGAGGTCGCTTCTCAGCGGAGACGCAGGGGCATTCTGGCTGTGATCCCGCAGCCCCTGCCTGGAGGCCCACGGTGCCTGTTTCTCTCTGGGCGTTGCTTCCACAGTGCGGCCAAGCAACATCTTCACCATGGGCACAACAGCGCTTCCCTTCCGCCTGACAGACGTCTCAGTGCTCTGCTCTAGACCTCTGAAGTGGGTAGACAACCGAGCCCAGCCTCCTTTCCAAGGAGTCCTGCGCCTTCCATTGCACTGAAAGGCAATAGCACGGGGAAGCCTAGGAAGGGGCTGAGTCATGTCGGACACACTTCCTCAGCCTGCTCCTTTCAGGGAAGCAACGCTGGGAGCTAGGAAAGCCTTCTCAAGCTCGGAGAGTGCAAGAGAGATGCAGGCCGCGCACCCGGAAATCTCGGTGCTTGGAGCCAATCTCAGCGTCTCCCAGGGGCAAAGCGAACGCCTCTCTGCCAAATCCAGCTTTGCAGACGCAGGCCGCTAGGCTGCCTCTGCATTGGCGAAGGAAGCTCTCTCCTCCCGCTTCCTGCGAAATCTGCTTCTCAGCCTGAGCGAATCTCAGTGGGAACGGTCTTTCCTCTGGGGCCTTTGCTCCTGTGCCTGGGGCTGCCGCAAGGGCACCACCCTCACAGGGAAAGGCCAAACACACCCCTCATGACTTTGCTCTTCTGGAGAGCTGCAGGCAACCTCAAACTCTCAGGAAGCTTCTCGGCTGAGACGCAGAAGCAAACTGGCTGGGGTCTCGCATCCCCTGCCTGGAGGCCCATGGTGCCTGTTTCTCCCTGGGCGTTGCTTCACCAGAGCGGCCAGGCAACATCTGCCCCATCTACCTTTCTGCTCTTCCCTTCCAGCTGAGAGAGTTCTCCCTGCTCTACTCTAGCCCTAGGAAGTTTGGAGACAACCGGGCTCCTCCTCCTGTGCAAGGAGTCCCGGGGCCCAGTTGGAGTGGAAAGGCAAAACCACAGGCAAGCCCAGGAAAGTGCTGAGTCATGTCTGACACACTCCCTCAGCCTGCTCCTTCATGAGGCTGTGAGCTAGGAAAGTCTTTGGAAGCTCAGCAAGTGGCAGCGAGATGCAGGCCCCAACCCAGCAATCCCGGTGCTTGGAGCAGGTCTCACAGCCTCCCAGTGCCAAAGCGAGCTCCTCTCTGCCAAATGCAGCTTTGCACACGCAGGCCGCTCTGCTGCCTCTGCATCCACGAAGGAAGCTCTCTAGGCCCGCTTCCTGCGAAATCTGCTTCAGCCTGAGGGAAAAGCCCTTGGAGAGGTCTTGGCTCAGGGGCAGTTGCTCCTGTGCCTGGGGAAGAGGGAAGGGCACCACACTCCCAAGGAAAGGCCAGACACACTCCACACGTCTTTGCTCCTCTGGAGGGCGGCATGGAGCCTCCAACTGGGAGGTCGCTTCTCAGCGGAGACGCAGGGGCATTCTGTCTGTGAACCCGCAGCCCCTGCCTGGAGGCCCACGGTGCCTGTTTCTCTCTGGGCGTTGCTTCCACAGTGCGGCCAAACAACATCTTCACCATGGGCACAACAGCGCTTCCCTTCCGCCTGACAGACGTCTCAGTGCTCTGCTCTAGACCTCTGAAGTGGGGAGACAACCGAGCCCAGCCTCCTTTCCAAGGAGTCCTGCGCCTTAGATTGCACTGAAAGGCAATAGCACGGGGAAGCCTAGGAAGGGGCTGAGTCATGTGGGACACACTTCCTCAGCCTGCTCCTTTCAGGGAAGCAACGCTGGGAGCTAGGAAAGCCTTCTCAAGCTCGGAGAGTGCAAGAGAGATGCAGGTCGCGCACCCGGAAATCTCGGTGCTTGGAGCCAATCTCAGCGTCTCCCAGGGGCAAAGCGAACGCCTCTCTGCCAAATCCAGCTTTGCAGATGCAGGCCGCTAGGCTGCCTCGGCATTGGCGAAGGAAGCTCTCTCCTCCCGCTTCCTGCGAAATCTGCTTCTCAGCCTGAGCGAATCTCAGTGGGAACGGTCTTTCCTCTGGGGCCGTTGCTCCTGTGCCTGGGGCTGCCGCAAGGGCACCACCCTCACAGGGAAAGGCCAAACACACCCCACATGTCTTTGCTCCTCTGGAGAGCTGCAGGCAACCTCAAACTCTCAGGAAGCTTCTCGGCTGAGACGCAGAAGCACTCTGGCTGGGGTCTCGCATCCCCTGCCTGGAGGCCCATGGTGCCTGTTTCTCCCTGGGCGTTGCTTCACCAGAGCGGCCAGGCAACATCTGCCCCATCTACCCTTCTGCTCTTCCCTTCCAGCTGACAGAGTTCTCCCTGCTCTACTCTAGCCCTAGGAAGTTTGGAGACAACCGGGCTCCTCCTCCTGTGCAAGGAGTCGCGGGGCCCAGTTGGCGTGGAAAGGCAAAACCACAGGCAAGCCCAGGAAAGTGCTGAGTCATGTCTGACACACTCCCTCAGCCTGCTCCTTCATGGCTAGCGAGGCTGTGAGCTAGGAAAGTCTTTGGAAGCTCAGCAAGTGGCAGCGAGATGCAGGCCCCAACCCAGCAATCCCGGTGCTTGGAGCAGGTCTCACAGCCTCCCAGTGCCAAAGCGAGCTCCTCTCTGCCAAATGCAGCTTTGCACACGCAGGCCGCTCTGCTGCCTCTGCATCCACGAAGGAAGCTCTCTAGGCCCGCTTCCTGCGAAATCTGCTTCAGCCTGAGGGAAAAGCCCTTGGAGAGGTCTTGGCTCAGGGGCAGTTGCTCCTGTGCCTGGGGAAGAGGGAAGGGCACCACACTCCCAAGGAAAGGCCAGACACACTCCACACGTCTTTGCTCCTCTGGAGGGCGGCATGGAGCCTCCAACTGGGAGGTCGCTTCTCAGCGGAGACTCAGGGGCATTCTGGCTGTGATCCCGCAGCCCCTGCCTGGAGGCCCACGGTGCCTGTTTCTCTCTGGGCGTTGCTTCCACAGTGCGGCCAAGCAACATCTTCACCATGGGCACAACAGCGCTTCCCTTCCGCCTGACAGACGTCTCAGTGCTCTGCTCTAGACCTCTGAAGTGGGGACACAACCGAGCCCAGCCTCCTTTCCAAGGAGTCCTGCGCCTTCCATTGCACTGAAAGGCAATAGCACGGGGAAGCCTAGGAAGGGGCTGAGTCATGTGGGACACACTTCCTCAGCCTGCTCCTTTCAGGGAAGCAACGCTGGGAGCTAGGAAAGACTTCTCAAGCTCGGAGAGTGCAAGAGAGATGCAGGCCGCGCACCCGGAAATCTCGGTGCTTGGAGCCAATCTCAGCGTCTCCCAGGGGCAAAGCGAACGCCTCTCTGCCAAATCCAGCTTTGCAGACGCAGGCCGCTAGGCTGCCTCTGCATTGGCGAAGGAAGCTCTCTCCTCCCGCTTCCTGCGAAATCTGCTTCTCAGCCTGAGCGAATCTCAGTGGGAACGGTCTTTCCTCTGGGGCCGTTGCTCCTGTGCCTGGGGCTGCCGCAAGGGCACCACCCTCACAGGGAAAGGCCAAACACACCCCACATGTCTTTGCTCCTCTGGAGAGCTGCAGGCAACCTCAAACTCTCAGGAAGCTTCTCGGCTGAGACGCAGAAGCACTCTGGCTGGGGTCTCGCATCCCCTGCCTGGAGGCCCATGGTGCCTGTTTCTCCCTGGGCGTTGCTTCACCAGAGCGGCCAGGCAACATCTGCCCCATCTACCCTTCTGCTCTTCCCTTCCAGCTGACAGAGTTCTCCCTGCTCTACTCTAGCCCTAGGAAGTTTGGAGACAACCGGGCTCCTCCTCCTGTGCAAGGAGTCGCGGGGCCCAGTTGGCGTGGAAAGGCAAAACCACAGGCAAGCCCAGGAAAGTGCTGAGTCATGTCTGACACACTCCCTCAGCCTGCTCCTTCATGGCTAGCGAGGCTGTGAGCTAGGAAAGTCTTTGGAAGCTCAGCAAGTGGCAGCGAGATGCAGGCCCCAACCCAGCAATCCCGGTGCTTGGAGCAGGTCTCACAGCCTCCCAGTGCCAAAGCGAGCTCCTCTCTGCCAAATGCAGCTTTGCACACGCAGGCCGCTCTGCTGCCTCTGCATCCACGAAGGAAGCTCTCTAGGCCCGCTTCCTGCGAAATCTGCTTCAGCCTGAGGGAAAAGCCCTTGGAGAGGTCTTGGCTCAGGGGCAGTTGCTCCTGTGCCTGGGGAAGAGGGAAGGGCACCACACTCCCAAGGAAAGGCCAGACACACTCCACACGTCTTTGCTCCTCTGGAGGGCGGCATGGAGCCTCCAACTGGGAGGTCGCTTCTCAGCGGAGACTCAGGGGCATTCTGGCTGTGATCCCGCAGCCCCTGCCTGGAGGCCCACGGTGCCTGTTTCTCTCTGGGCGTTGCTTCCACAGTGCGGCCAAGCAACATCTTCACCATGGGCACAACAGCGCTTCCCTTCCGCCTGACAGACGTCTCAGTGCTCTGCTCTAGACCTCTGAAGTGGGGACACAACCGAGCCCAGCCTCCTTTCCAAGGAGTCCTGCGCCTTCCATTGCACTGAAAGGCAATAGCACGGGGAAGCCTAGGAAGGGGCTGAGTCATGTGGGACACACTTCCTCAGCCTGCTCCTTTCAGGGAAGCAACGCTGGGAGCTAGGAAAGACTTCTCAAGCTCGGAGAGTGCAAGAGAGATGCAGGCCGCGCACCCGGAAATCTCGGTGCTTGGAGCCAATCTCAGCGTCTCCCAGGGGCAAAGCGAACGCCTCTCTGCCAAATCCAGCTTTGCAGACGCAGGCCGCTAGGCTGCCTCTGCATTGGCGAAGGAAGCTCTCTCCTCCCGCTTCCTGCGAAATCTGCTTCTCAGCCTGAGCGAATCTCAGTGGGAACGGTCTTTCCTCTGGGGCCGTTGCTCCTGTGCCTGGGGCTGCCGCAAGGGCACCACCCTCCCAGGGAAAGGCCAAACACACCCCTCATGACTTTGCTCCTCTGGAGAGCTGCAGGCAACCTCAAACTCTCAGGAAGCTTCTCGGCTGAGACGCAGAAGCACTCTGGCTGGGGTCTCGCATCCCCTGCCTGGAGGCCCATGGTGCCTGTTTCTCCCTGGGCGTTGCTTCACCAGAGCGGCCAGGCAACATCTGCCCCATCTACCCTTCTGCTCTTCCCTTCCAGCTGACAGAGTTCTCCCTGCTCTACTCTAGCCCTAGGAAGTTTGGAGACAACCGGGCTCCTCCTCCTGTGCAAGGAGACCCGGGGCCCAGTTGGAGTGGAAAGGCAAAACCACAGGCAAGCCCAGGAAAGTGCTGAGTCATGTCTGACACACTCCCTCAGCCTGCTCCTTCATGGCTAGCGAGGCTGTGAGCTAGGAAAGTCTTTGGAAGCTCAGCAAGTGGCAGCGAGATGCAGGCCCCAACCCAGCAATCCCGGTGCTTGGAGCAGGTCTCACAGCCTCCCAGTGCCAAAGCGAGCTCCTCTCTGCCAAATGCAGCTTTGCACACGCAGGCCGCTCTGCTGCCTCTGCATCCACGAAGGAAGCTCTCTAGGCCCGCTTCCTGCGAAATCTGCTTCAGCCTGAGGGAAAAGCCCTTGGAGAGGTCTTGGCTCAGGGGCAGTTGCTCCTGTGCCTGGGGAAGAGGGAAGGGCACCACACTCCCAAGGAAAGGCCAGACACACTCCACACGTCTTTGCTCCTCTGGAGGGCGGCATGGAGCCTCCAACTGGGAGGTCGCTTCTCAGCGGAGATGCAGGGGCATTCTGGCTGTGAACCCGCAGCCCCTGCCTGGAGGCCCACGGTGCCTGTTTCTCTCTGGGCGTTGCTTCCACAGTGCGGCCAAGCAACATCTTCACCATGGGCACAACAGCGCTTCCCTTCCGCCTGACAGACGTCTCAGTGCTCTGCTCTAGACCTCTGAAGTGGGGAGACAACCGAGCCCAGCCTCCTTTCCAAGGAGTCCTGCGCCTTCCATTGCACTGAAAGGCAATAGCACGGGGAAGCCTAGGAAGGGGCTGAGTCATGTGGGACACACTTCCTCAGCCTGCTCCTTTCAGGGAAGCAACGCTGGGAGCTAGGAAAGCCTTCTCCAGCTCGGAGAGTGCAAGAGAAATGCAGGCCGCGCACCCGGAAATCTCGGTGCTTGGAGCCAATCTCAGCGTCTCCCAGGGGCAAAGCGAACGCCTCTCTGCCAAATCCAGCTTTGCAGACGAAGGCCGCTAGGCTGCCTCTGCATTGGCGAAGGAAGCTCTCTCCTCCCGCTTCCTGCGAAATCTGCTTCTCAGCCTGAGCGAATCTCAGTGGGAACGGTCTTTCCTCTGGGGCCGTTGCTCCTGTGCCTGGGGCTGCCGCAAGGGCACCACCCTCACAGGGAAAGGCCAAACACACCCCACATGACTTTGCTCCTCTGGAGAGCTGCAGGCAACCTCAAACTCTCAGGAAGCTTCTCGGCTGAGACGCAGAAGCACTCTGGCTGGGGTCTCGCATCCCCTGCCTGGAGGCCCATGGTGCCTGTTTCTCCCTGGGCGTTGCTTCACCAGAGCGGCCAGGCAACATCTGCCCCATCTACCCTTCTGCTCTTCCCTTCCAGCTGACAGAGTTCTCCCTGCTCTACTCTAGCCCTAGGAAGTTTGGAGACAACCGGGCTCCTCCTCCTGTGCAAGGAGTCCCGGGGCCCAGTTGGAGTGGAAAGGCAAAACCACAGGCAAGCCCAGGAAAGTGCTGAGTCATGTCTGACACACTCCCTCAGCCTGCTCCTTCATGGCTAGCGAGGCTGTGAGCTAGGAAAGTCTTTGGAAGCTCAGCAAGTGGCAGCGAGATGCAGGCCCCAACCCAGCAATCCCGGTGCTTGGAGCAGGTCTCACAGCCTCCCAGTGCCAAAGCGAGCTCCTCTCTGCCAAATGCAGCTTTGCACACGCAGGCCGCTCTGCTGCCTCTGCATCCACGAAGGAAGCTCTCTAGGCCCGCTTCCTGCGAAATCTGCTTCAGCCTGAGGGAAAAGCCCTTGGAGAGGTCTTGGCTCAGGGGCAGTTGCTAATGTGCCTGGGGAAGAGGGAAGGGCACCACACTCCCAAGGAAAGGCCAGACACACTCCACACGTCTTTGCTCCTCTGGAGGGCGGCATGGAGCCTCCAACTGGGAGGTCGCTTCTCAGCGGAGACGCAGGGGCATTCTGGCTGTGATCCCGCAGCCCCTGCCTGGAGGCCCACGGTGCCTGTTTCTCTCTGGGCGTTGCTTCCACAGTGCGGCCAAGCAACATCTTCACCATGGGCACAACAGCGCTTCCCTTCCGCCTGACAGACGTCTCAGTGCTCTGCTCTAGACCTCTGAAGTGGGGAGACAACCGAGCCCAGCCTCCTTTCCAAGGAGTCCTGCGCCTTCCATTGCACTGAAAGGCAATAGCACGGGGAAGCCTAGGAAGGGGCTGAGTCATGTCGGACACACTTCCTCAGCCTGCTCCTTTCAGGGAAGCAACGCTGGGAGCTAGGAAAGCCTTCTCAAGCTCGGAGAGTGCAAGAGAGATGCAGGCCGCGCACCCGGAAATCTCGGTGCTTGGAGCCAATCTCAGCGTCTCCCAGGGGCAAAGCGAACACCTCTCTGCCAAATCCAGCTTTGCAGACGCAGGCCGCTAGGCTGCCTCTGCATTGGCGAAGGAAGCTCTCTCCTCCCGCTTCCTGCGAAATCTGCTTCTCAGCCTGAGCGAATCTCAGTGGGAACGGTCTTTCCTCTGGGGCCGTTGCTCCTGTGCCTGGGGCTGCCGCAAGGGCACCACCCTCACAGGGAAAGGCCAAACACACCCCTCATGACTTTGCTCTTCTGGAGAGCTGCAGGCAACCTCAAACTCTCAGGAAGCTTCTCGGCTGAGACGCAGAAGCAAACTGGCTGGGGTCTCGCATCCCCTGCCTGGAGGCCCATGGTGCCTGTTTCTCCCTGGGCGTTGCTTCACCAGAGCGGCCAGGCAACATCTGCCCCATCTACCCTTCTGCTCTTCCCTTCCAGCTGAGAGAGTTCTCCCTGCTCTACTCTAGCCCTAGGAAGTTTGGAGACAACCGGGCTCCTCCTCCTGTGCAAGGAGTCCCGGGGCCCAGTTGGAGTGGAAAGGCAAAACCACAGGCAAGCCCAGGAAAGTGCTGAGTCATGTCTGACACACTCCCTCAGCCTGCTCCTTCATGAGGCTGTGAGCTAGGAAAGTCTTTGGAAGCTCAGCAAGTGGCAGCGAGATGCAGGCCCCAACCCAGCAATCCCGGTGCTTGGAGCAGGTCTCACAGCCTCCCAGTGCCAAAGCGAGCTCCTCTCTGCCAAATGCAGCTTTGCACACGCAGGCCGCTCTGCTGCCTCTGCATCCACGAAGGAAGCTCTCTAGGCCCGCTTCCTGCGAAATCTGCTTCAGCCTGAGGGAAAAGCCCTTGGAGAGGTCTTGGCTCAGGGGCAGTTGCTCCTGTGCCTGGGGAAGAGGGAAGGGCACCACACTCCCAAGGAAAGGCCAGACACACTCCACACGTCTTTGCTCCTCTGGAGGGCGGCATGGAGCCTCCAACTGGGAGGTCGCTTCTCAGCGGAGACGCAGGGGCATTCTGGCTGTGAACCCGCAGCCCCTGCCTGGAGGCCCACGGTGCCTGTTTCTCTCTGGGCGTTGCTTCCACAGTGCGGCCAAGCAACATCTTCACCATGGGCACAACAGCGCTTCCCTTCCGCCTGACAGACGTCTCAGTGCTCTGCTCTAGACCTCTGAAGTGGGGAGACAACCGAGCCCAGCCTCCTTTCCAAGGAGTCCTGCGCCTTAGATTGCACTGAAAGGCAATAGCACGGGGAAGCCTAGGAAGGGGCTGAGTCATGTGGGACACACTTCCTCAGCCTGCTCCTTTCAGGGAAGCAACGCTGGGAGCTAGGAAAGCCTTCTCAAGCTCGGAGAGTGCAAGAGAGATGCAGGCCGCGCACCCGGAAATCTCGGTGCTTGGAGCCAATCTCAGCGTCTCCCAGGGGCAAAGCGAACGCCTCTCTGCCAAATCCAGCTTTGCAGACGCAGGCCGCTAGGCTGCCTCTGCATTGGCGAAGGAAGCTCTCTCCTCCCGCTTCCTGCGAAATCTGCTTCTCAGCCTGAGCGAATCTCAGTGGGAACGGTCTTTCCTCTTGGGCTGTTGCTCCTGTGCCTGGGGCTGCCGCAAGGGCACCACATACACAGGGAAAGGCCAAACACACCCCACATGACTTTGCTCCTCTGGAGAGCTGCAGGCAACCTCAAACTCTCAGGAAGCTTCTCGGCTGAGACGCAGAAGCACTCTGGCTGGGGTCTCGCATCCCCTGCCTGGAGGCCCATGGTTCCTGTTTCTCCCTGGGCGTTGCTTCACCAGAGCGGCCAGCCAACATCTGCCCCATCTACCCTTCTGCTCTTCCCTTCCAGCTGACAGAGTTCTCCCTGCTCTACTCTAGCCCTAGGAAGTTTGGAGACAACCGGGCTCCTCCTCCTGTGCAAGGAGTCCCGGGGCCCAGTTGGAGTGGAAAGGCAAAACCACAGGCAAGCCCAGGAAAGTGCTGAGTCATGTCTGACACACTCCCTCAGCCTGCTCCTTCATGGCTAGCGAGGCTGTGAGCTAGGAAAGTCTTTGGAAGCTCAGCAAGTGGCAGCGAGATGCAGGCCCCAACCCAGCAATCCCGGTGCTTGGAGCAGGTCTCACAGCCTCCCAGTGCCAAAGCGAGCTCCTCTCTGCCAAATGCAGCTTTGCACACGCAGGCCGCTCTGCTGCCTCTGCATCCACGAAGGAAGCTCTCTAGGCCCGCTTCCTGCGAAATCTGCTTCAGCCTGAGGGAAAAGCCCTTGGAGAGGTCTTGGCTCAGGGGCAGTTGCTCCTGTGCCTGGGGAAGAGGGAAGGGCACCACACTCCCAAGGAAAGGCCAGACACACTCCACACGTCTTTGCTCCTCTGGAGGGCGGCATGGAGCCTCCAACTGGGAGGTCGCTTCTCAGCGGAGACGCAGGGGCATTCTGGCTGTGATCCCGCAGCCCCTGCCTGGAGGCCCACGGTGCCTGTTTCTCTCTGGGCGTTGCTTCCACAGTGCGGCCAAGCAACATCTTCACCATGGGCACAACAGCGCTTCCCTTCCGCCTGACAGACGTCTCAGTGCTCTGCTCTAGACCTCTGAAGTGGGGAGACAACCGAGCCCAGCCTCCTTTCCAAGGAGTCCTGCGCCTTCCATTGCACTGAAAGGCAATAGCACGGGGAAGCCTAGGAAGGGGCTGAGTCATGTCGGACACACTTCCTCAGCCTGCTCCTTTCAGGGAAGCAACGCTGGGAGCTAGGAAAGCCTTCTCAAGCTCGGAGAGTGCAAGAGAGATGCAGGCCGCGCACCCGGAAATCTCGGTGCTTGGAGCAAATCTCAGCGTCTCCCAGGGGCAAAGCGAACGCCTCTCTGCCAAATCCAGCTTTGCAGACGCAGGCCACTAGGCTGCCTCTGCATTGGCGAAGGAAGCTCTCTCCTCCCGCTTCCTGCGAAATCTGCTTCTCAGCCTGAGCGAATCTCAGTGGGAACGGTCTTTCCTCTGGGGCCGTTGCTCCTGTGCCTGGGGCTGCCGCAAGGGCACCACATTCACAGGGAAAGGCCAAACACACCCCACATGACTTTGCTCCTCTGGAGAGCTGCAGGCAACCTCAAACTCTCAGGAAGCTTCTCGGCTGAGACGCAGAAGCACTCTGGCTGGGGTCTCGCATCCCCTGCCTGGAGGCCCATGGTGCCTGTTTCTCCCTGGGCGTTGCTTCACCAGAGCGGCCAGGCAACATCTGCCCCATCTACCCTTCTGCTCTTCCCTTCCAGCTGACAGAGTTCTCCCTGCTCTACTCTAGCCCTAGGAAGTTTGGAGACAACCGGGCTCCTCCTCCTGTGCAAGGAGTCCCGGGGCCCAGTTGGCGTGGAAAGGCAAAACCACAGGCAAGCCCAGGAAAGTGCTGAGTCATGTCTGACACACTCCCTCAGCCTGCTCCTTCATGGCTAGCGAGGCTGTGAGCTAGGAAAGTCTTTGGAAGCTCAGCAAGTGGCAGCGAGATGCAGGCCCCAACCCAGCAATCCCGGTGCTTGGAGCAGGTCTCACAGCCTCCCAGTGCCAAAGCGAGCTCCTCTCTGCCAAATGCAGCTTTACACACGCAGGCCGCTCTGCTGCCTCTGCATCCACGATAGAAGCTCTCTAGGCCCGCTTCCTGCGAAATCTGCTTCAGCCTGAGGGAAAAGCCCTTGGAGAGGTCTTGGCTCAGGGGCAGTTGCTCCTGTGCCTGGGGAAGAGGGAAGGGCACCACACTCCCAAGGAAAGGCCAGACACACTCCACACGTCTTTGCTCCTCTGGAGGGCGGCATGGAGCCTCCAACTGGGAGGTCACTTCTCAGCGGAGACGCAGGGGCATTCTGGCTGTGATCCCGCAGCCCCTGCCTGGAGGCCCACGGTGCCTGTTTCTCTCTGGGCGTTGCTTCCACAGTGCGGCCAAGCAACATCTTCACCATGGGCACAACAGCGCTTCCCTTCCGCCTGACAGACGTCTCAGTGCTCTGCTCTAGACCTCTGAAGTGGGGAGATAACCTAGCCCAGCCTCCTTTCCAAGGAGTCCTGCGCCTTCCATTGCACTGAAAGGCAATAGCACGGGGAAGCCTAGGAAGGGGCTGAGTCACGTCGGACACACATCCTCAGCCTGCTCCTTTCAGGGAAGCAACGCTGGGAGCTAGGAAAGTCTTCTCCAGCTCGGAGAGTGCAAGAGAGATGCAGGCCGCGCACCCGGAAATCTCGGTGCATGGAGCCAATCTCAGCGTCTCCCAGGGGCAAAGCGAATGCCTCTCTGCCAAATCCAGCTTTGCAGACGCAGGCCTCTAGGCTGCCTCTGCATTGGCGAAGGAAGCTCTCTCCTCGCGCTTCCTGCAAAATCTGCTTCTCAGCCTGAGCGAATCTCAGTGGGAACGGTCTTTCCTCTGGGGCCGTTGCTCCTGTGCCTGGGGCTGCCGCAAGGGCACCACCCTCACAGGGAAAGGCCAAACACACCCCACATGACTTTGCTCCTCTGGAGAGCTGCAGGCAACCTCAAACTCTCAGGAAGCTTCTCGGCTGAGACACAGAAGCACTCTGGCTGGGGTCTCGCATCCCCTGCCTGGAGGCCCATGGTGCCTGTTTCTCCCTGGGCATTGCTTCACCAGAGCGGCCAGGCAACATCTGCCCCATCTACCCTTCTGCTCTTCCCTTCCAGCTGACAGAGTTCTCCCTGCTCTATTCTAGCCCTAGGAAGTTTGGAGACAACCGGGCTCCTCCTCCTGTGCAAGGAGTCCCGGGGCCCAGTTGGAGTGGAAAGGCAAAACCACAGGCAAGCCCAGGAAAGTGCTGAGTCATGTCTGACACACTCCCTCAGCCTGCTCCTTCATGGCTAGCGAGGCTGTGAGCTAGGAAAGTCTTTGGAAGCTCAGCAAGTGGCAGCGAGATGCAGGCCCCAACCCAGCAATCCCGGTGCTTGGAGCAGGTCTCACAGCCTCCCAGTGCCAAAGCGAGCTCCTCTCTGCCAAATGCAGCTTTGCACACGCAGGCCGCTCTGCTGCCTCTGCATCCACGATAGAAGCTCTCTAGGCCCGCTTCCTGCGAAATCTGCTTCAGCCTGAGGGAAAAGCCCTTGGAGAGGTCTTGGCTCAGGGGCAGTTGCTCCTGTGCCTGGGGAAGAGGGAAGGGCACCACACTCCCAAGGAAAGGCCAGACACACTCCACACGTCTTTGCTCCTCTGGAGGGCGGCATGGAGCCTCCAACTGGGAGGTCGCTTCTCAGCGGAGACGCAGGGGCATTCTGGCTGTGATCCCGCAGCCCCTGCCTGGAGGCCCACGGTGCCTGTTTCTCTCTGGGCGTTGCTTCCACAGTGCGGCCAAGCAACATCTTCACCATGGGCACAACAGCGCTTCCCTTCCGCCTGACAGACGTCTCAGTGCTCTGCTCTAGACCTCTGAAGTGGGGAGATAACCTAGCCCAGCCTCCTTTCCAAGGAGTCCTGCGCCTTCCATTGCACTGAAAGGCAATAGCACGGGGAAGCCTAGGAAGGGGCTGAGTCACGTCGGACACACATCCTCAGCCTGCTCCTTTCAGGGAAGCAACGCTGGGAGCTAGGAAAGTCTTCTCCAGCTCGGAGAGTGCAAGAGAGATGCAGGCCGCGCACCCGGAAATCTCGGTGCTTGGAGCCAATCTCAGCGTCTCCCAGGGGCAAAGCGAACGCCTCTCTGCCAAATCCAGCTTTGCAGACGCAGGCCTCTAGGCTGCCTCTGCATTGGCGAAGGAAGCTCTCTCCTCGCGCTTCCTGCAAAATCTGCTTCTCAGCCTGAGCGAATCTCAGTGGGAACGGTCTTTCCTCTGGGGCCGTTGCTCCTGTGCCTGGGGCTGCCGCAAGGGCACCACCCTCACAGGGAAAGGCCAAACACACCCCACATGTCTTTGCTCCTCTGGAGAGCTGCAGGCAACCTCAAACTCTCAGGAAGCTTCTCGGCTGAGACGCAGAAGCACTCTGGCTGGGGTCTCGCATCCCCTGCCTGGAGGCCCATGGTGCCTGTTTCTCCCTGGGCGTTGCTTCACCAGAGCGGCCAGGCAACATCTGCCCCATCTACCCTTCTGCTCTTCCCTTCCAGCTGACAGAGTTCTCCCTGCTCTACTCTAGCCCTAGGAAGTTTGGAGACAACCGGGCTCCTCCTCCTGTGCAAGGAGTCCCGGGGCCCAGTTGGCGTGGAAAGGCAAAACCACAGGCAAGCCCAGGAAAGTGCTGAGTCATGTCTGACACACTCCCTCAGCCTGCTCCTTCATGGCTAGCGAGGCTGTGAGCTAGGAAAGTCTTTGGAAGCTCAGCAAGTGGCAGCGAGATGCAGGCCCCAACCCAGCAATCCCGGTGCTTGGAGCAGGTCTCACAGCCTCCCAGTGCCAAAGCGAGCTCCTCTCTGCCAAATGCAGCTTTGCACACGCAGGCCGCTCTGCTGCCTCTGCATCCACGAAGGAAGCTCTCTAGGCCCGCTTCCTGCGAAATCTGCTTCAGCCTGAGGGAAAAGCCCTTGGAGAGGTCTTGGCTCAGGGGCAGTTGCTCCTGTGCCTGGGGAAGAGGGAAGGGCACCACACTCCCAAGGAAAGGCCAGACACACTCCACACGTCTTTGCTCCTCTGGAGGGCGGCATGGAGCCTCCAACTGGGAGGTCGCTTCTCAGCGGAGACTCAGGGGCATTCTGGCTGTGATCCCGCAGCCCCTGCCTGGAGGCCCACGGTGCCTGTTTCTCTCTGGGCGTTGCTTCCACAGTGCGGCCAAGCAACATCTTCACCATGGGCACAACAGCGCTTCCCTTCCGCCTGACAGACGTCTCAGTGCTCTGCTCTAGACCTCTGAAGTGGGGAGACAACCGAGCCCAGCCTCCTTTCCAAGGAGTCCTGCGCCTTCCATTGCACTGAAAGGCAATAGCACGGGGAAGCCTAGGAAGGGGCTGAGTCATGTCGGACACACTTCCTCAGCCTGCTCCTTTCAGGGAAGCAACGCTGGGAGCTAGGAAAGCCTTCTCAAGCTCGGAGAGTGCAAGAGAGATGCAGGCCGCGCACCCGGAAATCTCGGTGCTTGGAGCCAATCTCAGCGTCTCCCAGGGGCAAAGCGAACGCCTCTCTGCCAAATCCAGCTTTGCAGACTCAGGCCGCTAGGCTGCCTCTGCATTGGCGAAGGAAGCTCTCTCCTCCCGCTTCCTGCGAAATCTGCTTCTCAGCCTGAGCGAATCTCAGTGGGAACGGTCTTTCCTCTGGGGCCGTTGCTCCTGTGCCTGGGGCTGCTGCAAGGGCACCACCCTCACAGGGAAAGGCCAAACACACCCCACATGACTTTGCTCCTCTGGAGAGCTGCAGGCAACCTCAAACTCTCAGGAAGCTTCTCGGCTGAGACGCAGAAGCACTCTGGCTGGGGTCTCGCATCCCCTGCCTGGAGGCCCATGGTGCCTGTTTCTCCCTGGGCGTTGCTTCACCAGAGCGGCCAGGCAACATCTGCCCCATCTACCCTTCTGCTCTTCCCTTCCAGCTGACAGAGTTCTCCCTGCTCTACTCTAGCCCTAGGAAGTTTGGAGACAACCGGGCTCCTCCTCCTGTGCAAGGAGTCCCGGGGCCCAGTTGGAGTGGAAAGGCAAAACCACAGGCAAGCCCAGGAAAGTGCTGAGTCATGTCTGACACACTCCCTCAGCCGGCTCCTTCATGGCTAGTGAGGCTGTGAGCTAGGAAAGTCTTTGGAAGCTCAGCAAGTGGCAGCAAGATGCAGGCCCCAACCCAGCAATCCCGGTGCTTGGAGCAGGTCTCACAGCCTCCCAGTGCCAAAGCGAGCTCCTCTCTGCCAAATGCAGCTTTGCACACGCAGGCCGCTCTGCTGCCTCTGCATCCACGAAGGAAGCTCTCTAGGCCCGCTTCCTTCGAAATCTGCTTCAGCCTGAGGGAAAAGCCCTTGGAGAGGTCTTGGCTCAGGGGCAGTTGCTCCTGTGCCTGGGGAAGAGGGAAGGGCACCACACTCCCAAGGAAAGGCCAGACACACTCCACAAGTCTTTGCTCCTCTGGAGGGCGGCATGGAGCCTCCAACTGGGAGGTCGCTTCTCAGCGGAGACGCAGGGGCATTCTGGCTGTGATCCCGCAGCCCCTGCCTGGAGGCCCACGGTGCCTGTTTCTCTCTGGGCGTTGCTTCCACAGTGCGGCCAAGCAACATCTTCACCATGGGCACAACAGCGCTTCCCTTCCGCCTGACAGACGTCTCAGTGCTCTGCTCTAGACCTCTGAAGTGGGGAGACAACCGAGCCCAGCCTCCTTTCCAAGGAGTCCTGCGCCTTCCATTGCACTGAAAGGCAATAGCACGGGGAAGCCTAGGAAGGGGCTGAGTCATGTGGGACACACTTCCTCAGCCTGCTCCTTTCAGGGAAGCAACGCTGGGAGCTAGGAAAGCCTTCTCAAGCTCGGAGAGTGCAAGAGAGATGCAGGCCGCGCACCCGGAAATCTCGGTGCTTGGAGCCAATCTCAGCGTCTCCCAGGGGCAAAGCGAACACCTCTCTGCCAAATCCAGCTTTGCAGACGCAGGCCGCTAGGCTGCCTCTGCATTGGCGAAGGAAGCTCTCTCCTCGCGCTTCCTGCGAAATCTGCTTCTCAGCCTGAGCGAATCTCAGTGGGAACGGTCTTTCCTCTGGGGCCGTTGCTCCTGTGCCTGGGGCTGCCGCAAGGGCACCACCCTCACAGGGAAAGGCCAAACACACCCCACATGTCTTTGCTCCTCTGGAGAGCTGCAGGCAACCTCAAACTCTCAGGAAGCTTCTCGGCTGAGACGCAGAAGCACTCTGGCTGGGGTCTCGCATCCCCTGCCTGGAGGCCCATGGTGCCTGTTTCTCCCTGGGCGTTGCTTCACCAGAGCGGCCAGGCAACATCTGCCCCATCTACCCTTCTGCTCTTCCCTTCCAGCTGACAGAGTTCTCCCTGCTCTACTCTAGCCCTAGGAAGTTTGGAGACAACCGGGCTCCTCCTCCTGTGCAAGGAGTCCCGGGGCCCAGTTGGCGTGGAAAGGCAAAACCACAGGCAAGCCCAGGAAAGTGCTGAGTCATGTCTGACACACTCCCTCAGCCTGCTCCTTCATGGCTAGCGAGGCTGTGAGCTAGGAAAGTCTTTGGAAGCTCAGCAAGTGGCAGCGAGATGCAGGCCCCAACCCAGCAATCCCGGTGCTTGGAGCAGGTCTCACAGCCTCCCAGTGCCAAAGCGAGCTCCTCTCTGCCAAATGCAGCTTTGCACACGCAGGCCGCTCTGCTGCCTCTGCATCCACGAAGGAAGCTCTCTAGGCCCGCTTCCTGCGAAATCTGCTTCAGCCTGAGGGAAAAGCCCTTGGAGAGGTCTTGGCTCAGGGGCAGTTGCTCCTGTGCCTGGGGAAGAGGGAAGGGCACCACACTCCCAAGGAAAGGCCAGACACACTCCACACGTCTTTGCTCCTCTGGAGGGCGGTATGGAGCCTCCAACTGGGAGGTCGCTTCTCAGCGGAGACTCAGGGGCATTCTGGCTGTGATCCCGCAGCCCCTGCCTGGAGGCCCACGGTGCCTGTTTCTCTCTGGGCGTTGCTTCCACAGTGCGGCCAAGCAACATCTTCACCATGGGCACAACAGCGTTTCCCTTCCGCCTGACAGACGTCTCAGTGCTCTGCTCTAGACCTCTGAAGTGGGGAGACAACCGAGCCCAGCCTCCTTTCCAAGGAGTCCTGCGCCTTCCATTGCACTGAAAGGCAATAGCACGGGGAAGCCTAGGAAGGGGCTGAGTCATGTCGGACACACTTCCTCAGCCTGCTCCTTTCAGGGAAGCAACGCTGGGAGCTAGGAAAGCCTTCTCAAGCTCGGAGAGTGCAAGAGAGATGCAGGCCGCGCACCCGGAAATCTCGGTGCTTGGAGCCAATCTCAGCGTCTCCCAGGGGCAAAGCGAACGCCTCTCTGCCAAATCCAGCTTTGCAGACGCAGGCCGCTAGGCTGCCTCTGCATTGGCGAAGGAAGCTCTCTCCTCCCGCTTCCTGCGAAATCTGCTTCTCAGCCTGAGCGAATCTCAGTGGGAACGGTCTTTCCTCTGGGGCCGTTGCTCCTGTGCCTGGGGCTGCCGCAAGGGCACCACCCTCCCAGGGAAATGCCAAACACACCCCACATGACTTTGCTCCTCTGGAGAGCTGCAGGCAACCTCAAACTCTCAGGAAGCTTCTCGGCTGAGACGCAGAAGCACTCTGGCTGGGGTCTCGCATCCCCTGCCTGGAGGCCCATGGTGCCTGTTTCTCCCTGGGCGTTGCTTCACCAGAGCGGCCAGGCAACATCTGCCCCATCTACCCTTCTGCTCTTCCCTTCCAGCTGACAGAGTTCTCCCTGCTCTACTCTAGCCCTAGGAAGTTTGGAGACAACCGGGCTCCTCCTCCTGTGCAAGGAGTCCCGGGGCCCAGTTGGCGTGGAAAGGCAAAACCACAGGCAAGCCCAGGAAAGTGCTGAGTCATGTCTGACACACTCCCTCAGCCTGCTCCTTCATGGCTAGCGAGGCTGTGAGCTAGGAAAGTCTTTGGAAGCTCAGCAAGTGGCAGCGAGATGCAGGCCCCAACCCAGCAATCCCGGTGCTTGGAGCAGGTCTCACAGCCTCCCAGTGCCAAAGCGAGCTCCTCTCTGCCAAATGCAGCTTTGCACACGCAGGCCGCTCTGCTGCCTCTGCATCCACGAAGGAAGCTCTCTAGGCCCGCTTCCTGCGAAATCTGCTTCAGCCTGAGGGAAAAGCCCTTGGAGAGGTCTTGGCTCAGGGGCAGTTGCTCCTGTGCCTGGGGAAGAGGGAAGGGCACCACACTCCCAAGGAAAGGCCAGACACACTCCACACGTCTTTGCTCCTCTGGAGGGCGGCATGGAGCCTCCAACTGGGAGGTCGCTTCTCAGCAGAGACGCAGGGGCATTCTGGCTGTGATCCCGCAGCCCCTGCCTGGAGGCCCACGGTGCCTGTTTCTCTCTGGGCGTTGCTTCCACAGTGCGGCCAAGCAACATCTTCACCATGGGCACAACAGCGCTTCCCTTCCGCCTGACAGACGTCTCAGTGCTCTGCTCTAGACCTCTGAAGTGGGGAGACAACCTATCCCAGCCTTCTTTCCAAGGAGTCCTGCGCCTTCCATTGCACTGAAAGGCAATAGCACGGGGAAGCCTAGGAAGGAGCTGAGTCATGTCGGACACACATCCTCAGCCTGCTCCTTTCAGGGAAGCAACGCTGGGAGCTAGGAAAGTCTTCTCCAGCTCGGAGAGTGCAAGAGAGATGCAGGCCGCGCACCCGGAAATCTCGGTGCTTGGAGCCAATCTCAGCGTCTCCCAGGGGCAAAGCGAACGCCTCTCTGCCAAATCCAGCTTTGCAGACGCAGGCCTCTAGGCTGCCTTTGCATTGGCGAAGGAAGCTCTCTCCTCGCGCTTCCTGCGAAATCTGCTTCTCAGCCTGAGTGAATCTCAGTGGGAACGGTCTTTCCTCTGGGGCCGTTGCTCCTGTGCCTGGGGCTGCCGCAAGGGCACCACCCTCACAGGGAAAGGCCAAACACACCCCACATGTCTTTGATCCTCTGGAGAGCTGCAGGCAACCTCAAACTCTCAGGAAGCTTCTCGGCTGAGACGCAGAAGCACTCTGGCTGGGGTCTCGCATCCCCTGCCTGGAGGCCCATGGTGCCTGTTTCTCCCTGGGCGTTGCTTCACCAGAGCGGCCAGGCAACATCTGCCCCATCTACCCTTCTGCTCTTCCCTTCCAGCTGACAGAGTTCTCCCTGCTCTACTCTAGCCCTAGGAAGTTTTGAGACAACCGGGCTCCTCCTCCTGTGCAAGGAGTCCCGGGGCCCAGTTGGCGTGGAAAGGCAAAACCACAGGCAAGCCCAGGAAAGTGCTGAGTCATGTCTGACACACTCCCTCAGCCTGCTCCTTCATGGCTAGCGAGGCTGTGAGCTAGGAAAGTCTTTGGAAGCTCAGCAAGTGGCAGCGAGATGCAGGCCCCAACCCATCAATCCCGGTGCTTGGAGCAGGTCTCACAGCCTCCCAGTGCCAAAGCGAGCTCCTCTCTGCCAAATGCAGCTTTGCACACGCAGGCCGCTCTGCTGCCTCTGCATCCACGAAGGAAGCTCTCTAGGCCCGCTTCCTGCGAAATCTGCTTCAGCCTGAGGGAAAAGCCCTTGGAGAGGTCTTGGCTCAGGGGCAGTTGCTCCTGTGCCTGGGGAAGAGGGAAGGGCACCACACTCCCAAGGAAAGGCCAGACACACTCCACACGTCTTTGCTCCTCTGGAGGGCGGCATGGAGCCTCCAACTGGGAGGTCGCTTCTCAGCAGAGACACAGGGGCATTCTGGCTGTGATCCCGCAGCCCCTGCCTGGAGGCCCACGGTGCCTGTTTCTCTCTGGGCGTTGCTTCCACAGTGCGGCCAAGCAACATCTTCACCATGGGAACAACACCGCTTCCCTTCCGCCTGACAGACGTCTCAGTGCTCTGCTCTAGACCTCTGAAGTGGGGAGACAACCGAGCCCAGCCTCCTTTCCAAGGAGTCCTGCGCCTTCCATTGCACTGAAAGGCAATAGCACGGGGAAGCCTAGGAAGGGGCTGAGTCATGTGGGACACACTACCTCAGCCTGCTCCTTTCAGGGAAGCAATGCTGGGAGCTAGGAAAGCCTTCTCAAGCTCGGAGAGTGCAAGAGAGATGCAGTCCGCGCACCCGGAAATCTCGGTGCTTGGAGCCAATCTCAGCGTCTCCCAGTGGCAAAGCGTATGCCTCTCTGCCAAATCCAGCTTTGCAGACGCAGGCCGCTAGGCTGCCTCTGCATTGGCGAAGGAAGCTCTCTCCTCCCGCTTCCTGCGAAATCTGCTTCTCAGCCTGAGTGAATCTCAGTGGGAACGGTCTTTCCTCTGGGGCCGTTGCTCCTGTGCCTGGGGCTGCCTCAAGGGCACCACCCTCACAGGGAAAGGCCAAACACACCCCACATGACTTTCCTCTTCTGGAGAGCTGCAGGCAACCTCAAAATCTCAGGAAGCTTCTCGGCTGAGACGCAGAAGCACTCTGGCTGGGGTCTCGCATCCCCTGCCAGGAGGCCCATGGTGCCTGTTTCTCCCTGGGCGTTGCTTCACCAGAGCGGCCAGGCAACATCTGCCCCATCTACCCTTCTGCTCTTCCCTTCCAGCTGACAGAGTTCTCCCTGCTCTACTCTAGCCCTAGGAAGTTTGGAGACAACCGGGCTCCTCCTCCTGTGCAAGGAGTCCCGGGGCCCAGTTGGAGTGGAAAGGCAAAACCACAGGCAAGCCCAGGAAAGTGCTGAGTCATGTCTGACACACTCCCTCAGCCTGCTCCTTCATGGCTAGCGAGGCTGTGAGCTAGGAAAGTCTTTGGAAGCTCAGCAAGTGGCAGCGAGATGCAGGCCCCAACCCAGCAATCCCGGTGCTTGGAGCAGGTCTCACAGCCTCCCAGTGCCAAAGCGAGCTCCTCTCTGCCAAATGCAGCTTTGCACACGCAGGCCGCTCTGCTGCCTCTGCATCCACGAAGGAAGCTCTCTAGGCCCGCTTCCTGCGAAATCTGCTTCAGCCTGAGGGAAAAGCCCTTGGAGAGGTCTTTGCTCAGGGGCAGTTGCTCCTGTGCCTGGGGAAGAGGGAAGGGCACCACACTCCCAAGGAAAGGCCAGACACACTCCACACGTCTTTGCTCCTCTGGAGGGCGGCATGGAGCCTCCAACTGGGAGGTCCCGTCTCAGCGGAGACGCAGGGGCATTCTGGCTGTGATCCCGCAGACCCTGCCTGGAGGCCCACGGTGCCTGTTTCTCTCTGGGCGTTGCTTCCACAGTGCGGCCAAGCAACATCTTCACCATGGGCACAACAGCGCTTCCCTTCCGCCTGACAGACGTCTCAGTGCTCTGCTCTAGACCTCTGAAGTGGGGAGACAACCGAGCCCAGCCTCCTTTCCAAGGAGTCCTGCGCCTTCCATTGCACTGAAAGGCAATAGCACAGGGAAGCCTAGGAAGGGGCTGAGTCATGTCGGACACACTTCCTCAGCCTGCTCCTTTCAGGGAAGCAACGCTGGGAGCTAGGAAAGCCTTCTCAAGCTCGAGGAGTGCAAGAGAGATGCAGGCCGCGCACCCGGAAATCTCGGTGCTTGGAGCCAATCTCAGCGTCTCCCAGGGGCAAAGCGAACGCCTCTCTGCCAAATCCAGCTTTGCAGACGCAGGCCTCTAGGCTGCCTCTGCATTGGCGAAGGAAGCTCTCTCCTCGCGCTTCCTGCGAAATCTGCTTCTCAGCCTGAGTGAATCTCAGTGGGAACGGTCTTTCCTCTGGGGCCGTTGCTACTGTGCCTGGGGCTGATGCAAGGGCACCACCCTCACAGGGAAAGGCCAAACACACCCCACATGTCTTTGCTCCTCTGGAGAGCTGCAGGCAACCTCAAACTCTCAGGAAGCTTCTCGGCTGAGACGCAGAAGCACTCTGGCTGGGGTCTCGCATCCCCTGCCTGGAGGCCCATAGTGCCTGTTTCTCCCTGGGCGTTGCTTCACCAGAGCGGCCAGGCAACATCTGCCCCATCTACCCTTCTGCTCTTCCCTTCCAGCTGACAGAGTTCTCCCTGCTCTACTCTAGCCCTAGGAAGTTTGGAGACAACCGGGCTCCTCCTCCTGTGCAAGGAGTCCCGGGGCCCAGTTGGCGTGGAAAGGCAAAACCACAGGCAAGCCCAGGAAAGTGCTGAGTCATGTCTGACACACTCCCTCAGCCTGCTCCTTCATGGCTAGCGAGGCTGTGAGCTAGGAAAGTCTTTGGAAGCTCAGCAAGTGGCAGCGAGATGCAGGCCCCAACCCAGCAATCCCGGTGCTTGGAGCAGGTCTCACAGCCTCCCAGTGCCAAAGCGAGCTCCTCTCTGCCAAATGCAGCTTTGCACACGCAGGCCGCTCTGCTGCCTCTGCATCCACGAAGGAAGCTCTCTAGGCCCGCTTCCTGCGAAATCTGCTTCAGCCTGAGGGAAAAGCCCTTGGAGAGGTCTTTGCTCAGGGGCAGTTGCTCCTGTGCCTGGGGAAGAGGGAAGGGCACCACACTCCCAAGGAAAGGCCAGACACACTCCACACGTCTTTGCTCCTCTGGAGGGCGGCATGGAGCCTCCAACTGGGAGGTCGCTTCTCAGCGGAGATGCAGGGGCATTCTGGCTGTGATCCCGCAGCCCCTGCCTGGAGGCCCACGGTGCCTGTTTCTCTCTGGGCGTTGCTTCCACAGTGCGGCCAAGCAACATCTTCACCATGGGCACAACAGCGCTTCCCTTCCGCCTGACAGACGTCTCAGTGCTCTGCTCTAGACCTCTGAAGTGGGGAGACAACCGAGCCCAGCCTCCTTTCCAAGGAGTCCTGCGCCTTCCATTGCACTGAAAGGCAATAGCACGGGGAAGCCTAGGAAGGGGCTGAGTCATGTGGGACACACTTCCTCAGCCTGCTCCTTTCAGGGAAGCAACGCTGGGAGCTAGGAAAGCCTTCTCAAGCTCGGAGAGTGCAAGAGAGATGCAGGCCGCGCACCCGGAAATCTCGGTGCTTGGAGCCAATCTCAGCGTCTCCCAGGGGCAAAGCGAACACCTCTCTGCCAAATCCAGCTTTGCAGACGCAGGCCGCTAGGCTGCCTCTGCATTGGCGAAGGAAGCTCTCTCCTCGCGCTTCCTGCGAAATCTGCTTCTCAGCCTGAGCGAATCTCAGTGGGAACGGTCTTTCCTCTGGGGCCGTTGCTCCTGTGCCTGGGGCTGCCGCAAGGGCACCACCCTCACAGGGAAAGGCCAAACACACCCCACATGTCTTTGCTCCTCTGGAGAGCTGCAGGCAACCTCAAACTCTCAGGAAGCTTCTCGGCTGAGACGCAGAAGCACTCTGGCTGGGGTCTCGCATCCCCTGCCTGGAGGCCCATGGTGCCTGTTTCTCCCTGGGCGTTGCTTCACCAGAGCGGCCAGGCAACATCTGCCCCATCTACCCTTCTGCTCTTCCCTTCCAGCTGACAGAGTTCTCCCTGCTCTACTCTAGCCCTAGGAAGTTTGGAGACAACCGGGCTCCTCCTCCTGTGCAAGGAGTCCCGGGGCCCAGTTGGCGTGGAAAGGCAAAACCACAGGCAAGCCCAGGAAAGTGCTGAGTCATGTCTGACACACTCCCTCAGCCTGCTCCTTCATGGCTAGCGAGGCTGTGAGCTAGGAAAGTCTTTGGAAGCTCAGCAAGTGGCAGCGAGATGCAGGCCCCAACCCAGCAATCCCGGTGCTTGGAGCAGGTCTCACAGCCTCCCAGTGCCAAAGCGAGCTCCTCTCTGCCAAATGCAGCTTTGCACACGCAGGCCGCTCTGCTGCCTCTGCATCCACGAAGGAAGCTCTCTAGGCCCGCTTCCTGCGAAATCTGCTTCAGCCTGAGGGAAAAGCCCTTGGAGAGGTCTTGGCTCAGGGGCAGTTGCTCCTGTGCCTGGGGAAGAGGGAAGGGCACCACACTCCCAAGGAAAGGCCAGACACACTCCACACGTCTTTGCTCCTCTGGAGGGCGGTATGGAGCCTCCAACTGGGAGGTCGCTTCTCAGCGGAGACTCAGGGGCATTCTGGCTGTGATCCCGCAGCCCCTGCCTGGAGGCCCACGGTGCCTGTTTCTCTCTGGGCGTTGCTTCCACAGTGCGGCCAAGCAACATCTTCACCATGGGCACAACAGCGTTTCCCTTCCGCCTGACAGACGTCTCAGTGCTCTGCTCTAGACCTCTGAAGTGGGGAGACAACCGAGCCCAGCCTCCTTTCCAAGGAGTCCTGCGCCTTCCATTGCACTGAAAGGCAATAGCACGGGGAAGCCTAGGAAGGGGCTGAGTCATGTCGGACACACTTCCTCAGCCTGCTCCTTTCAGGGAAGCAACGCTGGGAGCTAGGAAAGCCTTCTCAAGCTCGGAGAGTGCAAGAGAGATGCAGGCCGCGCACCCGGAAATCTCGGTGCTTGGAGCCAATCTCAGCGTCTCCCAGGGGCAAAGCGAACGCCTCTCTGCCAAATCCAGCTTTGCAGACGCAGGCCGCTAGGCTGCCTCTGCATTGGCGAAGGAAGCTCTCTCCTCCCGCTTCCTGCGAAATCTGCTTCTCAGCCTGAGCGAATCTCAGTGGGAACGGTCTTTCCTCTGGGGCCGTTGCTCCTGTGCCTGGGGCTGCCGCAAGGGCACCACCCTCCCAGGGAAATGCCAAACACACCCCACATGACTTTGCTCCTCTGGAGAGCTGCAGGCAACCTCAAACTCTCAGGAAGCTTCTCGGCTGAGACGCAGAAGCACTCTGGCTGGGGTCTCGCATCCCCTGCCTGGAGGCCCATGGTGCCTGTTTCTCCCTGGGCGTTGCTTCACCAGAGCGGCCAGGCAACATCTGCCCCATCTACCCTTCTGCTCTTCCCTTCCAGCTGACAGAGTTCTCCCTGCTCTACTCTAGCCCTAGGAAGTTTGGAGACAACCGGGCTCCTCCTCCTGTGCAAGGAGTCCCGGGGCCCAGTTGGCGTGGAAAGGCAAAACCACAGGCAAGCCCAGGAAAGTGCTGAGTCATGTCTGACACACTCCCTCAGCCTGCTCCTTCATGGCTAGCGAGGCTGTGAGCTAGGAAAGTCTTTGGAAGCTCAGCAAGTGGCAGCGAGATGCAGGCCCCAACCCAGCAATCCCGGTGCTTGGAGCAGGTCTCACAGCCTCCCAGTGCCAAAGCGAGCTCCTCTCTGCCAAATGCAGCTTTGCACACGCAGGCCGCTCTGCTGCCTCTGCATCCACGAAGGAAGCTCTCTAGGCCCGCTTCCTGCGAAATCTGCTTCAGCCTGAGGGAAAAGCCCTTGGAGAGGTCTTGGCTCAGGGGCAGTTGCTCCTGTGCCTGGGGAAGAGGGAAGGGCACCACACTCCCAAGGAAAGGCCAGACACACTCCACACGTCTTTGCTCCTCTGGAGGGCGGCATGGAGCCTCCAACTGGGAGGTCGCTTCTCAGCAGAGACGCAGGGGCATTCTGGCTGTGATCCCGCAGCCCCTGCCTGGAGGCCCACGGTGCCTGTTTCTCTCTGGGCGTTGCTTCCACAGTGCGGCCAAGCAACATCTTCACCATGGGCACAACAGCGCTTCCCTTCCGCCTGACAGACGTCTCAGTGCTCTGCTCTAGACCTCTGAAGTGGGGAGACAACCTATCCCAGCCTTCTTTCCAAGGAGTCCTGCGCCTTCCATTGCACTGAAAGGCAATAGCACGGGGAAGCCTAGGAAGGAGCTGAGTCATGTCGGACACACATCCTCAGCCTGCTCCTTTCAGGGAAGCAACGCTGGGAGCTAGGAAAGTCTTCTCCAGCTCGGAGAGTGCAAGAGAGATGCAGGCCGCGCACCCGGAAATCTCGGTGCTTGGAGCCAATCTCAGCGTCTCCCAGGGGCAAAGCGAACGCCTCTCTGCCAAATCCAGCTTTGCAGACGCAGGCCTCTAGGCTGCCTTTGCATTGGCGAAGGAAGCTCTCTCCTCGCGCTTCCTGCGAAATCTGCTTCTCAGCCTGAGTGAATCTCAGTGGGAACGGTCTTTCCTCTGGGGCCGTTGCTCCTGTGCCTGGGGCTGCCGCAAGGGCACCACCCTCACAGGGAAAGGCCAAACACACCCCACATGTCTTTGATCCTCTGGAGAGCTGCAGGCAACCTCAAACTCTCAGGAAGCTTCTCGGCTGAGACGCAGAAGCACTCTGGCTGGGGTCTCGCATCCCCTGCCTGGAGGCCCATGGTGCCTGTTTCTCCCTGGGCGTTGCTTCACCAGAGCGGCCAGGCAACATCTGCCCCATCTACCCTTCTGCTCTTCCCTTCCAGCTGACAGAGTTCTCCCTGCTCTACTCTAGCCCTAGGAAGTTTTGAGACAACCGGGCTCCTCCTCCTGTGCAAGGAGTCCCGGGGCCCAGTTGGCGTGGAAAGGCAAAACCACAGGCAAGCCCAGGAAAGTGCTGAGTCATGTCTGACACACTCCCTCAGCCTGCTCCTTCATGGCTAGCGAGGCTGTGAGCTAGGAAAGTCTTTGGAAGCTCAGCAAGTGGCAGCGAGATGCAGGCCCCAACCCAGCAATCCCGGTGCTTGGAGCAGGTCTCACAGCCTCCCAGTGCCAAAGCGAGCTCCTCTCTGCCAAATGCAGCTGTGCACACGCAGGCCGCTCTGCTGCCTCTGCATCCACGAAGGAAGCTCTCTAGGCCCGCTTCCTGCGAAATCTGCTTCAGCCTGAGGGAAAAGCCCTTGGAGAGGTCTTGGCTCAGGGGCAGTTGCTCCTGTGCCTGGGGAAGAGGGAAGGGCACCACACTCCCAAGGAAAGGCCAGACACACTCCACACGTCTTTGCTCCTCTGGAGGGCGGCATGGAGCCTCCAACTGGGAGGTCGCTTCTCAGCAGAGACACAGGGGCATTCTGGCTGTGATCCCGCAGCCCCTGCCTGGAGGCCCACGGTGCCTGTTTCTCTCTGGGCGTTGCTTCCACAGTGCGGCCAAGCAACATCTTCACCATGGGAACAACACCGCTTCCCTTCCGCCTGACAGACGTCTCAGTGCTCTGCTCTAGACCTCTGAAGTGGGGAGACAACCGAGCCCAGCCTCCTTTCCAAGGAGTCCTGCGCCTTCCATTGCACTGAAAGGCAATAGCACGGGGAAGCCTAGGAAGGGGCTGAGTCATGTGGGACACACTACCTCAGCCTGCTCCTTTCAGGGAAGCAATGCTGGGAGCTAGGAAAGCCTTCTCAAGCTCGGAGAGTGCAAGAGAGATGCAGTCCGCGCACCCGGAAATCTCGGTGCTTGGAGCCAATCTCAGCGTCTCCCAGTGGCAAAGCGTATGCCTCTCTGCCAAATCCAGCTTTGCAGACGCAGGCCGCTAGGCTGCCTCTGCATTGGCGAAGGAAGCTCTCTCCTCCCGCTTCCTGCGAAATCTGCTTCTCAGCCTGAGTGAATCTCAGTGGGAACGGTCTTTCCTCTGGGGCCGTTGCTCCTGTGCCTGGGGCTGCCTCAAGGGCACCACCCTCACAGGGAAAGGCCAAACACACCCCACATGACTTTCCTCTTCTGGAGAGCTGCAGGCAACCTCAAACTCTCAGGAAGCTTCTCGGCTGAGACGCAGAAGCACTCTGGCTGGGGTCTCGCATCCCCTGCCAGGAGGCCCATGGTGCCTGTTTCTCCCTGGGCGTTGCTTCACCAGAGCGGCCAGGCAACATCTGCCCCATCTACCCTTCTGCTCTTCCCTTCCAGCTGACAGAGTTCTCCCTGCTCTACTCTAGCCCTAGGAAGTTTGGAGACAACCGGGCTCCTCCTCCTGTGCAAGGAGTCCCGGGGCCCAGTTGGAGTGGAAAGGCAAAACCACAGGCAAGCCCAGGAAAGTGCTGAGTCATGTCTGACACACTCCCTCAGCCTGCTCCTTCATGGCTAGCGAGGCTGTGAGCTAGGAAAGTCTTTGGAAGCTCAGCAAGTGGCAGCGAGATGCAGGCCCCAACCCAGCAATCCCGGTGCTTGGAGCAGGTCTCACAGCCTCCCAGTGCCAAAGCGAGCTCCTCTCTGCCAAATGCAGCTTTGCACACGCAGGCCGCTCTGCTGCCTCTGCATCCACGAAGGAAGCTCTCTAGGCCCGCTTCCTGCGAAATCTGCTTCAGCCTGAGGGAAAAGCCCTTGGAGAGGTCTTTGCTCAGGGGCAGTTGCTCCTGTGCCTGGGGAAGAGGGAAGGGCACCACACTCCCAAGGAAAGGCCAGACACACTCCACACGTCTTTGCTCCTCTGGAGGGCGGCATGGAGCCTCCAACTGGGAGGTCCCGTCTCAGCGGAGACGCAGGGGCATTCTGGCTGTGATCCCGCAGACCCTGCCTGGAGGCCCACGGTGCCTGTTTCTCTCTGGGCGTTGCTTCCACAGTGCGGCCAAGCAACATCTTCACCATGGGCACAACAGCGCTTCCCTTCCGCCTGACAGACGTCTCAGTGCTCTGCTCTAGACCTCTGAAGTGGGGAGACAACCGAGCCCAGCCTCCTTTCCAAGGAGTCCTGCGCCTTCCATTGCACTGAAAGGCAATAGCACAGGGAAGCCTAGGAAGGGGCTGAGTCATGTCGGACACACTTCCTCAGCCTGCTCCTTTCAGGGAAGCAACGCTGGGAGCTAGGAAAGCCTTCTCAAGCTCGAGGAGTGCAAGAGAGATGCAGGCCGCGCACCCGGAAATCTCGGTATTGGAGCCAATCTCAGCGTCTCCCAGGGGCAAAGCGAACGCCTCTCTGCCAAATCCAGCTTTGCAGACGCAGGCCTCTAGGCTGCCTCTGCATTGGCGAAGGAAGCTCTCTCCTCGCGCTTCCTGCGAAATCTGCTTCTCAGCCTGAGTGAATCTCAGTGGGAACGGTCTTTCCTCTGGGGCCGTTGCTACTGTGCCTGGGGCTGATGCAAGGGCACCACCCTCACAGGGAAAGGCCAAACACACCCCACATGTCTTTGCTCCTCTGGAGAGCTGCAGGCAACCTCAAACTCTCAGGAAGCTTCTCGGCTGAGACGCAGAAGCACTCTGGCTGGGGTCTCGCATCCCCTGCCTGGAGGCCCATAGTGCCTGTTTCTCCCTGGGCGTTGCTTCACCAGAGCGGCCAGGCAACATCTGCCCCATCTACCCTTCTGCTCTTCCCTTCCAGCTGACAGAGTTCTCCCTGCTCTACTCTAGCCCTAGGAAGTTTGGAGACAACCGGGCTCCTCCTCCTGTGCAAGGAGTCCCGGGGCCCAGTTGGCGTGGAAAGGCAAAACCACAGGCAAGCCCAGGAAAGTGCTGAGTCATGTCTGACACACTCCCTCAGCCTGCTCCTTCATGGCTAGCGAGGCTGTGAGCTAGGAAAGTCTTTGGAAGCTCAGCAAGTGGCAGCGAGATGCAGGCCCCAACCCAGCAATCCCGGTGCTTGGAGCAGGTCTCACAGCCTCCCAGTGCCAAAGCGAGCTCCTCTCTGCCAAATGCAGCTTTGCACACGCAGGCCGCTCTGCTGCCTCTGCATCCACGAAGGAAGCTCTCTAGGCCCGCTTCCTGCGAAATCTGCTTCAGCCTGAGGGAAAAGCCCTTGGAGAGGTCTTTGCTCAGGGGCAGTTGCTCCTGTGCCTGGGGAAGAGGGAAGGGCACCACACTCCCAAGGAAAGGCCAGACACACTCCACACGTCTTTGCTCCTCTGGAGGGCGGCATGGAGCCTCCAACTGGGAGGTCGCTTCTCAGCGGAGATGCAGGGGCATTCTGGCTGTGATCCCGCAGCCCCTGCCTGGAGGCCCACGGTGCCTGTTTCTCTCTGGGCGTTGCTTCCACAGTGCGGCCAAGCAACATCTTCACCATGGGCACAACAGCGCTTCCCTTCCGCCTGACAGACGTCTCAGTGCTCTGCTCTAGACCTCTGAAGTGGGGAGACAACCGAGCCCAGCCTCCTTTCCAAGGAGTCTTGCGCCTTCCATTGCACTGAAAGGCAATAGCACGGGGAAGCCTAGGAAGGGGCTGAGTCATGTCGGACACACTTCCACAGCCTGCTCCTTTCAGGGAAGCAACGCTGGGAGCTAGGAAAGCCTTCTCAAGCTCGGAGAGTGCAAGAGAGATGCAGGCCGCGCACCCGGAAATCTCGGTGCTTGGAGCCAATCTCAGCGTCTCCCAGGGGCAAAGCGAACGCCTCTCTGCCAAATCCAGCTTTGCAGACGCAGGCCGCTAGGCTGCCTCTGCATTGGCGAAGGAAGCTCTCTCCTCCCGCTTCCTGCGAAATCTGCTTCTCAGCCTGAGCGAATCTCAGTGGGAACGGTCTTTCTTCTGGGGCCGTTGCTCCTGAGCCTGGGGCTGCCGCAAGGGCACCACCCTCACAGAGAAAGGCCAAACACACCCCACATGATTTTGCTCCTCTGGAGAGCTGCAGGCAACCTCAAACTCTCAGGAAGCTTCTCGGCTGAGACAAAGAAGCACTCTGGCTGGGGTCTCGCATCCCCTGCCTGGAGGCCCATGGTGCCTGTTTCTCCCTGGGCGTTGCTTCACCAGAGCGGCCAGGCAACATCTGCCCCATCTACCCTTCTGCTCTTCCCTTCCAGCTGACAGAGTTCTCCCTGCTCTACTCTAGCCCTAGGAAGTTTGGAGACAACCGGGCTCCTCCTCCTGTGCAAGGAGTCCCGGGGCCCAGTTGGAGTGGAAAGGCAAAACCACAGGCAAGCCCAGGAAAGTGCTGAGTCATGTCTGACACACTCCCTCAGCCTGCTCCTTCATGGCTAGCGAGGCTGTGAGCTAGGAAAGTCTTTGGAAGCTCAGCAAGTGGCAGCGAGATGCAGGCCCCAACCCAGCAATCCCGGTGCTTGGAGCAGGTCTCACAGCCTCCCAGTGCCAAAGCGAGCTCCTCTCTGCCAAATGCAGCTGTGCACACGCAGGCCGCTCTGCTGCCTCTGCATCCACGAAGGAAGCTCTCTAGGCCCGCTTCCTGCGAAATCTGCTTCAGCCTGAGGGAAAAGCCCTTGGAGAGGTCTTGGCTCAGGGGCAGTTGCTCCTGTGCCTGGGGAAGAGGGAAGGGCACCACACTCCCAAGGAAAGGCCAGACACACTCCACACGTCTTTGCTCCTCTGGAGGGCGGCATGGAGCCTCCAACTGGGAGGTCGCTTCTAGGCGGAGACACAGGGGCATTCTGGCTGTGATCCCGCAGCCCCTGCCTGGAGGCCCACGGTGCCTGTTTCTCTCTGGGCGTTGCTTCCACAGTGCGGCCAAGCAACATCTTCACCATGGGCACAACAGCGCTTCCCTTCCGCCTGACAGACGTCTCAGTGCTCTGCTCTAGACCTCTGAAGTGGGGAGACAACCGAGCCCAGCCTCCTTTCCAAGGAGTCCTGCGCCTTCCATTGCACTGAAAGGCAATAGCACGGGGAAGACTAGGAAGGGGCTGAGTCATGTGGGACACACTTCCTCAGCCTGCTCCTTTCAGGGAAGCAATGCTGGGAGCTAGGAAAGCCTTCTCAAGCTCGGAGAGTGCAAGAGAGATGCAGTCCGCGCACCCGGAAATCTCGGTGCTTGGAGCCAATCTCAGCGTCTCCCAGTGGCAAAGCGTACGCCTCTCTGCCAAATCCAGCTTTGCAGACGCAGGCCGCTAGGCTGCCTCTGCATTGGCGAAGGAAGCTCTCTCCTCCCGCTTCCTGCGAAATCTGCTTCTCAGCCTGAGTGAATCTCAGTGGGAACGGTCTTTCCTCTGGGGCCGTTGCTCCTGTGCCTGGGGCTGCCGCAAGGGCACCACCCTCCCAGGGAAATGCCAAACACACCCCACATGACTTTGCTCCTCTGGAGAGCTGCAGGCAACCTCAAACTCTCAGGAAGCTTCTCGTCTGAGACGCAGAAGCACTCTGGCTGGGGTCTCGCATCCCCTGCCTGGAGGTCCATGGTGCCTGTTTCTCCCTGGGCGTTGCTTCACCAGAGCGGCCAGGCAACATCTGCCCCATCTACCCTTCTGCTCTTCCCTTCCAGCTGACAGAGTTCTCCCTGCTCTACTCTAGCCCTAGGAAGTTTGGAGACAACCGGGCTCCTCCTCCTGTGCAAGGAGTCCCGGGGCCCAGTTGGAGTGGAAAGGCAAAACCACAGGCAAGCCCAGGAAAGTGCTGAGTCATGTCTGACACACTCCCTCAGCCTGCTCCTTCATGGCTAGCGAGGCTGTGAGCTAGGAAAGTCTTTGGAAGCTCAGCAAGTGGCAGCGAGATGCAGGCCCCAACCCAGCAATCCCGGTGCTTGGAGCAGGTCTCACAGCCTCCCAGTGCCAAAGCGAGCTCCTCTCTGCCAAATGCAGCTTTGCACACGCAGGCCGCTCTGCTGCCTCTGCATCCACGAAGGAAGCTCTCTAGGCCCGCTTCCTTCGAAATCTGCTTCAGCCTGAGGGAAAAGCCCTTGGAGAGGTCTTGGCTCAGGGGCAGTTGCTCCTGTGCCTGGGGAAGAGGGAAGGGCACCACACTCCCAAGGAAAGGCCAGACACACTCCACACGTCTTTGCTCCTCTGGAGGGCGGCATGGAGCCTCCAACTGGGAGGTCGCTTCTCAGCGGAGACACAGGGGCATTCTGGCTGTGATCCCGCAGCCCCTGCCTGGAGGCCCACGGTGCCTGTTTCTCTCTGGGCGTTGCTTCCACAGTGCGGCCAAGCAACATCTTCATCATGGGCACAACAGCGCTTCCCTTCCGCCTGACAGACGTCTCAGTGCTCTGCTCTAGACCTCTGAAGTGGGGAGACAACCGAGCCCAGCCTCCTTTCCAAGGAGTCCTGCGCCTTCCATTGCACTGAAAGGCAATAGCACGGGGAAGCCTAGGAAGGGGCTGAGTCATGTCGGACACACTTCCTCAGCCTGCTCCTTTCAGGGAAGCAACGCTGGGAGCTAGGAAAGCCTTCTCAACCTCGGGGAGTGCAAGAGAGATGCAGGCCGCGCACCCGGAAATCTCGGTGCTTGGAGCCAATCTCAGCGTCTCCCAGGGGCAAAGCGAACGCCTCTCTGCAAATCCAGCTTTGCAGACGCAGGCCGCTAGGCTGCCTCTGCATTGGCGAAGGAAGCTCTCTCCTCCCGCTTCCTGCGAAATCTGCTTCTCAGCCTGAGCGAATCTCAGTGGGAACGGTCTTTCCTCTGGGGCCGTTGCTCCTGTGCCTGGGGCTGCCGCAAGGGCACCACCCTCACAGGGAAAGGCCAAACACACCCCACATGACTTTGCTCCTCTGGAGAGCTGCAGGCAACCTCAAACTCTCAGGAAGCTTCTCGGCTGAGACGCAGAAGCACTCTGGCTGGGGTCTCGCATCCCCTGCCTGGAGGCCCATGGTGCCTGTTTCTCCCTGGGCGTTGCTTCACCAGAGCGGCCAGGCAACATCTGCCCCATCTACCCTTCTGCTCTTCCCTTCCAGCTGACAGAGTTCTCCCTGCTCTACTCTAGCCCTAGGAAGTTTGGAGACAACCGGGCTCCTCCTCCTGTGCAAGGAGTCCCGGGGCCCAGTTGGAGTGGAAAGGCAAAACCACAGGCAAGCCCAGGAAAGTGCTGAGTCATGTCTGACACACTCCCTCAGCCTGCTCCTTCATGGCTAGCGAGGCTGTGAGCTAGGAAAGTCTTTGGAAGCTCAGCAAGTGGCAGCGAGATGCAGGCCCCAACCCAGCAATCCCGGTGCTTGGAGCAGGTCTCACAGCCTCCCAGTGCCAAAGCGAGCTCCTCTCTGCCAAATGCAGCTTTGCACACGCAGGCCGCTCTGCTGCCTCTGCATCCACGAAGGAAGCTCTCTAGGCCCGCCTCCTGCGAAATCTGCTTCAGCCTGAGGGAAAAGCCCTTGGAGAGGTCTTGGCTCAGGGGCAGTTGCTCCTGTGCCTGGGGAAGAGGGAAGGGCACCACACTCCCAAGGAAAGGCCAGACACACTCCACACGTCTTTGCTCCTCTGGAGGGCGGCATGGAGCCTCCAACTGGGAGGTCGCTTCTCAGCGGAGACGCAGGGGCATTCTGGCTGTGATCCCGCAGCCCCTGCCTGGAGGCCCACGGTGCCTGTTTCTCTCTGGGCGTTGCTTCCACAGTGCGGCCAAGCAACATCTTCACCATGGGCACAACAGCGCTTCCCTTCCGCCTGACAGACGTCTCAGTGCTCTGCTCTAGACCTCTGAAGTGGGGAGACAACCGAGCCCAGCCTCCTTTCCAAGGAGTCCTGCGCCTTCCATTGCACTGAAAGGCAATAGCACAGGGAAGCCTAGGAAGGGGCTGAGTCATGTCGGACACACTTCCTCAGCCTGCTCCTTTCAGGGAAGCAACGCTGGGAGCTAGGAAAGCCTTCTCAACCTCGGGGAGTGCAAGAGAGATGCAGGCCGCGCACCCGGAAATCTCGGTGCTTGGAGCCAATCTCAGCGTCTCCCAGGGGCAAAGCGAACGCCTCTCTGCCAAATCCAGCTTTGCAGACGCAGGCCGCTAGGCTGCCTCTGCATTGGCGAAGGAAGCTCTCTCCTCCCGCTTCCTGCGAAATCTGCTTCTCAGCCTGAGCGAATCTCAGTGGGAACGGTCTTTCCTCTGGGGCCGTTGCTCCTGTGCCTGGGGCTGCCGCAAGGGCACCACCCTCACAGGGAAAGGCCAAACACACCCCACATGATTTTGCTCCTCTGGAGAGCTGCAGGCAACTCAAACTCTCAGGAAGCTTCTCGGCTGAGACGCAGAAGCACTCTGGCTGGGGTCTCGCATCCCCTGCCTGGAGGCCCATGGTGCCTGTTTCTCCCTGGGCGTTGCTTCACCAGAGCGGCCAGGCAACATCTGCCCCATCTACCCTTCTGCTCTTCCCTTCCAGCTGACAGAGTTCTCCCTGCTCTACTCTAGCCCTAGCAAGTTTGGAGACAACCGGGCTCCTCCTCCTGTGCAAGGAGTCCCGGGGCCCAGTTGGCGTGGAAAGGCAAAACCACAGGCAAGCCCAGGAAAGTGCTGAGTCATGTCTGACACACTCCCTCAGCCTGCTCCTTCATGGCTAGCGAGGCTGTGAGCTAGGAAAGTCTTTGGAAGCTCAGCAAGTGGCAGCGAGATGCAGGCCCCAACCCAGCAATCCCGGTGCTTGGAGCAGGTCTCACAGCCTCCCAGTGCCAAAGCGAGCTCCTCTCTGCCAAATGCAGCTTTGCACACGCAGGCCGCTCTGCTGCCTCTGCATCCACGAAGGAAGCTCTCTAGGCCCGCTTCCTGCGAAATCTGCTTCAGCCTGAGGGAAAAGCCCTTGGAGAGGTCTTTGCTCAGGGGCAGTTGCTCCTGTGCCTGGGGAAGAGGGAAGGGCACCACACTCCCAAGGAAAGGCCAGACACACTCCACACGTCTTTGCTCCTCTGGAGGGCGGCATGGAGCCTCCAACTGGGAGGTCGCTTCTCAGCAGAGACGCAGGGGCATTCTGGCTGTGATCCCGCAGCCCCTGCCTGGAGGCCCACGGTGCCTGTTTCTCTCTGGGCGTTGCTTCCACAGTGCGGCCAAGCAACATCTTCACCATGGGCACAACAGCGCTTCCCTTCCGCCTGACAGACGTCTCAGTGCTCTGCTCTAGACCTCTGAAGTGGGGAGACAACCTAGCCCAGCCTTCTTTCCAAGGAGTCCTGGGCCTTCCATTGCACTGAAAGGCAATAGCACGGGGAAGCCTAGGAAGGGGCTGAGTCATGTCGGACACACATCCTCAGCCTGCTCCTTTCAGGGAAGCAACGCTGGGAGCTAGGAAAGTCTTCTCCAGCTCGGAGAGTGCAAGAGAGATGCAGGCCGCGCACCCGGAAATCTCGGTGCTTGGAGCCAATCTCAGCGTCTCCCAGGGGCAAAGCGAACGCCTCTCTGCCAAATCCAGCTTTGCAGACGCAGGCCTCTAGGCTGCCTTTGCATTGGCGAAGGAAGCTCTCTCCTCGCGCTTCCTGCGAAATCTGCTTCTCAGCCTGAGTGAATCTCAGTGGGAACGGTCTTTCCTCTGGGGCCGTTGCTCCTGTGCCTGGGGCTGCCGCAAGGGCACCACCCTCACAGGGAAAGGCCAAACACACCCCACATGTCTTTGATCATCTGGAGAGCTGCAGGCAACCTCAAACTCTCAGGAAGCTTCTCGGCTGAGACGCAGAAGCACTCTGGCTGGGGTCTCGCATCCCCTGCCTGGAGGCCCATGGTGCCTGTTTCTCCCTGGGCGTTGCTTCACCAGAGCGGCCAGGCAACATCTGCCCCATCTACCCTTCTGCTCTTCCCTTCCAGCTGACAGAGTTCTCCCTGCTCTACTCTAGCCCTAGGAAGTTTGGAGACAACCGGGCTCCTCCTCCTGTGCAAGGAGTCCCGGGGCCCAGTTGGCGTGGAAAGGCAAAACCACAGGCAAGCCCAGGAAAGTGCTGAGTCATGTCTGACACACTCCCTCAGCCTGCTCCTTCATGGCTAGCGAGGCTGTGAGCTAGGAAAGTCTTTGGAAGCTCAGCAAGTGGCAGCGAGATGCAGGCCCCAACCCAGCAATCCCGGTGCTTGGAGCAGGTCTCACAGCCTCCCAGTGCCAAAGCGAGCTCCTCTCTGCCAAATGCAGCTTTGCACACGCAGGCCGCTCTGCTGCCTCTGCATCCACGATAGAAGCTCTCTAGGCCCGCTTCCTGCGAAATCTGCTTCAGCCTGAGGGAAAAGCCCTTGAAGAGGTCTTGGCTCAGGGGCAGTTGCTCCTGTGCCTGGGGAAGAGGGAAGGGCACCACACTCCCAAGGAAAGGCCAGACACACTCCACACGTCTTTGCTCCTCTGGAGGGCGGCATGGAGCCTCCAACTGGGAGGTCGCTTCTCAGCAGAGACGCAGGGGCATTCTGGCTGTGATCCCGCAGCCCCTGCCTGGAGGCCCACGGTGCCTGTTTCTCTCTGGGCGTTGCTTCCACAGTGCGGCCAAGCAACATCTTCACCATGGGCACAACAGCGCTTCCCTTCCGCCTGACAGACGTCTCAGTGCTCTGCTCTAGACCTCTGAAGTGGGGAGACAACCGAGCCCAGCCTCCTTTCCAAGGAGTCCTGCGCCTTCCATTGCACTGAAAGGCAATAGCACGGGGAAGCCTAGGAAGGGGCTGAGTCATGTCGGACACACTTCCTCAGCCTGCTCCTTTCAGGGAAGCAACGCTGGGAGCTAGGAAAGCCTTCTCAAGCTCGGAGAGTGCAAGAGAGATGCAGGCCGCGCACCCGGAAATCTCGGTGCTTGGAGCCAATCTCAGCGTCTCCCAGGGGCAAAGCGAACGCCTCTCTGCCAAATCCAGCTTTGCAGACGCAGGCCGCTAGGCTGCCTCTGCATTGGCGAAGGAAGCTCTCTCCTCCCGCTTCCTGCGAAAACTGCTTCTCAGCCTGAGTGAATCTCAGTGGGAACGGTCTTTCCTCTGGGGCCGTTGCTCCTGTGCCTGGGGCTGCCGCAAGGGCACCACCCTCACAGGGAAAGGCCAAACACACCCCTCATGACTTTGCTCCTCTGGAGAGCTGCAGGCAACCTCAAACTCTCAGGAAGCTTCTCGGCTGAGACGCAGAAGCACTCTGGCTGGGGTCTCGCATCCCTGCCTGGAGGCCCATGGTGCCTGTTTCTCCCTGGGCGTTGCTTCACCAGAGCGGCCAGGCAACATCTGCCCCATCTACCCTTCTGCTCTTCCCTTCCAGCTGACAGAGTTCTCCCTGCTCTACTCTAGCCCTAGGAAGTTTGGAGACAACCGGGCTCCTCCTCCTGTGCAAGGAGTCCCGGGGCCCAGTTGGAGTGGAAAGGCAAAACCACAGGCAAGCCCAGGAAAGTGCTGAGTCATGTCTGACACACTCCCTCAGCCTGCTCCTTCATGGCTAGCGAGGCTGTGAGCTAGGAAAGTCTTTGGAAGCTCAGCAAGTGGCAGCGAGATGCAGGCCCCAACCCAGCAATCCCGGTGCTTGGAGCAGGTCTCACAGCCTCCCAGTGCCAAAGCGAGCTCCTCTCTGCCAAATGCAGCTTTGCACACGCAGGCCGCTCTGCTGCCTCTGCATCCACGAAGGAAGCTCTCTAGGCCCGCTTCCTGCGAAATCTGCTTCAGCCTGAGGGAAAAGCCCTTGGAGAGGTCTTGGCTCAGGGGCAGTTGCTCCTGTGCCTGGGGAAGAGGGAAGGGCACCACACTCCCAAGGAAAGGCCAGACACACTCCACACGTCTTTGCTCCTCTGGAGGGCGGCATGGAGCCTCCAACTGGGAGGTCGCTTCTCAGCGGAGACGCAGGGGCATTCTGGCTGTGATCCCGCAGCCCCTGCCTGGAGGCCCACGGTGCCTGTTTCTCTCTGGGCGTTGCTTCCACAGTGCGGCCAAGCAACATCTTCACCATGGGCACAACAGCGCTTCCCTTCCGCCTGACAGACGTCTCAGTGCTCCGCTCTAGACCTCTGAAGTGGGGAGACAACCGAGCCCAGCCTCCTTTCCAAGGAGTCCTGCGCCTTCCATTGCACTGAAAGGCAATAGCACGGGGAAGCCTAGGAAGGGGCTGAGTCATGTCGGACACACTTCCTCAGCCTGCTCCTTTCAGGGAAGCAACGCTGGGAGCTAGGAAAATCTTCTCCAGCTCGGAGAGTGCAAGAGAGATGCAGGCCGCGCACCCGGAAATCTCGGTGCTTGGAGCCAATCTCAGCGTCTCCCAGGGGCAAAGCGAACGCCTCTCTGCCAAATCCAGCTTTGCAGACGCAGGCCGCTAGGCTGCCTCTGCATTGGCGAAGGAAGCTCTCTCCTCGCGCTTCCTGCGAAATCTGCTTCTCAGCCTGAGCGAATCTCAGTGGGAACGGTCTTTCCTCTGGGGCCGTTACTCCTGTGCCTGGGGCTGCCGCAAGGGCAACACCCTCACAGGGAAAGGCCAAACACACCCCACATGTCTTTGCTCCTCTGGAGAGCTGCAGGCAACCTCAAACTCTCAGGAAGCTTCTCGGCTGAGACGCAGAATCACTCTGGCTGGGGTCTCGCATCCCCTGCCTGGAGGCCCATGGTGCCTGTTTCTCCCTGGGCGTTGCTTCACCAGAGCGGCCAGGCAACATCTGCCCCATCTACCCTTCTGCTCTTCCCTTCCAGCTGACAGAGTTCTCCCTGCTCTACTCTAGCCCTAGGAAGTTTGGAGACAACCGGGCTCCTCCTCCTGTGCAAGGAGTCCCGGGGCCCAGTTGGAGTGGAAAGGCAAAACCACAGGCAAGCCCAGGAAAGTGCTGAGTCATGTCTGACACACTCCCTCAGCCTGCTCCTTCATGGCTAGCGAGGCTGTGAGCTAGGAAAGTCTTTGGAAGCTCAGCAAGTGGCAGCGAGATGCAGGCCCCAACCCAGCAATCCCGGTGCTTGGAGCAGGTCTCACAGCCTCCCAGTGCCAAAGCGAGCTCCTCTCTGCCAAATGCAGCTTTGCACACGCAGGCCGCTCTGCTGCCTCTGCATCCACGAAGGAAGCTCTCTAGGCCCGCTTCCTGCGAAATCTGCTTCAGCCTGAGGGAAAAGCCCTTGGAGAGGTCTTGGCTCAGGGGCAGTTGCTCCTGTGCCTGGGGAAGAGGGAAGGGCACCACACTCCCAAGGAAAGGCCAGACACACTCCACATGTCTTTGCTCCTCTGGAGGGCGGCATGTAGCCTCCAACTGGGAGGTCGCTTCTCAGCGGAGACTCAGGGGCATTCTGGCTGTGATCCCGCAGCCCCTGCCTGGAGGGCCACTGTGCCTGATTCTCTCTGGGCGTTGCTTCCACAGTGCGGCCAAGCAACATCTTCACCATGGGCACAACAGCGCTTCCCTTCCGCCTGACAGACGTCTCAGTGCTCTGCTCTAGACCTCTGAAGTGGGGAGACAACCGAGCCCAGCCTCCTTTCCAAGGAGTCCTGTTCCTTCCATTGCACTGAAAGGCAATAGCACGGGGAAGCCTAGGAAGGGGCTGAGTCATGTCGGACACACTTCCTCAGCCTGCTCCTTTCAGGGAAGCAACTCTGGGAGCTAGGAAAGCCTTCTCCAGCTCGGAGAGTGCAAGAGAGATGCAGGCCGCGCACCCGGAAATCTCGGTGCTTGGAGCAAATCTCAGCGTCTCCCAGGGGCAAAGCGAACGCCTCTCTGCCAAATCCAGCTTTGCAGACGCAGGCCGCTAGGCTGCCTCTGCATTGGCGAAGGAAGCTCTCTCCTCCCGCTTCCTGCGAAATCTGCTTCTCAGCCTGAGCGAATCTCAGTGGGAACGGTCTTTCCTCTGGGGCCGTTGCTCCTGTGCCTGGGGCTGCCGCAAGGGCACCACCCTCCCAGGGAAAGGCCAAACACACCCCACATGTCTTTGCTCCTCTGGAGAGCTGCAGGCAACCTCATACTCTCAGGAAGCTTCTCGGCTGAGACGCAGAAGCACTCTGGCTGGGGTCTCGCATCCCCTGCCTGGAGGCCCATGGTGCCTGTTTCTCCCTGGGCGTTGCTTCACCAGAGCGGCCAGGCAACATCTGCCCCATCTACCCTTCTGCTCTTCCCTTCCAGCTGACAGAGTTCTCCCTGCTCTACTCTAGCCCTAGGAAGTTTGGAGACAACCGGGCTCCTCCTCCTGTGCAAGGAGTCCCGGGGCCCAGTTGGAGTGGAAAGGCAAAACCACAGGCAAGCCCAGGAAAGTGCTGAGTCATGTCTGACACACTCCCTCAGCCTGCTCCTTCATGGCTAGCGAGGCTGTGAGCTAGGAAAGTCTTTGGAAGCTCAGCAAGTGGCAGCGAGATGCAGGCCCCAACCCAGCAATCCCGGTGCTTGGAGCAGGTCTCACAGCCTCCCAGTGCCAAAGCGAGCTCCTCTCTGCCAAATGCAGCTTTGCACACGCAGGCCGCTCTGCTGCCTCTGCATCCACGAAGGAAGCTCTCTAGGCCCGCTTCCTGCGAAATCTGCTTCAGCCTGAGGGAAAAGCCCTTGGAGAGGTCTTGGCTCAGGGGCAGTTGCTCCTGTGCCTGGGGAAGAGGGAAGGGCACCACACTCCCAAGGAAAGGCCAGACACACTCCACACGTCTTTGCTCCTCTGGAGGGCGGCATGGAGCCTCCAACTGGGAGGTCGCTTCTCAGCGGAGACGCAGGGGCATTCTGGCTGTGATCCCGCAGCCCCTGCCTGGAGGCCCACGGTGCCTGTTTCTCTCTGGGCGTTGCTTCCACAGTGCGGCCAAGCAACATCTTCACCATGGGCACAACAGCGCTTCCCTTCCGCCTGACAGACGTCTCAGTGCTCTGCTCTAGACCTCTGAAGTGGGGAGACAACCGAGCCCAGCCTCCTTTCCAAGGAGTCCTGCGCCTTCGATTGCATTGAAAGGCAATAGCACGGGGAAGCCTAGGAAGGGGCTGAGTCATGTCGGACACACTTCCTCAGCCTGCTCCTTTCAGGGAAGCAACGCTGGGAGCTAGGTAAGCCTTGTCAAGCTCGGAGAGTGCAAGAGAGATGCAGGCCGCGCACCCGGAAATCTCGGTGCTTGGAGCCAATCTCAGCGTCTCCCAGGGGCAAAGCGAACGCCTCTCTGCCAAATCCAGCTTTGCAGACGCAGGCCGCTAGGCTGCCTCTGCATTGGCGAAGGAAGCTCTCTCCTCCCGCTTCCTGCGAAATCTGCTTCTCAGCCTGAGCGAATCTCAGTGGGAACGGTCTTTCCTCTGGGGCCGTTGCTCCTGTGCCTGGGGCTGCCGCAAGGGCACCACCCTCCCAGGGAAAGGCCAAACACACCCCACATGTCTTTGCTCCTCTGGAGAGCTGCAGGCAACCTCATACTCTCAGGAAGCTTCTCGGCTGAGACGCAGAAGCACTCTGGCTGGGGTCTCGCATCCCCTGCCTGGAGGCCCATGGTGCCTGTTTCTCCCTGGGCGTTGCTTCACCAGAGCGGCCAGGCAACATCTGCCCCATCTACCCTTCTGCTCTTCCCTTCCAGCTGACAGAGTTCTCCCTGCTCTACTCTAGCCCTAGGAAGTTTGGAGACAACCGGGCTCCTCCTCCTGTGCAAGGAGTCCCGGGGCCCAGTTGGAGTGGAAAGGCAAAACCACAGGCAAGCCCAGGAAAGTGCTGAGTCATGTCTGACACACTCCCTCAGCCTGCTCCTTCATGGCTAGCGAGGCTGTGAGCTAGGAAAGTCTTTGGAAGCTCAGCAAGTGGCAGCGAGATGCAGGCCCCAACCCAGCAATCCCGGTGCTTGGAGCAGGTCTCACAGCCTCCCAGTGCCAAAGCGAGCTCCTCTCTGCCAAATGCAGCTTTGCACACGCAGGCCGCTCTGCTGCCTCTGCATCCACGAAGGAAGCTCTCTAGGCCCGCTTCCTGCGAAATCTGCTTCGGCCTGAGGGAAAAGCCCTTGGAGAGGTCTTGGCTCAGGGGCAGTTGCTCCTGTGCCTGGGGAAGAGGGAAGGGCACCACACTCCCAAGGAAAGGCCAGACACACTCCACACGTCTTTGCTCCTCTGGAGGGCGGCATGGAGAATCCAACTGGGAGGTCACTTCTCAGCGGAGACGCAGGGGCATTCTGGCTGTGATCCCGCAGCCCCTGCCTGGAGGCCCACGGTGCCTGTTTCTCTCTGGGCGTTGCTTCCACAGTGCGGCCAAGCAACATCTTCACCATGGGCACAACAGCGCTTCCCTTCCGTCTGACAGACGTCTCAGTGCTCTGCTCTAGACCTCTGAAGTGGGGAGACAACCGAGCCCAGCCTCCTTTCCAAGGAGTCCTGCGCCTTCGATTGCATTAAAAGGCAATAGCACGGGGAAGCCTAGGAAGGGGCTGAGTCATGTCGGACACACTTCCTCAGCCTGCTCCTTTCAGGGAAGCAACGCTGGGAGCTAAGTAAGCCTTCTCAAGCTCAGAGAGTGCAAGAGAGATGCAGGCCGCGCACCCGGAAATCTCGGTGCTTGGAGCCAATCTCAGCGTCTCCCAGGGGCAAAGCGAACGCCTCTCTGCCAAATCCAGCTTTGCAGACGCAGGCCGCTAGGCTGCCTCTGCATTGGCGAAGGAAGCTCTCTCCTCCCGCTTCCTGCGAAATCTGCTTCTCAGCCTGAGCGAATCTCAGTGGGAACGGTCTTTCCTCTGGGGCCGTTGCTCCTGTGCCTGGGGCTGCCGCAAGGGCACCACCCTCACAGGGAAAGGCCAAACACACCCCACATGTCTTTGCTCCTCTGGAGAGCTGCAGGCAACCTCAAACTCTCAGGAAGCTTCTCGGCTGAGACGCAGAAGCACTCTGGCTGGGGTCTCGCATCCCCTGCCTGGAGGCCCATGGTGCCTGTTTCTCCCTGGGCGTTGCTTCACCAGAGCGGCCAGGCAACATCTGCCCCATCTACCCTTCTGCTCTTCCCTTCCAGCTGACAGAGTTCTCCCTGCTCTACTCTAGCCCTAGGAAGTTTGGAGACAACCGGGCTCCTCCTCCTGTGCAAGGAGTCCCGGGGCCCAGTTGGAGTGGAAAGGCAAAACCACAGGCAAGCCCAGGAAAGTGCTGAGTCATGTCTGACACACTCCCTCGGCCTGCTCCTTCATGGCTAGCGAGGCTGTGAGCTAGGAAAGTCTTTGGAAGCTCAGCAAGTGGCAGCGAGATGCAGGCCCCAACCCAGCAATCCCGGTGCTTGGAGCAGGTCTCACAGCCTCCCAGTGCCAAAGCGAGCTCCTCTCTGCCAAATGCAGCTTTGCACACGCAGGCCGCTCTGCTGCCTCTGCATCCACGAAGGAAGCTCTCTAGGCCCGCTTCCTGCGAAATCTGCTTCAGCCTGAGGGAAAAGCCCTTGGAGAGGTCTTGGCTCAGGGGCAGTTGCTCCTGTGCCTGGGGAAGAGGGAAGGGCACCACACTCCCAAGGAAAGGCCAGACACACTCCACACGTCTTTGCTCCTCTGGAGGGCGGCATGGAGCCTCCAACTGGGAGGTCGCGTCTCAGCGGAGACGCAGGGTCATTCTGGCTGTGATCCCGCAGCCCCTGCCTGGAGGCCCACGGTGCCTGTTTCTCTCTGGGCGTTGCTTCCACAGTGCGGCCAAGCAACATCTTCACCATGGGCACAACAGCGCTTCCCTTCCGCCTGACAGACGTCTCAGTGCTCTGCTCTAGACCTCTGAAGTGGGGAGACAATCGAGCCCTGCCTCCTTTCCAAGGAGTCCTGCGCCTTCGATTGCACTGAAAGGCAATAGCACGGGGAAGCCTAGGAAGGGGCTGAGTCATGTCGGATACACTTCCTCAGCCTGCTCCTTTCAGGGAAGCAACGCTGGGAGCTAGGAAAGCCTTCTCAAGCTCGGAGAGTGCAAGAGAGATGCAGGCCGCGCACCCGGAAATCTCGGTGCTTGGAGCCAATCTCAGCGTCTCCCAGGGGCAAAGCGAACGCCTCTCTGCCAAATCCAGCTTTGCAGACGCAGGCCGCTAGGCTGCCTCTGCATTGGCGAAGGAAGCTCTCTCCTCCCGCTTCCTGCGAAATCTGCTTCTCAGCCTGAGCGAATCTCAGTGGGAACGGTCTTTCCTCTGGGGCCGTTGCTCCTGTGCCTGGGGCTGCCGCAAGGGCACCACCCTCCCAGGGAAAGGCCAAACACACCCCACATGTCTTTGCTCCTCTGGAGAGCTGCAGGCAACCTCAAACTCTCAGGAAGCTTCTCGGCTGAGACGCAGAAGCACTCTGGCTGGGATCTCGCATCCCCTGCCTGGAGGCCCATGGTGCCTGTTTCTCCCTGGACGTTGCTTCACCAGAGCGGCCAGGCAACATCTGCCCCATCTACCCTTCTGCTCTTCCCTTCCAGCTGAAAGAGTTCTCCCTGCTCTACTCTAGCCCTAGGAAGTTTGGAGACAACCGGGCTCCTCCTCCTGTGCAAGGAGTCCCGGGGCCCAGTTGGAGTGGAAAGGCAAAACCACAGGCAAGCCCAGGAAAGTGCTGAGTCATGTCTGACACACTCCCTCAGCCTGCTCCTTCATGGCTAGCGAGGCTGTGAGCTAGGAAAGTCTTTGGAAGCTCAGCAAGTGGCAGCGAGATGCAGGCCCCAACCCAGCAATCCCGGTGCTTGGAGCAGGTCTCACAGCCTCCCAGTGCCAAAGCGAGCTCCTCTCTGCCAAATGCAGCTTTGCACACGCAGGCCGCTCTGCTGCCTCTGCATCCACGAAGGAAGCTCTCTAGGCCCGCTTCCTGCGAAATCTGCTTCGGCCTGAGGGAAAAGCCCTTGGAGAGGTCTTGGCTCAGGGGCAGTTGCTCCTGTGCCTGGGGAAGAGGGAAGGGCACCACACTCCCAAGGAAAGGCCAGACACACTCCACACGTCTTTGCTCCTCTGGAGGGCGGCATGGAGCCTCCAACTGGGAGGTCGCTTTTCAGCGGAGACGCAGGGGCATTCTGGCTGTGATCCCGCAGCCCCTGCCTGGAGGCCCACGGTGCCTGTTTCTCTCTGGGCGTTGCTTCCACAGTGCGGCCAAGCAACATCTTCACCATGGGCACAACAGCGCTTCCCTTCCGCCTGACAGACGTCTCAGTGCTCTGCTCTAGACCTCTGAAGTGGGGAGACAACCGAGCCCAGCCTCCTTTCCAAGGAGTCCTGCGCCTTCCATTGCACTGAAAGGCAATAGCACGGGGAAGCCTAGGAAGGGGCTGAGTCATGTCGGACACACTTCCTCAGCCTGCTCCTTTCAGGGAAGCAACGCTGGGAGCTAGGAAAGCCTTCTCAAGTTCGGAGAGTGCAAGAGAGATGCAGGCCGCGCACCCGGAAATCTCGGTGCTTGGAGCCAATCTCAGCGTCTCCCAGGGGCAAAGCGAACGCCTCTCTGCCAAATCCAGCTTTGCAGACGCAGGCCGCTAGGCTGCCTCTGCATTGGCGAAGGAAGCTCTCTCCTCCCGCTTCCTGCGAAATCTGCTTCTCAGCCTGAGCGAATCTCAGTGGGAACGGTCTTTCCTCTGGGGCCGTTGCTCCTGTGCCTGGGGCTGCCGCAAGGGCACCACCCTCACAGGGAAAGGCCAAACACACCCCACATGACTTTGCTCCTCTGGAGAGCTGCAGGCAACCTCAAACTCTCAGGAAGCTTCTCGGCTGAGACGCAGAAGCACTCTGGCTGGGGTCTCGCATCCCCTGCCTGGAGGCCCATGGTGCCTGTTTCTCCCTGGGCGTTGCTTCACCAGAGCGGCCAGGCAACATCTGCCCCATCTACCCTTCTGCTCTTCCCTTCCAGCTGACAGAGTTCTCCCTGCTCTACTCTAGCCCTAGGAAGTTTGGAGACAACCGGGCTCCTCCTCCTGTGCAAGGAGTCCCGGGGCCCAGTTGGAGTGGAAAGGCAAAACCACAGGCAAGCCCAGGAAAGTGCTGAGTCATGTCTGACACACTCCCTCAGCCTGCTCCTTCATGGCTAGCGAGGCTGTGAGCTAGGAAAGTCTTTGGAAGCTCAGCAAGTGGCAGCGAGATGCAGGCCCCAACCCAGCAATCCCGGTGCTTGGAGCAGGTCTCACAGCCTCCCAGTGCCAAAGCGAGCTCCTCTCTGCCAAATGCAGCTTTGCACACGCAGGCCGCTCTGCTGCCTCTGCATCCACGAAGGAAGCTCTCTAGGCCCGCTTCCTGTGAAATCTGCTTCAGCTTGAGGGAAAAGCCCTTGTAGAGGTCTTTGCTCAGGGGCAGCTGCTCCTGTGCCTGGGGAAGAGGGAAGGGCACCACACTCCCAAGGAAAGGCCAGACACACTCCACACGTCTTTGCTCCTCTGGAGGGCGGCATGGAGCCTCCAACTGGGAGGTCGCTTCTCAGCAGAGACGCAGGGGCATTCTGGCTGTGATCCCGCAGCCCCTGCCTGGAGGCCCACGGTGCCTGTTTCTCTCTGGGCGTTGCTTCCACAGTGCGGCCAAGCAACATCTTCACCATGGGCACAACAGCGCTTCCCTTCCGCCTGACAGACGTCTCAGTGCTCTGCTCTAGACCTCTGAAGTGGGGAGACAACCGAGCCCAGCCTCCTTTCCAAGGAGTCCTGCGCCTTCCATTGCACTGAAAGGCAATAGCACGGGGAAGCCTAGGAAGGGGCTGAGTCATGTCGGACACACTTCCTCAGCCTGCTCCTTTCAGGGAAGCAACGCTGGGAGCTAGGAAAGTCTTCTCCAGCTCGGAGAGTGCAAGAGAGATGCAGGCCGCGCACCCGGAAATCTCGGTGCTTGGAGCCAATCTCAGCGTCTCCCAGGGGCAAAGCGAACGCCTCTCTGCCAAATCCAGCTTTGCAGACGCAGGCCTCTAGGCTGCCTCTGCATTGGCGAAGGAAGCTCTCTCCTCGCGCTTCCTGCGAAATCTGCTTCTCATCCTGAGTGAATCTCAGTGGGAACGGTCTTTCCTCTGGGGCCGTTGCTCCTGTGCCTGGGGCTGCCGCAAGGGCACCACCCTCACAGGGAAAGGCCAAACACACCCCACATGTCTTTGCTCCTCTGGAGAGCTGCAGGCAACCTCAAACTCTCAGGAAGCTTCTCGGCTGAGACGCAGAAGCACTCTGGCTGGGGTCTCGCATCCCCTGCCTGGAGGCCCATGGTGCCTGTTTCTCCCTGGGCGTTGCTTCACCAGAGCGGCCAGGCAACATCTGCCCCATCTACCCTTCTGCTCTTCCCTTCCAGCTGACAGAGTTCTCCCTGCTCTACTCTAGCCCTAGGAAGTTTGGAGACAACCGGGCTCCTCCTCCTGTGCAAGGAGTCCCGGGGCCCAGTTGGCGTGGAAAGGCAAAACCACAGGCAAGCCCAGGAAAGTGCTGAGTCATGTCTGACACACTCCCTCAGCCTGCTCCTTCATGGCTAGCGAGGCTGTGAGCTAGGAAAGTCTTTGGAAGCTCAGCAAGTGGCAGCGAGATGCAGGCCCCAACCCAGCAATCCCGGTGCTTGGAGCAGGTCTCACAGCCTCCCAGTGCCAAAGCGAGCTCCTCTATGCCAAATGCAGCTTTGCACACGCAGGCCGCTCTGCTGCCTCTGCATCCACGAAGGAAGCTCTCTAGGCCCGCTTCCTGCGAAATCTGCTTCAGCCTGAGGGAAAAGCCCTTGGAGAGGTCTTGGCTCAGGGGCAGTTGCTCCTGTGCCTGGGGAAGAGGGAAGGGCACCACACTCCCAAGGAAAGGCCAGACACACTCCACACGTCTTTGCTCCTCTGGAGGGCGGCATGGAGCCTCCAACTGGGAGGTCGCTTCTCAGCGGAGACGCAGGGGCATTCTGGCTGTGATCCCGCAGCCCCTGCCTGGAGGCCCACGGTGCCTGTTTCTCTCTGGGCGTTGCTTCCACAGTGCGGCCAAGCAACATCTTCACCATGGGCACAACAGCGCTTCCCTTCCGCCTGACAGACGTCTCAGTGCTCTGCTCTAGACCTCTGAAGTGGGGAGACAACCGAGCCCAGCCTCCTTTCCAAGGAGTCCTGCGCCTTCCATTGCACTGAAAGGCAATAGCACGGGGAAGCCTAGGAAGGGGCTGAGTCATGTCGGACACACTTCCTCAGCCTGCTCCTTTCAGGGAAGCAACGCTGGGAGCTAGGAAAGCCTTCTCAAGCTCGGAGAGTGCAAGAGAGATGCAGGCCGCGCACCCGGAAATCTCGGTGCTTGGAGCCAATATCAGCGTCTCCCAGGGGCAAAGCGAACGCCTCTCTGCCAAATCCAGCTTTGCAGACGCAGGCCGCTAGGCTGCCTCTGCATTGGCGAAGGAAGCTCTCTCCTCGCGCTTCCTACGAAATCTGCTTCTCAGCCTGAGCGAATCTCAGTGGGAACGGTCTTTCCTCTGGGGCCGTTGCTCCTGTGCCTGGGGCTGCCGCAAGGGCACCACCCTCACAGGGAAAGGCCAAACACACCCCACATGACTTTGCTCCTCTGGAGAGCTGCAGGCAACCTCAAACTCTCAGGAAGCTTCTCGGCTGAGACGCAGAAGCACTCTGGCTGGGGTCTCGCATCCCCTGCCTGGAGGCCCATGGTGCCTGTTTCTCCCTGGGCGTTGCTTCACCAGAGCGGCCAGGCAACATCTGCCCCATCTACCCTTCTGCTCTTCCCTTCCAGCTGACAGAGTTCTCCCTGCTCTACTCTAGCCCTAGGAAGTTTGGAGACAACCGGGCTCCTCCTCCTGTGCAAGGTGTCCCGGGGCCCAGTTGGAGTGGAAAGGCAAAACCACAGGCAAGCCCAGGAAAGTGCTGAGTCATGTCTGACACACTCCCTCAGCCTGCTCCTTCATGGCTAGCGAGGCTGTGAGCTAGGAAAGTCTTTGGAAGCTCAGCAAGTGGCAGCGAGATGCAGGCCCCAACCCAGCAATCCCGGTGCTTGGAGCAGGTCTCACAGCCTCCCAGTGCCAAAGCGAGCTCCTCTCTGCCAAATGCAGCTTTGCACACGCAGGCCGCTCTGCTGCCTCTGCATCCACGAAGGAAGCTCTCTAGGCCCGCTTCCTGCGAAATCTGCTTCAGCCTGAGGGAAAAGCCCTTGGAGAGGTCTTGGCTCAGGGGCAGTTGCTCCTGTGCCTGGGGAAGAGGGAAGGGCACCACACTCCCAAGGAAAGGCCAGACACACTCCACACGTCTTTGCTCCTCTGGAGGGCGGCATGGAGCCTCCAACTGGGAGGTCGCGTCTCAGGGGAGACGCAGGGGCATTCTGGCTGTGATCCCGCAGCCCCTGCCTGGAGGCCCACGGTGCCTGTTTCTCTCTGGGCGTTGCTTCCACAGTGCGGCCAAGCAACATCTTCACCATGGGCACAACAGCGCTTCCCTTCCGCCTGACAGACGTCTCAGTGCTCTGCTCTAGACCTCTGAAGTGGGGAGACAACCGAGCCCAGCCTCCTTTCCAAGGAGTCCTGCGCCTTCCATTGCACTGAAAGGCAATAGCACGGGGAAGCCTAGGAAGGGGCTGAGTCATGTCGGACACACTTCCTCAGCCTGCTCCTTTCAGGGAAGCAACGCTGGGAGCTAGGAAAATCTTCTCCAGCTCGGAGAGTGCAAGAGAGATGCAGGCCGCGCACCCGGAAATCTCGGTGCTTGGAGCCAATCTCAGCGTCTCCCAGGGGCAAAGCGAACGCCTCTCTGCCAAATCCAGCTTTGCAGACGCAGGCCGCTAGGCTGCCTCTGCATTGGCGAAGGAAGCTCTCTCCTCCCGCTTCCTGCGAAATCTGCTTCTCAGCCTGAGCGAATCTCAGTGGGAACGGTCTTTCCTCTGGGGCCGTTGCTCCTGTGCCTGGGGCTGCCGCAAGGGCACCACCCTCACAGGGAAAGGCCAAACACACCCCACATGTCTTTGCTCCTCTGGAGAGCTGCAGGCAACCTCAAACTCTCAGGAAGCTTCTCGGCTGAGACGCAGAAGCACTGTGGCTGGGGTCTCGCATCCCCTGCCTGGAGGCCCATGGTGCCTGTTTCTCCCTGGGCGTTGCTTCACCAGAGCGGCCAGGCAACATCTGCCCCATCTACCCTTCTGCTCTTCCCTTCCAGCTGACAGAGTTCTCCCTGCTCTACTCAAGCCCTAGGAAGTTTGGAGACAACCGGGCTCCTCCTCCTGTGCAAGGAGTCCCGGGGCCCAGTTGGAGTGGAAAGGCAAAACCACAGGCAAGCCCAGGAAAGTGCTGAGTCATGTCTGACACACTCCCTCAGCCTGCTCCTTCATGGCTAGCGAGGCTGTGAGCTAGGAAAGTCTTTGGAAGCTCAGCAAGTGGCAGCGAGATGCAGGCCCCAACCCAGCAATCCCGGTGCTTGGAGCAGGTCTCACAGCCTCCCAGTGCCAAAGCGAGCTCCTCTCTGCCAAATGCAGCTTTGCACACGCAGGCCGCTCTGCTGCCTCTGCATCCACGAAGGAAGCTCTCTAGGCCCGCTTCCTGCGAAATCTGCTTCCGCCTGAGGGAAAAGCCCTTGGAGAGGTCTTGGCTCAGGGGCAGTTGCTCCTGTGCCTGGGGAAGAGGGAAGGGCACCACACTCCCAAGGAAAGGCCAGACACACTCCACACGTCTTTGCTCCTCTGGAGGGCGGCATGGAGCCTCCAACTGGGAGGTCGCGTCTCAGCGGAGACGCAGGGGCATTCTGGCTGTGATCCCGCAGACCCTGCCTGGAGGCCCACTGTGCCTGTTTCTCTCTGGGCGTTGCTTCCACAGTGCGGCCAAGCAACATCTTCACCATGGGCAAAACAGCGCTTCCCTTCCGCCTGACAGACGTCTCAGTGCTCTGCTCTAGACCTCTGAAGTGGGGAGACAACCGAGCCCAGCCTCCTTTCCAAGGAGTCCTGCGCCTTCGATTGCATTGAAAGGCAATAGCACGGGGAAGCCTAGGAAGGGGCTGAGTCATGTCGGACACACTTCCTCAGCCTGCTCCTTTCAGGGAAGCAACGCTGGGAGCTAGGTAAGCCTTCTCAAGCTCGGAGAGTGCAAGAGAGATGCAGGCCGCGCACCCGGAAATCTCGGTGCTTGGAGCCAATCTCAGCGTCTCCCAGGGGCAAAGCGAACGCCTCTCTGCCAAATCCAGCTTTGCAGACGCAGGCCGCTAGGCTGCCTCTGCATTGGCGAAGGAAGCTCTCTCCTCCCGCTTCCTGCGAAATCTGCTTCTCAGCCTGAGCGAATCTCAGTGGGAACGGTCTTTCCTCTGGGGCCGTTGCTTCTGTGCCTGGGGCTGCCGCAAGGGCACCACCCTCCCAGGGAAAGGCCAAACACACCCCACATGTCTTTGCTCCTCTGGAGAGCTGCAGGCAACCTCATACTCTCAGGAAGCTTCTCGGCTGAGACGCAGAAGCACTCTGGCTGGGGTCTCGCATCCCCTGCCTGGAGGCCCATGGTGCCTGTTTCTCCCTGGGCGTTGCTTCACCAGAGCGGCCAGGCAACATCTGCCCCATCTACCCTTCTGCTCTTCCCTTCCAGCTGACAGAGTTCTCCCTGCTCTACTCTAGCCCTAGGAAGTTTGGAGACAACCGGGCTCCTCCTCCTGTGCAAGGAGTCCCGGGGCCCAGTTGGAGTGGAAAGGCAAAACCACAGGCAAGCCCAGGAAAGTGCTGAGTCATGTCTGACACACTCCCTCAGCCTGCTCCTTCATGGCTAGCGAGGCTGTGAGCTAGGAAAGTCTTTGGAAGCTCAGCAAGTGGCAGCGAGATGCAGGCCCCAACCCAGCAATCCCGGTGCTTGGAGCAGGTCTCACAGCCTCCCAGTGCCAAAGCGAGCTCCTCTCTGCCAAATGCAGCTTTGCACACGCAGGCCGCTCTGCTGCCTCTGCATCCACGAAGGAAGCTCTCTAGGCCCGCTTCCTGCGAAATCTGCTTCAGCCTGAGGGAAAAGCCCTTGGAGAGGTCTTGGCTCAGGGGCAGTTGCTCCTGTGCCTGGGGAAGAGGGAAGGGCACCACACTCCCAAGGAAAGGCCAGACACACTCCACACGTCTTTGCTCCTCTGGAGGGCGGCATGGAGCCTCCAACTGGGAGGTCGCTTCTCAGCGGAGACGCAGGGGCATTCTGGCTGTGATCCCGCAGCCCCTGCCTGGAGGCCCACGGTGCCTGTTTCTCTCTGGGCGTTGCTTCCACAGTGCGGCCAAGCAACATCTTCACCATGGGCACAACAGCGCTTCCCTTCCGCCTGACAGACGTCTCAGTGCTCTGCTCTAGACCTCTGAAGTGGGGAGACAACCGAGCCCAGCCTCCTTTCCAAGGAGTCCTGCGCCTTCCATTGCACTGAAAGGCAATAGCATGGGGAAGCCTAGGAAGGGGCTGAGTCATGTCGGACACACTTCCTCAGCCTGCTCCTTTCAGGGAAGCAACGCTGGGAGCTAGGAAAGCCTTCTCCAGCTCGGAGAGTGCAAGAGAGATGCAGGCCGCGCACCCGGAAATCTCGGTGCTTGGAGCCAATCTCAGCGTCTCCCAGGGGCAAAGCGAACGCCTCTCTGCCAAATCCAGCTTTGCAGACGCAGGCCGCTAGGCTGCCTCTGCATTGGCGAAGGAAGCTCACTCCTCGCGCTTCCTGCGAAATCTGCTTCTCAGCCTGAGCGAATCTCAGTGGGAACGGTCTTTCCTCTGGGGCCGTTGCTCCTGTGCCTGGGGCTGCCGCAAGGGCACCACCCTCCCAGGGAAAGGCCAAACACACCCCACATGTCTTTGCTCCTCTGGAGAGCTGCAGGCAACCTCAAACTCTCAGGAAGCTTCTCGGCTGAGACGCAGAAGCACTCTGGCTGAGGTCTTGCATCCCCTGCCTGGAGGCCCATGGTGCCTGTTTCTCCCTGGGCGTTGCTTCACCAGAGCGGCCAGGCAACATCTGCCCCATCTACCCTTCTGCTCTTCCCTTCCAGCTGACAGAGTTCTCCCTGCTCTACTCTAGCCCTAGGAAGTTTGGAGACAACCGGGCTCCTCCTCCTGTGCAAGGAGTCCCGGGGCCCAGTTGGAGTGGAAAGGCAAAACCACAGGCAAGCCCAGGAAAGTGCTGAGTCATGTCTGACACACTCCCTCAGCCTGCTCCTTCATGGCTAGCGAGGCTGTGAGCTAGGAAAGTCTTTGGAAGCTCAGCAAGTGGCAGCGAGATGCAGGCCCCAACCCAGCAATCCCGGTGCTTGGAGCAGGTCTCACAGCCTCCCAGTGCCAAAGCGAGCTCCTCTCTGCCAAATGCAGCTTTGCACACGCAGGCCGCTCTGCTGCCTCTGCATCCACGAAGGAAGCTCTCTAGGCCCGCTTCCTGCGAAATCTGCTTCAGCCTGAGGGAAAAGCCCTTGGAGAGGTCTTGGCTCAGGGGCAGTTGCTCCTGTGCCTGGGGAAGAGGGAAGGGCACCACACTCCCAAGGAAAGGCCAGACACACTCCACACGTCTTTGCTCCTCTGGAGGGCGGCATGGAGCCTCCAACTGGGAGGTCGCTTCTCAGCGGAGACGCAGGGGCATTCTGGCTGTGATCCCGCAGCCCCTGCCTGGAGGCCCACGGTGCCTGTTTCTCTCTGGGCGTTGCTTCCACAGTGCGGCCAAGCAACATCTTCACCATGGGCACAACAGCGCTTCCCTTCCGCCTGACAGACGTCTCAGTGCTCTGCTCTAGACCTCTGAAGTGGGGAGACAACCGAGCCCAGCCTCCTTTCCAAGGAGTCCTGCGCCTTCCATTGCACTGAAAGGCAATAGCACGGGGAAGCCTAGGAAGGGGCTGAGTCATGTCGGACACACTTCCTCAGCCTGCTCCTTTCAGGGAAGCAACGCTGGGAGCTAGGAAAGCCTTCTCAAGCTCGGAGAGTGCAAGAGAGATGCAGGCCGCGCACCCGGAAATCTCGGTGCTTGGAGCAAATCTCAGCGTCTCCCAGGGGCAAAGCGAATGCCTCTCTGCCAAATCCAGCTTTGCAGACGCAGGCCGCTAGGCTGCCTCTGCATTGGCGAAGGAAGCTCTCTCCTCCCGCTTCCTGCGAAATCTGCTTCTCAGCCTGAGCGAATCTCAGTGGGAACGGTCTTTCCTCTGGGGCCGTTGCTCCTGTGCCTGGGGCTGCCGCAAGGGCACCACCCTCACAGGGAAAGGCCAAACACACCCCTCATGACTTTGCTCCTCTGGAGAGCTGCAGGCAACCTCAAACTCTCAGGAAGCTTCTCGGCTGAGACGCAGAAGCACTCTGGCTGGGGTCTCGCATCCCCTGCCTGGAGGCCCATGGTGCCTGTTTCTCCCTGGGCGTTGCTTCACCAGAGCGGCCAGGCAACATCTGCCCCATCTACCCTTCTGCTCTTCCCTTCCAGCTGAGAGAGTTCTCCCTGCTCTACTCAAGCCCTAGGAAGTTTGGAGACAACCGGGCTCCTCCTCCTGTGCAAGGAGTCCCGGGGCCCAGTTGGAGTGGAAAGGCAAAACCACAGGCAAGCCCAGGAAAGTGCTGAGTCATGTCTGACACACTCCCTCAGCCTGCTCCTTCATGGCTAGCGAGGCTGTGAGCTAGGAAAGTCTTTGGAAGCTCAGCAAGTGGCAGCGAGATGCAGGCCCCAACCCAGCAATCCCGGAGCTTGGAGCAGGTCTCACAGCCTCCCAGTGCCAAAGCGAGCTCCTCTCTGCCAAATGCAGCTTTGCACACGCAGGCCGCTCTGCTACCTCTGCATCCACGAAGGAAGCTCTCTAGGCCCGCTTCCTGCGAAATCTGCTTCAGCCTGAGGGAAAAGCCCTTGGAGAGGTCTTTGCTCAGGGGCAGTTGCTCCTGTGCCTGGGGAAGAGGGAAGGGCACCACACTCCCAAGGAAAGGCCAGACACACTCCACACGTCTTTGCTCCTCTGGAGGGCGGCATGGAGCCTCCAACTGGGAGGTCGCTTCTCAGCGGAGACGCAGGGGCATTCTGGCTGTGATCCCGCAGCCCCTGCCTGGAGGCCCACGGTGCCTGTTTCTCTCTGGGCGTTGCTTCCACAGTGCGGCCAAGCAACATCTTCACCATGGGCACAACAGCGCTTCCCTTCCGCCTGACAGACGTCTCAGTGCTCTGCTCTAGACCTCTGAATTGGGGAGACAACCGAGCCCAGCCTCCTTTCCAAGGAGTCCTGCGCCTTGCATTGCACTGAAAGGCAATAGCACGGGAAGCCTAGGAAGGGGCTGAGTCATGTCGGACACACTTCCTCAGCCTGCTCCTTTCAGGGAAGCAATGCTGGGAGCTAGGAAAGACTTCTCAAGCTCGGAAAGTGCAAGAGAGATGCAGGCCGCGCACCCGGAAACCTCGGTGCTTGGAGCCAATCTCAGCGTCTCCCAGGGGCAAAGCGAACGCATCTCTGCCAAAACCAGCTTTGCAGACGCAGGCCGCTAGGCTGCCTCTGCATTGGCGAAGAAAGCTCTCTCCTCCCGCTTCCTGCGATATCTGCTTCTCAGCCTGAGCGAATCTCAGTGGGAACGGTCTTTCCTCTGGGGCCTTTGCTCCTGTGCCTGGGGCTGCCGCAAGGGCACCACCCTCCCAGGGAAAGGCCAAACACACCCCACATGTCTTTGCTCCTCTGGAGAGCTGCAGGCAACCTCAAACTCTCAGGAAGCTTCTCGGCTGAGACGCAGAAGCACTCTGGCTGAGGTCTTGCATCCCCTGCCTGGAGGCCCATGGTGCCTGTTTCTCCCTGGGCGTTGCTTCACCAGAGCGGCCAGGCAACATCTGCCCCATCTACCCTTCTGCTCTTCCCTTCCAGCTGACAGAGTTCTCCCTGCTCTACTCTAGCCCTAGGAAGTTTGGAGACAACCGGGCTCCTCCTCCTGTGCAAGGAGTCCCGGGGCCCAGTTGGAGTGGAAAGGCAAAACCACAGGCAAGCCCAGGAAAGTGCTGAGTCATGTCTGACACACTCCCTCAGCCTGCTCCTTCATGGCTAGCGAGGCTGTGAGCTAGGAAAGTCTTTGGAAGCTCAGCAAGTGGCAGCGAGATGCAGGCCCCAACCCAGCAATCCCGGTGCTTGGAGCAGGTCTCACAGCCTCCCAGTGCCAAAGCGAGCTCCTCTCTGCCAAATGCAGCTTTGCACACGCAGGCCGCTCTGCTGCCTCTGCATCCACGAAGGAAGCTCTCTAGGCCCGCTTCCTGCGAAATCTGCTTCAGCCTGAGGGAAAAGCCCTTGGAGAGGTCTTGGCTCAGGGGCAGTTGCTCCTGTGCCTGGGGAAGAGGGAAGGGCACCACACTCCCAAGGAAAGGCCAGACACACTCCACACGTCTTTGCTCCTCTGGAGGGCGGCATGGAGCCTCCAACTGGGAGGTCGCTTCTCAGCGGAGACGCAGGGGCATTCTGGCTGTGATCCCGCAGCCCCTGCCTGGAGGCCCACGGTGCCTGTTTCTCTCTGGGCGTTGCTTCCACAGTGCGGCCAAGCAACATCTTCACCATGGGCACAACAGCGCTTCCCTTCCGCCTGACTGACGTCTCAGTGCTCTGCTCTAGACCTCTGAAGTGGGGAGACAACCGAGCCCAGCCTCCTTTCCAAGGAGTCCTGCGCCTTCCATTGCACTGAAAGGCAATAGCACAGGGAAGCCTAGGAAGGGGCTGAGTCATGTCGGACACACTTCCTCAGCCTGCTCCTTTCAGGGAAGCAACGCTGGGAGCTAGGAAAGCCTTCTCAACCTCGGGGAGTGCAAGAGAGATGCAGGCCGCGCACCCGGAAATCTCGGTGCTTGGAGCAAATCTCAGCGTCTCCCAGGGGCAAAGCGAATGCCTCTCTGCCAAATCCAGCTTTGCAGACGCAGGCCGCTAGGCTGCCTCTGCATTGGCGAAGGAAGCTCTCTCCTCCCGCTTCCTGCGAAATCTGCTTCTCAGCCTGAGCGAATCTCAGTGGGAACGGTCTTTCCTCTGGGGCCGTTGCTCCTGTGCCTGGGGCAGCCGCAAGGGCACCACCCTCACAGGGAAAGGCCAAACACACCCCTCATGACTTTGCTCCTCTGGAGAGCTGCAGGCAACCTCAAACTCTCAGGAAGCTTCTCGGCTGAGACGCAGAAGCACTCTGGCTGGGGTCTCGCATCCCCTGCCTGGAGGCCCATGGTGCCTGTTTCTCCCTGGGCGTTGCTTCACCAGAGCGGCCAGGCAACATCTGCCCCATCTACCCTTCTGCTCTTCCCTTCCAGCTGAGAGAGTTCTCCCTGCTCTACTCAAGCCCTAGGAAGTTTGGAGACAACCGGGCTCCTCCTCCTGTGCAAGGAGTCCCGGGGCCCAGTTGGAGTGGAAAGGCAAAACCACAGGCAAGCCCAGGAAAGTGCTGAGTCATGTCTGACACACTCCCTCAGCCTGCTCCTTCATGGCTAGCGAGGCTGTGAGCTAGGAAAGTCTTTGGAAGCTCAGCAAGTGGCAGCGAGATGCAGGCCCCAACCCAGCAATCCCGGAGCTTGGAGCAGGTCTCACAGCCTCCCAGTGCCAAAGCGAGCTCCTCTCTGCCAAATGCAGCTTTGCACACGCAGGCCGCTCTGCTGCCTCTGCATCCACGAAGGAAGCTCTCTAGGCCCGCTTCCTGCGAAATCTGCTTCAGCCTGAGGGAAAAGCCCTTGGAGAGGTCTTTGCTCAGGGGCAGTTGCTCCTGTGCCTGGGGAAGAGGGAAGGGCACCACACTCCCAAGGAAAGGCCAGACACACTCCACACGTCTTTGCTCCTCTGGAGGGCGGCATGGAGCCTCCAACTGGGAGGTCGCTTCTCAGCGGAGACGCAGGGGCATTCTGGCTGTGATCCCGCAGCCCCTGCCTGGAGGCCCACGGTGCCTGTTTCTCTCTGGGCGTTGCTTCCACAGTGCGGCCAAGCAACATCTTCACCATGGGCACAACAGCGCTTCCCTTCCGCCTGACAGACGTCTCAGTGCTCTGCTCTAGACCTCTGAAGTGGGGAGACAACCGAGCCCAGCCTCCTTTCCAAGGAGTCCTGCGCCTTGCATTGCACTGAAAGGCAATAGCACGGGAAGCCTAGGAAAGGGCTGAGTCATGTCGGACACACTTCCTCAGCCTGCTCCTTTCAGGGAAGCAATGCTGGGAGCTAGGAAAGACTTCTCAAGCTCGGAAAGTGCAAGAGAGATGCAGGCCGCGCACCCGGAAATCTCGTTGCTTGGAGCCAATCTCAGCGTCTCCCAGGGGCAAAGCGAACGCCTCTCTGCCAAATCCAGGTGTGCAGACGCAGGCCGCTAGGCTGCCTCTGCATTGGCGAAGGAAGCTCTCTCCTCCCGCTTCCTGCGAAATCTGCTTCTCAGCCTGAGCGAATCTCAGTGGGAACGGTCTTTCCTCTGGGGCCGTTGCTCCTGTGCCTGGGGCTGCCGCAAGGGCACCACCCTCACAGGGAAAGGCCAAACACACCCCACATGTCTTTGCTCCTCTGGAGAGCTGCAGGCAACCTCAAACTCTCAGGAAGCTTCTGGGCTGAGACGCAGAAGCACTCTGGCTGGGGTCTCGCATCCCCTGCCTGGAGGCCCATGGTGCCTGTTTCTCCCTGGGCGTTGCTTCACCAGAGCGGCCAGGCAACATCAGCCCCATCTACCCTTCTGCTCTTCCCTTCCAGCTGACAGAGTTCTCCCTGCTCTAATCTAGCCCTAGGAAGTTTGGAGACAACCGGGCTCCTCCTCCTGTGCAAGGAGTCCCGGGGCCCAGTTGGAGTGGAAAGGCAAAACCACAGGCAAGCCCAGGAAAGTGCTGAGTCATGTCTGACACACTCCCTCAGCCTGCTCCTTCATGGCTAGCGAGGCTGTGGGCTAGGAAAGTCTCTGGAAGCTCAGCAAGTGGCAGCGAGATGCAGGCCCCAACCCAGCAATCCCGGTGCTTGGTGCAGGTCTCACAGCCTCCCAGTGCCAAAGCGAGCTCCTCTCTGCCAAATGCAGCTTTGCACACGCAGGCCGCTCTGCTGCCTCTGCATCCACGAAGGAAGCTCTCTAGGCCCGCTTCCTGCGAAATCTGCTTCTGCCTGAGGGAAAAGCTCTTGGAGAGGTCTTTGCTCAGGGGCAGTTGCTCCTGTGCCTGGGGAAGAGGGAAGGGCACCACACTCCCAAGGAAAGGCCAGACACACTCCACACGTCTTTGCTCCTCTGGAGGGCGGCATGGAGCCTCCAACTGGGAGGTCGCTTCTCAGCGGAGAGGCAGGGGCATTCTGGCTGTGATCCCGCAGCCCCTGCCTGGAGGCCCACGGTGCCTGTTTCTCTCTGGGCGTTGCTTCCACAGTGCGGCCAAGCAACATCTTCACCATGGGCACAACAGCGCTTCCCTTCCGCCTGACAGACGTCTCAGTGCTCTGCTCTAGACCTCTGAAGTGGGGAGACAACCGAGCCCAGCCTCCTTTCCAAGGAGTCCTGCGCCTTCCATTGCACTGAAAGGCAATAGCACGGGGAAGCCTAGAAAGGGGCTGAGTCATGTCGGACACACTTCCTCAGCCTGCTCCTTTCATGGAAGCAACGCTGGGAGCTAGGAAAACCTTCTCCAGCTCGGAGAGTGCAAGAGAGATGCAGGCCGCGCACCCGGAAATCTCGGTGCTTGGAGGCAATCTCAGCGTCTCCCAGGGGCAAAGCGAACGCCTCTCTGCCAAATCCAGCTTTGCAGACGCAGGCCGCTAGGCTGCCTCTGCATTGGCGAAGGAAGCTCTCTCCTCCCGCTTCCTGCGAAATCTGCTTCTCACCCTGAGCGAATCTCAGTGGGAACGGTCTTTCCTCTGGGGCCGTTGCTCCTGTGCCTGGGGCTGCCGCAAGGGCACCACCCTCCCAGGGAAAGGCCAAACACACCCCACATGTCTTTGCTCCTCTGGAGAGCTGCAGGCAACCTCAAACTCTCAGGAAGCTTCTCGGCTGAGACGCAGAAGCACTCTGGCTGGGATCTCTCATCCCCTGCCTGGAGGCCCATGGTGCCTGTTTTTCCCAGGGCGTTGCTTCACCAGAGCGGCCAGGCAACATCTTCCCCATCTACCCTTCTGCTCTTCCCTTCCAGCTGACAGAGTTCTCCCTGCTCTACTCTAGCCCTAGGAAGTTTGGAGACAACCGGGCTCCTCCTCCTGTGCAAGGAGTCCCGCGGCCCAGTTGGAGTGGAAAGGCAAAGCCACAGGCAAGCCCAGGAAAGTGCTGAGTCATGTCTGACACACTCCCTCAGCCTGCTCCTTCATGGCTAGCGAGGCTGTGAGCTAGGAAAGTCTTTGGAAGCTCAGCAAGTGGCAGCGAGATGCAGGCCCCAACCCAGCAATCCCGGTGCTTGGAGCAGGTCTCACAGCCTCCCAGTGCCAAAGCTAGCTCCTCTCTGCCAAATGCAACTTTGCACACGCAGGCAGCTCTGCTGCCTCTGCATCCACGAAGGAAGCTCTCTAGGCCCGCTTCCTGCGAAATCTGCTTCAGCCTGAGAGAAAAGCCCTTGGAGAGTTCTTTGCTCAGGGGCAGGTGCTCCTGTGCCTGGGGAAGAGGGAAGGGCACCACACTCACAAGGAAAGGCCAGACACACTCCACACGTCTTTGTTCCTCTGGAGGGCGGCATGGAGCCTCCAACTGGGAGGTCGCGTCTCAGCGGAGACGCAGGGGCATTCTGGCTGTGATACCGCAGCCCCTGCCTGGAGGCCCACGGTGCCTGTTTCTCTCTGGGCGTTGGTTCCACAGTGCGGCCAAGCAATATCTTCACCATGGGCACAACAGCGCTTCCCTTCCGCCTGACAGACGTCTCAGTGCTCTGCTCTAGACCTCTGAAGTGGGGAGACAACCGAGCCCAGCCTCCTTTCCAAGGAGTCCTGCGTCTTCCATTGCACTGAAAGGCAATAGCACGGGGAAGCCTAGGAAGGGGCTGAGTCATGTCGGACACACTTCCTCAGCCTGCTCCTTTCAGGGAAGCAACGATGGGAGCTAGGAAAGACTTCTCAAGCTCGGAAAGTGCAAGAGAGATGCAGGCCGCGCAACCGGAAATCTCGGTGCTTGGAGCCAATCTCAGCGTCTCCCAGGGGCAAAGCGAACGCCTCTCTGCCAAATCCAGCTTTGCAGACGCAGGCCGCTAGGCTGCCTCTGCATTGGCGAAGGAAGCTCTCTCTTCCCGCTTCCTGCGAAATCTGCTTCTCAGCCTGAGCGAATCTCAGTGGGAACGGTCTTTCCTCTGGGGCCTTTGCTCCTGTGCCTGGGGCTGCCGCAAGGGCACCACCCTCACAGGGAAAGGCCAAACACACCCCACATGACTTTGCTCCTCTGGAGAGCTGCAGGCAACCTCAAACTCTCAGGAAGCTTCTCGGCTGAGACGCAGAAGCACTCTGGCTGGGGTCTCGCATCCCCTGCCTGGAGGCCCATGGTGCCTGTTTCTCCCTGGGCGTTGCTTCAACAGAGCGGCCAGGCAACATCTGCCCCATCTACCCTTCTGCTCTTCCCTTCCAGCTGACAGAGTTCTCCCTGCTCTACTCTAGCCCTAGGAAGTTTGGAGACAACCGGGCTCCTCCTCCAGTGCAAGGAGTCCCGGGGCCCAGTTGGAGTGGAAAGGCAAAACTACAGGCAAGCCCAGGAAAGTGCTGAGTCATGTCTGACACACTCCCTCAGCCTGCTCCTTCATGGCTAGCGAGGCTGTGAGCTAGGAAAGTCTTTGGAAGCTCAGCAAGTGGCAGCGAGATGCAGGCCCCAACCCAGCAATCCCGGTGCTTGGAGCAGGTCTCACAGCCTCCCAGTGCCAAAGCGAGCTCCTCTCTGCCAAATGCAGCTTTGCACACGCAGTCCGCTCTGCTGCCTCTGCATCCACGAAGGAAGCTCTCTAGGCCCGCTTCCTGCGAAATCTGCTTCAGCCTGAGGGAAAAGCCCTTGGAGAGGTCTTGGCTCAGGGGCAGTTGCTCCTGTGCCTGGGGAAGAGGGAAGGGCACCACACTCCCAAGTAAAGGCCAGACACACTCCACACGTCTTTGCTCCTCTGGAGGGCGGCATGGAGCCTCCAACTGGGAGGTCGCTTCTCAGCGGAGACGCAAGGGCATTCTGGCTGTGATCCCTCAGCCCCTACCTGGAGGCCCACGGTGCCTGTTTCTCTCTGGGCGTTGCTTCCACAGTGCGGCCAAGCAACATCTTCACCATGGGCACAACAGCGCTTCCCTTCCGCCTGACAGACGTCTCAGTGCTCTGCTCTAGACCTCAGAATTGGGGAGACAACCTAGCCCAGCCTCATTTCCAAGGAGTCCTGCGCCTTCCATTGCACTGAAAGGCAATAGCACGGGGAAGCCTAGGAAGGGGCTGAGTCATGTCGGACACACTTCCTCAGCCTGCTCCTTTCAGGGAAGCAACGCTGGGAGCTAGGAAAGTCTTCTCCAGCTCGGAGAGTGCAAGAGAGATGCAGGCCGCGCACCCGGAAATCTCGGTGCTTGGAGCCAATCTCAGCGTCTCCCAGGGGCAAAGCGAACGCCTCTCTGCCAAATCCAGCTTTGCAGACGCAGGCCGCTAGGCTGCCTCTGCATTGGCGAAGGAAGCTCTCTCCTCCCGCTTCCTGCGAAATCTGCTTCTCAGCCTGAGCGAATCTCAGTGGGAACGGTCTTTCCTCTGGGGCCGTTGCTCCTGTGCCTGGGGCTGCCGCAAGGGCACCACCCTCCCAGGGAAAGGCCAAACACACCCCACATGTCTTTGCTCCTCTGGAGAGCTGCAGGCAACCTCAAACTCTCAGGAAGCTTCTCGGCTGAGACGCAGAAGCACTCTGGCTGGGATCTCGCATCCCCTGCCTGGAGGCCCATGGTGTCTGTTTCTCCCTGGGCGTTGCTTCACCAGAGCGGCCAGGCAACATCTGCCCCATCTACCCTTCTGCTCTTCCCTTCCAGCTGACAGAGTTCTCCCTGCTCTACTCTAGCCCTAGGAAGTTTGGAGACAACCGGGCTCCTCCTCCTGTGCAAGGAGTCCCGGGGCCCAGTTGGAGTGGTAAGGCAAAACCACAGGCAAGCCCAGGAAAGTGCTGAGTCATGTCTGACACACTCCCTCAGCCTGCTCCTTCATGGCTAGCGAGGCTGTGAGCTAGGAAAGTCTTTGGAAGCTCAGCAAGTGGCAGCGAGATGCAGGCCCCAACCCAGCAATCCCGGTGCTTGGAGCAGGTCTCACAGCCTCCCAGTGCCAAAGCGAGCTCCTCTCTGCCAAATGCAGCTTTGCACACGCAGGCCGCTCTGCTGCCTCTGCATCCACGATAGAAGCTCTCTAGGCCCGCTTCCTGCGAAATCTGCTTCAGCCTGAGGGAAAAGCCCTTGGAGAGGTCTTGGCTCAGGGGCAGTTTCTCCTGTGCCTGGGGAAGAGGGAAGGGCACCACACTCCCAAGGAAAGGCCAGACACACTCCACACGTCTTTGCTCCTCTGGAGGGCGGCATGGAGCCTCCAACTGGGAGGTCGCGTCTCAGCGGAGACGCAGGGGCATTCTGGCTGTGATCCCGCAGCCCCTGCCTGGAGGCCCACGGTGCCTGTTTCTCTCTGGGCGTTGCTTCCACAGTGCGGCCAAGCAACATCTTCACCATGGGCACAACAGCGCTTCCCTTCCGCCTGACAGACGTCTCAGTGCTCTGCTCTAGACCTCTGAAGTGGGGAGACAACCGAGCCCAGCCTCCTTTCCAAGGAGTCCTGCGCCTTCCATTGCACTGAAAGGCAATAACACGGGGAAGCCTAGGAAGGGGCTGAGTCATGTCGGACACACTTCCTCAGCCTGCTCCTTTCAGGGAAGCAACGCTGGGAGCTAGGAAAGCCTTCTCAAGTTCGGAGAGTGCAAGAGAGATGCAGGCCGCGCACCCGGAAATCTCGGTGCTTGGAGCCAATCTCAGCGTCTCCCAGGGGCAAAGCGAACGCCTCTCTGCCAAATCCAGCTTTGCAGACGCAGGCCGCTAGGCTGCCTCTGCATTGGCGAAGGAAGCTCTCTCCTCCCGCTTCCTGCGAAATCTGCTTCTCAGCCTGAGCGAATCTCAGTGGGAATGGTCTTTCCTCTGGGGCCGTTGCTCCTGTGCCTGGGGATGCCGCAAGGGCACCACCCTCACAGGGAAAGGCCAAACACACCCCACATGTCTTTGCTCCTCTGGAGAGCTGCAGGCAACCTCAAACTCTCAGGAAGCTTCTCGGCTGAGACGCAGAAGCACTGTGGCTGGGGTCTCGCATCCCCTGCCTGGAGGCCCATGGTGCCTGTTTCTCCCTGGGCGGTGCTTCACCAGAGCGGCCAGGCAACATCTGCCCCATCGACCCTTCTGCTCTTCCCTTCCAGCTGACAGAGTTCTCCCTGCTCTACTCTAGCCCTAGGAAGTTTGGAGACAACCGGGCGCCTCCTCCTGTGTAAGGAGTCCCGGGGCCCATTTGGAGTGGAAAGGCAAAACCACAGGCAAGCCCAGGAAAGTGCTGAATCATGTCTGACACAATCCCTCAGCCTGCTCCTTCATGGCTAGCGAGGCTGTGAGCTAGGAAAGTCTTTGGAAGTTCAGCAAGTGGCAGCGAGATGCAGGCCCCAACCCAGCAATCACGGTGCTTGGAGCAGGTCTCACAGCCTCCCAGTGCCATAGCGAGCTCCTCTCTGCCAAATGCAGCTGTGCACACGCAGGCCGCTCTGCTGCCTCTGCATCCACGAAGGAAGCTCTCTAGGCCCGCTTCCTGCGAAATCTGCTTCAGCCTGAGGGAAAAGCCCTTGGAGAGGTCTTGGCTCAGGGGCAGTTGCTCCTGTGCCTGGGGAAGAGGGAAGGGCACCACACTCCCAAGGAAAGGCCAGACACACTCCACACGTCTTTGCTCCTCTGGAGGGCGGCATGGAGCCTCCAACTGGGAGGTCGCGTCTCAGCGGAGACGCAGGGGCATTCTGGCTGTGATCCCGCAGCCCCTGCCTGGAGGCCCACGGTGCCTGTTTCTCTCTGGGCGTTGCTTCCACAGTGCGGCCAAGCAACATCTTCACCATGGGCACAACAGCGCTTCCCTTCCGCCTGACAGACGTCTCAGTGCTCTGCTCTAGACCTCTGAAGTGGGGAGACAACCGAGCCCAGCCTCCTTTCCAAGGAGTCCTGCGCCTTCCATTGCACTGAAAGGCAATAGCACGGGGAAGCCTAGGAAGGGGCTGAGTCATGTCGGACACACTTCCTCAGCCTGCTCCTTTCAGGGAAGCAACGCTGGGAGCTAGGAAAGCCTTCTCAAGCTCGGAGAGTGCAAGAGAGATGCAGGCCGCGCACCCGGAAATCTCGGTGCTTGGAGCCAGTCTCAGCCTCTCCCAGGGGCAAAGCGAACGCCTCTCTGCCAAATCCAGGTGTGCAGACGCAGGCCGCTAGGCTGCCTCTGCATTGGCGAAGGAAGCTCTCTCCTCCCGCTTCCTGCGAAATCTGCTTCTCAGCCTGAGCGAATCTCAGTGGGAACGGTCTTTCCTCTGGGGCCGTTGCTCCTGTGCCTGGGGCTGCCGCAAGGGCACCACCCTCCCAGGGAAAGGCCAAACACACCCCACATGTCTTTGCTCCTCTGGAGAGCTGCAGGCAACCTCAAACTCTCAGGAAGCTTCTGGGCTGAGACGCAGAAGCACTCTGGCTGGGGTCTCGCATCCCCTGCCTGGAGGCCCATGGTGCCTGTTTCTCCCTGGGCGTTGCTTCACCAGAGCGGCCAGGCAACATCAGCCCCATCTACCCTTCTGCTCTTCCCTTCCATCTGACAGAGTTCTCCCTGCTCTAATCTAGCCCTAGGAAGTTTGGAGACAACCGGGCTCCTCCTCCTGTGCAAGGAGTCCCGGGGCCCAGTTGGAGTGGAAAGGCAAAACCACAGGCAAGCCCAGGAAAGTGCTGAGTCATGTCTGACACACTCCCTCAGCCTGCTCCATCATGGCTAGCGAGGCTGTGGGCTAGGAAAGTCTCTGGAAGCTCAGCAAGTGGCAGCGATATGCAGGCCCCAACCCAGCAATCCCGGTGCTTGGTGCAGGTCTCACAGCCTCCCAGTGCCAAAGCGAGCTCCTCTCTGCCAAATGCAGCTTTGCACACGCAGGCCGCTCTGCTGCCTCTGCATCCACGAAGGAAGCTCTCTAGGCCCGCTTCCTGCGAAATCTGCTTCAGCCTGAGGGAAAACCCCTTGGAGAGGTCTTGGCTCAGGGGCAGTTGCTCCTGTGCCTGGGGAAGAGGGAAGGGCACCACACTCCCAAGGAAAGGCCAGACACACTCCACAGGTCTTTGCTCCTCTGGAGGGCGGCATGGAGCCTCCAACTGGGATGTCGCTTCTCAGCGGAGACGCAGGGGCATTCTGGCTGTGATCCCGCAGCCCCTGCCTGGAGGCCCACGGTGCCTGTTTCTCTCTGGGCGTTGCTTCCACAGTGCGGCCAAGCAACATCTTCACCATGGGCACAACAGCGCTTCCCTTCCGCCTGACAGACGTCTCAGTTCTCTGCTCTATACCTCTGAAGTAGGGAGACAACCGAGCCCAGCCTCCTTTCCAAGGAGTCCTGCGCCTTCCATTGCACTGAAAGGCAATAGCACGGGGAAGCCTAGGAAGGTGCTGAGTCATGTCGGACACACTTCCTCAGCCTGCTCCTTTCAGGGAAGCAACGCTGGGAGCTAGTAAAGCCTTCTCAAGCTCGGAGAGTGCAAGAGAGATGCAGGCCGCGCACCCGGAAATCTCGGTGCTTGGAGCCAATCTCAGCGTCTCCCAGGGGCAAAGCGAACGCCTCTCTGCCAAATACAGCTTCGCAGACGCAGGCCGCTAGGCTGCCTCTGCATTGGCGAAGGAAGCTCTCTCCTCCCGCTTCCTGCGAAATCTGCTTCTCAGCCTGAGCGAATCTCAGTGGGAACAGTCTTTCCTCTGGGGCCGTTGCTCCTATGTCTGGGACTGCCGCAAGGGCACCACCCTCCCAGGGAAAGGCCAAACACACCCCACATGTCTTTGCTCCTCTGGAGAGCTGCAGGCAACCTCAAACTCTCAGGAAGCTTCTCGGCTGAGACGCAGAAGCACTCTGGCTGGGGTCTCGCATCCCCTGTCTGGAGGCCCATGGTGCCTGTTTCTCCCTGGACGTTGCTTCACCAGAGCGGCCAGGCAACATCTGCCCCATCTACCCTTCTGCTCTTCCCTTCCAGCTGACAGAGTTCTCCCTGCTCTACTCTAGCCCTAGGAAGTTTGGAGACAACCGGGCTCCTCCTCCTGTGCAAGGAGTCCCGGGGCCCAGTTGGAGTGGAAAGGCAAAGCCACAGGCAAGCCCAGGAAAGTGCTGAGTCATGTCTGACACACTCCCTCAGCCTGCTCCTTCATGGCTAGCGAGGCTGTGAGCTAGGAAAGTCTTTGGAAGCTCAGCAAGTGGCAGCGAGATGCAGGCCCCAACCCAGCAATCCCGGTGCTTGGAGCAGGTCTCACAGCCTCCCAGTGCCAAAGCGAGCTCCTCTCTGCCAAATGCAGCTTTGCACACGCAGGCCGCTCTGCTGCCTCTGCATCCACGAAGGAAGCTCTCTAGGCCCGCTTCCTGCGAAATCTGCTTCAGCCTGAGGGAAAAGCCCTTGGAGAGGTCTTTGCTCAGGGGTAGTTGCTCCTGTGTCTGGGAAAGATGGAAGGGCACCACACTGCCAAGGAAAGGCCAGACACACTCCACACGTCTTTGCTCCTCTGGAGGGCGGCATGGAGCCTCAAATTGGGAGGTCGCTTCTCAGCGGAGACGCAGGGGCATTCTGGCTGTGATCCCGCAGCCCCTGCCTGGAGGCCCACGGTGCCTGTTTCTCTCTGGGCGTTGCTTCCACAGTGCGGCCAAGCAACATCTTCACCATGGGCACAACAGCGCTTCCCTTCCGCCTGACAGACGTCTCAGTTCTCTACTCTAGACCTCTGAAATAGGGAGACAACCGAGCCCAGCCTCCTTTCCAAGGAGTCCTGCGCCTTCCATTGCACTGAAAGGCAATAGCACGGGGAAGCCTAGGAAGGTGCTGAGTCATGTCGGACACACTTCCTCAGCCTGCTCCTTTCAGGGAAGCAACGCTGGGAGCTAGGAAAGCCTTCTCAAGCTCGGAGAGTGCAAGAGAGATGCAGGCCGCGCACTCGGATATCTCGGTGCTTGGAGCCAATCTCAGCGTCTCCCATTGGCAAAGCGAACGCCTCTCTGCCAAATCCAGCTTCGCAGACGCAGGCCGCTAGGCTGCCTCTGCATTGGCGAAGGAAGCTCTCTCCTCCCGCTTCCTGCGAAATCTGCTTCTCAGCCTGAGCGAATATCAGTGGGAGCGGTCTTTCCTCTGGGGCCGTCGCTCCTGTGCCTGGGGCTGCCGCAAGGGCACCACCCTCACAGGGAAAGGCCAAACACACCCCACATGTCTTTGCTCCTCTGGAGAGCTGCAAGCAACCTCAAACTCTCAGGAAGCTTCTCGGCTGAGACGCAGAAGCACTCTGGCTGGGGTCTCGCATCCCCTGCCTGGAGGCCCATGGTGCCTGTTTCTCCCTGGGCGTTGCTTCACCAGAGCGGCCAGGCAACATCTGCCCCATCTACCCTTCTGCTCTTCCCTTCCAGCTGACAGAGTTCTCCCTGCTCTACTCTAGCCCTAGGAAGTTTGGAGACAACCGGGCTCCTCCTCCTGTGCAAGGAGTCCCGGGGCCCAGTTGGAGTGGAAAGGCAAAACCACAGGCAAGCCCAGGAAAGTGCTGAGTCATGTCTGACACACTCCCTCAGCCTGCTCCTTCATGGCTAGCGAGGCTGTGAGCTAGGAAAGTCTTTGGAAGCTCAGCAAGTGGCAGCGAGATGCAGGCCCCAACCCAGCAATCCCGGTGCTTGGAGCAGGTCTCACAGCCTCCCAGTGCCAAAGTGAGCTCCTCTCTGCCAAATGCAGCTGTGCACACGCAGGCCGCTCTGCTGCCTCTGCATCCACGAAGGAAGCTCTCTAGGCCCGCTTCCTGCGAAATCTGCTTCAGCCTGAGGGAAAAGCCCTTGGAGAGGTCTTTGCTCAGGGGCAGTTGCTCCTGTGCCTGGGGAAGAGGGAAGGGCACCACACTCCCAAGGAAAGGCCAGACACACTCCACACGTCTTTGCTCCTCTGGAGGGCGGCATGGAGCCTCCAAATTTGAGGTCGCGTCTCAGCGGAGACGCAGGGGCATTCTGGCTGTGATCCCGCAGCCCCTGCCTGGAGGCCCACGGTGCCTGTTTCTCTCTGGGCGTTGCTTCCAGAGTGCGGCCAAGCAACATCTTCACCATGGGCACAACAGCGCTTCCCTTCCGCCTGACAGACGTCTCAGTGCTCTGCTCTAGACCTCTGAAGTGGGGAGACAACCGAGCCCAGCCTCCTTTCCAAGGAGTCCTGCGCCTTCCATTGCACTGAAAGGCAATAGCACGGGGAAGCCTAGGAAGGGGCTGAGTCATGTCGGACACACTTCCTCAGCCTGCTCCTTTCAGGGAAGCAACGCTGGGAGCTAGGAAAGCCTTCTCAAGCTCGGAGAGTGCAAGAGAGATGCAGGCCGCGCACCCGGAAATCTCGGTGCTTCGAGCCAATCTCAGCGTCTCCCAGGGGCAAAGCGAACGCCTCTCTGCCAAATCCAGCTTTGCAGACGCAGGCCGCAAGGCTGCCTCTGCATTGGCGAAGGAAGCTCTCTCTTCCCGCTTCCTGCGAAATCTGCTTCTCAGCCTGAGCGAATCTCAGTGGGAACGGTCTTTCCTCTGGGGCCGTCGCTCCTGTGCCTGGGGCTGCCGCAAGGGCACCACCCTCACAGGGAAAGGCCAAACACACCCCACATGTCTTTGCTCCTCTGGAGAGCTGCAGGCAACCTCAAACTCTCAGGAAGCTTCTCGGCTGAGACGCAGAAGCACTCTGGCTGGGGTCTCGCATCCCCTGCCTGGAGGCCCATGGTGCTTGTTTCTCCCTGGGCGTTGCTTCACCAGAGCGGCCAGGCAACATCTGCCCCATCTACCCTTCTGCTCTTCCCTTCCAGCTGACAGAGTTCTCCCTGCTCTACTCTAGCCCTAGGAAGTTTGGAGACAACCGGGCTCCTCCTCCTGTGCAAGGAGTCCCGGGGCCCAGTTGGAGTGGAAAGGCAAAACCACAGGCAAGCCCAGGAAAGTGCTGAGTCATGTCTGACACACTCCCTCAGCCTGCTCCTTCATGGCTAGCGAGGCTGTGAGCTAGGAAAGTCTTTGGAAGCTCAGCAAGTGGCAGCGAGATGCAGGCCCCAACCCAGCAATCCCGGTGCTTGGAGCAGGTCTCACAGCCTCCCAGTGCCAAAGCGAGCTCCTCTCTGCCAAATGCAGCTTTGCACACGCAGGCCGCTCTGCTGCCTCTGCATCCACGAAGGAAGCTCTCTAGGCCCGCTTCCTGCGAAATCTGCTTCGGCCTGAGGGAAAAGCCCTTGGAGAGGTCTTGGCTCAGGGGCAGTTGCTCCTGTGCCTGGGGAAGAGGGAAGGGCACCACACTCCCAAGGAAAGGCCAGACACACTCCACACGTCTTTGCTCCTCTGGAGGGCGGCATGGAGCCTCCAACTGGGAGGTCGCTTTTCAGCGGAGACGCAGGGGCATTCTGGCTGTGATCCCGCAGCCCCTGCCTGGAGGCCCACGGTGCCTGTTTCTCTCTGGGCGTTGCTTCCACAGTGCGGCCAAGCAACATCTTCACCATGGGCACAACAGCGCTTCCCTTCCGCCTGACAGACGTCTCAGTGCTCTGCTCTAGACCTCTGAAGTGGGGAGACAACCGAGCCCAGCCTCCTTTCCAAGGAGTCCTGCGCCTTCCATTGCACTGAAAGGCAATAGCACGGGGAAGCCTAGGAAGGGGCTGAGTCATGTCGGACACACTTCCTCAGCCTGCTCCTTTCAGGGAAGCAACGCTGGGAGCTAGGAAAGCCTTCTCAAGTTCGGAGAGTGCAAGAGAGATGCAGGCCGCGCACCCGGAAATCTCGGTGCTTGGAGCCAATCTCAGCGTCTCCCAGGGGCAAAGCGAACGCCTCTCTGCCAAATCCAGCTTTGCAGACGCAGGCCGCTAGGCTGCCTCTGCATTGGCGAAGGAAGCTCTCTCCTCCCGCTTCCTGCGAAATCTGCTTCTCAGCCTGAGCGAATCTCAGTGGGAACGGTCTTTCCTCTGGGGCCGTTGCTCCTGTGCCTGGGGCTGCCGCAAGGGCACCACCCTCACAGGGAAAGGCCAAACACACCCCACATGACTTTGCTCCTCTGGAGAGCTGCAGGCAACCTCAAACTCTCAGGAAGCTTCTCGGCTGAGACGCAGAAGCACTCTGGCTGGGGTCTCGCATCCCCTGCCTGGAGGCCCATGGTGCCTGTTTCTCCCTGGGCGTTGCTTCACCAGAGCGGCCAGGCAACATCTGCCCCATCTACCCTTCTGCTCTTCCCTTCCAGCTGACAGAGTTCTCCCTGCTCTACTCTAGCCCTAGGAAGTTTGGAGACAACCGGGCTCCTCCTCCTCTGCAAGGAGTCCCGGGGCCCAGTTGGAGTGGAAAGGCAAAACCACAGGCAAGCCCAGGAAAGTGCTGAGTCATGTCTGACACACTCCCTCAGCCTGCTCCTTCATGGCTAGCGAGGCTGTGAGCTAGGAAAGTCTTTGGAAGCTCAGCAAGTGGCAGCGAGATGCAGGCCCCAACCCAGCAATCCCGGTGCTTGGAGCAGGTCTCACAGCCTCCCAGTGCCAAAGCGAGCTCCTCTCTGCCAAATGCAGCTTTGCACACGCAGGCCGCTCTGCTGCCTCTGCATCCACGAAGGAAGCTCTCTAGGCCCGCTTCCTGTGAAATCTGCTTCAGCCTGAGGGAAAAGCCCTTGTAGAGGTCTTTGCTCAGGGGCAGCTGCTCCTGTGCCTGGGGAAGAGGGAAGGGCACCACACTCCCAAGGAAAGGCCAGACACACTCCACACGTCTTTGCTCCTCTGGAGGGCGGCATGGAGCCTCCAACTGGGAGGTCGCTTCTCAGCAGAGACGCAGGGGCATTCTGGCTGTGATCCCGCAGCCCCTGCCTGGAGGCCCACGGTGCCTGTTTCTCTCTGGGCGTTGCTTCCACAGTGCGGCCAAGCAACATCTTCACCATGGGCACAACAGCGCTTCCCTTCCGCCTGACAGACGTCTCAGTGCTCTGCTCTAGACCTCTGAAGTGGGGAGACAACCGAGCCCAGCCTCCTTTCCAAGGAGTCCTGCGCCTTCCATTGCACTGAAAGGCAATAGCACGGGGAAGCCTAGGAAGGGGCTGAGTCATGTCGGACACACTTCCTCAGCCTGCTCCTTTCAGGGAAGCAACGCTGGGAGCTAGGAAAGTCTTCTCCAGCTCGGAGAGTGCAAGAGAGATGCAGGCCGCGCACCCGGAAATCTCGGTGCTTGGAGCCAATCTCAGCGTCTCCCAGGGGCAAAGCGAACGCCTCTCTGCCAAATCCAGCTTTGCAGACGCAGGCCTCTAGGCTGCCTCTGCATTGGCGAAGGAAGCTCTCTCCTCGCGCTTCCTGCGAAATCTGCTTCTCATCCTGAGTGAATCTCAGTGGGAACGGTCTTTCCTCTGGGGCCGTTGCTCCTGTGCCTGGGGCTGCCGCAAGGGCACCACCCTCACAGGGAAAGGCCAAACACACCCCACATGTCTTTGCTCCTCTGGAGAGCTGCAGGCAACCTCAAACTCTCAGGAAGCTTCTCGGCTGAGACGCAGAAGCACTCTGGCTGGGGTCTCGCATCCCCTGCCTGGAGGCCCATGGTGCCTGTTTCTCCCTGGGCGTTGCTTCACCAGAGCGGCCAGGCAACATCTGCCCCATCTACCCTTCTGCTCTTCCCTTCCAGCTGACAGAGTTCTCCCTGCTCTACTCTAGCCCTAGGAAGTTTGGAGACAACCGGGCTCCTCCTCCTGTGCAAGGAGTCCCGGGGCCCAGTTGGCGTGGAAAGGCAAAACCACAGGCAAGCCCAGGAAAGTGCTGAGTCATGTCTGACACACTCCCTCAGCCTGCTCCTTCATGGCTAGCGAGGCTGTGAGCTAGGAAAGTCTTTGGAAGCTCAGCAAGTGGCAGCGAGATGCAGGCCCCAACCCAGCAATCCCGGTGCTTGGAGCAGGTCTCACAGCCTCCCAGTGCCAAAGCGAGCTCCTCTATGCCAAATGCAGCTTTGCACACGCAGGCCGCTCTGCTGCCTCTGCATCCACGAAGGAAGCTCTCTAGGCCCGCTTCCTGCGAAATCTGCTTCAGCCTGAGGGAAAAGCCCTTGGAGAGGTCTTGGCTCAGGGGCAGTTGCTCCTGTGCCTGGGGAAGAGGGAAGGGCACCACACTCCCAAGGAAAGGCCAGACACACTCCACACGTCTTTGCTCCTCTGGAGGGCGGCATGGAGCCTCCAACTGGGAGGTCGCTTCTCAGCGGAGACGCAGGGGCATTCTGGCTGTGATCCCGCAGCCCCTGCCTGGAGGCCCACGGTGCCTGTTTCTCTCTGGGCGTTGCTTCCACAGTGCGGCCAAGCAACATCTTCACCATGGGCACAACAGCGCTTCCCTTCCGCCTGACAGACGTCTCAGTGCTCTGCTCTAGACCTCTGAAGTGGGGAGACAACCGAGCCCAGCCTCCTTTCCAAGGAGTCCTGCGCCTTCCATTGCACTGAAAGGCAATAGCACGGGGAAGCCTAGGAAGGGGCTGAGTCATGTCGGACACACTTCCTCAGCCTGCTCCTTTCAGGGAAGCAACGCTGGGAGCTAGGAAAGCCTTCTCAAGCTCGGAGAGTGCAAGAGAGATGCAGGCCGCGCACCCGGAAATCTCGGTGCTTGGAGCCAATATCAGCGTCTCCCAGGGGCAAAGCGAACGCCTCTCTGCCAAATCCAGCTTTGCAGACGCAGGCCGCTAGGCTGCCTCTGCATTGGCGAAGGAAGCTCTCTCCTCCCGCTTCCTGCGAAAACTGCTTCTCAGCCTGAGCGAATCTCAGTGGGAACGGTCTTTCCTCTGGGGCCGTTGCTCCTGTGCCTGGGGCTGCCGCAAGGGCACCACCCTCCCAGGGAAAGGCCAAACACACCCCTCATGACTTTGCTCCTCTGGAGAGCTGCAGGCAACCTCAAACTCTCAGGAAGCTTCTCGGCTGAGACGCAGAAGCACTCTGGCTGGGGTCTCGCATCCCCTGCCTGGAGGCCCATGGTGCCTGTTTCTCCCTGGGCTTTGCTTCACCAGAGCGGCCAGGCAACATCTGCCCCATCTACCCTTCTGCTCTTCCCTTCCAGCTGACAGAGTTCTCCCTGCTCTACTCTAGCCCTAGGAAGTTTGGAGACAACCGGGCTCCTCCTCCTGTGCAAGGAGTCCCGGGGCCCAGTTCGAGTGGAAAGGCAAAACCACAGGCAAGCCCAGGAAAGTGCTGAGTCATGTCTGACACACTCCCTCAGCCTGCTCCTTCATGGCTAGCGAGGCTGTGAGCTAGGAAAGTCTTTGGAAGCTCAGCAAGTGGCAGCGAGATGCAGGCCCCAACCCAGCAATCCCGGTGCTTGGAGCAGGTCTCACAGCCTCCCAGTGCCAAAGCGAGCTCCTCTCTGCCAAATGCAGCTTTGCACACGCAGGCCGCTCTGCTGCCTCTGCATCCAGGAAGGAAGCTCTCTAGGCCCGCCTCCTGCGAAATCTGCTTCAGCCTGAGGGAAAAGCCCTTGGAGAGGTCTTGGCTCAGGGGCAGTTGCTCCTGTGCCTGGGGAAGAGGGAAGGGCACCACACTCCCAAGGAAAGGCCAGACACACTCCACACGTCTTTGCTCCTCTGGAGGGCGGCATGGAGCCTCCAACTGGGAGGTCGCTTCTCAGCGGAGACGCAGGGGCATTCTGGCTGTGATCCCGCAGCCCCTGCCTGGAGGCCCACGGTGCCTGTTTCTCTCTGGGCGTTGCTTCCACAGTGCGGCCAAGCAACATCTTCACCATGGGCACAACAGCGCTTCCCTTCCGCCTGACATACGTCTCAGTGCTCTGCTCTAGACCTCTGAAGTGGGGAGACAACCGAGCCCAGCCTCCTTTCCAAGGAGTCCTGCGCCTTCCATTGCACTGAAAGGCAATAGCACGGGGAAGCCTAGGAAGGGGCTGAGTCATGTCGGACACACTTCCTCAGCCTGCTCCTTTCAGGGAAGCAACGCTGGGAAATAGGAAAGCCTTCTCAAGCTCGGAAAGTGCAAGAGAGATGCAGGCCGCGCACCCGGAAATCTCGGTGCTTGGAGCTAATCTCAGCGTCTCCCTGGGGCAAAGCGAACGCCTCTCTGCCAAATCCAGCTTTGCAGACGCAGGCCGCTAGGCTGCCTCTGCATTGGCGAAGGAAGCTCTCTCCTCGCGCTTCCTACGAAATCTGCTTCTCAGCCTGAGCGAATCTCAGTGGGAACGGTCTTTCCTCTGGGGCCGTTGCTCCTGTGCCTGGGGCTGCCGCAAGGGCACCACCCTCACAGGGAAAGGCCAAACACACCCCACATGACTTTGCTCCTCTGGAGAGCTGCAGGCAACCTCAAACTCTCAGGAAGCTTCTCGGCTGAGACGCAGAAGCACTCTGGCTGGGGTCTCGCATCCCCTGCCTGGAGGCCCATGGTGCCTGTTTCTCCCTGGGCGTTGCTTCACCAGAGCGGCCAGGCAACATCTGCCCCATCTACCCTTCTGCTCTTCCCTTCCAGCTGACAGAGTTCTCCCTGCTCTACTCTAGCCCTAGGAAGTTTGGAGACAACCGGGCTCCTCCTCCTGTGCAAGGAGTCCCGGGGCCCAGTTGGCGTGGAAAGGCAAAACCACAGGCAAGCCCAGGAAAGTGCTGAGTCATGTCTGACACACTCCCTCAGCCTGCTCCTTCATGGCTAGCGAGGCTGTGAGCTAGGAAAGTCTTTGGAAGCTCAGCAAGTGGCAGCGAGATGCAGGCCCCAACCCAGCAATCCCGGTGCTTGGAGCAGGTCTCACAGCCTCCCAGTGCCAAAGCGAGCTCCTCTCTGCCAAATGCAGCTTTGCACACGCAGGCCGCTCTGCTGCCTCTGCATCCACGAAGGAAGCTCTCTAGGCCCGCTTCCTGCGAAATCTGCTTCAGCCTGAGGGAAAAGCCCTTGGAGAGGTCTTGGCTCAGGGGCAGTTGCTCCTGTGCCTGGGGAAGAGGGAAGGGCACCACACTCCCAAGGAAAGGCCAGACACACTCCACACGTCTTTGCTCCTCTGGAGGGCGGCATGGAGCCTCCAACTGGGAGGTCGCGTCTCAGGGGAGACGCAGGGGCATTCTGGCTGTGATCCCGCAGCCCCTGCCTGGAGGCCCACGGTGCCTGTTTCTCTCTGGGCGTTGCTTCCACAGTGCGGCCAAGCAACATCTTCACCATGGGCACAACAGCGCTTCCCTTCCGCCTGACAGACGTCTCAGTGCTCTGCTCTAGACCTCTGAAGTGGGGAGACAACCGAGCCCAGCCTCCTTTCCAAGGAGTCCTGCGCCTTCCATTGCACTGAAAGGCAATAGCACGGGGAAGCCTAGGAAGGGGCTGAGTCATGTCGGACACACTTCCTCAGCCTGCTCCTTTCAGGGAAGCAACGCTGGGAGCTAGGAAAATCTTCTCCAGCTCGGAGAGTGCAAGAGAGATGCAGGCCGCGCACCCGGAAATCTCGGTGCTTGGAGCCAATCTCAGCGTCTCCCAGGGGCAAAGCGAACGCCTCTCTGCCAAATCCAGCTTTGCAGACGCAGGCCGCTAGGCTGCCTCTGCATTGGCGAAGGAAGCTCTCTCCTCCCGCTTCCTGCGAAATCTGCTTCTCAGCCTGAGCGAATCTCAGTGGGAACGGTCTTTCCTCTGGGGCCGTTGCTCCTGTGCCTGGGGCTGCCGCAAGGGCACCACCCTCACAGGGAAAGGCCAAACACACCCCACATGTCTTTGCTCCTCTGGAGAGCTGCAGGCAACCTCAAACTCTCAGGAAGCTTCTCGGCTGAGACGCAGAAGCACTGTGGCTGGGGTCTCGCATCCCCTGCCTGGAGGCCCATGGTGCCTGTTTCTCCCTGGGCGTTGCTTCACCAGAGCGGCCAGGCAACATCTGCCCCATCTACCCTTCTGCTCTTCCCTTCCAGCTGACAGAGTTCTCCCTGCTCTACTCAAGCCCTAGGAAGTTTGGAGACAACCGGGCTCCTCCTCCTGTGCAAGGAGTCCCGGGGCCCAGTTGGAGTGGAAAGGCAAAACCACAGGCAAGCCCAGGAAAGTGCTGAGTCATGTCTGACACACTCCCTCAGCCTGCTCCTTCATGGCTAGCGAGGCTGTGAGCTAGGAAAGTCTTTGGAAGCTCAGCAAGTGGCAGCGAGATGCAGGCCCCAACCCAGCAATCCCGGTGCTTGGAGCAGGTCTCACAGCCTCCCAGTGCCAAAGCGAGCTCCTCTCTGCCAAATGCAGCTTTGCACACGCAGGCCGCTCTGCTGCCTCTGCATCCACGAAGGAAGCTCTCTAGGCCCGCTTCCTGCGAAATCTGCTTCAGCCTGAGGGAAAAGCCCTTGGAGAGGTCTTGGCTCAGGGGCAGTTGCTCCTGTGCCTGGGGAAGAGGGAAGGGCACCACACTCCCAAGGAAAGGCCAGACACACTCCACACGTCTTTGCTCCTCTGGAGGGCGGCATGGAGCCTCCAACTGGGAGGTCGCGTCTCAGCGGAGACGCAGGGGCATTCTGGCTGTGATCCCGCAGACCCTGCCTGGAGGCCCACTGTGCCTGTTTCTCTCTGGGCGTTGCTTCCACAGTGCGGCCAAGCAACATCTTCACCATGGGCAAAACAGCGCTTCCCTTCCGCCTGACAGACGTCTCAGTGCTCTGCTCTAGACCTCTGAAGTGGGGAGACAACCGAGCCCAGCCTCCTTTCCAAGGAGTCCTGCGCCTTCGATTGCATTGAAAGGCAATAGCACGGGGAAGCCTAGGAAGGGGCTGAGTCATGTCGGACACACTTCCTCAGCCTGCTCCTTTCAGGGAAGCAACGCTGGGAGCTAGGTAAGCCTTCTCAAGCTCGGAGAGTGCAAGAGAGATGCAGGCCGCGCACCCGGAAATCTCGGTGCTTGGAGCCAATCTCAGCGTCTCCCAGGGGCAAAGCGAACGCCTCTCTGCCAAATCCAGCTTTGCAGACGCAGGCCGCTAGGCTGCCTCTGCATTGGCGAAGGAAGCTCTCTCCTCCCGCTTCCTGCGAAATCTGCTTCTCAGCCTGAGCGAATCTCAGTGGGAACGGTCTTTCCTCTGGGGCCGTTGCTTCTGTGCCTGGGGCTGCCGCAAGGGCACCACCCTCCCAGGGAAAGGCCAAACACACCCCACATGTCTTTGCTCCTCTGGAGAGCTGCAGGCAACCTCATACTCTCAGGAAGCTTCTCGGCTGAGACGCAGAAGCACTCTGGCTGGGGTCTCGCATCCCCTGCCTGGAGGCCCATGGTGCCTGTTTCTCCCTGGGCGTTGCTTCACCAGAGCGGCCAGGCAACATCTGCCCCATCTACCCTTCTGCTCTTCCCTTCCAGCTGACAGAGTTCTCCCTGCTCTACTCTAGCCCTAGGAAGTTTGGAGACAACCGGGCTCCTCCTCCTGTGCAAGGAGTCCCGGGGCCCAGTTGGAGTGGAAAGGCAAAACCACAGGCAAGCCCAGGAAAGTGCTGAGTCATGTCTGACACACTCCCTCAGCCTGCTCCTTCATGGCTAGCGAGGCTGTGAGCTAGGAAAGTCTTTGGAAGCTCAGCAAGTGGCAGCGAGATGCAGGCCCCAACCCAGCAATCCCGGTGCTTGGAGCAGGTCTCACAGCCTCCCAGTGCCAAAGCGAGCTCCTCTCTGCCAAATGCAGCTTTGCACACGCAGGCCGCTCTGCTGCCTCTGCATCCACGAAGGAAGCTCTCTAGGCCCGCTTCCTGCGAAATCTGCTTCAGCCTGAGGGAAAAGCCCTTGGAGAGGTCTTGGCTCAGGGGCAGTTGCTCCTGTGCCTGGGGAAGAGGGAAGGGCACCACACTCCCAAGGAAAGGCCAGACACACTCCACACGTCTTTGCTCCTCTGGAGGGCGGCATGGAGCCTCCAACTGGGAGGTCGCTTCTCAGCGGAGACGCAGGGGCATTCTGGCTGTGATCCCGCAGCCCCTGCCTGGAGGCCCACGGTGCCTGTTTCTCTCTGGGCGTTGCTTCCACAGTGCGGCCAAGCAACATCTTCACCATGGGCACAACAGCGCTTCCCTTCCGCCTGACAGACGTCTCAGTGCTCTGCTCTAGACCTCTGAAGTGGGGAGACAACCGAGCCCAGCCTCCTTTCCAAGGAGTCCTGCGCCTTCCATTGCACTGAAAGGCAATAGCATGGGGAAGCCTAGGAAGGGGCTGAGTCATGTCGGACACACTTCCTCAGCCTGCTCCTTTCAGGGAAGCAACGCTGGGAGCTAGGAAAGCCTTCTCCAGCTCGGAGAGTGCAAGAGAGATGCAGGCCGCGCACCCGGAAATCTCGGTGCTTGGAGCCAATCTCAGCGTCTCCCAGGGGCAAAGCGAACGCCTCTCTGCCAAATCCAGCTTTGCAGACGCAGGCCGCTAGGCTGCCTCTGCATTGGCGAAGGAAGCTCACTCCTCGCGCTTCCTGCGAAATCTGCTTCTCAGCCTGAGCGAATCTCAGTGGGAACGGTCTTTCCTCTGGGGCCGTTGCTCCTGTGCCTGGGGCTGCCGCAAGGGCACCACCCTCCCAGGGAAAGGCCAAACACACCCCACATGTCTTTGCTCCTCTGGAGAGCTGCAGGCAACCTCAAACTCTCAGGAAGCTTCTCGGCTGAGACGCAGAAGCACTCTGGCTGAGGTCTTGCATCCCCTGCCTGGAGGCCCATGGTGCCTGTTTCTCCCTGGGCGTTGCTTCACCAGAGCGGCCAGGCAACATCTGCCCCATCTACCCTTCTGCTCTTCCCTTCCAGCTGACAGAGTTCTCCCTGCTCTACTCTAGCCCTAGGAAGTTTGGAGACAACCGGGCTCCTCCTCCTGTGCAAGGAGTCCCGGGGCCCAGTTGGAGTGGAAAGGCAAAACCACAGGCAAGCCCAGGAAAGTGCTGAGTCATGTCTGACACACTCCCTCAGCCTGCTCCTTCATGGCTAGCGAGGCTGTGAGCTAGGAAAGTCTTTGGAAGCTCAGCAAGTGGCAGCGAGATGCAGGCCCCAACCCAGCAATCCCGGTGCTTGGAGCAGGTCTCACAGCCTCCCAGTGCCAAAGCGAGCTCCTCTCTGCCAAATGCAGCTTTGCACACGCAGGCCGCTCTGCTGCCTCTGCATCCACGAAGGAAGCTCTCTAGGCCCGCTTCCTGCGAAATCTGCTTCAGCCTGAGGGAAAAGCCCTTGGAGAGGTCTTGGCTCAGGGGCAGTTGCTCCTGTGCCTGGGGAAGAGGGAAGGGCACCACACTCCCAAGGAAAGGCCAGACACACTCCACACGTCTTTGCTCCTCTGGAGGGCGGCATGGAGCCTCCAACTGGGAGGTCGCTTCTCAGCGGAGACGCAGGGGCATTCTGGCTGTGATCCCGCAGCCCCTGCCTGGAGGCCCACGGTGCCTGTTTCTCTCTGGGCGTTGCTTCCACAGTGCGGCCAAGCAACATCTTCACCATGGGCACAACAGCGCTTCCCTTCCGCCTGACAGACGTCTCAGTGCTCTGCTCTAGACCTCTGAAGTGGGGAGACAACCGAGCCCAGCCTCCTTTCCAAGGAGTCCTGCGCCTTCCATTGCACTGAAAGGCAATAGCACGGGGAAGCCTAGGAAGGGGCTGAGTCATGTTGGACACACTTCCTCAGCCTGCTCCTTTCAGGGAAGCAACGCTGGGAGCTAGGAAAGCCTTCTCAAGCTCGGAGAGTGCAAGAGAGATGCAGGCCGCGCACCCGGAAATCTCGGTGCTTGGAGCAAATCTCAGCGTCTCCCAGGGGCAAAGCGAATGCCTCTCTGCCAAATCCAGCTTTGCAGACGCAGGCCGCTAGGCTGCCTCTGCATTGGCGAAGGAAGCTCTCTCCTCCCGCTTCCTGCGAAATCTGCTTCTCAGCCTGAGCGAATCTCAGTGGGAACGGTCTTTCCTCTGGGGCCGTTGCTCCTGTGCCTGGGGCTGCCGCAAGGGCACCACCCTCACAGGGAAAGGCCAAACACACCCCTCATGACTTTGCTCCTCTGGAGAGCTGCAGGCAACCTCAAACTCTCAGGAAGCTTCTCGGCTGAGACGCAGAAGCACTCTGGCTGGGGTCTCGCATCCCCTGCCTGGAGGCCCATGGTGCCTGTTTCTCCCTGGGCGTTGCTTCACCAGAGCGGCCAGGCAACATCTGCCCCATCTACCCTTCTGCTCTTCCCTTCCAGCTGAGAGAGTTCTCCCTGCTCTACTCAAGCCCTAGGAAGTTTGGAGACAACCGGGCTCCTCCTCCTGTGCAAGGAGTCCCGGGGCCCAGTTGGAGTGGAAAGGCAAAACCACAGGCAAGCCCAGGAAAGTGCTGAGTCATGTCTGACACACTCCCTCAGCCTGCTCCTTCATGGCTAGCGAGGCTGTGAGCTAGGAAAGTCTTTGGAAGCTCAGCAAGTGGCAGCGAGATGCAGGCCCCAACCCAGCAATCCCGGAGCTTGGAGCAGGTCTCACAGCCTCCCAGTGCCAAAGCGAGCTCCTCTCTGCCAAATGCAGCTTTGCACACGCAGGCCGCTCTGCTGCCTCTGCATCCACGAAGGAAGCTCTCTAGGCCCGCTTCCTGCGAAATCTGCTTCAGCCTGAGGGAAAAGCCCTTGGAGAGGTCTTTGCTCAGGGGCAGTTGCTCCTGTGCCTGGGGAAGAGGGAAGGGCACCACACTCCCAAGGAAAGGCCAGACACACTCCACACGTCTTTGCTCCTCTGGAGGGCGGCATGGAGCCTCCAACTGGGAGGTCGCTTCTCAGCGGAGACGCAGGGGCATTCTGGCTGTGATCCCGCAGCCCCTGCCTGGAGGCCCACGGTGCCTGTTTCTCTCTGGGCGTTGCTTCCACAGTGCGGCCAAGCAACATCTTCACCATGGGCACAACAGCGCTTCCCTTCCGCCTGACAGACGTCTCAGTGCTCTGCTCTAGACCTCTGAAGTGGGGAGACAACCGAGCCCAGCCTCCTTTCCAAGGAGTCCTGCGCCTTGCATTGCACTGAAAGGCAATAGCACGGGAAGCCTAGGAAAGGGCTGAGTCATGTCGGACACACTTCCTCAGCCTGCTCCTTTCAGGGAAGCAATGCTGGGAGCTAGGAAAGACTTCTCAAGCTCGGAAAGTGCAAGAGAGATGCAGGCCGCGCACCCGGAAATCTCGTTGCTTGGAGCCAATCTCAGCGTCTCCCAGGGGCAAAGCGAACGCCTCTCTGCCAAATCCAGGTGTGCAGACGCAGGCCGCTAGGCTGCCTCTGCATTGGCGAAGGAAGCTCTCTCCTCCCGCTTCCTGCGAAATCTGCTTCTCAGCCTGAGCGAATCTCAGTGGGAACGGTCTTTCCTCTGGGGCCGTTGCTCCTGTGCCTGGGGCTGCCGCAAGGGCACCACCCTCACAGGGAAAGGCCAAACACACCCCACATGTCTTTGCTCCTCTGGAGAGCTGCAGGCAACCTCAAACTCTCAGGAAGCTTCTGGGCTGAGACGCAGAAGCACTCTGGCTGGGGTCTCGCATCCCCTGCCTGGAGGCCCATGGTGCCTGTTTCTCCCTGGGCGTTGCTTCACCAGAGCGGCCAGGCAACATCAGCCCCATCTACCCTTCTGCTCTTCCCTTCCAGCTGACAGAGTTCTCCCTGCTCTAATCTAGCCCTAGGAAGTTTGGAGACAACCGGGCTCCTCCTCCTGTGCAAGGAGTCCCGGGGCCCAGTTGGAGTGGAAAGGCAAAACCACAGGCAAGCCCAGGAAAGTGCTGAGTCATGTCTGACACACTCCCTCAGCCTGCTCCTTCATGGCTAGCGAGGCTGTGGGCTAGGAAAGTCTCTGGAAGCTCAGCAAGTGGCAGCGAGATGCAGGCCCCAACCCAGCAATCCCGGTGCTTGGTGCAGGTCTCACAGCCTCCCAGTGCCAAAGCGAGCTCCTCTCTGCCAAATGCAGCTTTGCACACGCAGGCCGCTCTGCTGCCTCTGCATCCACGAAGGAAGCTCTCTAGGCCCGCTTCCTGCGAAATCTGCTTCTGCCTGAGGGAAAAGCTCTTGGAGAGGTCTTGGCTCAGGGGCAGTTGCTCCTGTGCCTGGGGAAGAGGGAAGGGCACCACACTCCCAAGGAAAGGCCAGACACACTCCACACGTCTTTGCTCCTCTGGAGGGCGGCATGGAGCCTCCAACTGGGAGGTCGCTTCTCAGCGGAGAGGCAGGGGCATTCTGGCTGTGATCCCGCAGCCCCTGCCTGGAGGCCCACGGTGCCTGTTTCTCTCTGGGCGTTGCTTCCACAGTGCGGCCAAGCAACATCTTCACCATGGGCACAACAGCGCTTCCCTTCCGCCTGACAGACGTCTCAGTGCTCTGCTCTAGACCTCTGAAGTGGGGAGACAACCGAGCCCAGCCTCCTTTCCAAGGAGTCCTGCGCCTTCCATTGCACTGAAAGGCAATAGCACGGGGAAGCCTAGAAAGGGGCTGAGTCATGTCGGACACACTTCCTCAGCCTGCTCCTTTCATGGAAGCAACGCTGGGAGCTAGGAAAACCTTCTCCAGCTCGGAGAGTGCAAGAGAGATGCAGGCCGCGCACCCGGAAATCTCGGTGCTTGGAGGCAATCTCAGCGTCTCCCAGGGGCAAAGCGAACGCCTCTCTGCCAAATCCAGCTTTGCAGACGCAGGCCGCTAGGCTGCCTCTGCATTGGCGAAGGAAGCTCTCTCCTCCCGCTTCCTGCGAAATCTGCTTCTCACCCTGAGCGAATCTCAGTGGGAACGGTCTTTCCTCTGGGGCCGTTGCTCCTGTGCCTGGGGCTGCCGCAAGGGCACCACCCTCCCAGGGAAAGGCCAAACACACCCCACATGTCTTTGCTCCTCTGGAGAGCTGCAGGCAACCTCAAACTCTCAGGAAGCTTCTCGGCTGAGACGCCGAAGCACTCTGGCTGGGATCTCGCATCCCCTGCCTGGAGGCCCATGGTGCCTGTTTTTCCCAGGGCGTTGCTTCACCAGAGCGGCCAGGCAACATCTTCCCCATCTACCCTTCTGCTCTTCCCTTCCAGCTGACAGAGTTCTCCCTGCTCTACTCTAGCCCTAGGAAGTTTGGAGACAACCGGGCTCCTCCTCCTGTGCAAGGAGTCCCGCGGCCCAGTTGGAGTGGAAAGGCAAAGCCACAGGCAAGCCCAGGAAAGTGCTGAGTCATGTCTGACACACTCCCTCAGCCTGCTCCTTCATGGCTAGCGAGGCTGTGAGCTAGGAAAGTCTTTGGAAGCTCAGCAAGTGGCAGCGAGATGCAGGCCCCAACCCAGCAATCCCGGTGCTTGGAGCAGGTCTCACAGCCTCCCAGTGCCAAAGCTAGCTCCTCTCTGCCAAATGCAACTTTGCACACGCAGGCAGCTCTGCTGCCTCTGCATCCACGAAGGAAGCTCTCTAGGCCCGCTTCCTGCGAAATCTGCTTCAGCCTGAGAGAAAAGCCCTTGGAGAGTTCTTTGCTCAGGGGCAGGTGCTCCTGTGCCTGGGGAAGAGGGAAGGGCACCACACTCCCAAGGAAAGGCCAGACACACTCCACACGTCTTTGTTCCTCTGGAGGGCGGCATGGAGCCTCCAACTGGGAGGTCGCGTCTCAGCGGAGAGGCAGGGGCATTCTGGCTGTGATACCGCAGCCCCTGCCTGGAGGCCCACGGTGCCTGTTTCTCTCTGGGCGTTGGTTCCACAGTGCGGCCAAGCAATATCTTCACCATGGGCACAACAGCGCTTCCCTTCCGCCTGACAGACGTCTCAGTGCTCTGCTCTAGACCTCTGAAGTGGGGAGACAACCGAGCCCAGCCTCCTTTCCAAGGAGTCCTGCGTCTTCCATTGCACTGAAAGGCAATAGCACGGGGAAGCCTAGGAAGGGGCTGAGTCATGTCGGACACACTTCCTCAGCCTGCTCCTTTCAGGGAAGCAACGATGGGAGCTAGGAAAGACTTCTCAAGCTCGGAAAGTGCAAGAGAGATGCAGGCCGCGCAACCGGAAATCTCGGTGCTTGGAGCCAATCTCAGCGTCTCCCAGGGGCAAAGCGAACGCCTCTCTGCCAAATCCAGCTTTGCAGACGCAGGCCGCTAGGCTGCCTCTGCATTGGCGAAGGAAGCTCTCTCTTCCCGCTTCCTGCGAAATCTGCTTCTCAGCCTGAGCGAATCTCAGTGGGAACGGTCTTTCCTCTGGGGCCTTTGCTCCTGTGCCTGGGGCTGCCGCAAGGGCACCACCCTCACAGGGAAAGGCCAAACACACCCCACATGACTTTGCTCCTCTGGAGAGCTGCAGGCAACCTCAAACTCTCAGGAAGCTTCTCGGCTGAGACGCAGAAGCACTCTGGCTGGGGTCTCGCATCCCCTGCCTGGAGGCCCATGGTGCCTGTTTCTCCCTGGGCGTTGCTTCAACAGAGCGGCCAGGCAACATCTGCCCCATCTACCCTTCTGCTCTTCCCTTCCAGCTGACAGAGTTCTCCCTGCTCTACTCTAGCCCTGGGAAGTTTGGAGACAACCGGGCTCCTCCTCCAGTGCAAGGAGTCCCGGGGCCCAGTTGGAGTGGAAAGGCAAAACTACAGGCAAGCCCAGGAAAGTGCTGAGTCATGTCTGACACACTCCCTCAGCCTGCTCCTTCATGGCTAGCGAGGCTGTGAGCTAGGAAAGTCTTTGGAAGCTCAGCAAGTGGCAGCGAGATGCAGGCCCCAACCCAGCAATCCCGGTGCTTGGAGCAGGTCTCACAGCCTCCCAGTGCCAAAGCGAGCTCCTCTCTGCCAAATGCAGCTTTGCACACGCAGTCCGCTCTGCTGCCTCTGCATCCACGAAGGAAGCTCTCTAGGCCCGCTTCCTGCGAAATCTGCTTCAGCCTGAGGGAAAAGCCCTTGGAGAGGTCTTGGCTCAGGGGCAGTTGCTCCTGTGCCTGGGGAAGAGGGAAGGGCACCACACTCCCAAGTAAAGGCCAGACACACTCCACACGTCTTTGCTCCTCTGGAGGGCGGCATGGAGCCTCCAACTGGGAGGTCGCTTCTCAGCGGAGACGCAAGGGCATTCTGGCTGTGATCCCTCAGCCCCTACCTGGAGGCCCACGGTGCCTGTTTCTCTCTGGGCGTTGCTTCCACAGTGCGGCCAAGCAACATCTTCACCATGGGCACAACAGCGCTTCCCTTCTGCCTGACAGACGTCTCAGTGCTCTGCTCTAGACCTCAGAATTGGGGAGACAACCTAGCCCAGCCTCATTTCCAAGGAGTCCTGCGCCTTCCATTGCACTGAAAGGCAATAGCACGGGGAAGCCTAGGAAGGGGCTGAGTCATGTCGGACACACTTCCTCAGCCTGCTCCTTTCAGGGAAGCAACGCTGGGAGCTAGGAAAGTCTTCTCCAGCTCGGAGAGTGCAAGAGAGATGCAGGCCGCGCACCCGGAAATCTCGGTGCTTGGAGCCAATCTCAGCGTCTCCCAGGGGCAAAGCGAACGCCTCTCTGCCAAATCCAGCTTTGCAGACGCAGGCCGCTAGGCTGCCTCTGCATTGGCGAAGGAAGCTCTCTCCTCCCGCTTCCTGCGAAATCTGCTTCTCAGCCTGAGCGAATCTCAGTGGGAACGGTCTTTCCTCTGGGGCCGTTGCTCCTGTGCCTGGGGCTGCCGCAAGGGCACCACCCTCCCAGGGAAAGGCCAAACACACCCCACATGTCTTTGCTCCTCTGGAGAGCTGCAGGCAACCTCAAACTCTCAGGAAGCTTCTCGGCTGAGACGCAGAAGCACTCTGGCTGGGATCTCGCATCCCCTGCCTGGAGGCCCATGGTGTCTGTTTCTCCCTGGGCGTTGCTTCACCAGAGCGGCCAGGCAACATCTGCCCCATCTACCCTTCTGCTCTTCCCTTCCAGCTGACAGAGTTCTCCCTGCTCTACTCTAGCCCTAGGAAGTTTGGAGACAACCGGGCTCCTCCTCCTGTGCAAGGAGTCCCGGGGCCCAGTTGGAGTGGTAAGGCAAAACCACAGGCAAGCCCAGGAAAGTGCTGAGTCATGTCTGACACACTCCCTCAGCCTGCTCCTTCATGGCTAGCGAGGCTGTGAGCTAGGAAAGTCTTTGGAAGCTCAGCAAGTGGCAGCGAGATGCAGGCCCCAACCCAGCAATCCCGGTGCTTGGAGCAGGTCTCACAGCCTCCCAGTGCCAAAGCGAGCTCCTCTCTGCCAAATGCAGCTTTGCACACGCAGGCCGCTCTGCTGCCTCTGCATCCACGATAGAAGCTCTCTAGGCCCGCTTCCTGCGAAATCTGCTTCAGCCTGAGGGAAAAGCCCTTGGAGAGGTCTTGGCTCAGGGGCAGTTTCTCCTGTGCCTGGGGAAGAGGGAAGGGCACCACACTCCCAAGGAAAGGCCAGACACACTCCACACGTCTTTGCTCCTCTGGAGGGCGGCATGGAGCCTCCAACTGGGAGGTCGCGTCTCAGCGGAGACGCAGGGGCATTCTGGCTGTGATCCCGCAGCCCCTGCCTGGAGGCCCACGGTGCCTGTTTCTCTCTGGGCGTTGCTTCCACAGTGCGGCCAAGCAACATCTTCACCATGGGCACAACAGCGCTTCCCTTCCGCCTGACAGACGTCTCAGTGCTCTGCTCTAGACCTCTGAAGTGGGGAGACAACCGAGCCCAGCCTCCTTTCCAAGGAGTCCTGCGCCTTCCATTGCACTGAAAGGCAATAGCACGGGGAAGCCTAGGAAGGGGCTGAGTCATGTCGGACACACTTCCTCAGCCTGCTCCTTTCAGGGAAGCAACGCTGGGAGCTAGGAAAGCCTTCTCAAGTTCGGAGAGTGCAAGAGAGATGCAGGCCGCGCACCCGGAAATCTCGGTGCTTGGAGCCAATCTCAGCGTCTCCCAGGGGCAAAGCGAACGCCTCTCTGCCAAATCCAGCTTTGCAGACGCAGGCCGCTAGGCTGCCTCTGCATTGGCGAAGGAAGCTCTCTCCTCCCGCTTCCTGCGAAATCTGCTTCTCAGCCTGAGCGAATCTCAGTGGGAATGGTCTTTCCTCTGGGGCCGTTGCTCCTGTGCCTGGGGATGCCGCAAGGGCACCACCCTCACAGGGAAAGGCCAAACACACCCCACATGTCTTTGCTCCTCTGGAGAGCTGCAGGCAACCTCAAACTCTCAGGAAGCTTCTCGGCTAAGACGCAGAAGCACTGTGGCTGGGGTCTCGCATCCCCTGCCTGGAGGCCCATGGTGCCTGTTTCTCCCTGGGCGGTGCTTCACCAGAGCGGCCAGGCAACATCTGCCCCATCGACCCTTCTGCTCTTCCCTTCCAGCTGACAGAGTTCTCCCTGCTCTACTCTAGCCCTAGGAAGTTTGGAGACAACTGGGCGCCTCCTCCTGTGTAAGGAGTCCCGGGGCCCATTTGGAGTGGAAAGGCAAAACCACAGGCAAGCCCAGGAAAGTGCTGAATCATGTCTGACACAATCCCTCAGCCTGCTCCTTCATGGCTAGCGAGGCTGTGAGCTAGGAAAGTCTTTGGAAGTTCAGCAAGTGGCAGCGAGATGCAGGCCCCAACCCAGCAATCACGGTGCTTGGAGCAGGTCTCACAGCCTCCCAGTGCCATAGCGAGCTCCTCTCTGCCAAATGCAGCTGTGCACACGCAGGCCGCTCTGCTGCCTCTGCATCCACGAAGGAAGCTCTCTAGGCCCGCTTCCTGCGAAATCTGCTTCAGCCTGAGGGAAAAGCCCTTGGAGAGGTCTTGGCTCAGGGGCAGTTGCTCCTGTGCCTGGGGAAGAGGGAAGGGCACCACACTCCCAAGGAAAGGCCAGACACACTCCACACGTCTTTGCTCCTCTGGAGGGCGGCATGGAGCCTCCAACTGGGAGGTCGCGTCTCAGCGGAGACGCAGGGGCATTCTGGCTGTGATCCCGCAGCCCCTGCCTGGAGGCCCACGGTGCCTGTTTCTCTCTGGGCGTTGCTTCCACAGTGCGGCCAAGCAACATCTTCACCATGGGCACAACAGCGCTTCCCTTCCGCCTGACAGACGTCTCAGTGCTCTGCTCTAGACCTCTGAAGTGGGGAGACAACCGAGCCCAGCCTCCTTTCCAAGGAGTCCTGCGCCTTCCATTGCACTGAAAGGCAATAGCACGGGGAAGCCTAGGAAGGGGCTGAGTCATGTGGGACACACTTCCTCAGCCTGCTCCTTTCAGGGAAGCAACGCTGGGAGCTAGGAAAGCCTTCTCAAGCTCGGAGAGTGCAAGAGAGATGCAGGCCGCGCACCCGGAAATCTCGGTGCTTGGAGCCAGTCTCAGCCTCTCCCAGGGGCAAAGCGAACGCCTCTCTGCCAAATCCAGGTGTGCAGACGCAGGCCGCTAGGCTGCCTCTGCATTGGCGAAGGAAGCTCTCTCCTCCCGCTTCCTGCGAAATCTGCTTCTCAGCCTGAGCGAATCTCAGTGGGAACGGTCTTTCCTCTGGGGCCGTTGCTCCTGTGCCTGGGGCTGCCGCAAGGGCACCACCCTCCCAGGGAAAGGCCAAACACACCCCACATGTCTTTGCTCCTCTGGAGAGCTGCAGGCAACCTCAAACTCTCAGGAAGCTTCTGGGCTGAGACGCAGAAGCACTCTGGCTGGGGTCTCGCATCCCCTGCCTGGAGGCCCATGGTGCCTGTTTCTCCCTGGGCGTTGCTTCACCAGAGCGGCCAGGCAACATCAGCCCCATCTACCCTTCTGCTCTTCCCTTCCATCTGACAGAGTTCTCCCTGCTCTAATCTAGCCCTAGGAAGTTTGGAGACAACCGGGCTCCTCCTCCTGTGCAAGGAGTCCCGGGGCCCAGTTGGAGTGGAAAGGCAAAACCACAGGCAAGCCCAGGAAAGTGCTGAGTCATGTCTGACACACTCCCTCAGCCTGCTCCATCATGGCTAGCGAGGCTGTGGGCTAGGAAAGTCTCTGGAAGCTCAGCAAGTGGCAGCGATATGCAGGCCCCAACCCAGCAATCCCGGTGCTTGGTGCAGGTCTCACAGCCTCCCAGTGCCAAAGCGAGCTCCTCTCTGCCAAATGCAGCTTTGCACACGCAGGCCGCTCTGCTGCCTCTGCATCCACGAAGGAAGCTCTCTAGGCCCGCTTCCTGCGAAATCTGCTTCAGCCTGAGGGAAAAGCCCTTGGAGAGGTCTTGGCTCAGGGGCAGTTGCTCCTGTGCCTGGGGAAGAGGGAAGGGCACCACACTCCCAAGGAAAGGCCAGACACACTCCACAGGTCTTTGCTCCTCTGGAGGGCGGCATGGAGCCTCCAACTGGGATGTCGCTTCTCAGCGGAGACGCAGGGGCATTCTGGCTGTGATCCCGCAGCCCCTGCCTGGAGGCCCACGGTGCCTGTTTCTCTCTGGGCGTTGCTTCCACAGTGCGGCCAAGCAACATCTTCACCATGGGCACAACAGCGCTTCCCTTCCGCCTGACAGACGTCTCAGTTCTCTGCTCTATACCTCTGAAGTAGGGAGACAACCGAGCCCAGCCTCCTTTCCAAGGAGTCCTGCGCCTTCCATTGCACTGAAAGGCAATAGCACGGGGAAGCCTAGGAAGGTGCTGAGTCATGTCGGACACACTTCCTCAGCCTGCTCCTTTCAGGGAAGCAACGCTGGGAGCTAGTAAAGCCTTCTCAAGCTCGGAGAGTGCAAGAGAGATGCAGGCCGCGCACCCGGAAATCTCGGTGCTTGGAGCCAATCTCAGCGTCTCCCAGGGGCAAAGCGAACGCCTCTCTGCCAAATACAGCTTCGCAGACGCAGGCCGCTAGGCTGCCTCTGCATTGGCGAAGGAAGCTCTCTCCTCCCGCTTCCTGCGAAATCTGCTTCTCAGCCTGAGCGAATCTCAGTGGGAACAGTCTTTCCTCTGGGGCCGTTGCTCCTATGTCTGGGACTGCCGCAAGGGCACCACCCTCACAGGGAAAGGCCAAACACACCCCACATGTCTTTGCTCCTCTGGAGAGCTGCAGGCAACCTCAAACTCTCAGGAAGCTTCTCGGCTGAGACGCAGAAGCACTCTGGCTGGGGTCTCGCATCCCCTGTCTGGAGGCCCATGGTGCCTGTTTCTCCCTGGACGTTGCTTCACCAGAGCGGCCAGGCAACATCTGCCCCATCTACCCTTCTGCTCTTCCCTTCCAGCTGACAGAGTTCTCCCTGCTCTACTCTAGCCCTAGGAAGTTTGGAGACAACCGGGCTCCTCCTCCTGTGCAAGGAGTCCCGGGGCCCAGTTGGAGTGGAAAGGCAAAGCCACAGGCAAGCCCAGGAAAGTGCTGAGTCATGTCTGACACACTCCCTCAGCCTGCTCCTTCATGGCTAGCGAGGCTGTGAGCTAGGAAAGTCTTTGGAAGCTCAGCAAGTGGCAGCGAGATGCAGGCCCCAACCCAGCAATCCCGGTGCTTGGAGCAGGTCTCACAGCCTCCCAGTGCCAAAGCGAGCTCCTCTCTGCCAAATGCAGCTTTGCACACGCAGGCCGCTCTGCTGCCTCTGCATCCACGAAGGAAGCTCTCTAGGCCCGCTTCCTGCGAAATCTGCTTCAGCCTGAGGGAAAAGCCCTTGGAGAGGTCTTTGCTCAGGGGTAGTTGCTCCTGTGTCTGGGAAAGATGGAAGGGCACCACACTGCCAAGGAAAGGCCAGACACACTCCACACGTCTTTGCTCCTCTGGAGGGCGGCATGGAGCCTCAAATTGGGAGGTCGCTTCTCAGCGGAGACGCAGGGGCATTCTGGCTGTGATCCCGCAGCCCCTGCCTGGAGGCCCACGGTGCCTGTTTCTCTCTGGGCGTTGCTTCCACAGTGCGGCCAAGCAACATCTTCACCATGGGCACAACAGCGCTTCCCTTCCGCCTGACAGACGTCTCAGTTCTCTACTCTAGACCTCTGAAATAGGGAGACAACCGAGCCCAGCCTCCTTTCCAAGGAGTCCTGCGCCTTCCATTGCACTGAAAGGCAATAGCACGGGGAAGCCTAGGAAGGTGCTGAGTCATGTCGGACACACTTCCTCAGCCTGCTCCTTTCAGGGAAGCAACGCTGGGAGCTAGGAAAGCCTTCTCAAGCTCGGAGAGTGCAAGAGAGATGCAGGCCGCGCACTCGGATATCTCGGTGCTTGGAGCCAATCTCAGCGTCTCCCATTGGCAAAGCGAACGCCTCTCTGCCAAATCCAGCTTCGCAGACGCAGGCCGCTAGGCTGCCTCTGCATTGGCGAAGGAAGCTCTCTCCTCCCGCTTCCTGCGAAATCTGCTTCTCAGCCTGAGCGAATATCAGTGGGAGCGGTCTTTCCTCTGGGGCCGTCGCTCCTGTGCCTGGGGCTGCCGCAAGGGCACCACCCTCACAGGGAAAGGCCAAACACACCCCACATGTCTTTGCTCCTCTGGAGAGCTGCAAGCAACCTCAAACTCTCAGGAAGCTTCTCGGCTGAGACGCAGAAGCACTCTGGCTGGGGTCTCGCATCCCCTGCCTGGAGGCCCATGGTGCCTGTTTCTCCCTGGGCGTTGCTTCACCAGAGCGGCCAGGCAACATCTGCCCCATCTACCCTTCTGCTCTTCCCTTCCAGCTGACAGAGTTCTCCCTGCTCTACTCTAGCCCTAGGAAGTTTGGAGACAACCGGGCTCCTCCTCCTGTGCAAGGAGTCCCGGGGCCCAGTTGGAGTGGAAAGGCAAAACCACAGGCAAGCCCAGGAAAGTGCTGAGTCATGTCTGACACACTCCTTCAGCCTGCTCCTTCATGGCTAGCGAGGCTGTGAGCTAGGAAAGTCTTTGGAAGCTCAGCAAGTGGCAGCGAGATGCAGGCCCCAACCCAGCAATCCCGGTGCTTGGAGCAGGTCTCACAGCCTCCCAGTGCCAAAGTGAGCTCCTCTCTGCCAAATGCAGCTGTGCACACGCAGGCCGCTCTGCTGCCTCTGCATCCACGAAGGAAGCTCTCTAGGCCCGCTTCCTGCGAAATCTGCTTCAGCCTGAGGGAAAAGCCCTTGGAGAGGTCTTTGCTCAGGGGCAGTTGCTCCTGTGCCTGGGGAAGAGGGAAGGGCACCACACTCCCAAGGAAAGGCCAGACACACTCCACACGTCTTTGCTCCTCTGGAGGGCGGCATGGAGCCTCCAAATTTGAGGTCGCGTCTCAGCGGAGACGCAGGGGCATTCTGGCTGTGATCCCGCAGCCCCTGCCTGGAGGCCCACGGTGCCTGTTTCTCTCTGGGCGTTGCTTCCAGAGTGCGGCCAAGCAACATCTTCACCATGGGCACAACAGCGCTTCCCTTCCGCCTGACAGACGTCTCAGTGCTCTGCTCTAGACCTCTGAAGTGGGGAGACAACCGAGCCCAGCCTCCTTTCCAAGGAGTCCTGCGCCTTCCATTGCACTGAAAGGCAATAGCACGGGGAAGCCTAGGAAGGGGCTGAGTCATGTCGGACACACTTCCTCAGCCTGCTCCTTTCAGGGAAGCAACGCTGGGAGCTAGGAAAGCCTTCTCAAGCTCGGAGAGTGCAAGAGAGATGCAGGCCGCGCACCCGGAAATCTCGGTGCTTCGAGCCAATCTCAGCGTCTCCCAGGGGCAAAGCGAACGCCTCTCTGCCAAATCCAGCTTTGCAGACGCAGGCCGCAAGGCTGCCTCTGCATTGGCGAAGGAAGCTCTCTCTTCCCGCTTCCTGCGAAATCTGCTTCTCAGCCTGAGCGAATCTCAGTGGGAACGGTCTTTCCTCTGGGGCCGTCGCTCCTGTGCCTGGGGCTGCCGCAAGGGCACCACCCTCACAGGGAAAGGCCAAACACACCCCACATGTCTTTGCTCCTCTGGAGAGCTGCAGGCAACCTCAAACTCTCAGGAAGCTTCTCGGCTGAGACGCAGAAGCACTCTGGCTGGGGTCTCGCATCCCCTGCCTGGAGGCCCATGGTGCTTGTTTCTCCCTGGGCGTTGCTTCACCAGAGCGGCCAGGCAACATCTGCCCCATCTACCCTTCTGCTCTTCCCTTCCAGCTGACAGAGTTCTCCCTGCTCTACTCTAGCCCTAGGAAGTTTGGAGACAACCGGGCTCCTCCTCCTGTGCAAGGAGTCCCGGGGCCCAGTTGGAGTGGAAAGGCAAAACCACAGGCAAGCCCAGGAAAGTGCTGAGTCATGTCTGACACACTCCCTCAGCCTGCTCCTTCATGGCTAGCGAGGCTGTGAGCTAGGAAAGTCTTTGGAAGCTCAGCAAGTGGCAGCGAGATGCAGGCCCCAACCCAGCAATCCCGGTGCTTGGATCAGGTCTCACAGCCTCCCAGTGCCAAAGCGAGCTCCTCTCTGCCAAATGCAGCTGTGCACACGCAGGCCGCTCTGCTGCCTCTGCATCCACGAAGGAAGCTCTCTAGGCCCGCTTCCTGCGAAATCTGCTTCAGCCTGAGGGAAAAGCCCTTGGAGAGGTCTTGGCTCAGGGGCAGTTGCTCCTGTGCCTGGGGAAGAGGGAAGGGCACCACACTCCCAAGGAAAGGCCAGACACACTCCACACGTCTTTGCTCCTCTGGAGGGCGGCATGGAGCCTCCAACTGGGAGGTCGCTTCTCAGCGGAGACGCAGGGGCATTCTGGCTGTGATCCCGCAGCCCCTGCCTGGAGGCCCACGGTGCCTGTTTCTCTCTGGGCGTTGCTTCCACAGTGCGGCCAAGCAACATCTTCACCATGGGCACAACAGCGCTTCCCTTCCGCCTGACAGACGTCTCAGTGCTCTGCTCTAGACCTCTGAAGTGGGGAGACAACCGAGCCCAGCCTCCTTTCCAAGGAGTCCTGCGCCTTCCATTGCACTGAAAGGCAATAGCACGGGGAAGCCTAGGAAGGGGCTGAGTCATGTCGGACACACTTCCTCAGCCTGCTCCTTTCAGGGAAGCAACGCTGGGAGCTAGGAAAGCCTTCTCAAGCTCGGAGAGTGCAAGAGAGATGCAGGCCGCGCACCCGGAAATCTCTGTGCTTGGAGCCAATCTCAGCGTCTCCCAGGGGCAAAGCGAACGCATCTCTGCCAAATCCAGCTTTGCAGACGCAGGTCGCTAGCCTGCCTCTGCATTGGCGAAGGAAGCTCTCTCCTCCCGCTTCCTGCGAAATCTGCTTCTCAGCCTGAGCGAATCTCAGTGGGAACGGTCTTTCCTCTGGGGCCGTTGTTCCTGTGCCTGGGGCTGCCGCAAGGGCACCACCCTCCCAGTGAAAGGCCAAACACACCCCACATGTCTTTGCTCCTCTGGAGAGCTGCAGGCAACCTCAAACTCTCAGGAAGCTTCTCGGCTGAGACGCAGAAGCACTCTGGCTGGGATCTCGCATCCCCTGCCTGGAGGCCCATGGTGCCTGTTTCTCCCTGGGCGTTGCTTCACCAGAGCGGCCAGGCAACATCTGCCCCATCTACCCTTCTGCACTTCCCTTCCGGCTGACAGAGTTCTCCCTGCTCTACTCTAGCCCTAGGAAGTTTGGAGACAACCGGGCTCCTCCTCCTGTGCAAGGAGTCCAGGGGCCCAGTTGGAGTGGAAAGGCAAAACCACAGGCAAGCCCAGGAAAGTGCTGAGTCATGTCTGACACACTCCCTCAGCCTGCTCCTTCATGGCTAGCGAGGCTGTGAGCTCGGAAAGTCTTTGGAAGCTCAGCAAGTGGCAGCGAGATGCAGGCCCCAACCCAGCAATCCCGGTGCTTGGAGCAGGTCTCACAGCCTCCCAGTGCCAAAGCGAGCTCCTCTCTGCCAAATGCAGCTGTGCACACGCAGGCCGCTCTGCTGCCTCTGCATCCACGAAGGAAGCTCTCTAGGCCCGCTTCCTGCGAAATCTGCTTCAGCCTGAGGGAAAAGCCCTTGGAGAGGTCTTTGCTCAGGGGCAGTTGCTCCTGTGCCTGGGGAAGAGGGAAGGGCACCACACTCCCAAGGAAAGGCCAGACACACTCCACAGGTCTTTGCTCCTCTGGAGGGCGGCATGGAGCCTCCAACTGGGAGGTCGCGTCTCAGCGGAGACGCAGGGGCATTCTGGCTGTGATCCCGCAGCCCCTGCCTGGAGGCCCACGGTGCCTGTTTCTCTCTGGGCGTTGCTTCCACAGTGCGGCCAAGCAACATCTTCACCATGGGCACAACAGCGCTTCCCTTCCGCCTGACAGACGTCTCAGTGCTCTGCTCTAGACCTCTGAAGTGGGGAGACAACCGAGCCCAGCCTCCTTTCCAAGGAGTCCTGCGCCTTCCATTGCACTGAAAGGCAATAGCACGGGGAAGCCTAGGAAGGGGCTGGGTCATGTCGGACACACTTCCTCAGCCTGCTCCTTTCAGGGAAGCAACGCTGGGAGCTAGGAAAGCCTTCTCAAGCTCGGAGAGTGCAAGAGAGATGCAGGCCGCGCACCCGGAAATCTCGGTGCTTGGAGCCAATCTCAGCGTCTCCCAGGGGCAAAGCGAACGCCTCTCTGCCAAATCCAGGTGTGCAGACGCAGGCCGCTAGGCTGCCTCTGCATTGGCGAAGGAAGCTCTCTCCTCCCGCTTCCTGCGAAATCTGCTTCTCAGCCTGAGCGAATCTCAGTGGGAACGGTCTTTCCTCTGGGGCCGTCGCTCCTGTGCCTGGGGCTGCCGCAAGGCACCACCCTCACAGGGAAAGGCCAAACACACCCCACATGTCTTTGCTCCTCTGGAGAGCTGCAGGCAACCTCAAACTCTCAGGAAGCTTCTCGGCTGAGACGCAGAAGCACTCTGGCTGGGATCTCGCATCCCCTGCCTGGAGGCCCATGGTGCCTGTTTCTCCCTGGGCGTTGCTTCACCAGAGCGGCCAGGCAACATCTGCCCCATCTACCCTTCTGCTCTTCCCTTCCAGCTGACAGAGTTCTCCCTGCTCTACTCTAGCCCTAGGAAATTTGGAGACAACCGGGCTCCTCCTCCTGTGAAAGGAGTCCCGGGGCCCAGTTGGAGTGGAAAGGCAAAACCACAGGCAAGCCCAGGAAAGTGCTGAGTCATGTCTGACACACTCCCTCAGCCTGCTCCTTCATGGCTAGCGAGGCTGTGAGCTAGGAAAGTCTTTGGAAGCTCAGCAAGTGGCAGCGAGATGCAGGCCCCAACCCAGCAATCCCGGTGCTTGGAGCAGGTCTCACAGCCTCCCAGTGCCAAAGCGAGCTCCTCTCTGCCAAATGCAGCTGTGCACACGCAGGCCGCTCTGCTGCCTCTGCATCCACGAAGGAAGCTCTCTAGGCCCGCTTCCTGCGAAATCTGCTTCAGCCTGAGGGAAAAGCCCTTGGAGAGGTCTTGGCTCAGGGGCAGTTGCTCCTGTGCCTGGGGAAGAGGGAAGGGCACCACACTCCCAAGGAAAGGCCAGACACACTCCACACGTCTTTGCTCCTCTGGAGGGCGGCATGGAGCCTCCAACTGGGAGGTGGCGTCTCAGCGGAGACGCAGGGGCATTCTGGCTGTGATCCCGCAGCCCCTGCCTGGAGGCCCACGGTGCCTGTTTCTCTCTGGGCGTTGCTTCCACAGTGCGGCCAAGCAACATCTTCACCATGGGCACAACAGCGCTTCCCTTCCGCCTGACAGACGTCTCAGTGCTCTGCTCTAGACCTCTGAAGTGGGGAGACAACCGAGCCCAGCCTCCTTTCCAAGGAGTCCTGCGCCTTCCATTGCACTGAAAGGCAATAGCACGGGGAAGCCTAGGAAGGGGCTGAGTCATGTCGGACACACTTCCTCAGCCTGCTCCTTTCAGGGAAGCAACGCTGGGAGCTAGGAAAGCCTTCTCAAGCTCGGAGAGTGCAAGAGAGATGCAGGCCGCGCACCCGGAAATCTCGGTGCTTGGAGCCAATCTCAGCGTCTCCCAGGGGCAAAGCGAACGCATCTCTGCCAAATCCAGCTTTGCAGACGCAGGCCGCTAGGCTGCCTCTGCATTGGCGAAGGAAGCTCTCTCCTCCCGCTTCCTGCGAAATCTGCTTCTCAGCCTGAGTGAATCTCAGTGGGAACGGTCTTTCCTCTGGGGCCGTTGCTCCTGTGCCTGGGGCTGCCGCAAGGGCACCACCCTCCCAGGGAAAGGCCAAACACACCCCACATGTCTTTGCTCCTCTGGAGAGCTGCAGGCAACCTCAAACTCTCAGGAAGCTTCTCGGCTGAGACGCAGAAGCACTCTGGCTGGGGTCTCGCATCCCCTGCCTGGAGGCCCATGGTGCCTGTTTCTCCCTGGGCGTTGCTTCACCAGAGCGGCCAGGCAACATCTGCCCCATCTACCCTTCTGCTCTTCCCTTCCAGCTGACAGAGTTCTCCCTGCTCTACTCTAGCCCTAGGAAGTTTGGAGACAACCGGGCTCCTCCTCCTGTGCAAGGAGTCCCGGGGCCCAGTTGGAGTGGAAAGGCAAAACCACAGGCAAGCCCAGGAAAGTGCTGAGTCATGTCTGACACACTCCCTCGGCCTGCTCCTTCATGGCTAGCCAGGCTGTGAGCTCAGAAAGTCTTTGGAAGCTCAGCAAGTGGCAGCGAGATGCAGGCCCCAACCCAGCAATCCCGGTGCTTGGAGCAGGTCTCACAGCCTCCCAGTGCCAAAGCGAGCTCCTCTCTGCCAAATGCAGCTGTGCACACGCAGGCCGCTCTGCTGCCTCTGCATCCACGAAGGAAGCTCTCTAGGCCCGCTTCCTGCGAAATCTGCTTCAGCCTGAGGGAAAAGCCCTTGGAGAGGTCTTGGCTCAGGGGCAGTTGCTCCTGTGCCTGGGGAAGAGGGAAGGGCACCACACTCCCAAGGAAAGGCCAGACACACTCCACATGACTTTGCTCCTCTGGAGGGCGGCATGGAGCCTCCAACTGGGAGGTCGCGTCTCAGCGGAGACGCAGGGGCATTCTGGCTGTGATCCCGCAGCCCCTGCCTGGAGGCCCACGGTGCCTGTTTCTCTCTGGGCGTTGCTTCCACAGTGCGGCCAAGCAACATCTTCACCATGGGCACAACAGCGCTTCCCTTCCGCCTGACAGACGTCTCAGTGCTCTGCTCTAGACCTCTGAAGTGGGGAGACAACCGAGCCCAGCCTCCTTTCCAAGGAGTCCTGCGCCTTCCATTGCACTGAAAGGCAATAGCACGGGGAAGCCTAGGAAGGGGCTGAGTCATGTCGGACACACTTCCTCAGCCTGCTCCTTTCAGGGAAGCAACGCTGGGAGCTAGGAAAGCCTTCTCAAGCTCGGAGAGTGCAAGAGAGATGCAGGCCGCGCACCCGGAAATCTCGGTGCTTGGAGCCAATCTCAGCGTCTCCCAGGGGCAAAGCGAACGCCTCTCTGCCAAATCCAGGTGTGCAGACGCAGGCCGCTAGGCTGCCTCTGCATTGGCGAAGGAAGCTCTCTCCTCCCGCTTCCTGCGAAATCTGCTTCTCAGCCTGAGCGAATCTCAGTGGGAACGGTCTTTCCTCTGGGGCCGTTGCTCCTGTGCCTGGGGCTGCCGCAAGGGCACCACCCTCACAGGGAAAGGCCAAACACACCCCACATGTCTTTGCTCCTCTGGAGAGCTGCAGGCAACCTCAAACTCTCAGGAAGCTTCTCGGCTGAGACGCAGAAGCACTCTGGCTGGGGTCTCGCATCCCCTGCCTGGAGGCCCATGGTGCCTGTTTCTCCCTGGGCGTTGCTTCACCAGAGCGGCCAGGCAACATCTGCCCCATCTACCCTTCTGCTCTTCCCTTCCAGCTGACAGAGTTCTCCCTGCTCTACTCTAGCCCTAGGAAGTTTGGAGACAACCGGGCTCCTCCTCCTGTGCAAGGAGTCCCGGGGCCCAGTTGGAGTGGAAAGGCAAAACCACAGGCAAGCCCAGGAAAGTGCTGAGTCATGTCTGACACACTCCCTCGGCCTGCTCCTTCATGGCTAGCGAGGCTGTGAGCTAGGAAAGTCTTTGGAAGCTCAGCAAGTGGCAGCAAGATGCAGGCCCCAACCCAGCAATCCCGGTGCTTGGAGCAGGTCTCACAGCCTCCCAGTGCCAAAGCGAGCTCCTCTCTGCCAAATGCAGCTTTGCACACGCAGGCCGCTCTGCTGCCTCTGCATCCACGAAGGAAGCTCTCTAGGCCCGCTTCCTGCGAAATCTGCTTCAGCCTGAGGGAAAAGCCCTTGGAGAGGTCTTGGCTCAGGGGCAGTTGTTCCTGTGCCTGGGGAAGAGGGAAGGCACCACACTCCCAAGGAAAGGCCAGACACACTCCACACGTCTTTGCTCCTCTGGAGGGCGGCATGGAGCCTCCAACTGGGAGGTGGCGTCTCAGCGGAGACGCAGGGGCATTCTGGCTGTGATCCCGCAGCCCCTGCCTGGAGGCCCACGGTGCCTGTTTCTCTCTGCGCGTTGCTTCCACAGTGCGGCCAAGCAACATCTTCACCATGGGCACAACAGCGCTTCCCTTCCGCCTGACAGACGTCTCAGTGCTCTGCTCTAGACCTCTGAAGTGGGGAGACAACCGAGCCCAGCCTCCTTTCCAAGGAGTCCTGCGCCTTCCATTGCACTGAAAGGCAATAGCACGACGGGGAAGCCTAGGAAGTGGCTGAGTCATGTCGGACACACTTCCTCAGCCTGCTCCTTTCAGGGAAGCAACGCTGGGAGCTAGGAAAGCCTTCTCAAGCTCCGAGAGTGCAAGAGAGATGCAGGCCGTGCACCCGGAAATCTCGGTGCTTGGAGCCAGTCTCAGCGTCTCCCAGGGGCAAAGCGAACGCCTCTCTGCCAAATCCAGGTGTGCAGACGCAGGCCGCTAGGCTGCCTCTGCATTGGCGAAGGAAGCTCTCTCCTCCCGCTTCCTGCGAAATCTGCTTCTCAGCCTGAGCGAATCTCAGTGGGAATGGTCTTTCCTCTGGGGCCGTTGCTCCTGTGCCTGGGGCTGCCGCAAGGGCACCACCCTCCCAGGGAAAGGCCAAACACACCCCACATGTCTTTGCTCCTCTGGAGAGCTGCAGGCAACCTCAAACTCTCAGGAAGCTTCTCGGCTGAGACGCAGAAGCACTCTGGCTGGGGTCTCGCATCCCCTGCCTGGAGGCCCATGGTGCCTGTTTCTCCCTGGGCGTTGCTTCACCAGAGCGGCCAGGCAACATCTGCCCCATCTACCCTTCTGCTCTTCCCTTCCAGCTGACAGAGTTCTCCCTGCTCTACTCTAGCCCTAGGAAGTTTGGAGACAACCGGGCTCCTCCTCCTGTGCAAGGAGTCCCGGGGCCCAGTTGGAGTGGAAAGGCAAAACCACAGGCAAGCCCAGGAAAGTGCTGAGTCATGTCTGACACACTCCCTCAGCCTGCTCCTTCATGGCTAGCGAGGCTGTGAGCTCGGAAAGTCTTTGGAAGCTCAGCAAGTGGCAGCGAGATGCAGGCCCCAACCCAGCAATCCCGGTGCTTGGAGCAGGTCTCACAGCCTCCCAGTGCCAAAGCGAGCTCCTCTCTGCCAAATGCAGCTGTGCACACGCAGGCCGCTCTGCTGCCTCTGCATCCACGAAGGAAGCTCTCTAGGCCCGCTTCCTGCGAAATCTGCTTCAGCCTGAGGGAAAAGCCCTTGGAGAGGTCTTGGCTCAGGGGCAGTTGCTCCTGTGCCTGGGGAAGAGGGAAGGGCACCACACTCCCAAGGAAAGGCCAGACACACTCCACACGTCTTTGCTCCTCTGGAGGGCGGCATGGAGCCTCCAACTGCGAGGTCGCGTCTCAGCGGAGACGCAGGGGCATTCTGGCTGTGATCCCGCAGCTCCTGCCTGGAGGCCCACGGTGCCTGTTTCTCTCTGGGCGTTGCTTCCACTGTGCGGCCAAGCAACATCTTCACCATGGGCACAACCGCGCTTCCCTTCCGCCTGACAGACGTCTCAGTGCTCTGCTCTAGACCTCTGAAGTGGGGAGACAACCGAGCCCAGCCTCCTTTCCAAGGAGTCCTGCGCCTTCCATTGCACTGAAAGGCAATACCACGGGGAAGCCTAGGAAGGGGCTGAGTCATGTTGGACACACTTCCTCAGCCTGCTCCTTTCAGGGAAGCAACGCTGGGAGCTAGGAAAGCCTTCTCAAGCTCGGAGAGTGCAAGAGAGATGCAGGCCGCGCACCCGGAAATCTCGGTGCTTGGAGCAAATCTCAGCGTCTCCCAGGGGCAAAGCGAACGCCTCTCTGCCAAATCCAGCTTTGCAGACGCAGGCCGCTAGGCTGCCTCTGCATTGGCGAAGGAAGCTCTCTCCTCCCGCTTCCTGCGAAATCTGCTTCTCAGCCTGAGCGAATCTCAGTGGGAACGGTCTTTCCTCTGGGGCCGTTGCTCCTGTGCCTGGGGCTGCCGCAAGGGCACCACCCTCACAGGGAAAGGCCAAACACACCCCTCATGACTTTGCTCCTCTGGAGAGCTGCAGGCAACCTCAAACTCTCAGGAAGCTTCTCGGCTGAGACGCAGAAGCACTCTGGCTGGGGTCTCGCATCCCCTGCCTGGAGGCCCATGGTGCCTGTTTCTCCCTGGGCGTTGCTTCACCAGAGCGGCCAGGCAACCTCTGCCCCATCTACCCTTCTGCTCTTCCCTTCCAGCTGACAGAGTTCTCCCTGCTCTACTCTAGCCCTAAGAATTTTGGAGACAACCGGGCTCCTCCTCCTCTGCAAGGAGTCCCGGGGCCCAGTTGGAGTGGAAAGGCGAAACCACAGGCAAGCCCAGGAAAGTGCTGAGTCATGTCTGACACACTCCCTCAGCCTGCTCCTTCATGGCTAGCGAGGCTGTGAGCTAGGAAAGTCTTTGGAAGCTCAGCAAGTGGCAGCGAGATGCAGGCCCCAACCCAGCAATCCCGGTGCTTGGAGCAGGTCTCACAGCCTCCCAGTGCCAAAGCGAGCTCCTCTCTGCCAAATGCAGCTTTGCACACGCAGGCCGCTCTGCTGCCTCTGCATCCACGAAGGAAGCTCTCTAGGCCCGCTTCCTGCGAAATCTGCTTCAGCCTGAGGGAAAAGCCCTTGGAGAGGTCTTGGCTCAGGGGCAGTTGCTCCTGTGCCTGGGGAAGAGGGAAGGGCACCACACTCCCAAGGAAAGGCCAGACACACTCCACACGTCTTTGCTCCTCTGGAGGGCGGCATGGAGCCTCCAACTGGGAGGTCGCTTCTCAGCGGAGACGCAGGGGCATTCTGGCTGTGATCCCGCAGCCCCTGCCTGGAGGCCCACGGTGCCTGTTTCTCTCTGGGCGTTGCTTCCACAGTGCGGCCAAGCAACATCTTCACCATGGGCACAACAGCGCTTCCCTTCCGCCTGACAGACGTCTCAGTGCTCTGCTCTAGACCTCTGAAGTGGGGAGACAACCGAGCCCAGCCTCCTTTCCAAGGAGTCCTGCGCCTTCCATTGCACTGAAAGGCAATAGCACGGGGAAGCCTAGGAAGGGGCTGAGTCATGTCGGACACACTTCCTCAGCCTGCTCCTTTCAGGGAAGCAACGCTGGGAGCTAGGAAAGCCTTCTCAAGCTCGGAGAGTGCAAGAGAGATGCAGGCCGCGCACCCGGAAATCTCTGTGCTTGGAGCCAATCTCAGCGTCTCCCAGGGGCAAAGCGAACGCATCTCTGCCAAATCCAGCTTTGCAGACGCAGGTCGCTAGCCTGCCTCTGCATTGGCGAAGGAAGCTCTCTCCTCCCGCTTCCTGCGAAATCTGCTTCTCAGCCTGAGCGAATCTCAGTGGGAACGGTCTTTCCTCTGGGGCCGTTGTTCCTGTGCCTGGGGCTGCCGCAAGGGCACCACCCTCCCAGTGAAAGGCCAAACACACCCCACATGTCTTTGCTCCTCTGGAGAGCTGCAGGCAACCTCAAACTCTCAGGAAGCTTCTCGGCTGAGACGCAGAAGCACTCTGGCTGGGATCTCGCATCCCCTGCCTGGAGGCCCATGGTGCCTGTTTCTCCCTGGGCGTTGCTTCACCAGAGCGGCCAGGCAACATCTGCCCCATCTACCCTTCTGCACTTCCCTTCCGGCTGACAGAGTTCTCCCTGCTCTACTCTAGCCCTAGGAAGTTTGGAGACAACCGGGCTCCTCCTCCTGTGCAAGGAGTCCAGGGGCCCAGTTGGAGTGGAAAGGCAAAACCACAGGCAAGCCCAGGAAAGTGCTGAGTCATGTCTGACACACTCCCTCAGCCTGCTCCTTCATGGCTAGCGAGGCTGTGAGCTCGGAAAGTCTTTGGAAGCTCAGCAAGTGGCAGCGAGATGCAGGCCCCAACCCAGCAATCCCGGTGCTTGGAGCAGGTCTCACAGCCTCCCAGTGCCAAAGCGAGCTCCTCTCTGCCAAATGCAGCTGTGCACACGCAGGCCGCTCTGCTGCCTCTGCATCCACGAAGGAAGCTCTCTAGGCCCGCTTCCTGCGAAATCTGCTTCAGCCTGAGGGAAAAGCCCTTGGAGAGGTCTTTGCTCAGGGGCAGTTGCTCCTGTGCCTGGGGAAGAGGGAAGGGCACCACACTCCCAAGGAAAGGCCAGACACACTCCACACGTCTTTGCTCCTCTGGAGGGCGGCATGGAGCCTCCAACTGGGAGGTCGCGTCTCAGCGGAGACGCAGGGGCATTCTGGCTGTGATCCCGCAGCCCCTGCCTGGAGGCCCACGGTGCCTGTTTCTCTCTGGGCGTTGCTTCCACAGTGCGGCCAAGCAACATCTTCACCATGGGCACAACAGCGCTTCCCTTCCGCCTGACAGACGTCTCAGTGCTCTGCTCTAGACCTCTGAAGTGGGGAGACAACCGAGCCCAGCCTCCTTTCCAAGGAGTCCTGCGCCTTCCATTGCACTGAAAGGCAATAGCACGGGGAAGCCTAGGAAGGGGCTGGGTCATGTCGGACACACTTCCTCAGCCTGCTCCTTTCAGGGAAGCAACGCTGGGAGCTAGGAAAGCCTTCTCAAGCTCGGAGAGTGCAAGAGAGATGCAGGCCGCGCACCCGGAAATCTCGGTGCTTGGAGCCAATCTCAGCGTCTCCCAGGGGCAAAGCGAACGCCTCTCTGCCAAATCCAGGTGTGCAGACGCAGGCCGCTAGGCTGCCTCTGCATTGGCGAAGGAAGCTCTCTCCTCCCGCTTCCTGCGAAATCTGCTTCTCAGCCTGAGCGAATCTCAGTGGGAACGGTCTTTCCTCTGGGGCCGTCGCTCCTGTGCCTGGGGCTGCCGCAAGGCACCACCCTCACAGGGAAAGGCCAAACACACCCCACATGTCTTTGCTCCTCTGGAGAGCTGCAGGCAACCTCAAACTCTCAGGAAGCTTCTCGGCTGAGACGCAGAAGCACTCTGGCTGGGATCTCGCATCCCCTGCCTGGAGGCCCATGGTGCCTGTTTCTCCCTGGGCGTTGCTTCACCAGAGCGGCCAGGCAACATCTGCCCCATCTACCCTTCTGCTCTTCCCTTCCAGCTGACAGAGTTCTCCCTGCTCTACTCTAGCCCTAGGAAATTTGGAGACAACCGGGCTCCTCCTCCTGTGAAAGGAGTCCCGGGGCCCAGTTGGAGTGGAAAGGCAAAACCACAGGCAAGCCCAGGAAAGTGCTGAGTCATGTCTGACACACTCCCTCAGCCTGCTCCTTCATGGCTAGCGAGGCTGTGAGCTAGGAAAGTCTTTGGAAGCTCAGCAAGTGGCAGCGAGATGCAGGCCCCAACCCAGCAATCCCGGTGCTTGGAGCAGGTCTCACAGCCTCCCAGTGCCAAAGCGAGCTCCTCTCTGCCAAATGCAGCTGTGCACACGCAGGCCGCTCTGCTGCCTCTGCATCCACGAAGGAAGCTCTCTAGGCCCGCTTCCTGCGAAATCTGCTTCAGCCTGAGGGAAAAGCCCTTGGAGAGGTCTTGGCTCAGGGGCAGTTGCTCCTGTGCCTGGGGAAGAGGGAAGGGCACCACACTCCCAAGGAAAGGCCAGACACACTCCACACGTCTTTGCTCCTCTGGAGGGCGGCATGGAGCCTCCAACTGGGAGGTGGCGTCTCAGCGGAGACGCAGGGGCATTCTGGCTGTGATCCCGCAGCCCCTGCCTGGAGGCCCACGGTGCCTGTTTCTCTCTGGGCGTTGCTTCCACAGTGCGGCCAAGCAACATCTTCACCATGGGCACAACAGCGCTTCCCTTCCGCCTGACAGACGTCTCAGTGCTCTGCTCTAGACCTCTGAAGTGGGGAGACAACCGAGCCCAGCCTCCTTTCCAAGGAGTCCTGCGCCTTCCATTGCACTGAAAGGCAATAGCACGGGGAAGCCTAGGAAGGGGCTGAGTCATGTCGGACACACTTCCTCAGCCTGCTCCTTTCAGGGAAGCAACGCTGGGAGCTAGGAAAGCCTTCTCAAGCTCGGAGAGTGCAAGAGAGATGCAGGCCGCGCACCCGGAAATCTCGGTGCTTGGAGCCAATCTCAGCGTCTCCCAGGGGCAAAGCGAACGCATCTCTGCCAAATCCAGCTTTGCAGACGCAGGCCGCTAGGCTGCCTCTGCATTGGCGAAGGAAGCTCTCTCCTCCCGCTTCCTGCGAAATCTCCTTCTCAGCCTGAGTGAATCTCAGTGGGAACGGTCTTTCCTCTGGGGCCGTTGCTCCTGTGCCTGGGGCTGCCGCAAGGGCACCACCCTCCCAGGGAAAGGCCAAACACACCCCACATGTCTTTGCTCCTCTGGAGAGCTGCAGGCAACCTCAAACTCTCAGGAAGCTTCTCGGCTGAGACGCAGAAGCACTCTGGCTGGGGTCTCGCATCCCCTGCCTGGAGGCCCATGGTGCCTGTTTCTCCCTGGGCGTTGCTTCACCAGAGCGGCCAGGCAACATCTGCCCCATCTACCCTTCTGCTCTTCCCTTCCAGCTGACAGAGTTCTCCCTGCTCTACTCTAGCCCTAGGAAGTTTGGAGACAACCGGGCTCCTCCTCCTGTGCAAGGAGTCCCGGGGCCCAGTTGGAGTGGAAAGGCAAAACCACAGGCAAGCCCAGGAAAGTGCTGAGTCATGTCTGACACACTCCCTCGGCCTGCTCCTTCATGGCTAGCCAGGCTGTGAGCTCAGAAAGTCTTTGGAAGCTCAGCAAGTGGCAGCGAGATGCAGGCCCCAACCCAGCAATCCCGGTGCTTGGAGCAGGTCTCACAGCCTCCCAGTGCCAAAGCGAGCTCCTCTCTGCCAAATGCAGCTGTGCACACGCAGGCCGCTCTGCTGCCTCTGCATCCACGAAGGAAGCTCTCTAGGCCCGCTTCCTGCGAAATCTGCTTCAGCCTGAGGGAAAAGCCCTTGGAGAGGTCTTGGCTCAGGGGCAGTTGCTCCTGTGCCTGGGGAAGAGGGAAGGCACCACACTCCCAAGGAAAGGCCAGACACACTCCACACGTCTTTGCTCCTCTGGAGGGCGGCATGGAGCCTCCAACTGGGAGGTGGCGTCTCAGCGGAGACGCAGGGGCATTCTGGCTGTGATCCCGCAGCCCCTGCCTGGAGGCCCACGGTGCCTGTTTCTCTCTGCGCGTTGCTTCCACAGTGCGGCCAAGCAACATCTTCACCATGGGCACAACAGCGCTTCCCTTCCGCCTGACAGACGTCTCAGTGCTCTGCTCTAGACCTCTGAAGTGGGGAGACAACCGAGCCCAGCCTCCTTTCCAAGGAGTCCTGCGCCTTCCATTGCACTGAAAGGCAATAGCACGACGGGGAAGCCTAGGAAGTGGCTGAGTCATGTCGGACACACTTCCTCAGCCTGCTCCTTTCAGGGAAGCAACGCTGGGAGCTAGGAAAGCCTTCTCAAGCTCGGAGAGTGCAAGAGAGATGCAGGCCGTGCACCCGGAAATCTCGGTGCTTGGAGCCAGTCTCAGCGTCTCCCAGGGGCAAAGCGAACGCCTCTCTGCCAAATCCAGGTGTGCAGACGCAGGCCGCTAGGCTGCCTCTGCATTGGCGAAGGAAGCTCTCTCCTCCCGCTTCCTGCGAAATCTGCTTCTCAGCCTGAGCGAATCTCAGTGGGAATGGTCTTTCCTCTGGGGCCGTTGCTCCTGTGCCTGGGGCTGCCGCAAGGGCCCCACCCTCCCAGGGAAAGGCCAAACACACCCCACATGTCTTTGCTCCTCTGGAGAGCTGCAGGCAACCTCAAACTCTCAGGAAGCTTCTCGGCTGAGACGCAGAAGCACTCTGGCTGGGGTCTCGCATCCCCTGCCTGGAGGCCCATGGTGCCTGTTTCTCCCTGGGCGTTGCTTCACCAGAGCGGCCAGGCAACATCTGCCCCATCTACCCTTCTGCTCTTCCCTTCCAGCTGACAGAGTTCTCCCTGCTCTACTCTAGCCCTAGGAAGTTTGGAGACAACCGGGCTCCTCCTCCTGTGCAAGGAGTCCCGGGGCCCAGTTGGAGTGGAAAGGCAAAACCACAGGCAAGCCCAGGAAAGTGCTGAGTCATGTCTGACACACTCCCTCAGCCTGCTCCTTCATGGCTAGCGAGGCTGTGAGCTCGGAAAGTCTTTGGAAGCTCAGCAAGTGGCAGCGAGATGCAGGCCCCAACCCAGCAATCCCGGTGCTTGGAGCAGGTCTCACAGCCTCCCAGTGCCAAAGCGAGCTCCTCTCTGCCAAATGCAGCTGTGCACACGCAGGCCGCTCTGCTGCCTCTGCATCCACGAAGGAAGCTCTCTAGGCCCGCTTCCTGCGAAATCTGCTTCAGCCTGAGGGAAAAGCCCTTGGAGAGGTCTTGGCTCAGGGGCAGTTGCTCCTGTGCCTGGGGAAGAGGGAAGGGCACCACACTCCCAAGGAAAGGCCAGACACACTCCACACGTCTTTGCTCCTCTGGAGGGCGGCATGGAGCCTCCAACTGCGAGGTCGCGTCTCAGCGGAGACGCAGGGGCATTCTGGCTGTGATCCCGCAGCTCCTGCCTGGAGGCCCACGGTGCCTGTTTCTCTCTGGGCGTTGCTTCCACTGTGCGGCCAAGCAACATCTTCACCATGGGCACAACCGCGCTTCCCTTCCGCCTGACAGACGTCTCAGTGCTCTGCTCTAGACCTCTGAAGTGGGGAGACAACCGAGCCCAGCCTCCTTTCCAAGGAGTCCTGCGCCTTCCATTGCACTGAAAGGCAATACCACGGGGAAGCCTAGGAAGGGGCTGAGTCATGTTGGACACACTTCCTCAGCCTGCTCCTTTCAGGGAAGCAACGCTGGGAGCTAGGAAAGCCTTCTCAAGCTCGGAGAGTGCAAGAGAGATGCAGGCCGCGCACCCGGAAATCTCGGTGCTTGGAGCAAATCTCAGCGTCTCCCAGGGGCAAAGCGAACGCCTCTCTGCCAAATCCAGCTTTGCAGACGCAGGCCGCTAGGCTGCCTCTGCATTGGCGAAGGAAGCTCTCTCCTCCCGCTTCCTGCGAAATCTGCTTCTCAGCCTGAGCGAATCTCAGTGGGAACGGTCTTTCCTCTGGGGCCGTTGCTCCTGTGCCTGGGGCTGCCGCAAGGGCACCACCCTCACAGGGAAAGGCCAAACACACCCCTCATGACTTTGCTCCTCTGGAGAGCTGCAGGCAACCTCAAACTCTCAGGAAGCTTCTCGGCTGAGACGCAGAAGCACTCTGGCTGGGGTCTCGCATCCCCTGCCTGGAGGCCCATGGTGCCTGTTTCTCCCTGGGCGTTGCTTCACCAGAGCGGCCAGGCAACATCTGCCCCATCTACCCTTCTGCTCTTCCCTTCCAGCTGAGAGAGTTCTCCCTGCTCTACTCAAGCCCTAGGAAGTTTGGAGACAACCGGGCTCCTCCTCCTGTGCAAGGAGTCCCGGGGCCCAGTTGGAGTGGAAAGGCAAAACCACAGGCAAGCCCAGGAAAGTGCTGAGTCATGTCTGACACACTCCCTCAGCCTGCTCCTTCATGGCTAGCGAGGCTGTGAGCTAGGAAAGTCTTTGGAAGCTCAGCAAGTGGCAGCGAGATGCAGGCCCCAACCCAGCAATCCCGGTGCTTGGAGCAGGTCTCACAGCCTCCCAGTGCCAAAGCGTGCTCCTCTCTGCCAAATGCAGCTTTGCACACGCAGGCCGCTCTGCTGCCTCTGCATCCACGAAGGAAGCTCTCTAGGCCCGCTTCCTGCGAAATCTGCTTCAGCCTGAGGGAAAAGCCCTTGGAGAGGTCTTGGCTCAGGGGCAGTTGCTCCTGTGCCTGGGGAAGAGGGAAGGGCACCACACTCCCAAGGAAAGGCCAGACACACTCCACACGTCTTTGCTCCTCTGGAGGGCGGTATGGAGCCTCCAACTGGGAGGTCGCTTCTCAGCGGAGACGCAGGGGCATTCTGGCTGTGATCCCGCAGCCCCTGCCTGGAGGCCCACGGTGCCTGTTTCTCTCTGGGCGTTGCTTCCACAGTGCGGCCAAGCAACATCTTCACCATGGGCACAACAGCGCTTCCCTTCCGCCTGACAGACGTCTCAGTGCTCTGCTCTAGACCTCTGAAGTGGGGAGACAACCGAGCCCAGCCTCCTTTCCAAGGAGTCCTGCGCCTTGCATTGCACTGAAAGGCAATAGCACGGGGAAGCCTAGGAAGGGGCTGAGTCATGTCGGACACACTTCCTCAGCCTGCTCCTTTCAGGGAAGCAACGCTGGGAGCTAGGAAAGACTTCTCAAGCTCGGAAAGTGCAAGAGAGATGCAGGCCGCGCACCCGGAAATCTCGGTGCTTGGAGCCAATCTCAGCGTCTCCCAGGGGCAAAGCGAACGCCTCTCTGCCAAATCCAGCTTTGCAGACGCAGGCCGCTAGGCTGCCTCTGCATTGGCGAAGAAAGCTCTCTCCTCCCGCTTCCTGCGAAATCTGCTTCTCAGCCTGAGCGAATCTCAGTGGGAACGGTCTTTCCTCTGGGGCCGTTGCTCCTGTGCCTGGGGCTGCCGCAAAGGCACCACCCTCACAGGGAAAGGCCAAACACACCCCACATGTCTTTGCTCCTCTGGAGAGCTGCAGGCAACCTCAAACTCTCAGGAAGCTTCTCGGCTGAGACGCAGAAGCACTCTGGCTGGGGTCTCGCATCCCCTGCCTGGAGGCCCATGGTGCCTGTTTCTCCCTGGGCGTTGCTTCACCAGAGCGGCCAGGCAACATCTGCCCCATCTACCCTTCTGCTCTTCCCTTCCAGCTGACAGAGTTCTCCCTGCTCTACTCTAGCCCTAGGAAGTTTGGAGACAACCGGGCTCCTCCTCCTGTGCAAGGAGTCCCGGGGCCCAGTTGGAGTGGAAAGGCAAAACCACAGGCAAGCCCAGGAAAGTGCTGAGTCATGTCTGACACACTCCCTCAGCCTGCTCCTTCATGGCTAGCGAGGCTGTGAGCTAGGAAAGTCTTTGGAAGCTCAGCAAGTGGCAGCGAGATGCAGGCCCCAACCCAGCAATCCCGGTGCTTGGAGCAGGTCTCAGAGACTCCCAGTGCCAAAGCGAGCTCCTCTCTGCCAAATGCAGCTTTGCACACGCAGGCCGCTCTGCTGCCTCTGCATCCACGAAGGAAGCTCTCTAGGCCCGCTTCCTGCGAAATCTGCTTCAGCCTGAGGGAAAAGCCCTTGGAGAGGTCTTGGCTCAGGGGCAGTTGCTCCTGTGCCTGGGGAAGAGGGAAGGGCACCACACTCCCAAGGAAAGGCCAGACACACTCCACACGTCTTTGCTCCTCTGGAGGGCGGCATGGAGCCTCCAACTGGGAAGTCGCGTCTCAGCGGAGACGCAGGGTCATTCTGGCTGTGATCCCGCAGCCCCTGCCTGGAGGCCCACGGTGCCTGTTTCTCTCTGGGCGTTGCTTCCACAGTGCGGCCAAGCAACATCTTCACCATGGGCACAACAGCGCTTCCCTTCCGCCTGACAGACGTCTCAGTGCTCTGCTCTAGACCTCTGAAGTGGGGAGACAACCGAGCCCAGCCTCCTTTCCAAGGAGTCCTGCGCCTTCCATTGCACTGAAAGGCAATAGCACGGGGAAGCCTAGGAAGGGGCTGAGTCATGTCGGACACACTTCCTCAGCCTGCTCCTTTCAGGGAAGCAACGCTGGGAGCTAGGAAAGCCTTCTAAAGCTCGGAGAGTGCAAGAGAGATGCAGGCCGCGCACCCGGAAATCTCGGTGCTTGGAGCCAATCTCAGCGTCTCCCAGGGGCAAAGCGAACGCCTCTCTGCCAAATCCAGCTTTGCAGACGCAGGCCGCTAGGCTGCCTCTGCATTGGCGAAGGAAGCTCACTCCTCGCGCTTCCTGCGAAATCTGCTTCTCAGCCTGAGCGAATCTCAGTGGGAACGGTCTTTCCTCTGGGGCCGTTGCTCCTGTGCCTGGGGCTGCCGCAAGGGCACCACCCTCCCAGGGAAAGGCCAAACACACCCCACATGTCTTTGCTCCTCTGGAGAGCTGCAGGCAACCTCAAACTCTCAGGAAGCTTCTCGGCTGAGACGCAGAAGCACTCTGGCTGAGGTCTTGCATCCCCTGCCTGGAGGCCCATGGTGCCTGTTTCTCCCTGGGCGTTGCTTCACCAGAGCGGCCAGGCAACATCTGCCCCATCTACCCTTCTGCTCTTCCCTTCCAGCTGACAGAGTTCTCCCTGCTCTACTCTAGCCCTAGGAAGTTTGGAGACAACCGGGCTCCTCCTCCTGTGCAAGGAGTCCCGGGGCCCAGTTGGAGTGGAAAGGCAAAACCACAGGCAAGCCCAGGAAAGTGCTGAGTCATGTCTGACACACTCCCTCGGCCTGCTCCTTCATGGCTAGCGAGGCTGTGAGCTAGGAAAGTCTTTGGAAGCTCAGCAAGTGGCAGCGAGATGCAGGCCCCAACCCAGCAATCCCGGTGCTTGGAGCAGGTCTCACAGCCTCCCAGTGCCAAAGCGAGCTCCTCTCTGCCAAATGCAGCTTTGCACACGCAGGCCGCTCTGCTGCCTCTGCATCCACGAAGGAAGCTCTCTAGGCCCGCTTCCTGCGAAATCTGCTTCAGCCTGAGGGAAAAGCCCTTGGAGAGGTCTTGGCTCAGGGGCAGTTGCTCCTGTGCCTGGGGAAGAGGGAAGGGCACCACACTCCCAAGGAAAGGCCAGACACACTCCACAGGTCTTTGCTCCTCTGGAGGGCGGCATGGAGCCTCCAACTGGGAGGTCGCTTCTCAGCGGAGACGCAGGGGCATTCTGGCTGTGATCCCGCAGCCCCTGCCAGGAGGCCCACGGTGCCTGTTTCTCTCTGGGCGTTGCTTCCACAGTGCGGCCAAGCAACATCTTCACCATGGGCACAACAGCGTTTCCCTTCCGCCTGACAGACGTCTCAGTGCTCTGCTCTAGACCTCTGAAGTGGGGAGACAACCGAGCCCAGCCTCCTTTCCAAGGAGTCCTGCGCCTTCCATTGCACTGAAAGGCAATAGCACGGGGAAGCCTAGGAAGGGGCTGAGTCATGTTGGACACACTTCCTCAGCCTGCTCCTTTCAGGGAAGCAACGCTGGGAGCTAGGAAACCCTTCTCAAGCTCGGAGAGTGCAAGAGAGATGCAGGCCGCGCACCCGGAAATCTCGGTGCTTGGAGCAAATCTCAGCGTCTCCCAGGGGCAAAGCGAATGCCTCTCTGCCAAATCGAGCTTTGCAGACGCAGGCCGCTAGGCTGCCTCTGCATTGGCGAAGGAAGCTCTCTCCTCCCGCTTCCTGCGAAATCTGCTTCTCAGCCTGAGCGAATCTCAGTGGGAACGGTCTTTCCTCTGGGGCCGTTGCTCCTGTGCCTGGGGCTGCCGCAAGGGCACCACCCTCACAGGGAAAGGCCAAACACACCCCTCATGACTTTGCTCCTCTGGAGAGCTGCAGGCAACCTCAAACTCTCAGGAAGCTTCTCGGCTGAGACGCAGAAGCACTCTGGCTGGGGTCTCGCATCCCCTGCCTGGAGGCCCATGGTGCCTGTTTCTCCCTGGGCGTTGCTTCACCAGAGCGGCCAGGCAACATCTGCCCCATCTACCGTTCTGCTCTTCCCTTCCAGCTGACAGAGTTCTCCCTGCTCTACTCAAGCCCTAGGAAGTTTGGAGACAACCGGGCTCCTCCTCCTGTGCAAGGAGTCCCGGGGCCCAGTTGGAGTGGAAAGGCAAAACCACAGGCAAGCCCAGGAAAGTGCTGAGTCATGTCTGACACACTCCCTCAGCCTGCTCCTTCATGGCTAGCGAGGCTGTGAGCTAGGAAAGTCTTTGGAAGCTCAGCAAGTGGCAGCGAGATGCAGGCCCCAACCCAGCAATCCCGGTGCTTGGAGCAGGTCTCACAGCCTCCCAGTGCCAAAGCGAGCTCCTCTCTGCCAAATGCAGCTTTGCACACGCAGGCCGCTCTGCTGCCTCTGCATCCACGAAGGAAGCTCTCTAGGCCCGCTTCCTGCGAAATCTGCTTCAGCCTGAGGGAAAAGCCCTTGGAGAGGTCTTGGCTCAGGGGCAGTTGCTCCTGTGCCTGGGGAAGAGGGAAGAGCACCACACTCCCAAGGAAAGGCCAGACACACTACACACGTCTTTGCTCCTCTGGAGGGCGGCATGGAGCCTCCAACTGGGAGGTCGCTTCTCAGCGGAGATGCAGGGGCATTCTGGCTGTGATCCCGCAGCCCCTGCCTGGAGGCCTACGGTGCCTGTTTCTCTCTGGGCGTTGCTTCCACAGTGCGGCCAAGCAACATCTTCACCATGGGCACAACAGCGCTTCCCTTCCGCCTGACAGACGTCTCAGTGCTCTGCTCTAGACCTCTGACGTGGGGAGACAACCGAGCCCAGCCTCCTTTCCAAGGAGTCCTGCGCCTTCCATTGCACTGAAAGGCAATAGCACGGGGAAGCCTAGGAAGGGGCTGAGTCATGTCGGACACACATCCTCAGCCTGCTCCTTTCAGGGAAGCAACGCTGGGAGCTAGCAAAGTCTTCTCCAGCTCGGAGAGTGCAAGAGAGATGCAGGCCGCGCACCCGGAAATCTCGGTGCTTGGAGCCAATCTCAGCGTCTCCCAGGGGCAAAGCGAACGCCTCTCTGCCAAATCCAGGTGTGCAGACGCAGGCCGCTAGGCTGCCTCTGCATTGGCGAAGGAAGCTCTCTCCTCCCGCTTCCTGCGAAATCTGCTTCTCAGCCTGAGCGAATCTCAGTGGGAACGGTCTTTCCCCTGGGGCCGTTGCTCCTGTGCCTGGGACTGCCGCAAGGGCATCACCCTCCCAGGGAAAGGCCAAACACACCCCACATGTCTTTGCCCCTCTGGAGAGCTGCATGCAACCTCAAACTCTCAGGAAGCTTCTCGGCTGAGACGCAGAAGCACTCTGGCTGGGATCTCGCATCCCCTGCCTGGAGGCCCATGGTGCCTGTTTCTCCCTGGGCGTTGCTTCACCAGAGCGGCCAGGCAACATCTGCCCCATCTACCCTTCTGCTCTTCCCTTCCAGCTGACAGAGTTCTCCCTGCTCTACTCTAGCCCTAGGAAGTTTGGAGACAACCGGGCTCCTCCTCCTGTGCAAGGAGACCCGGGGCCCAGTTGGAGTGGAAAGGCAAAACCACAGGCAAGCCCAGGAAAGTGCTGAGTCATGTCTGACACACTCCCTCAGCCTGCTCCTTCATGGCTAGCGAGGCTGTGAGCTAGGAAAGTCTTTGGAAGCTCAGCAAGTGGCAGCGAGATGCAGGCCCCAACCCAGCAATCCCGGTGCTTGGAGCAGGTCTCACAGCCTCCCAGTGCCAAAGCGAGCTCCTCTCTGCCAAATGCAGCTGTGCACACGCAGGCCGCTCTGCTGCCTCTGCATCCACGAAGGAAGCTCTCTAGGCCCGCTTCCTGCGAAATCTGCTTCAGCCTGAGGGAAAAGCCCTTGGAGAGGTCTTGGCTCAGGGGCAGTTGCTCCTGTGCCTGGGGAAGATGGAAGGGCACCACACTCCCAAGGAAAGGCCAGACACACTCCACACGTCTTTGCTCCTCTGGAGGGCGGCATGGAGCCTCCAACTGGGAGGTCGCGTCTCAGCGGAGACGCAGGGGCATTCTGGCTGTGATCCCGCAGCCCCTGCCTGGAGGCCCACGGTGCCTGTTTCTCTCTGGGCGTTGCTTCCACAGTGCGGCCAAGCAACATCTTCACCATGGGCACAACAGCGCTTCCCTTCCGCCTGACAGACGTCTCAGTGCTCTGCTCTAGACCTCTGAAGTGGGGAGACAACCGAGCCCAGCCTCCTTTCCAAGGAGTCCTGCGCCTTCCATTGCACTGAAAGGCAATAGCTCGGGGAAGCCTAGGAAGGGGCTGAGTCATGTCGGACACACTTCCTCAGCCTGCTCCTTTCAGGGAAGCAACGCTGGGAGCTAGGAAAGCCTTCTCAAGCTCAGAGAGTGCAAGAGAGATGCAGGCCGCGCACCCGGAAATCTCGGTGCTTGGAGCCAATCTCAGCGTCTCCCAGGGGCAAAGCGAACGCCTCTCTGCCAAATCCACGTGTGCAGACGCAGGCCTCTAGGCTGCCTCTGCATTGGCGAAGGAAGCTCTCTCCTCCCGCTTCCTGCGAAATCTGCTTCTCAGCTTGAGCGAATATCAGTGGGAGCGGTCTTTCCTCTGGGGCCGTCGCTCCTGTGCCTGGGGCTGCCGCAAGGGCACCACCCTCACAGGGAAAGGCCAAACACACCCCACATGTCTTTGCTCCTCTGGAGAGCTGCAAGCAACCTCAAACTCTCAGGAAGCTTCTCGGCTGAGACGCAGAAGCACTCTGCCTGGGGTCTCGCATCCCCTGCCTGGAGGCCCATGGTGCCTGTTTCTCCCTGGGCGTTGCTTCACCAGAGCGGCCAGGCAACATCTGCCCCATCTACCCTTCTGCTCTTCCCTTCCAGCTGACAGAGTTCTCCCTGCTCTACTCTAGCCCTAGGAAGTTTGGAGACAACCGGGCTCCTCCTCCTGTGCAAGGAGTCCCGGGGCCCAGTTGGAGTGGAAAGGCAAAACCACAGGCAAGCCCAGGAAAGTGCTGAGTCATGTCTGACACACTCCCTCAGCCTGCTCCTTCATGGCTAGCGAGGCTGTGAGCTAGGAAAGTCTTTGGAAGCTCAGCAAGTGGCAGCGAGATGCAGGCCCCAACCCAGCAATCCCGGTGCTTGGAGCAGGTCTCACAGCCTCCCAGTGCCAAAGTGAGCTCCTCTCTGCCAAATGCAGCTGTGCACACGCAGGCCGCTCTGCTGCCTCTGCATCCACGAAGGAAGCTCTCTAGGCCCGCTTCCTGCGAAATCTGCTTCAGCCTGAGGGAAAAGCCCTTGGAGAGGTCTTTGCTCAGGGGCAGTTGCTCCTGTGCCTGGGGAAGAGGGAAGGGCACCACACTCCCAAGGAAAGGCCAGACACACTCCACACGTCTTTGCTCCTCTGGAGGGCGGCATGGAGCCTCCAACTGGGGGGTCGCGTCTCAGCGGAGACGCAGGGGCATTCTGGCTGTGATCCCGCAGCCCCTGCCTGGAGGCCCACGGTGCCTGTTTCTCTCTGGGCGTTGCTTCCACAGTGCGGCCAAGCAACATCTTCACCATGGGCACAACAGCGCTTCCCTTCCGCCTGACAGACGTCTCAGTGCTCTGCTCTAGACCTCTGAAGTGGGGAGACAACCGAGCCCAGCCTCCTTTCCAAGGAGTCCTGCGCCTTCCATTGCACTGAAAGGCAATAGCTCGGGGAAGCCTAGGAAGGGGCTGAGTCATGTCGGACACACTTCCTCAGCCTGCTCCTTTCAGGGAAGCAACGCTGGGAGCTAGGAAAGCCTTCTCAAGCTCGGAGAGTGCAAGAGAGATGCAGGCCGCGCACCCGGAAATCTCGGTGCTTGGAGCCAATCTCAGCGTCTCCCAGGGGCAAAGCGAACGCCTCTCTGCCAAATCCAGCTTTGCAGACGCAGGCCGCTAGGCTGCCTCTGCATTGGCGAAGGAAGCTCTCTCCTCCCGCTTCCTGCGAAATCTGCTTCTCAGCCTGAGCGAATCTCAGTGGGAACGGTCTTTCCTCTGGGGCCGTTGCTCCTGTGCCTGGGGCTGCCGCAAGGGCACCACCCTCACAGGGAAAGGCCAAACACACCCCACATGTCTTTGCTCCTCTGGAGAGCTGCAGGCAACCTCAAACTCTCAGGAAGCTTCTCGGCTGAGACGCAGAAGCACTCTGGCTGGGGTCTCGCATCCCCTGCCTGGAGGCCCATGGAGCCTGTTTCTCCCTGGGCGTTGCTTCACCAGAGCGGCCAGGCAACATCTGCCCCATCTACCCTTCTGCTCTTCCCTTCCAGCTGACAGAGTTCTCCCTGCTCTACTCTAGCCCTAGGAAGTTTGGAGACAACCGGGCTCCTCCTCCTGTGCAAGGAGTCCCGGGGCCCAGTTGGAGTGGAAAGGCAAAACCACAGGCAAGCCCAGGAAAGTGCTGAGTCATGTCTGACACACTCCCTCGGCCTGCTCCTTCATGGCTAGCGAGGCTGTGAGCTAGGAAAGTCTTTGGAAGCTCAGCAAGTGGCAGCGAGATGCAGGCCCCAACCCAGCAATCCCGGTGCTTGGAGCAGGTCTCACAGCCTCCCAGTGCCAAAGCGAGCTCCTCTCTGCCAAATGCAGCTGTGCACACGCAGGCCGCTCTGCTGCCTCTGCATCCACGAAGGAAGCTCTCTAGGCCCGCTTCCTGCGAAATCTGCTTCAGCCTGAGGGAAAAGCCCTTGGAGAGGTCTTTGCTCAGGGGCAGTTGCTCCTGTGCCTGGGGAAGAGGGAAGGGCACCACACTCCCAAGGAAAGGCCAGACACACTCCACACGTCTTTGCTCCTCTGGAGGGCGGCATGGAGCCTCCAACTGGGAGGTGGCGTCTCAGCGGAGACGCAGGGGCATTCTGGCTGTGATCCCGCAGCCCCTGCCTGGAGGCCCACGGTGCCTGTTTCTCTCTGGGCGTTGCTTCCACAGTGCGGCCAAGCAACATCTTCACCATGGGCACAACAGCGCTTCCCTTCCGCCTGACAGACGTCTCAGTGCTCTGCTCTAGACCTCTGAAGTGGGGAGACAACCGAGCCCAGCCTCCTTTCCAAGGAGTCCTGCGCCTTCCATTGCACTGAAAGGCAATAGCACGGGGAAGCCTAGGAAGGGGCTGAGTCATGTGGGACACACTTCCTCAGCCTGCTCCTTTCAGGGAAGCAACGCTGGGAGCTAGGAAAGCCTTCTCAAGCTCGGAGAGTGCAAGAGAGATGCAGGCCGCGCACCCGGAAATCTCGGTGCTTGGAGCCAATCTCAGCGTCTCCCAGGGGCAAAGCGAACGCCTCTCTGCCAAATCCAGGTGTGCAGACGCAGGCCGCTAGGCTGCCTCTGCATTGGCGAAGGAAGCTCTCTCCTCCCGCTTCCTGCGAAATCTGCTTCTCAGCCTGAGCGAATCTCAGTGGGAATGGTCTTTCCTCTGGGGCCTTTGCTCCTGTGCCTGGGGCTGCCGCAAGGGCACCACCCTCCCAGGGAAAGGCCAAACACACCCCACATGTCTTTGCTCCTCTGGAGAGCTGCAGGCAACCTCAAACTCTCAGGAAGCTTCTCGGCTGAGACGCAGAAGCACTCTGGCTGGGATCTCGCATCCCCTGCCTGGAGGCCCATGGTGCCTGTTTCTCCCTGGGCGTTGCTTCACCAGAGCGGCCAGGCAACATCTGCCCCATCTACCCTTCTGCTCTTCCCTTCCGGCTGACAGAGTTCTCCCTGCTCTACTCTAGCCCTAGGAAGTTTGGAGACAACCGGGCTCCTCCTCCTGTGCAAGGAGTCCCGGGGCCCAGTTGGAGTGGAAAGGCAAAACCACAGGCAAGCCCAGGAAAGTGCTGAGTCATGTCTGACACACTCCCTCGGCCTGCTCCTTCATGGCTAGCGAGGCTGTGAGCTCGGAAAGTCTTTGGAAGCTCAGCAAGTGGCAGCGAGATGCAGGCCCCAACCCAGCAATCCCGGTGCTTGGAGCAGGTCTCACAGCCTCCCAGTGCCAAAGCGAGCTCCTCTCTGCCAAATGCAGCTGTGCACACGCAGGCCGCTCTGCTGCCTCTGCATCCACGAAGGAAGCTCTCTAGGCCCGCTTCCTGCGAAATCTGCTTCAGCCTGAGGGAAAAGCCCTTGGAGAGGTCTTGGCTCAGGGGCAGTTGCTCCTGTGCCTGGGGAAGAGGGAAAGGCACCACACTCCCAAGGAAAGGCCAGACACACTCCACACGTCTTTGCTCCTCTGGAGGGCGGCATGGAGCCTCCAACTGGGAGGTCGCGTCTCAGCGGAGACGCAGGGGCATTCTGGCTGTGATCCCGCAGCCCCTGCCTGGAGGCCCATGGTGCCTGTTTCTCTCTGGGCGTTGCTTCCACAGTGCGGCCAAGCAACATCTTCACCATGGGCACAACAGCGCTTCCCTTCCGCCTGACAGACGTCTCAGTGCTCTGCTCTAGACCTCTGAAGTGGGGAGACAACCGAGCCCAGCCTCCTTTCCAAGGAGTCCTGCGCCTTCCATTGCACTGAAAGGCAATAGCACGGGGGAGCCTAGGAAGGTGCTGAGTCATGTCGGACACACTTCCTCAGCCTGCTCCTTTCAGGGAAGCAACGCTGGGAGCTAGGAAAGCCTTCTCCAGCTCGGAGAGTGCAAGAGAGATGCAGGCCGCGCACCCGGAAATCTCGGTGCTTGGAGCCAATCTCAGCGTCTCCCAGGGGCAAAGCGAACGCCTCTCTGCCAAATCCAGCTTTGCAGACGCAGGCCGCTAGGCTGCCTCTGCATTGGCGAAGGAAGCTCTCTCCTCCCGCTTCCTGCGAAATCTGCTTCTCAGCCTGAGCGAATCTCTGTGGGAACGGTCTTTCCTCTGGGGCCGTTGCTCCTGTGCCTGGGGCTGCTGCAAAGGCACCACCCTCCCAGGGAAAGGCCAAACACACCCCACATGTCTTTGCTCCTCTGGAGAGCTGCAGGCAACCTCAAACGCTCTGGAAGCTTCTCGGCTGAGACGCAGAAGCACTCTGGCTGGGGTCTCGCATCCCCTTCCTGGAGGCCCATGGTGCCTGTTTCTCCCTGGGCGTTGCTTCACCAGAGCGGCCAGGCAACATCTGCCCCATCTACCCTTCTGCTCTTCCCCTCCAGCTGACAGAGTTCTCCCTGCTCTACTCTAGCCCTAGGAAGTTTGGAGACAACCGGGCTCCTCCTCCTGTGCAAGGAGTCCCGGGGCCCAGTTGGAGTGGAAAGGCAAAACCACAGGCAAGCCCAGGAAAGTGCTGAGTCATGTCTGACACACTCCCTCAGCCTGCTCCTTCATGGCTAGCGAGGCTGTGAGCTACGAAAGTCTTTGGAAGCTCAGCAAGTGGCAGCGAGATGCAGGCCCCAACCCAGCAATCCCGGTGCTTGGAGCAGGTCTCACAACCTCCCATTGCCAAAGCGAGCTCCTCTCTGCCAAATGCAGCTGTGCACACGCAGGCCGCTCTGCTGCCTCTGCATCCACGAAGGAAGCTCTCTAGGCCCGCTTCCTGCGAAATCTGCTTCAGCCTGAGGGAAAAGCCCTTGGAGAGGTCTTGGCTCAGGGGCAGTTGCTCCTGTGCCTGGGGAAGAGGGAAGGGCACCACACTCCCAAGGAAAGGCCAGACACACTCCACACGTCTTTGCTCCTCTGGAGGGCGGCATGGAGCCTCCAACTGGGGGGTCGCGTCTCAGCGGAGACGCAGGGGCATTCTGGCTGTGATCCCGCAGCCCCTGCCTGGAGGCCCACGGTGCCTGTTTCTCTCTGGGCGTTGCTTCCACAGTGCGGCCAAGCAACATCTTCACCATGGGCACAACAGCGCTTCCCTTCCGCCTGACAGACGTCTCAGTGCTCTGCTCTAGACCTCTGAAGTGGGGAGACAACCGAGCCCAGCCTCCTTTCCAAGGAGTCCTGCGCCTTCCATTGCACTGAAAGGCAATAGCTCGGGGAAGCCTAGGAAGGGGCTGAGTCATGTCGGACACACTTCCTCAGCCTGCTCCTTTCAGGGAAGCAACGCTGGGAGCTAGGAAAGCCTTCTCAAGCTCGGAGAGTGCAAGAGAGATGCAGGCCGCGCACCCGGAAATCTCGGTGCTTGGAGCCAATCTCAGCGTCTCCCAGGGGCAAAGCGAACGCCTCTCTGCCAAATCCAGCTTTGCAGACGCAGGCCGCTAGGCTGCCTCTGCATTGGCGAAGGAAGCTCTCTCCTCCCGCTTCCTGCGAAATCTGCTTCTCAGCCTGAGCGAATCTCAGTGGGAACGGTCTTTCCTCTGGGGCCGTTGCTCCTGTGCCTGGGGCTGCCGCAAGGGCACCACCCTCCCAGGGAAAGGCCAAACACACCCCACATGTCTTTGCTCCTCTGGAGAGCTGCAGGCAACCTCAAACTCTCAGGAAGCTTCTCGGCTGAGACGCAGAAGCACTCTGGCTGGGGTCTCGCATCCCCTGCCTGGAGGCCCATGGTGCCTGTTTCTCCCTGGGCGTTGCTTCACCAGAGCGGCTAGGCAACATCTGCCCCATCTACCGTTCTGCTCTTCCCCTCCAGCTGACAGAGTTCTCCCTGCTCTACTCTAGCCCTAGGAAGTTTGGAGACAACCGGGCTCCTCCTCCTGTGCAAGGAGTCCCGGGGGCCAGTTGGAGTGGAAAGGCAAAACCACAGGCAAGCCCAGGAAAGTGCTGAGTCATGTCTGACACACTCCCTCAGCCTGCTCCTTCATGGCTAGCGAGGCTGTGAGCTAGGAAAGTCTTTGGAAGCTCAGCAAGTGGCAGCGAGATGCAGGCCCCAACCCAGCAATCCCGGTGCTTGGAGCAGGTCTCACAGCCTCCCAGTGCCAAAGCGAGCTCCTCTCTGCCAAATGCATCTGTGCACACTCAGGCCGCTCTGCTGCCTCTGCATCCACGAAGGAAGCTCTCTAGGCCCGCTTCCTGCGAAATCTGCTTCCGCCTGAGGGAAAAGCCCTTGGAGAGGTCTTTGCTCAGGGGCAGTTGCTCCTGTGCCTGGGGAAGAGGGAAGGGCACCACACTCCCAAGGAAAGGCCAGACACACTCCACACGACTTTGCTCCTCTGGAGGGCGGCATGGAGCCTCCAACTGGGAGGTCGCGTCTCAGCGGAGACGCAGGGGCATTCTGGCTGTGATCCCGCAGCCCCTGCCTGGAGGCCCACGGTGCCTGTTTCTCTCTGGGCGTTGCTTCCACAGTGCGGCCAAGCAACATCTTCACCATGGGCACAACAGCGCTTCCCTTCCGCCTGACAGACGTCTCAGTGCTCTGCTCTAGACCTCTGAAGTGGGGAGACAACCGAGCCCAGCCTCCTTTCCAAGGAGTCCTGCGCCTTCCATTGCACTGAAAGGCAATAGCACGGGGAAGCCTAGGAAGGGGCTGAGTCATGTCGGACACACTTCCTCAGCCTGCTCCTTTCAGGGAAGCAACGCTGGGAGCTAGGAAAGCCTTCTCAAGCTCGGAGAGTGCAAGAGAGATGCAGGCCGCGCACCCGGAAATCTCGGTGCTTGGAGCCAATCTCAGCGTCTCCCAGGGGCAAAGCGAACGCCTCTCTTCCAAATCCAACTTTGCAGACGCAGGCCGCTAGGCTGCCTCTGCATTGGCGAATTAAGCTCTCTCCTCCCGCTTCCTGCGAAATCTGCTTCTCAGCCTGAGCGAATCTCAGTGGGAACGGTCTTTCCTCCGGGGCCGTTGCTCCTGTGCCTGGGGCTGCCGCAAGGGCACCACCCTCACAGGGAAAGGCCAAACACACCCCACATGTCTTTGCTCCTCTGGAGAGCTGCAGGCAACCTCAAACTCTCAGGAAGCTTCTCGGCTGAGACGCAGAAGCACTCTGGCTGGGGTCTCGCATCCCCTGCCTGGAGGCCCATGGTGCCTGTTTCTCCCTGGGCGTTGCTTCACCAGAGCGGCCAGGCAACATCTGCCCCATCTACCCTTCTGCTCTTCCCCTCCAGCTGACAGAGTTCTCCCTGCTCTACTCTAGCCCTAGGAAGTTTGGAGACAACCGGGCTCCTCCTCCTGTGCAAGGAGTCCCGGGGCCCAGTTGGAGTGGAAAGGCAAAACCACAGGCAAGCCCAGGAAAGTGCTGAGTCATGTCTGACACACTCCCTCAGCCTGCTCCTTCATGGCTAGCGAGGCTGTGAGCTACGAAAGTCTTTGGAAGCTCAGCAAGTGGCAGCGAGATGCAGGCCCCAACCCAGCAATCCCGGTGCTTGGAGCAGGTCTCACAACCTCCCAGTGCCAAAGCGAGCTCCTCTCTGCCAAATGCAGCTGTGCACACGCAGGCCGCTCTGCTGCCTCTGCATCCACGAAGGAAGCTCTCTAGGCCCGCTTCCTGCGAAATCTGCTTCAGCCTGAGGGAAAAGCCCTTGGAGAGGTCTTTGCTCAGGGGCAGTTGCTCCTGTGCCTGGGGAAGAGGGAAGGGCACCACACTCCCAAGGAAAGGCCAGACACACTCCACAGGTCTTTGCTCCTCTGGAGGGCGGCATGGAGCCTCCAACTGGGAGGTGGCGTCTCAGCGGAGACGCAGGGGCATTCTGGCTGTGATCCCGCAGCCCCTGCCTGGAGGCCCACGGTGCCTGTTTCTCTCTGGGCGTTGCTTCCACAGTGCGGCCAAGCAACATCTTCACCATGGGCACAACAGCGCTTCCCTTCCGCCTGACAGACGTCTCAGTGCTCTGCTCTAGACCTCTGAAGTGGGGAGACAACCGAGCCCAGCCTCCTTTCCAAGGAGTCCTGCGCCTTCCATTGCACTGAAAGGCAATAGCACGGGGAAGCCTAGGAAGGGGCTGAGTCATGTCGGACACACTTCCTCAGCCTGCTCCTTTCAGGGAAGCAACGCTGGGAGCTAGGAAAGCCTTCTCAAGCTCGGAGAGTGCAAGAGAGATGCAGGCCGCGCACCCGGAAATCTCGGTGCTTGGAGCCAATCTCAGCGTCTCCCAGGGGCAAAGCGAACGCCTCTCTTCCAAATCCAACTTTGCAGACGCAGGCCGCTAGGCTGCCTCTGCATTGGCGAATTAAGCTCTCTCCTCCCGCTTCCTGCGAAATCTGCTTCTCAGCCTGAGCGAATCTCAGTGGGAACGGTCTTTCCTCCGGGGCCGTTGCTCCTGTGCCTGGGGCTGCCGCAAGGGCACCACCCTCACAGGGAAAGGCCAAACACACCCCACATGTCTTTGCTCCTCTGGAGAGCTGCAGGCAACCTCAAACTCTCAGGAAGCTTCTCGGCTGAGACGCAGAAGCACTCTGGCTGGGGTCTCGCATCCCCTGCCTGGAGGCCCATGGTGCCTGTTTCTCCCTGGGCGTTGCTTCACCAGAGCGGCCAGGCAACATCTGCCCCATCTACCCTTCTGCTCTTCCCCTCCAGCTGACAGAGTTCTCCCTGCTCTACTCTAGCCCTAGGAAGTTTGGAGACAACCGGGCTCCTCCTCCTGTGCAAGGAGTCCCGGGGCCCAGTTGGAGTGGAAAGGCAAAACCACAGGCAAGCCCAGGAAAGTGCTGAGTCATGTCTGACACACTCCCTCAGCCTGCTCCTTCATGGCTAGCGAGGCTGTGAGCTACGAAAGTCTTTGGAAGCTCAGCAAGTGGCAGCGAGATGCAGGCCCCAACCCAGCAATCCCGGTGCTTGGAGCAGGTCTCACAACCTCCCAGTGCCAAAGCGAGCTCCTCTCTGCCAAATGCAGCTGTGCACACGCAGGCCGCTCTGCTGCCTCTGCATCCACGAAGGAAGCTCTCTAGGCCCGCTTCCTGCGAAATCTGCTTCAGCCTGAGGGAAAAGCCCTTGGAGAGGTCTTGGCTCAGGGGCAGTTGCTCCTGTGCCTGGGGAAGAGGGAAGGGCACCACACTCCCAAGGAAAGGCCAGACACACTCCACAGGTCTTTGCTCCTCTGGAGGGCGGCATGGAGCCTCCAACTGGGAGGTGGCGTCTCAGCGGAGACGCAGGGGCATTCTGGCTGTGATCCCGCAGCCCCTGCCTGGAGGCCCACGGTGCCTGTTTCTCTCTGGGCGTTGCTTCCACAGTGCGGCCAAGCAACATCTTCACCATGGGCACAACAGCGCTTCCCTTCCGCCTGACAGACGTCTCAGTGCTCTGCTCTAGACCTCTGAAGTGGGGAGACAACCGAGCCCAGCCTCCTTTCCAAGGAGTCCTGCGCCTTCCATTGCACTGAAAGGCAATAGCACGGGGAAGCCTAGGAAGGGGCTGAGTCATGTCGGACACACTTCCTCAGCCTGCTCCTTTCAGGGAAGCAACGCTGGGAGCTAGGAAAGCCTTCTCAAGCTCGGAGAGTGCAAGAGAGATGCAGGCCGCGCACCCGGAAATCTCGGTGCTTGGAGCCAATCTCAGCGTCTCCCAGGGGCAAAGCGAACGCCTCTCTGCCAAATCCAGGTGTGCAGACGCAGGCCGCTAGGCTGCCTCTGCATTGGCGAAGGAAGCTCTCTCCTCCCGCTTCCTGCGAAATCTGCTTCTCAGCCTGAGCGAATCTCAGTGGGAACGGTCTTTCCTCTGGGGCCCTTGCTCCTGTGCCTGGGGCTGCCGCAAGGGCACCACCCTCCCAGGGAAAGGCCAAACACACCCCACATGTCTTTGCTCCTCTGGAGAGCTGCAGTCAACCTCAAACTCTCAGGAAGCTTCTCGGCTGAGACGCAGAAGCACTCTGGCTGGGGTCTCGCATCCCCTGCCTGGAGGCCCATGGTGCCTGTTTCTCCCTGGGCGTTGCTTCACCAGAGCGGCCAGGCAACATCTGCCCCTCTACTCTTCTGCTCTTCCCTTCCAGCTGACAGAGTTCTCCCTGCTCTACTCTAGCCCTAGGAAGTTTGGAGACAACCGGGCTCCTCCTCCTGTGCAAGGAGTCCCGGGGGCCAGTTGGAGTGGAAAGGCAAAACCACAGGCAAGCCCAGGAAAGTGCTGAGTCATGTCTGACACACTCCCTCAGCCTGCTCCTTCATGGCTAGCGAGGCTGTGAGCTAGGAAAGTCTTTGGAAGCTCAGCAAGTGGCAGCGAGATGCAGGCCCCAACCCAGCAATCCCGGTGCTTGGAGCAGGTCTCACAGCCTCCCAGTGCCAAAGCGAGCTCCTCTCTGCCAAATGCAGCTGTGCACACTCAGGCCGCTCTGCTGCCTCTGCATCCACGAAGGAAGCTCTCTAGGCCCGCTTCCTGCGAAATCTGCTTCCGCCTGAGGGAAAAGCCCTTGGAGAGGTCTTTGCTCAGGGGCAGTTGCTCCTGTGCCTGGGGAAGAGGGAAGGGCACCACACTCCCAAGGAAAGTCCAGACACACTCCACACGACTTTGCTCCTCTGGAGGGCGGCATGGAGCCTCCAACTGGGAGGTCGCGTCTCAGCGGAGACGCAGGGGCATTCTGGCTGTGATCCCGCAGCCCCTGCCTGGAGGCCCACAGTGCCTGTTTCTCTCTGCGCGTTGCTTCCACAGTGCGGCCAAGCAACATCTTCACCATGGGCACAACAGCGCTTCCCTTCCGCCTGACAGACGTCTCAGTGCTCTGCTCTAGACCTCTGAAGTGGGGAGACAACCGAGCCCAGCCTCCTTTCCAAGGAGTCCTGCGCCTTCCATTGCACTGAAAGGCAATAGCACGGGGAAGCCTAGGAAGGGGCTGAGTCATGTCGGACACACTTCCTCAGCCTGCTCCTTTCAGGGAAGCAACGCTGGGAGCTAGGAAAGCCTTCTCAAGCTCGGAGAGTGCAAGAGAGATGCAGGCCGCGCACCCGGAAATCTCGGTGCTTGGAGCCAATCTCAGCGTCTCCCAGGGGCAAAGCGAACGCCTCTCTGCCAAATCCAGGTGTGCAGACACAGGCCGCTAGGCTGCCTCTGCATTGGCGAAGGAAGCTCTCTCCTCCCGCTTCCTGCGAAATCTGCTTCTCAGCCTGAGCGAATCTCAGTGGGAACGGTCTTTCCTCCGGGGCCGTTGCTCCTGTGCCTGGGGCAGCCGCAAGGGCACCACCCTCACAGGGAAAGGCCAAACACACCCCACATGTCTTTGCTCCTCTGGAGAGCTGCAGGCAACCTCAAACTCTCAGGAAGCTTCTCGGCTGAGACGCAGAAGCACTCTGGCTGGGGTCTCGCATCCCCTGCCTGGAGGCCCATGGTGCCTGTTTCTCCCTGGGCGTTGCTTCACCAGAGCGGCCAGGCAACATCTGCCCCATCTACCCTTCTGCTCTTCCCTTCCGGCTGACAGAGTTTTCCCTGCTCTACTCTAGCCCTAGGAAGTTTGGAGACAACCGGGCTCCTCCTCCTGTGCAAGGAGTCCCGGGGCCCAGTTGGAGTGGAAAGGCAAAACCACAGGCAAGCCCAGGAAAGTGCTGAGTCATGTCTGACACACTCCCTCAGCCTGCTCCTTCATGGCTAGCGAGGCTGTGAGCTACGAAAGTCTTTGGAAGCTCAGCAAGTGGCAGCGAGATGCAGGCCCCAACCCAGCAATCCCGGTGCTTGGAGCAGGTCTCACAGCCTCCCAGTGCCAAAGCGAGCTCCTCTCTGCCAAATGCAGCTGTGCACACGCAGGCCGCTCTGCTGCCTCTGCATCCACGAAGGAAGCTCTCTAGGCCCGCTTCCTGCGAAATCTGCCTCAGCCTGAGGGAAAAGCCCTTGGAGAGGTCTTGGCTCAGGGGCAGTTGCTCCTGTGCCTGGGGAAGAGGGAAGGGCACCACACTCCCAAGGAAAGGCCAGACACACTCCACAGGTCTTTGCTCCTCTGGAGGGCGGCATGGAGCCTCCAACTGGGAGGTGGCGTCTCAGCGGAGACGCAGGGGCATTCTGGCTGTGATCCCGCAGCCCCTGCCTGGAGGCCCACGGTGCCTGTTTCTCTCTGGGCGTTGCTTCCACAGTGCGGCCAAGCAACATCTTCACCATGGGCACAACAGCGCTTCCCTTCCGCCTGACAGACGTCTCAGTGCTCTGCTCTAGACCTCTGAAGTGGGGAGACAACCGAGCCCAGCCTCCTTTCCAAGGAGTCCTGCGCCTTCCATTGCACTGAAAGGCAATAGCACGGGGAAGCCTAGGAAGGGGCTGAGTCATGTCGGACACACTTCCTCAGCCTGCTCCTTTCAGGGAAGCAACGCTGGGAGCTAGGAAAGCCTTCTCAAGCTCGGAGAGTGCAAGAGAGATGCAGGCCGCGCACCCGGAAATCTCGGTGCTTGGAGCCAATCTCAGCGTCTCCCAGGGGCAAAGCGAACGCCTCTCTGCCAAATCCAGCTTTGCAGACGCAGGCCGCTAGGCTGCCTCTGCATTGGCGAAGGAAGCTCTCTCCTCCCGCTTCCTGCGAAATCTGCTTCTCAGCCTGAGCGAATCTCAGTGGGAACGGTCTTTCCTCTGGGGCCGTTGCTCCTGTGCCTGGGGCTGCCGCAAGGGCACCACCCTCCCAGGGAAAGGCCAAACACACCCCACATGTCTTTGCTCCTCTGGAGAGCTGCAGGCAACCTCAAACTCTCAGGAAGCTTCTCGGCTGAGACGCAGAAGCACTCTGGCTGGGGTCTCGCATCCCCTGCCTGGAGGCCCATGGTGCCTGTTTCTCCCTGGGCGTTGCTTCACCAGAGCGGCCAGGCAACATCTGCCCCATCTACCCTTCTGCTCTTCCCTTCCAGCTGACAGAGTTCTCCCTGCTCTACTCTAGCCCTAGGAAGTTTGGAGACAACCGGGCTCCTCCTCCTGTGCAAGGAGTCCCGGGGCCCAGTTGGAGTGGAAAGGCAAAACCACAGGCAAGCCCAGGAAAGTGCTGAGTCATGTCTGACACACTCCCTCGGCCTGCTCCTTCATGGCTAGCGAGGCTGTGAGCTCGGAAAGTCTTTGGAAGCTCAGCAAGTGGCAGCAAGATGCAGGCCCCAACCCAGCAATCCCGGTGCTTGGAGCAGGTCTCACAGCCTCCCAGTGCCAAAGCGAGCTCCTCTCTGCCAAATGCAGCTGTGCACACGCAGGCCGCTCTGCTGCCTCTGCATCCACGAAGGAAGCTCTCTAGGCCCGCTTCCTGCGAAATCTGCTTCAGCCTGAGGGAAAAGCCCTTGGAGAGGTCTTGGCTCAGGGGCAGTTGCTCCTGTGCCTGGGGAAGAGGGAAGGGCACCACACTCCCAAGGAAAGGCCAGACACACTCCACACGTCTTTGCTCCTCTGGAGGGCGGCATGGAGCCTCCAACTGCGAGGTCGCGTCTCAGCGGAGACGCAGGGGCATTCTGGCTGTGATCCCGCAGCTCCTGCCAGGAGGCCCACGGTGCCTGTTTCTCTCTGCGCGTTGCTTCCACTGTGCGGCCAAGCAACATCTTCACCATGGGCACAACCGCGCTTCCCTTCCGCCTGACAGACGTCTCAGTGCTCTGCTCTAGACCTCTGAAGTGAGGAGACAACCGAGCCCAGCCTCCTTTCCAAGGAGTCCTGCGCCTTCCATTGCACTGAAAGGCAATAGCACGGGGAAGCCTAGGAAGGGGCTGAGTCATGTCGGACACACTTCCTCAGGCTGCTCCTTTCAGGGAAGCAACGCTGGGAGCTAGGAAAGCCTTCTCAAGCTCGGAAAGTGCAAGAGAGATGCAGGCCGCGCACCCGGAAATCTCGGTGCTTGGAGCCAAACTCAGCGTCTCCCAGGGGCAAAGCGAACGCCTCTCTGCCAAATCCAGGTGTGCAGACGCAGGCCTCTAGGCTGCCTCTGCATTGGCGAAGGAAGCTCTCTCCTCCCGCTTCCTGCGAAATCTGCTTCTCAGCCTGAGCGAATCTCAGTGGGAACGGTCTTTCCTCTGGGGTCGTTGCTCCTGTGCCTGGGGCTGCCGCAAGGGCACCACCCTCACAGGGAAAGGCCAAACACACCCCACATGTCTTTGCTCCTCTGGAGAGCTGCAGGCAACCTCAAACTCTCAGGAAGCTTCTGGGCTGAGACGCAGAAGCACTCTGGCTGGGATCTCGCATCCCCTGCCTGGAGGCCCATGGTGCCTGTTACTCCCTGGGCGTTGCTTCACCAGAGCGGCCAGGCAACATCTGCCCCATCTACCCTTCTGCTCTTCCCTTCCAGCTGACAGAGTTCTCCCTGCTCTACTCTAGCCCTAGGAAGTTTGGAGACAACCGGGCTCCTCCTCCTGTGCAAGGAGTCCCGGGGCCCAGTTGGAGTGGAAAGGCAAAACCACAGGCAAGCCCAGGAAAGTGCTGAGTCATGTCTGACACACTCCCTCAGCCTGCTCCTTCATGGCTAGCGAGGCTGTGAGCTACGAAAGTCTTTGGAAGCTCAGCAAGTGGCAGCGAGATGCAGGCCCCAACCCAGCAATCCCGGTGCTTGGAGCAGGTCTCACAGCCTCCCAGTGCCAAAGCGAGCTCCTCTCTGCCAAATGCAGCTGTGCACACGCAGGCCGCTCTGCTGCCTCTGCATCCACGAAGGAAGCTCTCTAGGCCCGCTTCCTGCGAAATCTGCTTCAGCCTGAGGGAAAAGCCCTTGGAGAGGTCTTGGCTCAGGGGCAGTTGCTCCTGTGCCTGGGGAAGAGGGAAGGGCACCACACTCCCAAGGAAAGGCCAGACACACTCCACAGGTCTTTGCTCCTCTGGAGGGCGGCATGGAGCCTCCAACTGGGAGGTCGCTTCTCAGCGGAGACGCAGGGGCATTCTGGCTGTGATCCCGCAGCCCCTGCCTGGAGGCCCAGGGTGCCTGTTTCTCTCTGGGCGTTGCTTCCACAGTGCGGCCAAGCAACATCTTCACCATGGGCACAACAGCGCTTCCCTTCCGCCTGACAGACGTCTCAGTGCTCTGCTCTAGACCTCTGAAGTGGGGAGACAACCGAGCCCAGCCTCCTTTCCAAGGAGTCCTGCGCCTTCCATTGCACTGAAAGGCAATAGCACGGGGAAGCCTAGGAAGGGGCTGAGTCATGTCGGACACACTTCCTCAGCCTGCTCCTTTCAGGGAAGCAACGCTGGGAGCTAGGAAAGCCTTCTCAAGCTCGGAGAGTGCAAGAGAGATGCAGGCCGCGCACCCGGAAATCTCGGTGCTTGGAGCCAATCTCAGCGTCTCCCAGGGGCAAAGCGAACGCCTCTCTTCCAAATCCAACTTTGCAGACGCAGGCCGCTAGGCTGCCTCTGCATTGGCGAATTAAGCTCTCTCCTCCCGCTTCCTGCGAAATCTGCTTCTCAGCCTGAGCGAATCTCAGTGGGAACGGTCTTTCCTCCGGGGCCGTTGCTCCTGTGCCTGGGGCTGCCGCAAGGGCACCACCCTCACAGGGAAAGGCCAAACACACCCCACATGTCTTTGCTCCTCTGGAGAGCTGCAGGCAACCTCAAACTCTCAGGAAGCTTCTCGGCTGAGACGCAGAAGCACTCTGGCTGGGGTCTCGCATCCCCTGCCTGGAGGCCCATGGTGCCTGTTTCTCCCTGGGCGTTGCTTCACCAGAGCGGCCAGGCAACATCTGCCCCATCTACCCTTCTGCTCTTCCCCTCCAGCTGACAGAGTTCTCCCTGCTCTACTCTAGCCCTAGGAAGTTTGGAGACAACCGGGCTCCTCCTCCTGTGCAAGGAGTCCCGGGGCCCAGTTGGAGTGGAAAGGCAAAACCACAGGCAAGCCCAGGAAAGTGCTGAGTCATGTCTGACACACTCCCTCAGCCTGCTCCTTCATGGCTAGCGAGGCTGTGAGCTACGAAAGTCTTTGGAAGCTCAGCAAGTGGCAGCGAGATGCAGGCCCCAACCCAGCAATCCCGGTGCTTGGAGCAGGTCTCACAACCTCCCAGTGCCAAAGCGAGCTCCTCTCTGCCAATGCAGCTGTGCACACGCAGGCCGCTCTGCTGCCTCTGCATCCACGAAGGAAGCTCTCTAGGCCCGCTTCCTGCGAAATCTGCTTCAGCCTGAGGGAAAAGCCCTTGGAGAGGTCTTTGCTCAGGGGCAGTTGCTCCTGTGCCTGGGGAAGAGGGAAGGGCACCACACTCCCAAGGAAAGGCCAGACACACTCCACAGGTCTTTGCTCCTCTGGAGGGCGGCATGGAGCCTCCAACTGGGAGGTGGCGTCTCAGCGGAGACGCAGGGGCATTCTGGCTGTGATCCCGCAGCCCCTGCCTGGAGGCCCAGGGTGCCTGTTTCTCTCTGGGCGTTGCTTCCACAGTGCGGCCAAGCAACATCTTCACCATGGGCACAACAGCGCTTCCCTTCCGCCTGACAGACGTCTCAGTGCTCTGCTCTAGACCTCTGAAGTGGGGAGACAACCGAGCCCAGCCTCCTTTCCAAGGAGTCCTGTGCCTTACATTGCACTGAAAGGCAATAGCACGGGTAAGCCTAGGAAGGGGCTGAGTCATGTCGGACACACTTCCTCAGCCTGCTCCTTTCAGGGAAGCAACGCTGGGAGCTAGGAAAGCCTTCTCAAGCTCGGAGAGTGCAAGAGAGATGCAGGCCGCGCACCCGGAAATCTCGGTGCTTGGAGCCAATCTCAGCGTCTCCCAGGGGCAAAGCGAACGCCTCTCTGCCAAATCCAGGTGTGCAGACGCAGGCCGCTAGGCTGCCTCTGCATTGGCGAAGGAAGCTCTCTCCTCCCGCTTCCTGCGAAATCTGCTTCTCAGCCTGAGCGAATCTCAGTGGGAACGGTCTTTCCTCTGGGGCCGTTGCTCCTGTGCCTGGGGCTGCCGCAAGGGCACCACCCTCCCAGGGAAAGGCCAAACACACCCCACATGTCTTTGCTCCTCTGGAGAGCTGCAGGCAACCTCAAACTCTCAGGAAGCTTCTCGGCTGAGACGCAGAAGCACTCTGGCTGGGGTCTCGCATCCCCTGCCTGGAGGCCCATGGTGCCTGTTTCTCCCTGGGCGTTGCTTCACCAGAGCGGCCAGGCAACATCTGCCCCATCTACCCTTCTGCTCTTCCCTTCCAGCTGACAGAGTTCTCCCTGCTCTACTCTAGCCCTAGGAAGTTTGGAGACAACCGGGCTCCTCCTCCTGTGCAAGGAGTCCCGGGGCCCAGTTGGAGTGGAAAGGCAAAACCACAGGCAAGCCCAGGAAAGTGCTGAGTCATGTCTGACACACTCCCTCAGCCTGCTCCTTCATGGCTAGCGAGGCTGTGAGCTCGGAAAGTCTTTGGAAGCTCAGCAAGTGGCAGCGAGATGCAGGCCCCAACCCAGCAATCCCGGTGCTTGGAGCAGGTCTCACAGCCTCCCAGTGCCAAAGCGAGCTCCTCTCTGCCAAATGCAGCTGTGCACACGCAGGCCGCTCTGCTGCCTCTGCATCCACGAAGGAAGCTCTCTAGGCCCGCTTCCTGCGAAATCTGCTTCAGCCTGAGGGAAAAGCCCTTGGAGAGGTCTTGGCTCAGGGGCAGTTGCTCCTGTACCTGGGGAAGAGGGAAGGGCACCACACTCCCAAGGAAAGGCCAGACACACTCCACACGTCTTTGCTCCTCTGGAGGGCGGCATGGAGCCTCGAACTGCGAGGTCGCGTCTCAGCGGAGACGCAGGGGCATTCTGGCTGTGATCCCGCAGCCCCTGCCTGGAGGCCCACGGTGCCTGTTTCTCTCTGGGCGTTGCTTCCACAGTGCGGCCAAGCAACATCTTCACCATGGGCACAACAGCGCTTCCCTTCCGCCTGACAGACGTCTCAGTGCTCTGCTCTAGACCTCTGAAGTGGGGAGACAACCGAGCCCAGCCTCCTTTCCAAGGAGTCCTGCGCCTTCCATTGCACTGAAAGGCAATAGCACGGGGAAGCCTAGGAAGGTGCTGAGTCATGTCGGACACACTTCCTCAGCCTGCTCCTTTCAGGGAAGCAACGCTGGGAGCTAGGAAAGCCTTCTCAAGCTCGGAGAGTGCAAGAGAGATGCAGGCCGCGCACCCGGAAATCTCGGTGCTTGGAGCCAATCTCAGCGTCTCCCAGGGGCAAAGCGAACGCCTCTCTGCCAAATCCAGGTGTGCAGACACAGGCCGCTAGCTGCCTCTGCATTGGCGAAGGAAGCTCTCTCCTCCCGCTTCCTGCGAAATCTGCTTCTCAGCCTGAGCGAATCTCAGTGGGAACGGTCTTTCCTCCGGGGCCGTTGCTCCTGTGCCTGGGGCAGCCGCAAGGGCACCACCCTCACAGGGAAAGGCCAAACACACCCCACATGTCTTTGCTCCTCTGGAGAGCTGCAGGCAACCTCAAACTCTCAGGAAGCTTCTCGGCTGAGACGCAGAAGCACTCTGGCTGGGGTCTCGCATCCCCTGCCTGGAGGCCCATGGTGCCTGTTTCTCCCTGGGCGTTGCTTCACCAGAGCGGCCAGGCAACATCTGCCCCTCTACTCTTCTGCTCTTCCCTTCCAGCTGACAGAGTTCTCCCTGCTCTACTCTAGCCCTAGGAAGTTTGGAGACAACCGGGCTCCTCCTCCTGTGCAAGGAGTCCCGGGGGCCAGTTGGAGTGGAAAGGCAAAACCACAGGCAAGCCCAGGAAAGTGCTGAGTCATGTCTGACACACTCCCTCAGCCTGCTCCTTCATGGCTAGCGAAGCTGTGAGCTAGGAAAGTCTTTGGAAGCTCAGCAAGTGGCAGCGAGATGCAGGCCCCAACATAGCAATCCCGGTGCTTGGAGCAGGTCTCACAGCCTCCCAGTGCCAAAGCGAGCTCCTCTCTGCCAAATGCAGCTGTGCACACTCAGGCCGCTCTGCTGCCTCTGCATCCACGAAGGAAGCTCTCTAGGCCCGCTTCCTGAGAAATCTGCTTCCGCCTGAGGGAAAAGCCCTTGGAGAGGTCTTTGCTCAGGGGCAGTTGCTCCTGTGCCTGGGGAAGAGGGAAGGGCACCACACTCCCAAGGAAAGTCCAGACACACTCCACACGACTTTGCTCCTCTGGAGGGCGGCATGGAGCCTCCAACTGGGAGGTCGCGTCTCAGCGGAGACGCAGGGGCATTCTGGCTGTGATCCCGCAGCCCCTGCCTGGAGGCCCACAGTGCCTGTTTCTCTCTGCGCGTTGCTTCCACAGTGCGGCCAAGCAACATCTTCACCATGGGCACAACAGCGCTTCCCTTCCGCCTGACAGACGTCTCAGTGCTCTGCTCTAGACCTCTGAAGTGGGGAGACAACCGAGCCCAGCCTCCTTTCCAAGGAGTCCTGCGCCTTCCATTGCACTGAAAGGCAATAGCTCGGGGAAGCCTAGGAAGGGGCTGAGTCATGTCGGACACACTTCCTCAGCCTGCTCCTTTCAGGGAAGCAACGCTGGGAGCTAGGAAAGCCTTCTCAAGCTCGGAGAGTGCAAGAGAGATGCAGGCCGCGCACCCGGAAATCTCGGTGCTTGGAGCCAATCTCAGCGTCTCCCAGGGGCAAAGCGAACGCCTCTCTGCCAAATCCAGGTGTGCAGACACAGGCCGCTAGGCTGCCTCTGCATTGGCGAAGGAAGCTCTCTCCTCCCGCTTCCTGCGAAATCTGCTTCTCAGCCTGAGCGAATCTCAGTGGGAACGGTCTTTCCTCCGGGGCCGTTGCTCCTGTGCCTGGGGCAGCCGCAAGGGCACCACCCTCACAGGGAAAGGCCAAACACACCCCACATGTCTTTGCTCCTCTGGAGAGCTGCAGGCAACCTCAAACTCTCAGGAAGCTTCTCGGCTGAGACGCAGAAGCACTCTGGCTGGGGTCTCGCATCCCCTGCCTGGAGGCCCATGGTGCCTGTTTCTCCCTGGGCGTTGCTTCACCAGAGCGGCCAGGCAACATCTGCCCCTCTACTCTTCTGCTCTTCCCTTCCAGCTGACAGAGTTCTCCCTGCTCTACTCTAGCCCTAGGAAGTTTGGAGACAACCGGGCTCCTCCTCCTGTGCAAGGAGTCCCGGGGGCCAGGTGGAGTGGAAAGGCAAAACCACAGGCAAGCCCAGGAAAGTGCTGAGTCATGTCTGACACACTCCCTCAGCCTGCTCCTTCATGGCTAGCGAGGCTGTGAGCTAGGAAAGTCTTTGGAAGCTCAGCAAGTGGCAGCGAGATGCAGGCCCCAACCCAGCAATCCCGGTGCTTGGAGCAGGTCTCACAGCCTCCCAGTGCCAAAGCGAGCTCCTCTCTGCCAAATGCAGCTGTGCACACTCAGGCCGCTCTGCTGCCTCTGCATTCACGAAGGAAGCTCTCTAGGCCCGCTTCCTGAGAAATCTGCTTCCGCCTGAGGGAAAAGCCCTTGGAGAGGTCTTTGCTCAGGGGCAGTTGCTCCTGTGCCTGGGGAAGAGGGAAGGGCACCACACTCCCAAGGAAAGTCCAGACACACTCCACACGACTTTGCTCCTCTGGAGGGCGGCATGGAGCCTCCAACTGGGAGGTCGCGTCTCAGCGGAGACGCAGGGGCATTCTGGCTGTGATCCCGCAGCCCCTGCCTGGAGGCCCACAGTGCCTGTTTCTCTCTGCGCGTTGCTTCCACAGTGCGGCCAAGCAACATCTTCACCATGGGCACAACAGCGCTTCCCTTCCGCCTGACAGACGTCTCAGTGCTCTGCTCTAGACCTCTGAAGTGGGGAGACAACCGAGCCCAGCCTCCTTTCCAAGGAGTCCTGCGCCTTCCATTGCACTGAAAGGCAATAGCACGGGGAAGCCTAGGAAGGGGCTGAGTCATGTCGGACACACTTCCTCAGCCTGCTCCTTTCAGGGAAGCAACGCTGGGAGCTAGGAAAGCCTTCTCAAGCTCGGAGAGTGCAAGAGAGATGCAGGCCGCGCACCCGGAAATCTCGGTGCTTGGAGCCAATCTCAGCGTCTCCCAGGGGCAAAGCGAACGCCTCTCTGCCAAATCCAGGTGTGCAGACACAGGCCGCTAGGCTGCCTCTGCATTGGCGAAGGAAGCTCTCTCCTCCCGCTTCCTGCGAAATCTGCTTCTCAGCCTGAGCGAATCTCAGTGGGAACGGTCTTTCCTCTGGGGCCTTTGCTCCTGTGCCTGGGGCTGCCGCAAGGGCACCACCCTCCCAGGGAAAGGCCAAACACACCCCACATGTCTTTGCTCCTCTGGAGAGCTGCAGGCAACCTCAAACTCTCAGGAAGCTTCTCGGCTGAGACGCAGAAGCACTCTGGCTGGGGTCTCGCATCCCCTGCCTGGAGGCCCATGGTGCCTGTTTCTCCCTGGGCGTTGCTTCACCAGAGCGGCCAGGCAACATCTGCCCCATCTACCCTTCTGCTCTTCCCTTCCAGCTGACAGAGTTCTCCCTGCTCTACTCTAGCCCTAGGAAGTTTGGAGAAAACCGGGCTCCTCCTCCTGTGCAAGGAGTCCCGGGGCCCAGTTGGAGTGGAAAGGCAAAACCACAGGCAAGCCCAGGAAAGTGCTGAGTCATGTCTGACACACTCCCTCGGCCTGCTCCTTCATGGCTAGCGAGGCTGTGAGCTAGGAAAGTCTTTGGAAGCTCAGCAAGTGGCAGCGAGATGCAGGCCCCAACCCAGCAATCCCGGTGCTTGGAGCAGGTCTCACAGCCTCCCAGTGCCAAAGCGAGCTCCTCTCTGCCAAATGCAGCTGTGCACACGCAGGCCGCTCTGCTGCCTCTGCATCCACGAAGGAAGCTCTCTAGGCCCGCTTCCTGCGAAATCTGCTTCAGCCTGAGGGAAAAGCCCTTGGAGAGGTCTTGGCTCAGGGGCAGTTGCTCCTGTGCCTGGGGAAGAGGGAAGGGCACCACACTCCCAAGGAAAGGCCAGACACACTCCACACGTCTTTGCTCCTCTGGAGGGCGGCATTGAGCCTCCAACTGGGAGGTGGCGTCTCAGCGGAGACGCAGGGGCATTCTGGCTGTGATCCCGCAGCCCCTGCCTGGAGGCCCACGGTGCCTGTTTCTCTCTGGGCGTTGCTTCCACAGTGCGGCCAAGCAACATCTTCACCATGGGCACAACAGCGCTTCCCTTCCGCCTGACAGACGTCTCAGTGCTCTGCTCTAGACCTCTGAAGTGGGGAGACAACCGAGCCCAGCCTCCTTTCCAAGGAGTCCTGCGCCTTCCATTGCACTGAAAGGCAATAGCACGGGGAAGCCTAGGAAGGGGCTGAGTCATGTCGGACACACTTCCTCAGCCTGCTCCTTTCAGGGAAGCAACGCTGGGAGCTAGGAAAGCCTTCTCAAGCTCGGAGAGTGCAAGAGAGATGCAGGCCGCGCACCCGGAAATCTCGGTGCTTGGAGCCAATCTCAGCGTCTCCCAGGGGCAAAGCGAACGCCTCTCTTCCAAATCCAACTTTGCAGACGCAGGCCGCTAGGCTGCCTCTGCATTGGAGAATTAAGCTCTCTCCTCCCGCTTCCTGCGAAATCTGCTTCTCAGCCTGAGCGAATCTCAGTGGGAACGGTCTTTCCTCCGGGGCCGTTGCTCCTGTGCCTGGGGCTGCCGCAAGGGCACCACCCTCACAGGGAAAGGCCAAACACACCCCACATGTCTTTGCTCCTCTGGAGAGCTGCAGGCAACCTCAAACTCTCAGGAAGCTTCTCGGCTGAGACGCAGAAGCACTCTGGCTGGGGTCTCGCATCCCCTGCCTGGAGGCCCATGGTGCCTGTTTCTCCCTGGGCGTTGCTTCACCAGAGCGGCCAGGCAACATCTGCCCCATCTACCCTTCTGCTCTTCCCCTCCAGCTGACAGAGTTCTCCCTGCTCTACTCTAGCCCTAGGAAGTTTGGAGACAACCGGGCTCCTCCTCTGTGCAAGGAGTCCCGGGGCCCAGTTGGAGTGGAAAGGCAAAACCACAGGCAAGCCCAGGAAAGTGCTGAGTCATGTCTGACACACTCCCTCAGCCTGCTCCTTCATGGCTAGCGAGGCTGTGAGCTCGGAAAGTCTTTGGAAGCTCAGCAAGTGGCAGCGAGATGCAGGCCCCAACCCAGCAATCCCGGTGCTTGGAGCAGGTCTCACAGCCTCCCAGTGCCAAAGCGAGCTCCTCTCTGCCAAATGCAGCTGTGCACACGCAGGCCGCTCTGCTGCCTCTGCATCCACGAAGGAAGCTCTCTAGGCCCGCTTCCTGCGAAATCTGCTTCAGCCTGAGGGAAAAGCCCTTGGAGAGGTCTTGGCTCAGGGGCAGTTGCTCCTGTGCCTGGGGAAGAGGGAAGGGCACCACACTCCCAAGGAAAGGCCAGACACACTCCACAGGTCTTTGCTCCTCTGGAGGGCGGCATGGAGCCTCCAACTGGGAGGTCGCGTCTCAGCGGAGACGCAGGGGCATTCTGGCTGTGATCCCGCAGCCCCTGCCTGGAGGCCCAGGGTGCCTGTTTCTCTCTGGGCGTTGCTTCCACAGTGCGGCCAAGCAACATCTTCACCATGGGCACAACAGCGCTTCCCTTCCGCCTGACAGACGTCTCAGTGCTCTGCTCTAGACCTCTGAAGTGGGGAGACAACCGAGCCCAGCCTCCTTTCCAAGGAGTCCTGCGCCTTCCATTGCACTGAAAGGCAATAGCTCGGGGAAGCCTAGGAAGGGGCTGAGTCATGTCGGACACACTTCCTCAGCCTGCTCCTTTCAGGGAAGCAACGCTGGGAGCTAGGAAAGCCTTCTCAAGCTCGGAGAGTGCAAGAGAGATGCAGGCCGCGCACCCGGAAATCTCGGTGCTTGGAGCCAATCTCAGCGTCTCCCAGGGGCAAAGCGAACGCCTCTCTTCCAAATCCAACTTTGCAGACGCAGGCCGCTAGGCTGCCTCTGCATTGGCGAATTAAACTCTCTCCTCCCGCTTCCTGCGAAATCTGCTTCTCAGCCTGAGCGAATCTCAGTGGGAACGGTCTTTCCTCCAGGGCCGTTGCTCGTGTGCCTGGGGCTGCCGCAAGGGCACCACCCTCACAGGGAAAGGCCAAACACACCCCACATGTCTTTGCTCCTCTGGAGAGCTGCAGGCAACCTCAAACTCTCAGGAAGCTTCTCGGCTGAGACGCAGAAGCACTCTGGCTGGGGTCTCGCATCCCCTGCCTGGAGGCCCATGGTGCCTGTTTCTCCCTGGGCGTTGCTTCACCAGAGCGGCCAGGCAACATCTGCCCCATCTACCCTTCTGCTCTTCCCCTCCAGCTGACAGAGTTCTCCCTGCTCTACTCTAGCCCTAGGAAGTTTGGAGACAACCGGGCTCCTCCTCCTGTGCAAGGAGTCCCGGGGCCCAGTTGGAGTGGAAAGGCAAAACCACAGGCAAGCCCAGGAAAGTGCTGAGTCATGTCTGACACACTCCCTCAGCCTGCTCCTTCATGGCTAGCGAGGCTGTGAGCTACGAAAGTCTTTGGAAGCTCAGCAAGTGGCAGCGAGATGCAGGCCCCAACCCAGCAATCCCGGTGCTTGGAGCAGGTCTCACAGCCTCCCAGTGCCAAAGCGAGCTCCTCTCTGCCAAATGCAGCTGTGCACACGCAGGCCGCTCTGCTGCCTCTGCATCCACGAAGGAAGCTCTCTAGGCCCGCTTCCTGCGAAATCTGCTTCAGCCTGAGGGAAAAGCCCTTGGAGAGGTCTTTGCTCAGGGGCAGTTGCTCCTGTGCCTGGGGAAGAGGGAAGGGCACCACACTCCCAAGGAAAGGCCAGACACACTCCACAGGTCTTTGCTCCTCTGGAGGGCGGCATGGAGCCTCCAACTGGGAGGTGGCGTCTCAGCGGAGACGCAGGGGCATTCTGGCTGTGATCCCGCAGCCCCTGCCTGGAGGCCCACGGTGCCTGTTTCTCTCTGGGCGTTGCTTCCACAGTGCGGCCAAGCAACATCTTCACCATGGGCACAACAGCGCTTCCCTTCCGCCTGACAGACGTCTCAGTGCTCTGCTCTAGACCTCTGAAGTGGGGAGACAACCGAGCCCAGCCTCCTTTCCAAGGAGTCCTGCGCCTTCCATTGCACTGAAAGGCAATAGCACGGGGAAGCCTAGGAAGGGGCTGAGTCATGTCGGACACACTTCCTCAGCCTGCTCCTTTCAGGGAAGCAACGCTGGGAGCTAGGAAAGCCTTGTCAAGCTCGGAGAGTGCAAGAGAGATGCAGGCCGCGCACCCGGAAATCTCGGTGCTTGGAGCCAATCTCAGCGTCTCCCAGGGGCAAAGCGAACGCCTCTCTGCCAAATCCAGCTTTGCAGACGCAGGCCGCTAGGCTGCCTCTGCATTGGCGAAGGAAGCTCTCTCCTCCCGCTTCCTGCGAAATCTGCTTCTCAGCCTGAGCGAATCTCAGTGGGAACGGTCTTTCCTCTGGGGCCGTTGCTCCTGTGCCTGGGGCTGCCGCAAGGGCACCACCCTCCCAGGGAAAGGCCAAACACACCCCACATGTCTTTGCTCCTCTGGAGAGCTGCAGGCAACCTCAAACTCTCAGGAAGCTTCTCGGCTGAGACGCAGAAGCACTCTGGCTGGGGTCTCGCATCCCCTGCCTGGAGGCCCATGGTGCCTGTTTCTCCCTGGGCGTTGCTTCACCAGAGCGGCCAGGCAACATCTGCCCCATCTACCCTTCTGCTCTTCCCTTCCAGCTGACAGAGTTCTCCCTGCTCTACTCTAGCCCTAGGAAGTTTGGAGACAACCGGGCTCCTCCTCCTGTGCAAGGAGTCCCGGGGCCCAGTTGGAGTGGAAAGGCAAAACCACAGGCAAGCCCAGGAAAGTGCTGAGTCATGTCTGACACACTCCCTCAGCCTGCTCCTTCATGGCTAGCGAGGCTGTGAGCTACGAAAGTCTTTGGAAGCTCAGCAAGTGGCAGCGAGATGCAGGCCCCAACCCAGCAATCCCGGTGCTTGGAGCAGGTCTCACAGCCTCCCAGTGCCAAAGCGAGCTCCTCTCTGCCAAATGCAGCTGTGCACACGCAGGCCGCTCTGCTGCCTCTGCATCCACGAAGGAAGCTCTCTAGGCCCGCTTCCTGCGAAATCTGCTTCAGCCTGAGGGAAAAGCCCTTGGAGAGGTCTTGGCTCAGGGGCAGTTGCTCCTGTGCCTGGGGAAGAGGGAAGGGCACCACACTCCCAAGGAAAGGCCAGACACACTCCACAGGTCTTTGCTCCTCTGGAGGGCGGCATGGAGCCTCCAACTGGGAGGTCGCGTCTCAGCGGAGACGCAGGGGCATTCTGGCTGTGATCCCGCAGCCCCTGCCTGGAGGCCCAGGGTGCCTGTTTCTCTCTGGGCGTTGCTTCCACAGTGCGGCCAAGCAACATCTTCACCATGGGCACAACAGCGCTTCCCTTCCGCCTGACAGACGTCTCAGTGCTCTGCTCTAGACCTCTGAAGTGGGGAGACAACCGAGCCCAGCCTCCTTTCCAAGGAGTCCTGCGCCTTCCATTGCACTGAAAGGCAATAGCACGGGGAAGCCTAGGAAGGGGCTGAGTCATGTCGGACACACTTCCTCAGCCTGCTCCTTTCAGGGAAGCAACGCTGGGAGCTAGGAAAGCCTTCTCAAGCTCGGAGAGTGCAAGAGAGATGCAGGCCGCGCACCCGGAAATCTCGGTGCTTGGAGCCAATCTCAGCGTCTCCCAGGGGCAAAGCGAACGCCTCTCTTCCAAATCCAACTTTGCAGACGCAGGCCGCTAGGCTGCCTCTGCATTGGCGAATTAAGCTCTCTCCTCCCGCTTCCTGCGAAATCTGCTTCTCAGCCTGAGCGAATCTCAGTGGGAACGGTCTTTCCTCTGGGGCCGTTGCTCCTGTGCCTGGGGCTGCCGCAAGGGCACCACCCTCACAGGGAAAGGCCAAACACACCCCACATGTCTTTGCTCCTCTGGAGAGCTGCAGGCAACCTCAAACTCTCAGGAAGCTTCTCGGCTGAGACGCAGAAGCACTCTGGCTGGGGTCTCGCATCCCCTGCCTGGAGGCCCATGGTGCCTGTTTCTCCCTGGGCGTTGCTTCACCAGAGCGGCCAGGCAACATCTGCCCCATCTACCCTTCTGCTCTTCCCCTCCAGCTGACAGAGTTCTCCCTGCTCTACTCTAGCCCTAGGAAGTTTGGAGACAACCGGGCTCCTCCTCCTGTGCAAGGAGTCCCGGGGCCCAGTTGGAGTGGAAAGGCAAAACCACAGGCAAGCCCAGGAAAGTGCTGAGTCATGTCTGACACACTCCCTCAGCCTGCTCCTTCATGGCTAGCGAGGCTGTGAGCTACGAAAGTCTTTGGAAGCTCAGCAAGTGGCAGCGAGATGCAGGCCCCAACCCAGCAATCCCGGTGCTTGGAGCAGGTCTCACAACCTCCCAGTGCCAAAGCGAGCTCCTCTCTGCCAAATGCAGCTGTGCACACGCAGGCCGCTCTGCTGCCTCTGCATCCACGAAGGAAGCTCTCTAGGCCCGCTTCCTGCGAAATCTGCTTCAGCCTGAGGGAAAAGCCCTTGGAGAGGTCTTTGCTCAGGGGCAGTTGCTCCTGTGCCTGGGGAAGAGGGAAGGGCACCACACTCCCAAGGAAAGGCCAGACACACTCCACAGGTCTTTGCTCCTCTGGAAGGCGGCATGGAGCCTCCAACTGGGAGGTGGCGTCTCAGCGGAGACGCAGGGGCATTCTGGCTGTGATCCCGCAGCCCCTGCCTGGAGGCCCACGGTGCCTGTTTCTCTCTGGGCGTTGCTTCCACAGTGCGGCCAAGCAACATCTTCACCATGGGCACAACAGCGCTTCCCTTCCGCCTGACAGACGTCTCAGTGCTCTGCTCTAGACCTCTGAAGTGGGGAGACAACCGAGCCCAGCCTCCTTTCCAAGGAGTCCTGCGCCTTCCATTGCACTGAAAGGCAATAGCACGGGTAAGCCTAGGAAGGGGCTGAGTCATGTCGGACACACTTCCTCAGCCTGCTCCTTTCAGGGAAGCAACGCTGGGAGCTAGGAAAGCCTTCTCAAGCTCGGAGAGTGCAAGAGAGATGCAGGCCGCGCACCCGGAAATCTCGGTGCTTGGAGCCAATCTCAGCGTCTCCCAGGGGCAAAGCGAACGCCTCTCTGCCAAATCCAGGTGTGCAGACGCAGGCCGCTAGGCTGCCTCTGCATTGGCGAAGGAAGCTCTCTCCTCCCGCTTCCTGCGAAATCTGCTTCTCAGCCTGAGCGAATCTCAGTGGGAACGGTCTTTCCTCTGGGGCCCTTGCTCCTGTGCCTGGGGCTGCCGCAAGGGCACCACCCTCCCAGGGAAAGGCCAAACACACCCCACATGTCTTTGCTCCTCTGGAGAGCTGCAGGCAACCTCAAACTCTCAGGAAGCTTCTCGGCTGAGACGCAGAAGCACTCTGGCTGGGGTCTCGCATCCCCTGCCTGGAGGCCCATGGTGCCTGTTTCTCCCTGGGCGTTGCTTCACCAGAGCGGCCAGGCAACATCTGCCCCATCTACCCTTCTGCTCTTCCCTTCCAGCTGACAGAGTTCTCCCTGCTCTACTCTAGCCCTAGGAAGTTTGGAGACAACCGGGCTCCTCCTCCTGTGCAAGGAGTCCCGGGGCCCAGTTGGAGTGGAAAGGCAAAACCACAGGCAAGCCCAGGAAAGTGCTGAGTCATGTCTGACACACTCCCTCAGCCTGCTCCTTCATGGCTAGCGAGGCTGTGAGCTACGAAAGTCTTTGGAAGCTCAGCAAGTGGCAGCGAGATGCAGGCCCCAACCCAGCAATCCCGGTGCTTGGAGCAGGTCTCACAGCCTCCCAGTGCCAAAGCGAGCTCCTCTCTGCCAAATGCAGCTGTGCACACGCAGGCCGCTCTGCTGCCTCTGCATCCACGAAGGAAGCTCTCTAGGCCCGCTTCCTGCGAAATCTGCTTCAGCCTGAGGGAAAAGCCCTTGGAGAGGTCTTGGCTCAGGGGCAGTTGCTCCTGTGCCTGGGGAAGAGGGAAGGGCACCACACTCCCAAGGAAAGGCCAGACACACTCCACAGGTCTTTGCTCCTCTGGAGGGCGGCATGGAGCCTCCAACTGGGAGGTCGCGTCTCAGCGGAGACGCAGGGGCATTCTGGCTGTGATCCCGCAGCCCCTGCCTGGAGGCCCAGGGTGCCTGTTTCTCTCTGGGCGTTGCTTCCACAGTGCGGCCAAGCAACATCTTCACCATGGGCACAACAGCGCTTCCCTTCCGCCTGACAGACGTCTCAGTGCTCTGCTCTAGACCTCTGAAGTGGGGAGACAACCGAGCCCAGCCTCCTTTCCAAGGAGTCCTGCGCCTTCCATTGCACTGAAAGGCAATAGCACGGGGAAGCCTAGGAAGGGGCTGAGTCATGTCGGACACACTTCCTCAGCCTGCTCCTTTCAGGGAAGCAACGCTGGGAGCTAGGAAAGCCTTCTCAAGCTCGGAGAGTGCAAGAGAGATGCAGGCCGCGCACCCAGAAATCTCGGTGCTTGGAGCCAATCTCAGCGTCTCCCAGGGGCAAAGCGAACGCCTCTCTTCCAAATCCAACTTTGCAGACGCAGGCCGCTAGGCTGCCTCTGCATTGGCGAATTAAGCTCTCTCCTCCCGCTTCCTGCGAAATCTGCTTCTCAGCCTGAGCGAATCTCAGTGGGAACGGTCTTTCCTCCGGGGCCGTTGCTCCTGTGCCTGGGGCTGCCGCAAGGGCACCACCCTCACAGGGAAAGGCCAAACACACCCCACATGTCTTTGCTCCTCTGGAGAGCTGCAGGCAACCTCAAACTCTCAGGAAGCTTCTCGGCTGAGACGCAGAAGCACTCTGGCTGGGGTCTCGCATCCCCTGCCTGGAGGCCCATGGTGCCTGTTTCTCCCTGGGCGTTGCTTCACCAGAACGGCCAGGCAACATCTGCCCCATCTACCCTTCTGCTCTTCCCCTCCAGCTGACAGAGTTCTCCCTGCTCTACTCTAGCCCTAGGAAGTTTGGAGACAACCGGGCTCCTCCTCCTGTGCAAGGAGTCCCGGGGCCCAGTTGGAGTGGAAAGGCAAAACCACAGGCAAGCCCAGGAAAGTGCTGAGTCATGTCTGACACACTCCCTCAGCCTGCTCCTTCATGGCTAGCGAGGCTGTGAGCTACGAAAGTCTTTGGAAGCTCAGCAAGTGGCAGCGAGATGCAGGCCCCAACCCAGCAATCCCGGTGCTTGGAGCAGGTCTCACAACCTCCCAGTGCCAAAGCGAGCTCCTCTCTGCCAAATGCAGCTGTGCACACGCAGGCCGCTCTGCTGCCTCTGCATCCACGAAGGAAGCTCTCTAGGCCCGCTTCCTGCGAAATCTGCTTCAGCCTGAGGGAAAAGCCCTTGGAGAGGTCTTTGCTCAGGGGCAGTTGCTCCTGTGCCTGGGGAAGAGGGAAGGGCACCACACTCCCAAGGAAAGGCCAGACACACTCCACAGGTCTTTGCTCCTCTGGAGGGCGGCATGGAGCCTCCAACTGGGAGGTGGCGTCTCAGCGGAGACGCAGGGGCATTCTGGCTGTGATCCCGCAGCCCCTGCCTGGAGGCCCACGGTGCCTGTTTCTCTCTGGGCGTTGCTTCCACAGTGCGGCCAAGCAACATCTTCACCATGGGCACAACAGCGCTTCCCTTCCGCCTGACAGACGTCTCAGTGCTCTGCTCTAGACCTCTGAAGTGGGGAGACAACCGAGCCCAGCCTCCTTTCCAAGGAGTCCTGCGCCTTCCATTGCACTGAAAGGCAATAGCACGGGTAAGCCTAGGAAGGGGCTGAGTCATGTCGGACACACTTCCTCAGCCTGCTCCTTTCAGGGAAGCAACGCTGGGAGCTAGGAAAGCCTTCTCAAGCTCGGAGAGTGCAAGAGAGATGCAGGCCGCGCACCCGGAAATCTCGGTGCTTGGAGCCAATCTCAGCGTCTCCCAGGGGCAAAGCGAACGCCTCTCTGCCAAATCCAGGTGTGCAGACGCAGGCCGCTAGGCTGCCTCTGCATTGGCGAAGGAAGCTCTCTCCTCCCGCTTCCTGCGAAATCTGCTTCTCAGCCTGAGCGAATCTCAGTGGGAACGGTCTTTCCTCTGGGGCCCTTGCTCCTGTGCCTGGGGCTGCCGCAAGGGCACCACCCTCCCAGGGAAAGGCCAAACACACCCCACATGTCTTTGCTCCTCTGGAGAGCTGCAGGCAACCTCAAACTCTCAGGAAGCTTCTCGGCTGAGACGCAGAAGCACTCTGGCTGGGGTCTCGCATCCCCTGCCTGGAGGCCCATGGTGCCTGTTTCTCCCTGGGCGTTGCTTCACCAGAGCGGCCAGGCAACATCTGCCCCATCTACCCTTCTGATCTTCCCTTCCAGCTGACAGAGTTCTCCCTGCTCTACTCTAGCCCTAGGAAGTTTGGAGACAACCGGGCTCCTCCTCCTGTGCAAGGAGTCCCGGGGCCCAGTTGGAGTGGAAAGGCAAAACCACAGGCAAGCCCAGGAAAGTGCTGAGTCATGTCTGACACACTCCCTCAGCCTGCTCCTTCATGGCTAGCGAGGCTGTGAGCTAGGAAAGTCTTTGGAAGCTCAGCAAGTGGCAGCGAGATGCAGGCCCCAACCCAGCAATCCCGGTGCTTGGAGCAGGTCTCACAGCCTCCCAGTGCCAAAGCGAGCTCCTCTCTGCCAAATGCAGCTGTGCACACGCAGGCCGCTCTGCTGCCTCTGCATCCACGAAGGAAGCTCTCTAGGCCCGCTTCCTGCGAAATCTGCTTCAGCCTGAGGGAAAAGCCCTTGGAGAGGTCTTGGCTCAGGGGCAGTTGCTCCTGTACCTGGGGAAGAGGGAAGGGCACCACACTCCCAAGGAAAGGCCAGACACACTCCACACGTCTTTGCTCCTCTGGAGGGCGGCATGGAGCCTCGAACTGCGAGGTCGCGTCTCAGCGGAGACACAGGGGCATTCTGGCTGTGATCCCGCAGCCCCTGCCTGGAGGCCCACGGTGCCTGTTTCTCTCTGGGCGTTGCTTCCACAGTGCGGCCAAGCAACATCTTCACCATGGGCACAACAGCGCTTCCCTTCCGCCTGACAGACGTCTCAGTGCTCTGCTCTAGACCTCTGAAGTGGGGAGACAACCGAGCCCAGCCTCCTTTCCAAGGAGTCCTGCGCCTTCCATTGCACTGAAAGGCAATAGCACGGGGAAGCCTAGGAAGGTGCTGAGTCATGTCGGACACACTTCCTCAGCCTGCTCCTTTCAGGGAAGCAACGCTGGGAGCTAGGAAAGCCTTCTCAAGCTCGGAGAGTGCAAGAGAGATGCAGGCCGCGCACCCGGAAATCTCGGTGCTTGGAGCCAATCTCAGCGTCTCCCAGGGGCAAAGCGAACGCCTCTCTGCCAAATCCAGGTGTGCAGACACAGGCCGCTAGGCTGCCTCTGCATTGGCGAAGGAAGCTCTCTCCTCCCGCTTCCTGCGAAATCTGCTTCTCAGTCTGAGCGAATCTCAGTGGGAACGGTCTTTCCTCCGGGGCCGTTGCTCCTGTGCCTGGGGCAGCCGCAAGGGCACCACCCTCACAGGGAAAGGCCAAACACACCCCACATGTCTTTGCTCCTCTGGAGAGCTGCAGGCAACCTCAAACTCTCAGGAAGCTTCTCGGCTGAGACGCAGAAGCACTCTGGCTGGGGTCTCGCATCCCCTGCCTGGAGGCCCATGGTGCCTGTTTCTCCCTGGGCGTTGCTTCACCAGAGCGGCCAGGCAACATCTGCCCCTCTACTCTTCTGCTCTTCCCTTCCAGCTGACAGAGTTCTCCCTGCTCTACTCTAGCCCTAGGAAGTTTGGAGACAACCGGGCTCCTCCTCCTGTGCAAGGAGTCCCGGTGGCCAGTTGAGGTGGAAAGGCAAAACCACAGGCAAGCCCAGGAAAGTGCTGAGTCATGTCTGACACACTCCCTCAGCCTGCTCCTTCATGGCTAGCGAGGCTGTGAGCTAGGAAAGTCTTTGGAAGCTCAGCAAGTGGCAGCGAGATGCAGGCCCCAACCCAGCAATCCCGGTGCTTGGAGCAGGTCTCACAGCCTCCCAGTGCCAAAGCGAGCTCCTCTCTGCCAAATGCAGCTGTGCACACTCAGGCCGCTCTGCTGCCTCTGCATCCACGAAGGAAGCTCTCTAGGCCCGCTTCCTGCGAAATCTGCTTCCGCCTGAGGGAAAAGCCCTTGGAGAGGTCTTTGCTCAGGGGCAGTTGCTCCTGTGCCTGGGGAAGAGGGAAGGGCACCACACTCCCAAGGAAAGTCCAGACACACTCCACACGACTTTGCTCCTCTGGAGGACGGCATGGAGCCTCCAACTGGGAGGTCGCGTCTCAGCGGAGACGCAGGGGCATTCTGGCTGTGATCCCGCAGCCCCTGCCTGGAGGCCCACAGTGCCTGTTTCTCTCTGCGCGTTGCTTCCACAATGCGGCCAAGCAACATCTTCACCATGGGCACAACAGCGCTTCCCTTCCGCCTGACAGACGTCTCAGTGCTCTGCTCTAGACCTCTGAAGTGGGGAGACAACCGAGCCCAGCCTCCTTTCCAAGGAGTCCTGCGCCTTCCATTGCACTGAAAGGCAATAGCACGGGGAAGCCTAGGAAGGGGCTGAGTCATGTCGGACACACTTCCTCAGCCTGCTCCTTTCAGGGAAGCAACGCTGGGAGCTAGGAAAGCCTTCTCAAGCTCGGAGAGTGCAAGAGAGATGCAGGCCGCGCACCCGGAAATCTCGGTGCTTGGAGCCAATCTCAGCGTCTCCCAGGGGCAAAGCGAACGCCTCTCTGCCAAATCCAGGTGTGCAGACACAGGCCGCTAGGCTGCCTCTGCATTGGCGAAGGAAGCTCTCTCCTCCCGCTTCCTGCGAAATCTGCTTCTCAGCCTTTGCGAATCTCAGTGGGAACGGTCTTTCCTCCGGGGCCGTTGCTCCTGTGCCTGGGGCAGCCGCAAGGGCACCACCCTCACAGGGAAAGGCCAAACACACCCCACATGTCTTTGCTCCTCTGGAGAGCTGCAGGCAACCTCAAACTCTCAGGAAGCTTCTCGGCTGAGACGCAGAAGCACTCTGGCTGGGGTCTCGCATCCCCTGCCTGGAGGCCCATGGTGCCTGTTTCTCCCTGGGCGTTGCTTCACCAGAGCGGCCAGGCAACATCTGCCCCTCTACTCTTCTGCTCTTCCCTTCCAGCTGACAGAGTTCTCCCTGCTCTACTCTAGCCCTAGGAAGTTTGGAGACAACCGGGCTCCTCCTCCTGTGCAAGGAGTCCCGGGGCCCAGTTGGAGTGGAAAGGCAAAACCACAGGCAAGCCCAGGAAAGTGCTGAGTCATGTCTGACACACTCCCTCAGCCTGCTCCTTCATGGCTAGCGAGGCTGTGAGCTAGGAAAGTCTTTGGAAGCTCAGCAAGTGGCAGCGAGATGCAGGCCCCAACCCAGCAATCCCGGTGCTTGGAGCAGGTCTCACAGCCTCCCAGTGCCAAAGCGAGCTCCTCTCTGCCAAATGCAGCTGTGCAAACTCAGGCCGATCTGCTGCCTCTGCATCCACGAAGGAAGCTCTCTAGGCCCGCTTCCTGCGAAATCTGCTTCCGCCTGAGGGAAAAGCCCTTGGAGAGGTCTTTGCTCAGGGGCAGTTGCTCCTGTGCCTGGGGAAGAGGGAAGGGCACCACACTCCCAAGGAAAGTCCAGACACACTCCACACGACTTTGCTCCTCTGGAGGGCGGCATGGAGCCTCCAACTGGGAGGTCGCGTCTCAGCGGAGACGCAGGGGCATTCTGGCTGTATTCCCGCAGCCCCTGCCTGGAGGCCCACAGTGCCTGTTTCTCTCTGCGCGTTGCTTCCACAGTGCGGCCAAGCAACATCTTCACCATGGGCACAACAGCGCTTCCCTTCCGCCTGACAGACGTCTCAGTGCTCTGCTCTAGACCTCTGAAGTGGGGAGACAACCGAGCCCAGCCTCCTTTCCAAGGAGTCCTGCGCCTTCCATTGCACTGAAAGGCAATAGCACGGGGAAGCCTAGGAAGGGGCTGAGTCATGTCGGACACACTTCCTCAGCCTACTCCTTTCAGGGAAGCAACGCTGGGAGCTAGGAAAGCCTTCTCAAGCTCGGAGAGTGCAAGAGAGATGCAGGCCGCGCACCCGGAAATCTCGGTGCTTGGAGCCAATCTCAGCGTCTCCCAGGGGCAAAGCGAACGCCTCTCTGCCAAATCCAGGTGTGCAGACACAGGCCGCTAGGCTGCCTCTGCATTGGCGAAGGAAGCTCTCTCCTCCCGCTTCCTGCGAAATCTGCTTCTCAGCCTGAGCGAATCTCAGTGGGAACGGTCTTTCCTCCGGGGCCGTTGCTCCTGTGCCTGGGGCAGCCGCAAGGGCACCACCCTCACAGGGAAAGGCCAAACACACCCAACATGTCTTTGCTCCTCTGGAGAGCTGCAGGCAACCTCAAACTCTCAGGAAGCTTCTCGGCTGAGACGCAGAAGCACTCTGGCTGGGGTCTCGCATCCCCTGCCTGGAGGCCCATGGTGCCTGTTTCTCCCTGGGCGTTGCTTCACCAGAGCGGCCAGGCAACATCTGCCCCTCTACTCTTCTGCTCTTCCCTTCCAGCTGACAGAGTTCTCCCTGCTCTACTCTAGCCCTAGGAAGTTTGGAGACAACCGGGCTCCTCCTCCTGTGCAAGGAGTCCCGGGGCCCAGTTGGAGTGGAAAGGCAAAACCACAGGCAAGCCCAGGAAAGTGCTGAGTCATGTCTGACACACTCCCTCAGCCTGCTCCTTCATGGCTAGCGAGGCTGTGAGCTCGGAAAGTCTTTGGAAGCTCAGCAAGTGGCAGCGAGATGCAGGCCCCAACCCAGCAATCCCGGTGCTTGGAGCAGGTCTCACAGCCTCCCAGTGCCAAAGCGAGCTCCTCTCTGCCAAATGCAGCTGTGCACACGCAGGCCGCTCTGCTGCCTCTGCATCCACGAAGGAAGCTCTCTAGGCCCGCTTCCTGCGAAATCTGCTTCAGCCTGAGGGAAAAGCCCTTGGAGAGGTCTTGGCTCAGGGGCAGTTGCTCCTGTCCCTGGGGAAGAGGGAAGGGCACCACACTCCCAAGGAAAGGCCAGACACACTCCACACGTCTTTGCTCCTCTGGAGGGCGGCATGGAGCCTCCAAATTTGAGGTCGCGTCTCAGCGGAGACGCAGGGGCATTCTGGCTGTGATCCCGCAGCCCCTGCCTGGAGGCCCACGGTGCCTGTTTCTCTCTGGGCGTTGCTTCCACAGTGCGGCCAAGCAACATCTTCACCATGGGCACAACAGCGCTTCCCTTCCGCCTGACAGACGTCTCAGTGCTCTGCTCTAGACCTCTGAAGTGGGGAGACAACCGAGCCCAGCCTCCTTTCCAAGGAGTCCTGCGCCTTCCATTGCACTGAAAGGCAATAGCACGGGGAAGCCTAGGAAGGGGCTGAGTCATGTCGGACACACTTCCTCAGCCTGCTCCTTTCAGGGAAGCAACGCTGGGAGCTAGGAAAGCCTTCTCAAGCTCGGAGAGTGCAAGAGAGATGCAGGCCGCGCACCCGGAAATCTCGGTGCTTGGAGCCAATCTCAGCGTCTCCCAGGGGCAAAGCGAACGCCTCTCTGCCAAATCCAGGTGTGCAGACACAGGCCGCTAGGCTGCCTCTGCATTGGCGAAGGAAGCTCTCTCCTCCCGCTTCCTGCGAAATCTGCTTCTCAGCCTGAGCGAATCTCAGTGGGAACGGTCTTTCCTCCGGGGCCGTTGCTCCTGTGCCTGGGGCAGCCGCAAGGGCACCACCCTCACAGGGAAAGGCCAAACACACCCAACATGTCTTTGCTCCTCTGGAGAGCTGCAGGCAACCTCAAACTCTCAGGAAGCTTCTCGGCTGAGACGCAGAAGCACTCTGGCTGGGGTCTCGCATCCCCTGCCTGGAGGCCCATGGTGCCTGTTTCTCCCTGGGCGTTGCTTCACCAGAGCGGCCAGGCAACATCTGCCCCTCTACTCTTCTGCTCTTCCCTTCCAGCTGACAGAGTTCTCCCTGCTCTACTCTAGCCCTAGGAAGTTTGGAGACAACCGGGCTCCTCCTCCTGTGCAAGGAGTCCCGGGGCCCAGTTGGAGTGGAAAGGCAAAACCACAGGCAAGCCCAGGAAAGTGCTGAGTCATGTCTGACACACTCCCTCAGCCTGCTCCTTCATGGCTAGCGAGGCTGTGAGCTCGGAAAGTCTTTGGAAGCTCAGCAAGTGGCAGCGAGATGCAGGCCCCAACCCAGCAATCCCGGTGCTTGGAGCAGGTCTCACAGCCTCCCAGTGCCAAAGCGAGCTCCTCTCTGCCAAATGCAGCTGTGCACACGCAGGCCGCTCTGCTGCCTCTGCATCCACGAAGGAAGCTCTCTAGGCCCGCTTCCTGCGAAATCTGCTTCAGCCTGAGGGAAAAGCCCTTGGAGAGGTCTTGGCTCAGGGGCAGTTGCTCCTGTCCCTGGGGAAGAGGGAAGGGCACCACACTCCCAAGGAAAGGCCAGACACACTCCACACGTCTTTGCTCCTCTGGAGGGCGGCATGGAGCCTCCAAATTTGAGGTCGCGTCTCAGCGGAGACGCAGGGGCATTCTGGCTGTGATCCCGCAGCCCCTGCCTGGAGGCCCACGGTGCCTGTTTCTCTCTGGGCGTTGCTTCCACAGTGCGGCCAAGCAACATCTTCACCATGGGCACAACAGCGCTTCCCTTCCGCCTGACAGACCTCTCAGTGCTCTGCTCTAGACCTCTGAAGTGGGGAGACAACCGAGCCCAGCCTCCTTTCCAAGGAGTCCTGCGCCTTCCATTACACTGAAAGGCAATAGCACGGGGAAGCCTAGGATGGGGCTGAGTCATGTCGGACACACTTCCTCAGCCTGCTCCTTTCAGGGAAGCAACGCTGGGAGCTAGGAAAGCCTTCTCAAGTTCGGAGAGTGCAAGAGAGATGCAGGCCGCGCACCCGGAAATCTCGGTGCTTGGAGCCAATCTCAGCGTCTCCCAGGGGCAAAGCGAACGCCTCTCTGCCAAATCCAGCTTTGCAGACGCAGGCCGCTAGGCTGCCTCTGCATTGGCGAAGGAAGCTCTCTCCTCCCGCTTCCTGCGAAATCTGCTTCTCAGGCTGAGCGAATCTCAGTGGGAATGGTCTTTCCTCCGGGGCCGTTGCTCCTGTGCCTGGGGCTGCCGCAAGGGCACCACCCTCACAGGGAAAGGCCAAACACACCCCACATGTCTTTGCTCCTCTGGAGAGCTGCAGGCAACCTCAAACTCTCAGGAAGCTTCTCGGCTGAGACGCAGAAGCACTCTGGCTGGGATCTCGCATCCCCTGCCTGGAGGCACATGGTGCCTGTTTCTCCCTGGGCGTTGCTTCACCAGAGCGGCCAGGCAACATCTGCCCCATCTACCCTTCTGCTCTTCCCTTCCGGCTGACAGAGTTTTCCCTGCTCTACTCTAGCCCTAGGAAGTTTGGAGACAACCGGGCTCCTCCTCCTGTGCAAGGAGTCCCGGGGCCCAGTTGGAGTGGAAAGGCAAAACCACAGGCAAGCCCAGGAAAGTGCTGAGTCATGTCTGACACACTCCCTCAGCCTGCTCCTTCATGGCTAGCGAGGCTGTGAGCTAGGAAAGTCTTTGGAAGCTCAGCAAGTGGCAGCGAGATGCAGGCCCCAACCCAGCAATCCCGGTGCTTGGAGCAGGTCTCACAGCCTCCCAGTGCCAAAGCGAGCTCCTCTCTGCCAAATGCAGCTGTGCACACGCAGGCCACTCTGCTGCCTCTGCATCCACGAAGGAAGCTCTCTAGGCCCGCTTCCTGCGAAATCTGCCTCAGCCTGAGGGAAAAGCCCTTGGAGAGGTCATGGCTCAGGGGCAGTTGCTCCTGTGCCTGGGGAAGAGGGAAGGGCACCACACTCCCAAGGAAAGGCCAGACACACTCCACACGTCTTTGCTCCTCTGGAGGGCGGCATGGAGCCTCCAACTGGGAGGTCGCGTCTCAGCGGAGACGCAGGGGCATTCTGGCTGTGATCCCGCAGCCCCTGCCTGGAGGCCCACGGTGCCTGTTTCTCTCTGGGCGTTGCTTCCACAGTGCGGCCAAGCAACATCTTCACCATGGGCACAACAGCGCTTCCCTTCCGCCTGACAGACGTCTCAGTGCTCTGCTCTAGACCTCTGAAGTGGGGAGACAACCGAGCCCAGCCTCCTTTCCAAGGAGTCCTGCGCCTTCCATTGCACTGAAAGGCAATAGCACGGGGAAGCCTAGGAAGGGGCTGAGTCATGTCGGACACACTTCCTCAGCCTGCTCCTTTCAGGGAAGCAACGCTGGGAGCTAGGAAAGCCTTCTCAAGCTCGGAGAGTGCAAGAGAGATGCAGGCCGCGCACCCGGAAATCTCGGTGCTTGGAGCCAATCTCAGCGTCTCCCAGGGGCAAAGCGAACGCCTCTCTGCCAAATCCAGCTTTGCAGACGCAGGCCGCTAGGCTGCCTCTGCATTGGCGAAGGAAGCTCTCTCCTCCCGCTTCCTGCGAAATCTGCTTCTCAGCCTGAGCGAATCTCAGTGGGAACGGTCTTTCCTCTGGGGCCGTTGCTCCTGTGCCTGGGGCTGCCGCAAGGGCACCACCCTCCCAGGGAAAGGCCAAACACACCCCACATGTCTTTGCTCCTCTGGAGAGCTGCAGGCAACCTCAAACTCTCAGGAAGCTTCTCGGCTGAGACGCAGAAGCACTCTGGCTGGGGTCTCGCATCCCCTGCCTGGAGGCCCATGGTGCCTGTTTCTCCCTGGGCGTTGCTTCACCAGAGCGGCCAGGCAACATCTGCCCCATCTACCCTTCTGCTCTTCCCTTCCAGCTGACAGAGTTCTCCCTGCTCTACTCTAGCCCTAGGAAGTTTGGAGACAACCGGGCTCCTCCTCCTGTGCAAGGAGTCCCGGGGCCCAGTTGGAGTGGAAAGGCAAAACCACAGGCAAGCCCAGGAAAGTGCTGAGTCATGTCTGACACACTCCCTCGGCCTGCTCCTTCATGGCTAGCGAGGCTGTGAGCTCGGAAAGTCTTTGGAAGCTCAGCAAGTGGCAGCAAGATGCAGGCCCCAACCCAGCAATCCCGGTGCTTGGAGCAGGTCTCACAGCCTCCCAGTGCCAAAGCGAGCTCCTCTCTGCCAAATGCAGCTGTGCACACGCAGGCCGCTCTGCTGCCTCTGCATCCACGAAGGAAGCTCTCTAGGCCCGCTTCCTGCGAAATCTGCTTCAGCCTGAGGGAAAAGCCCTTGGAGAGGTCTTGGCTCAGGGGCAGTTGCTCCTGTGCCTGGGGAAGAGGGAAGGGCACCACACTCCCAAGGAAAGGCCAGACACACTCCACACGTCTTTGCTCCTCTGGAGGGCGGCATGGAGCCTCCAACTGCGAGGTCGCGTCTCAGCGGAGACGCAGGGGCATTCTGGCTGTGATCCCGCAGCTCCTGCCAGGAGGCCCACGGTGCCTGTTTCTCTCTGCGCGTTGCTTCCACTGTGCGGCCAAGCAACATCTTCACCATGGGCACAACCGCGCTTCCCTTCCGCCTGACAGACGTCTCAGTGCTCTGCTCTAGACCTCTGAAGTGAGGAGACAACCGAGCCCAGCCTCCTTTCCAAGGAGTCCTGCGCCTTCCATTGCACTGAAAGGCAATAGCACGGGGAAGCCTAGGAAGGGGCTGAGTCATGTCGGACACACTTCCTCAGGCTGCTCCTTTCAGGGAAGCAACGCTGGGAGCTAGGAAAGCCTTCTCAAGCTCGGAAAGTGCAAGAGAGATGCAGGCCGCGCACCCGGAAATCTCGGTGCTTGGAGCCAAACTCAGCGTCTCCCAGGGGCAAAGCGAACGCCTCTCTGCCAAATCCAGGTGTGCAGACGCAGGCCTCTAGGCTGCCTCTGCATTGGCGAAGGAAGCTCTCTCCTCCCGCTTCCTGCGAAATCTGCTTCTCAGCCTGAGCGAATCTCAGTGGGAACGGTCTTTCCTCTGGGGCCGTTGCTCCTGTGCCTGGGGCTGCCGCAAGGGCACCACCCTCACAGGGAAAGGCCAAACACACCCCACATGTCTTTGCTCCTCTGGAGAGCTGCAGGCAACCTCAAACTCTCAGGAAGCTTCTGGGCTGAGACGCAGAAGCACTCTGGCTGGGATCTCGCATCCCCTGCCTGGAGGCCCATGGTGCCTGTTACTCCCTGGGCGTTGCTTCACCAGAGCGGCCAGGCAACATCTGCCCCATCTACCCTTCTGCTCTTCCCTTCCAGCTGACAGAGTTCTCCCTGCTCTACTCTAGCCCTAGGAAGTTTGGAGACAACCGGGCTCCTCCTCCTGTGCAAGGAGTCCCGGGGCCCAGTTGGAGTGGAAAGGCAAAACCACAGGCAAGCCCAGGAAAGTGCTGAGTCATGTCTGACACACTCCCTCAGCCTGCTCCTTCATGGCTAGCGAGGCTGTGAGCTACGAAAGTCTTTGGAAGCTCAGCAAGTGGCAGCGAGATGCAGGCCCCAACCCAGCAATCCCGGTGCTTGGAGCAGGTCTCACAGCCTCCCAGTGCCAAAGCGAGCTCCTCTCTGCCAAATGCAGCTGTGCACACGCAGGCCGCTCTGCTGCCTCTGCATCCACGAAGGAAGCTCTCTAGGCCCGCTTCCTGCGAAATCTGCTTCAGCCTGAGGGAAAAGCCCTTGGAGAGGTCTTGGCTCAGGGGCAGTTGCTCCTGTGCCTGGGGAAGAGGGAAGGGCACCACACTCCCAAGGAAAGGCCAGACACACTCCACAGGTCTTTGCTCCTCTGGAGGGCGGCATGGAGCCTCCAACTGGGAGGTCGCTTCTCAGCGGAGACGCAGGGGCATTCTGCCTGTGATCCCGCAGCCCCTGCCTGGAGGCCCAGGGTGCCTGTTTCTCTCTGGGCGTTGCTTCCACAGTGCGGCCAAGCAACATCTTCACCATGGGCACAACAGCGCTTCCCTTCCGCCTGACAGACGTCTCAGTGCTCTGCTCTAGACCTCTGAAGTGGGGAGACAACCGAGCCCAGCCTCCTTTCCAAGGAGTCCTGCGCCTTCCATTGCACTGAAAGGCAATAGCACGGGGAAGCCTAGGAAGGGGCTGAGTCATGTCGGACACACTTCCTCAGCCTGCTCCTTTCAGGGAAGCAACGCTGGGAGCTAGGAAAGCCTTCTCAAGCTCGGAGAGTGCAAGAGAGATGCAGGCCGCGCACCCGGAAATCTCGGTGCTTGGAGCCAATCTCAGCGTCTCCCAGGGGCAAAGCGAACGCCTCTCTTCCAAATCCAACTTTGCAGACGCAGGCCGCTAGGCTGCCTCTGCATTGGCGAATTAAGCTCTCTCCTCCCGCTTCCTGCGAAATCTGCTTCTCAGCCTGAGCGAATCTCAGTGGGAACGGTCTTTCCTCCGGGGCCGTTGCTCCTGTGCCTGGGGCTGCCGCAAGGGCACCACCCTCACAGGGAAAGGCCAAACACACCCCACATGTCTTTGCTCCTCTGGAGAGCTGCAGGCAACCTCAAACTCTCAGGAAGCTTCTCGGCTGAGACGCAGAAGCACTCTGGCTGGGGTCTCGCATCCCCTGCCTGGAGGCCCATGGTGCCTGTTTCTCCCTGGGCGTTGCTTCACCAGAGCGGCCAGGCAACATCTGCCCCATCTACCCTTCTGCTCTTCCCCTCCAGCTGACAGAGTTCTCCCTGCTCTACTCTAGCCCTAGGAAGTTTGGAGACAACCGGGCTCCTCCTCCTGTGCAAGGAGTCCCGGGGCCCAGTTGGAGTGGAAAGGCAAAACCACAGGCAAGCCCAGGAAAGTGCTGAGTCATGTCTGACACACTCCCTCAGCCTGCTCCTTCATGGCTAGCGAGGCTGTGAGCTACGAAAGTCTTTGGAAGCTCAGCAAGTGGCAGCGAGATGCAGGCCCCAACCCAGCAATCCCGGTGCTTGGAGCAGGTCTCACAACCTCCCAGTGCCAAAGCGAGCTCCTCTCTGCCAAATGCAGCTGTGCACACGCAGGCCGCTCTGCTGCCTCTGCATCCACGAAGGAAGCTCTCTAGGCCCGCTTCCTGCGAAATCTGCTTCAGCCTGAGGGAAAAGCCCTTGGAGAGGTCTTTGCTCAGGGGCAGTTGCTCCTGTGCCTGGGGAAGAGGGAAGGGCACCACACTCCCAAGGAAAGGCCAGACACACTCCACAGGTCTTTGCTCCTCTGGAGGGCGGCATGGAGCCTCCAACTGGGAGGTGGCGTCTCAGCGGAGACGCAGGGGCATTCTGGCTGTGATCCCGCAGCCCCTGCCTGGAGGCCCACGGTGCCTGTTTCTCTCTGGGCGTTGCTTCCACAGTGCGGCCAAGCAACATCTTCACCATGGGCACAACAGCGCTTCCCTTCCGCCTGACAGACGTCTCAGTGCTCTGCTCTAGACCTCTGAAGTGGGGAGACAACCGAGCCCAGCCTCCTTTCCAAGGAGTCCTGTGCCTTCCATTGCACTGAAAGGCAATAGCACGGGTAAGCCTAGGAAGGGGCTGAGTCATGTCGGACACACTTCCTCAGCCTGCTCCTTTCAGGGAAGCAACGCTGGGAGCTAGGAAAGCCTTCTCAAGCTCGGAGAGTGCAAGAGAGATGCAGGCCGCGCACCCGGAAATCTCGGTGCTTGGAGCCAATCTCAGCGTCTCCCAGGGGCAAAGCGAACGCCTCTCTGCCAAATCCAGGTGTGCAGACGCAGGCCGCTAGGCTGCCTCTGCATTGGCGAAGGAAGCTCTCTCCTCCCGCTTCCTGCGAAATCTGCTTCTCAGCCTGAGCGAATCTCAGTGGGAACGGTCTTTCCTCTGGGGCCGTTGCTCCTGTGCCTGGGGCTGCCGCAAGGGCACCACCCTCCCAGGGAAAGGCCAAACACACCCCACATGTCTTTGCTCCTCTGGAGAGCTGCAGGCAACCTCAAACTCTCAGGAAGCTTCTCGGCTGAGACGCAGAAGCACTCTGGCTGGGGTCTCGCATCCCCTGCCTGGAGGCCCATGGTGCCTGTTTCTCCCTGGGCGTTGCTTCACCAGAGCGGCCAGGCAACATCTGCCCCATCTACCCTTCTGCTCTTCCCTTCCAGCTGACAGAGTTCTCCCTGCTCTACTCTAGCCCTAGGAAGTTTGGAGACAACCGGGCTCCTCCTCCTCTGCAAGGAGTCCCGGGGCCCAGTTGGAGTGGAAAGGCAAAACCACAGGCAAGCCCAGGAAAGTGCTGAGTCATGTCTGACACACTCCCTCAGCCTGCTCCTTCATGGCTAGCGAGGCTGTGAGCTCGGAAAGTCTTTGGAAGCTCAGCAAGTGGCAGCGAGATGCAGGCCCCAACCCAGCAATCCCGGTGCTTGGAGCAGGTCTCACAGCCTCCCAGTGCCAAAGCGAGCTCCTCTCTGCCAAATGCAGCTGTGCACACGCAGGCCGCTCTGCTGCCTCTGCATCCACGAAGGAAGCTCTCTAGGCCCGCTTCCTGCGAAATCTGCTTCAGCCTGAGGGAAAAGCCCTTGGAGAGGTCTTGGCTCAGGGGCAGTTGCTCCTGTACCTGGGGAAGAGGGAAGGGCACCACACTCCCAAGGAAAGGCCAGACACACTCCACACGTCTTTGCTCCTCTGGAGGGCGGCATGGAGCCTCGAACTGCGAGGTCGCGTCTCAGCGGAGACGCAGGGGCATTCTGGCTGTGATCCCGCAGCCCCTGCCTGGAGGCCCACGGTGCCTGTTTCTCTCTGGGCGTTGCTTCCACAGTGCGGCCAAGCAACATCTTCACCATGGGCACAACAGCGCTTCCCTTCCGCCTGACAGACGTCTCAGTGCTCTGCTCTAGACCTCTGAAGTGGGGAGACAACCGAGCCCAGCCTCCTTTCCAAGGAGTCCTGCGCCTTCCATTGCACTGAAAGGCAATAGCACGGGGAAGCCTAGGAAGGTGCTGAGTCATGTCGGACACACTTCCTCAGCCTGCTCCTTTCAGGGAAGCAACGCTGGGAGCTAGGAAAGCCTTCTCAAGCTCGGAGAGTGCAAGAGAGATGCAGGCCGCGCACCCGGAAATCTCGGTGCTTGGAGCCAATCTCAGCGTCTCCCAGGGGCAAAGCGAACGCCTCTCTGCCAAATCCAGGTGTGCAGACACAGGCCGCTAGGCTGCCTCTGCATTGGCGAAGGAAGCTCTCTCCTCCCGCTTCCTGCGAAATCTGCTTCTCAGCCTGAGCGAATCTCAGTGGGAACGGTCTTTCCTCCGGGGCCGTTGCTCCTGTGCCTGGGGCAGCCGCAAGGGCACCACCCTCACAGGGAAAGGCCAAACACACCCCACATGTCTTTGCTCCTCTGGAGAGCTGCAGGCAACCTCAAACTCTCAGGAAGCTTCTCGGCTGAGACGCAGAAGCACTCTGGCTGGGGTCTCGCATCCCCTGCCTGGAGGCCCATGGTGCCTGTTTCTCCCTGGGCGTTGCTTCACCAGAGCGGCCAGGCAACATCTGCCCCTCTACTCTTCTGCTCTTCCCTTCCAGCTGACAGAGTTCTCCCTGCTCTACTCTAGCCCTAGGAAGTTTGGAGACAACCGGGCTCCTCCTCCTGTGCAAGGAGTCCCGGGGGCCAGTTGGAGTGGAAAGGCAAAACCACAGGCAAGCCCAGGAAAGTGCTGAGTCATGTCTGACACACTCCCTCAGCCTGCTCCTTCATGGCTAGCGAGGCTGTGAGCTAGGAAAGTCTTTGGAAGCTCAGCAAGTGGCAGCGAGATGCAGGCCCCAACCCAGCAATCCCGGTGCTTGGAGCAGGTCTCACAGCCTCCCAGTGCCAAAGCGAGCTCCTCTCTGCCAAATGCAGCTGTGCACACTCAGGCCGCTCTGCTGCCTCTGCATCCACGAAGGAAGCTCTCTAGGCCCGCTTCCTGAGAAATCTGCTTCCGCCTGAGGGAAAAGCCCTTGGAGAGGTCTTTGCTCAGGGGCAGTTGCTCCTGTGCCTGGGGAAGAGGGAAGGGCACCACACTCCCAAGGAAAGTCCAGACACACTCCACACGACTTTGCTCCTCTGGAGGGCGGCATGGAGCCTCCAACTGGGAGGTCGCGTCTCAGCGGAGACGCAGGGGCATTCTGGCTGTGATCCCGCAGCCCCTGCCTGGAGGCCCACAGTGCCTGTTTCTCTCTGCGCGTTGCTTCCACAGTGCGACCAAGCAACATCTTCACCATGGGCACAACAGCGCTTCCCTTCCGCCTGACAGACGTCTCAGTGCTCTGCTCTAGACCTCTGAAGTGGGGAGACAACCGAGCCCAGCCTCCTTTCCAAGGAGTCCTGCGCCTTCCATTGCACTGAAAGGCAATAGCTCGGGGAAGCCTAGGAAGGGGCTGAGTCATGTCGGACACACTTCCTCAGCCTGCTCCTTTCAGGGAAGCAACGCTGGGAGCTAGGAAAGCCTTCTCAAGCTCGGAGAGTGCAAGAGAGATGCAGGCCGCGCACCCGGAAATCTCGGTGCTTGGAGCCAATCTCAGCGTCTCCCAGGGGCAAAGCGAACGCCTCTCTGCCAAATCCAGGTGTGCAGACACAGGCCGCTAGGCTGCCTCTGCATTGGCGATGGAAGCTCTCTCCTCCCGCTTCCTGCGAAATCTGCTTCTCAGCCTGAGCGAATCTCAGTGGGAACGGTCTTTCCTCCGGGGCCGTTGCTCCTGTGCCTGGGGCAGCCGCAAGGGCACCAACCTCACAGGGAATGGCCAAACACACCCCACATGTCTTTGCTCCTCTGGAGAGCTGCAGGCAACCTCAAACTCTCAGGAAGCTTCTCGGCTGAGACGCAGAAGCACTCTGGCTGGGGTCTCGCATCCCCTGCCTGGAGGCCCATGGTGCCTGTTTCTCCCTGGGCGTTGCTTCACCAGAGCGGCCTGGCAACATCTGCCCCTCTACTCTTCTGCTCTTCCCTTCCAGCTGACAGAGTTCTCCCTGCTCTACTCTAGCCCTAGGAAGTTTGGAGACAACCGGGCTCCTCCTCCTGTGCAAGGAGTCCCGGGGGCCAGTTGGAGTGGAAAGGCAAAACCACAGGCAAGCCCAGGAAAGTGCTGAGTCATGTCTGACACACTCCCTCAGCCTGCTCCTTCATGGCTAGCGAGGCTGTGAGCTAGGAAAGTCTTTGGAAGCTCAGCAAGTGGCAGCGAGATGCAGGCCCCAACCCAGCAATCCCGGTGCTTGGAGCAGGTCTCACAGCCTCCCAGTGCCAAAGCGAGCTCCTCTCTGCCAAATGCAGCTGTGCACACTCAGGCCGCTCTGCTGCCTCTGCATCCACGAAGGAAGCTCTCTAGGCCCGCTTCCTGCGAAATCTGCTTCCGCCTGAGGGAAAAGCCCTTGGAGAGGTCTTTGCTCAGGGGCAGTTGCTCCTGTGCCTGGGGAAGAGGGAAGGGCACCACACTCCCAAGGAAAGTCCAGACACACTCCACACGACTTTGCTCCTCTGGAGGGCGGCATGGAGCCTCCAACTGGGAGGTCGCGTCTCAGCGGAGACGCAGGGGCATTCTGGCTGTGATCCCGCAGCCCCTGCCTGGAGGCCCACAGTGCCTGTTTCTCTCTGCGCGTTGCTTCCACAGTGCGGCCAAGCAACATCTTCACCATGGGCACAACAGCGCTTCCCTTCCGCCTGACAGACGTCTCAGTGCTCTGCTCTAGACCTCTGAAGTGGGGAGACAACCGAGCCCAGCCTCCTTTCCAAGGAGTCCTGCGCCTTCCATTGCACTGAAAGGCAATAGCACGACGGGGAAGCCTAGGAAGTGGCTGAGTCATGTCGGACACACTTCCTCAGCCTGCTCCTTTCAGGGAAGCAACGCTGGGAGCTAGGAAAGCCTTCTCAAGCTCGGAGAGTGCAAGAGAGATGCAGGCCGCGCACCCGGAAATCTCGGTGCTTGGAGCCAATCTCAGCGTCTCCCAGGGGCAAAGCGAACGCCTCTCTGCCAAATCCAGGTGTGCAGACACAGGCCGCTAGGCTGCCTCTGCATTGGCGAAGGAAGCTCTCTCCTCCCGCTTCCTGCGAAATCTGCTTCTCAGCCTGAGCGAATCTCAGTGGGAACGGTCTTTCCTCCGGGGCCGTTGCTCCTGTGCCTGGGGCAGCCGCAAGGGCACCACCCTCACAGGGAAAGGCCAAACACACCCCACATGTCTTTGCTCCTCTGGAGAGCTGCAGGCAACCTCAAACTCTCAGGAAGCTTCTCGGCTGAGACGCAGAAGCACTCTGGCTGGGGTCTCGCATCCCCTGCCTGGAGGCCCATGGTGCCTGTTTCTCCCTGGGCGTTGCTTCACCAGAGCGGCCAGGCAACATCTGCCCCTCTACTCTTCTGCTCTTCCCTTCCAGCTGACAGAGTTCTCCCTGCTCTACTCTAGCCCTAGGAAGTTTGGAGACAACCGGGCTCCTCCTCCTGTGCAAGGAGTCCCGGGGGCCAGGTGGAGTGGAAAGGCAAAACCACAGGCAAGCCCAGGAAAGTGCTGAGTCATGTCTGACACACTCCCTCAGCCTGCTCCTTCATGGCTAGCGAGGCTGTGAGCTAGGAAAGTCTTTGGAAGCTCAGCAAGTGGCAGCGAGATGCAGGCCCCAACCCAGCAATCCCGGTGCTTGGAGCAGGTCTCACAGCCTCCCAGTGCCAAAGCGAGCTCCTCTCTGCCAAATGCAGCTGTGCACACTCAGGCCGCTCTGCTGCCTCTGCATCCACGAAGGAAGCTCTCTAGGCCCGCTTCCTGAGAAATCTGCTTCCGCCTGAGGGAAAAGCCCTTGGAGAGGTCTTTGCTCAGGGGCAGTTGCTCCTGTGCCTGGGGAAGAGGGAAGGGCACCACACTCCCAAGGAAAGTCCAGACACACTCCACACGACTTTGCTCCTCTGGAGGGCGGCATGGAGCCTCCAACTGGGAGGTCGCGTCTCAGCGGAGACGCAGGGGCATTCTGGCTGTGATCCCGCAGCCCCTGCCTGGAGGCCCACAGTGCCTGTTTCTCTCTGCGCGTTGCTTCCACAGTGCGGCCAAGCAACATCTTCACCATGGGCACAACAGCGCTTCCCTTCCGCCTGACAGACGTCTCAGTGCTCTGCTCTAGACCTCTGAAGTGGGGAGACAACCGAGCCCAGCCTCCTTTCCAAGGAGTCCTGCGCCTTCCATTGCACTGAAAGGCAATAGCACGGGGAAGCCTAGGAAGGGGCTGAGTCATGTCGGACACACTTCCTCAGCCTGCTCCTTTCAGGGAAGCAACGCTGGGAGCTAGGAAAGCCTTCTCAAGCTCGGAGAGTGCAAGAGAGATGCAGGCCGCGCACCCGGAAATCTCGGTGCTTGGAGCCAATCTCAGCGTCTCCCAGGGGCAAAGCGAACGCCTCTCTGCCAAATCCAGGTGTGCAGACACAGGCCGCTAGGCTGCCTCTGCATTGGCGAAGGAAGCTCTCTCCTCCCGCTTCCTGCGAAATCTGCTTCTCAGCCTGAGCGAATCTCAGTGGGAACGGTCTTTCCTCTGGGGCCTTTGCTCCTGTGCCTGGGGCTGCCGCAAGGGCACCACCCTCCCAGGGAAAGGCCAAACACACCCCACATGTCTTTGCTCCTCTGGAGAGCTGCAGGCAACCTCAAACTCTCAGGAAGCTTCTCGGCTGAGACGCAGAAGCACTCTGGCTGGGGTCTCGCATCCCCTGCCTGGAGGCCCATGGTGCCTGTTTCTCCCTGGGCGTTGCTTCACCAGAGCGGCCAGGCAACATCTGCCCCATCTACCCTTCTGCTCTTCCCTTCCAGCTGACAGAGTTCTCCCTGCTCTACTCTAGCCCTAGGAAGTTTGGAGAAAACCGGGCTCCTCCTCCTGTGCAAGGAGTCCCGGGGCCCAGTTGGAGTGGAAAGGCAAAACCACAGGCAAGCCCAGGAAAGTGCTGAGTCATGTCTGACACACTCCCTCGGCCTGCTCCTTCATGGCTAGCGAGGCTGTGAGCTAGGAAAGTCTTTGGAAGCTCAGCAAGTGGCAGCGAGATGCAGGCCCCAACCCAGCAATCCCGGTGCTTGGAGCAGGTCTCACAGCCTCCCAGTGCCAAAGCGAGCTCCTCTCTGCCAAATGCAGCTGTGCACACGCAGGCCGCTCTGCTGCCTCTGCATCCACGAAGGAAGCTCTCTAGGCCCGCTTCCTGCGAAATCTGCTTCAGCCTGAGGGAAAAGCCCTTGGAGAGGTCTTGGCTCAGGGGCAGTTGCTCCTGTGCCTGGGGAAGAGGGAAGGGCACCACACTCCCAAGGAAAGGCCAGACACACTCCACACGTCTTTGCTCCTCTGGAGGGCGGCATTGAGCCTCCAACTGGGAGGTGGCGTCTCAGCGGAGACGCAGGGGCATTCTGGCTGTGATCCCGCAGCCCCTGCCTGGAGGCCCACGGTGCCTGTTTCTCTCTGGGCATTGCTTCCACAGTGCGGCCAAGCAACATCTTCACCATGGGCACAACAGCGCTTCCCTTCCGCCTGACAGACGTCTCAGTGCTCTGCTCTAGACCTCTGAAGTGGGGAGACAACCGAGCCCAGCCTCCTTTCCAAGGAGTCCTGCGCCTTCCATTGCACTGAAAGGCAATAGCACGGGGAAGCCTAGGAAGGGGCTGAGTCATGTCGGACACACTTCCTCAGCCTGCTCCTTTCAGGGAAGCAACGCTGGGAGCTAGGAAAGCCTTCTCAAGCTCGGAGAGTGCAAGAGAGATGCAGGCCGCGCACCCGGAAATCTCGGTGCTTGGAGCCAATCTCAGCGTCTCCCAGGGGCAAAGCGAACGCCTCTCTTCCAAATCCAACTTTGCAGACGCAGGCCGCTAGGCTGCCTCTGCATTGGCGAATTAAGCTCTCTCCTCCCGCTTCCTGCGAAATCTGCTTCTCAGCCTGAGCGAATCTCAGTGGGAACGGTCTTTCCTCCGGGGCCGTTGCTCCTGTGCCTGGGGCTGCCGCAAGGGCACCACCCTCACAGGGAAAGGCCAAACACACCCCACATGTCTTTGCTCCTCTGGAGAGCTGCAGGCAACCTCAAACTCTCAGGAAGCTTCTCGGCTGAGACGCAGAAGCACTCTGGCTGGGGTCTCGCATCCCCTGCCTGGAGGCCCATGGTGCCTGTTTCTCCCTGGGCGTTGCTTCACCAGAGCGGCCAGGCAACATCTGCCCCATCTACCCTTCTGCTCTTCCCCTCCAGCTGACAGAGTTCTCCCTGCTCTACTCTAGCCCTAGGAAGTTTGGAGACAACCGGGCTCCTCCTCCTGTGCAAGGAGTCCCGGGGCCCAGTTGGAGTGGAAAGGCAAAACCACAGGCAAGCCCAGGAAAGTGCTGAGTCATGTCTGACACACTCCCTCAGCCTGCTCCTTCATGGCTAGCGAGGCTGTGAGCTACGAAAGTCTTTGGAAGCTCAGCAAGTGGCAGCGAGATGCAGGCCCCAACCCAGCAATCCCGGTGCTTGGAGCAGGTCTCACAACCTCCCAGTGCCAAAGCGAGCTCCTCTCTGCCAAATGCAGCTGTGCACACGCAGGCCGCTCTGCTGCCTCTGCATCCACGAAGGAAGCTCTCTAGGCCCGCTTCCTGCGAAATCTGCTTCAGCCTGAGGGAAAAGCCCTTGGAGAGGTCTTTGCTCAGGGGCAGTTTCTCCTGTGCCTGGGGAAGAGGGAAGGGCACCACACTCCCAAGGAAAGTCCAGACACACTCCACACGACTTTGCTCCTCTGGAGGGCGGCATGGAGCCTCCAACTGGGAGGTCGCGTCTCAGCGGAGACGCAGGGGCATTCTGGCTGTGATCCCGCAGCCCCTGCCTGGAGGCCCACAGTGCCTGTTTCTCTCTGCGCGTTGCTTCCACAGTGCGGCCAAGCAACATCTTCACCATGGGCACAACAGCGCTTCCCTTCCGCCTGACAGACGTCTCAGTGCTCTGCTCTAGACCTCTGAAGTGGGGAGACAACCGAGCCCAGCCTCCTTTCCAAGGAGTCCTGCGCCTTCCATTGCACTGAAAGGCAATAGCTCGGGGAAGCCTAGGAAGGGGCTGAGTCATGTCGGACACACTTCCTCAGCCTGCTCCTTTCAGGGAAGCAACGCTGGGCCTAGGAAAGCCTTCTCAAGCTCGGAGAGTGCAAGAGAGATGCAGGCCGCGCACCCGGAAATCTCGGTGCTTGGAGCCAATCTCAGCGTCTCCCAGGGGCAAAGCGAACGCCTCTCTGCCAAATCCAGGTGTGCAGACACAGGCCGCTAGGCTGCCTCTGCATTGGCGATGGAAGCTCTCTCCTCCCGCTTCCTGCGAAATCTGCTTCTCAGCCTGAGCGAATCTCAGTGGGAACGGTCTTTCCTCCGGGGCCGTTGCTCCTGTGCCTGGGGCAGCCGCAAGGGCACCAACCTCACAGGGAAAGGCCAAACACACCCCACATGTCTTTGCTCCTCTGGAGAGCTGCAGGCAACCTCAAACTCTCAGGAAGCTTCTCGGCTGAGACGCAGAAGCACTCTGGCTGGGGTCTCGCATCCCCTGCCTGGAGGCCCATGGTGCCTGTTTCTCCCTGGGCGTTGCTTCACCAGAGCGGCCTGGCAACATCTGCCCCTCTACTCTTCTGCTCTTCCCTTCCAGCTGACAGAGTTCTCCCTGCTCTACTCTAGCCCTAGGAAGTTTGGAGACAACCGGGCTCCTCCTCCTGTGCAAGGAGTCCCGGGGGCCAGTTGGAGTGGAAAGGCAAAACCACAGGCAAGCCCAGGAAAGTGCTGAGTCATGTCTGACACACTCCCTCAGCCTGCTCCTTCATGGCTAGCGAGGCTGTGAGCTAGGAAAGTCTTTGGAAGCTCAGCAAGTGGCAGCGAGATGCAGGCCCCAACCCAGCAATCCCGGTGCTTGGAGCAGGTCTCACAGCCTCCCAGTGCCAAAGCGAGCTCCTCTCTGCCAAATGCAGCTGTGCACACTCAGGCCGCTCTGCTGCCTCTGCATCCACGAAGGAAGCTCTCTAGGCCCGCTTCCTGCGAAATCTGCTTCCGCCTGAGGGAAAAGCCCTTGGAGAGGTCTTTGCTCAGGGGCAGTTGCTCCTGTGCCTGGGGAAGAGGGAAGGGCACCACACTCCCAAGGAAAGTCCAGACACACTCCACACGACTTTGCTCCTCTGGAGGGCGGCATGGAGCCTCCAACTGGGAGGTCGCGTCTCAGCGGAGACGCAGGGGCATTCTGGCTGTGATCCCGCAGCCCCTGCCTGGAGGCCCACAGTGCCTGTTTCTCTCTGCGCGTTGCTTCCACAGTGCGGCCAAGCAACATCTTCACCATGGGCACAACAGCGCTTCCCTTCCGCCTGACAGACGTCTCAGTGCTCTGCTCTAGACCTCTGAAGTGGGGAGACAACCGAGCCCAGCCTCCTTTCCAAGGAGTCCTGCGCCTTCCATTGCACTGAAAGGCAATAGCACGACGGGGAAGCCTAGGAAGTGGCTGAGTCATGTCGGACACACTTCCTCAGCCTGCTCCTTTCAGGGAAGCAACGCTGGGAGCTAGGAAAGCCTTCTCAAGCTCGGAGAGTGCAAGAGAGATGCAGGCCGCGCACCCGGAAATCTCGGTGCTTGGAGCCAATCTCAGCGTCTCCCAGGGGCAAAGCGAACGCCTCTCTGCCAAATCCAGGTGTGCAGACACAGGCCGCTAGGCTGCCTCTGCATTGGCGAAGGAAGCTCTCTCCTCCCGCTTCCTGCGAAATCTGCTTCTCAGCCTGAGCGAATCTCAGTGGGAACGGTCTTTCCTCCGGGGCCGTTGCTCCTGTGCCTGGGGCAGCCGCAAGGGCACCACCCTCACAGGGAAAGGCCAAACACACCCCACATGTCTTTGCTCCTCTGGAGAGCTGCAGGCAACCTCAAACTCTCAGGAAGCTTCTCGGCTGAGACGCAGAAGCACTCTGGCTGGGGTCTCGCATCCCCTGCCTGGAGGCCCATGGTGCCTGTTTCTCCCTGGGCGTTGCTTCACCAGAGCGGCCAGGCAACATCTGCCCCTCTACTCTTCTGCTCTTCCCTTCCAGCTGACAGAGTTCTCCCTGCTCTACTCTAGCCCTAGGAAGTTTGGAGACAACCGGGCTCCTCCTCCTGTGCAAGGAGTCCCGGGGGCCAGGTGGAGTGGAAAGGCAAAACCACAGGCAAGCCCAGGAAAGTGCTGAGTCATGTCTGACACACTCCCTCAGCCTGCTCCTTCATGGCTAGCGAGGCTGTGAGCTAGGAAAGTCTTTGGAAGCTCAGCAAGTGGCAGCGAGATGCAGGCCCCAACCCAGCAATCCCGGTGCTTGGAGCAGGTCTCACAGCCTCCCAGTGCCAAAGCGAGCTCCTCTCTGCCAAATGCAGCTGTGCACACTCAGGCCGCTCTGCTGCCTCTGCATCCACGAAGGAAGCTCTCTAGGCCCGCTTCCTGAGAAATCTGCTTCCGCCTGAGGGAAAAGCCCTTGGAGAGGTCTTTGCTCAGGGGCAGTTGCTCCTGTGCCTGGGGAAGAGGGAAGGGCACCACACTCCCAAGGAAAGTCCAGACACACTCCACACGACTTTGCTCCTCTGGAGGGCGGCATGGAGCCTCCAACTGGGAGGTCGCGTCTCAGCGGAGACGCAGGGGCATTCTGGCTGTGATCCCGCAGCCCCTGCCTGGAGGCCCACAGTGCCTGTTTCTCTCTGCGCGTTGCTTCCACAGTGCGGCCAAGCAACATCTTCACCATGGGCACAACAGCGCTTCCCTTCCGCCTGACAGACGTCTCAGTGCTCTGCTCTAGACCTCTGAAGTGGGGAGACAACCGAGCCCAGCCTCCTTTCCAAGGAGTCCTGCGCCTTCCATTGCACTGAAAGGCAATAGCACGACGGGGAAGCCTAGGAAGTGGCTGAGTCATGTCGGACACACTTCCTCAGCCTGCTCCTTTCAGGGAAGCAACGCTGGGAGCTAGGAAAGCCTTCTCAAGCTCGGAGAGTGCAAGAGAGATGCAGGCCGCGCACCCGGAAATCTCGGTGCTTGGAGCCAATCTCAGCGTCTCCCAGGGGCAAAGCGAACGCCTCTCTGCCAAATCCAGGTGTGCAGACACAGGCCGCTAGGCTGCCTCTGCATTGGCGAAGGAAGCTCTCTCCTCCCGCTTCCTGCGAAATCTGCTTCTCAGCCTGAGCGAATCTCAGTGGGAACGGTCTTTCCTCCGGGGCCGTTGCTCCTGTGCCTGGGGCAGCCGCAAGGGCACCACCCTCACAGGGAAAGGCCAAACACACCCCACATGTCTTTGCTCCTCTGGAGAGCTGCAGGCAACCTCAAACTCTCAGGAAGCTTCTCGGCTGAGACGCAGAAGCACTCTGGCTGGGGTCTCGCATCCCCTGCCTGGAGGCCCATGGTGCCTGTTTCTCCCTGGGCGTTGCTTCACCAGAGCGGCCAGGCAACATCTGCCCCTCTACTCTTCTGCTCTTCCCTTCCAGCTGACAGAGTTCTCCCTGCTCTACTCTAGCCCTAGGAAGTTTGGAGACAACCGGGCTCCTCCTCCTGTGCAAGGAGTCCCGGGGGCCAGGTGGAGTGGAAAGGCAAAACCACAGGCAAGCCCAGGAAAGTGCTGAGTCATGTCTGACACACTCCCTCAGCCTGCTCCTTCATGGCTAGCGAGGCTGTGAGCTAGGAAAGTCTTTGGAAGCTCAGCAAGTGGCAGCGAGATGCAGGCCCCAACCCAGCAATCCCGGTGCTTGGAGCAGGTCTCACAGCCTCCCAGTGCCAAAGCGAGCTCCTCTCTGCCAAATGCAGCTGTGCACACTCAGGCCGCTCTGCTGCCTCTGCATCCACGAAGGAAGCTCTCTAGGCCCGCTTCCTGAGAAATCTGCTTCCGCCTGAGGGAAAAGCCCTTGGAGAGGTCTTTGCTCAGGGGCAGTTGCTCCTGTGCCTGGGGAAGAGGGAAGGGCACCACACTCCCAAGGAAAGTCCAGACACACTCCACACGACTTTGCTCCTCTGGAGGGCGGCATGGAGCCTCCAACTGGGAGGTCGCGTCTCAGCGGAGACGCAGGGGCATTCTGGCTGTGATCCCGCAGCCCCTGCCTGGAGGCCCACAGTGCCTGTTTCTCTCTGCGCGTTGCTTCCACAGTGCGGCCAAGCAACATCTTCACCATGGGCACAACAGCGCTTCCCTTCCGCCTGACAGACGTCTCAGTGCTCTGCTCTAGACCTCTGAAGTGGGGAGACAACCGAGCCCAGCCTCCTTTCCAAGGAGTCCTGCGCCTTCCATTGCACTGAAAGGCAATAGCACGGGGAAGCCTAGGAAGGGGCTGAGTCATGTCGGACACACTTCCTCAGCCTGCTCCTTTCAGGGAAGCAACGCTGGGAGCTAGGAAAGCCTTCTCAAGCTCGGAGAGTGCAAGAGAGATGCAGGCCGCGCACCCGGAAATCTCGGTGCTTGGAGCCAATCTCAGCGTCTCCCAGGGGCAAAGCGAACGCCTCTCTGCCAAATCCAGGTGTGCAGACACAGGCCGCTAGGCTGCCTCTGCATTGGCGAAGGAAGCTCTCTCCTCCCGCTTCCTGCGAAATCTGCTTCTCAGCCTGAGCGAATCTCAGTGGGAACGGTCTTTCCTCTGGGGCCTTTGCTCCTGTGCCTGGGGCTGCCGCAAGGGCACCACCCTCCCAGGGAAAGGCCAAACACACCCCACATGTCTTTGCTCCTCTGGAGAGCTGCAGGCAACCTCAAACTCTCAGGAAGCTTCTCGGCTGAGACGCAGAAGCACTCTGGCTGGGGTCTCGCATCCCCTGCCTGGAGGCCCATGGTGCCTGTTTCTCCCTGGGCGTTGCTTCACCAGAGCGGCCAGGCAACATCTGCCCCATCTACCCTTCTGCTCTTCCCTTCCAGCTGACAGAGTTCTCCCTGCTCTACTCTAGCCCTAGGAAGTTTGGAGAAAACCGGGCTCCTCCTCCTGTGCAAGGAGTCCCGGGGCCCAGTTGGAGTGGAAAGGCAAAACCACAGGCAAGCCCAGGAAAGTGCTGAGTCATGTCTGACACACTCCCTCGGCCTGCTCCTTCATGGCTAGCGAGGCTGTGAGCTAGGAAAGTCTTTGGAAGCTCAGCAAGTGGCAGCGAGATGCAGGCCCCAACCCAGCAATCCCGGTGCTTGGAGCAGGTCTCACAGCCTCCCAGTGCCAAAGCGAGCTCCTCTCTGCCAAATGCAGCTGTGCACACGCAGGCCGCTCTGCTGCCTCTGCATCCACGAAGGAAGCTCTCTAGGCCCGCTTCCTGCGAAATCTGCTTCAGCCTGAGGGAAAAGCCCTTGGAGAGGTCTTGGCTCAGGGGCAGTTGCTCCTGTGCCTGGGGAAGAGGGAAGGGCACCACACTCCCAAGGAAAGGCCAGACACACTCCACACGTCTTTGCTCCTCTGGAGGGCGGCATTGAGCCTCCAACTGGGAGGTGGCGTCTCAGCGGAGACGCAGGGGCATTCTGGCTGTGATCCCGCAGCCCCTGCCTGGAGGCCCACGGTGCCTGTTTCTCTCTGGGCATTGCTTCCACAGTGCGGCCAAGCAACATCTTCACCATGGGCACAACAGCGCTTCCCTTCCGCCTGACAGACGTCTCAGTGCTCTGCTCTAGACCTCTGAAGTGGGGAGACAACCGAGCCCAGCCTCCTTTCCAAGGAGTCCTGCGCCTTCCATTGCACTGAAAGGCAATAGCACGGGGAAGCCTAGGAAGGGGCTGAGTCATGTCGGACACACTTCCTCAGCCTGCTCCTTTCAGGGAAGCAACGCTGGGAGCTAGGAAAGCCTTCTCAAGCTCGGAGAGTGCAAGAGAGATGCAGGCCGCGCACCCGGAAATCTCGGTGCTTGGAGCCAATCTCAGCGTCTCCCAGGGGCAAAGCGAACGCCTCTCTTCCAAATCCAACTTTGCAGACGCAGGCCGCTAGGCTGCCTCTGCATTGGCGAATTAAGCTCTCTCCTCCCGCTTCCTGCGAAATCTGCTTCTCAGCCTGAGCGAATCTCAGTGGGAACGGTCTTTCCTCCGGGGCCGTTGCTCCTGTGCCTGGGGCTGCCGCAAGGGCACCACCCTCACAGGGAAAGGCCAAACACACCCCACATGTCTTTGCTCCTCTGGAGAGCTGCAGGCAACCTCAAACTCTCAGGAAGCTTCTCGGCTGAGACGCAGAAGCACTCTGGCTGGGGTCTCGCATCCCCTGCCTGGAGGCCCATGGTGCCTGTTACTCCCTGGGCGTTGCTTCACCAGAGCGGCCAGGCAACATCTGCCCCATCTACCCTTCTGCTCTTCCCTTCCAGCTGACAGAGTTCTCCCTGCTCTACTCTAGCCCTAGGAAGTTTGGAGACAACCGGGCTCCTCCTCCTGTGCAAGGAGTCCCGGGGCCCAGTTGGAGTGGAAAGGCAAAACCACAGGCAAGCCCAGGAAAGTGCTGAGTCATGTCTGACACACTCCCTCAGCCTGCTCCTTCATGGCTAGCGAGGCTGTGAGCTACGAAAGTCTTTGGAAGCTCAGCAAGTGGCAGCGAGATGCAGGCCCCAACCCAGCAATCCCGGTGCTTGGAGCAGGTCTCACAGCCTCCCAGTGCCAAAGCGAGCTCCTCTCTGCCAAATGCAGCTGTGCACACGCAGGCCGCTCTGCTGCCTCTGCATCCACGAAGGAAGCTCTCTAGGCCCGCTTCCTGCGAAATCTGCTTCAGCCTGAGGGAAAAGCCCTTGGAGAGGTCTTGGCTCAGGGGCAGTTGCTCCTGTGCCTGGGGAAGAGGGAAGGGCACCACACTCCCAAGGAAAGGCCAGACACACTCCACAGGTCTTTGCTCCTCTGGAGGGCGGCATGGAGCCTCCAACTGGGAGGTCGCTTCTCAGCGGAGACGCAGGGGCATTCTGCCTGTGATCCCGCAGCCCCTGCCTGGAGGCCCAGGGTGCCTGTTTCTCTCTGGGCGTTGCTTCCACAGTGCGGCCAAGCAACATCTTCACCATGGGCACAACAGCGCTTCCCTTCCGCCTGACAGACGTCTCAGTGCTCTGCTCTAGACCTCTGAAGTGGGGAGACAACCGAGCCCAGCCTCCTTTCCAAGGAGTCCTGCGCCTTCCATTGCACTGAAAGGCAATAGCACGGGGAAGCCTAGGAAGGGGCTGAGTCATGTCGGACACACTTCCTCAGCCTGCTCCTTTCAGGGAAGCAACGCTGGGAGCTAGGAAAGCCTTCTCAAGCTCGGAGAGTGCAAGAGAGATGCAGGCCGCGCACCCGGAAATCTCGGTGCTTGGAGCCAATCTCAGCGTCTCCCAGGGGCAAAGCGAACGCCTCTCTTCCAAATCCAACTTTGCAGACGCAGGCCGCTAGGCTGCCTCTGCATTGGCGAATTAAGCTCTCTCCTCCCGCTTCCTGCGAAATCTGCTTCTCAGCCTGAGCGAATCTCAGTGGGAACGGTCTTTCCTCCGGGGCCGTTGCTCCTGTGCCTGGGGCTGCCGCAAGGGCACCACCCTCACAGGGAAAGGCCAAACACACCCCACATGTCTTTGCTCCTCTGGAGAGCTGCAGGCAACCTCAAACTCTCAGGAAGCTTCTCGGCTGAGACGCAGAAGCACTCTGGCTGGGGTCTCGCATCCCCTGCCTGGAGGCCCATGGTGCCTGTTTCTCCCTGGGCGTTGCTTCACCAGAGCGGCCAGGCAACATCTGCCCCATCTACCCTTCTGCTCTTCCCCTCCAGCTGACAGAGTTCTCCCTGCTCTACTCTAGCCCTAGGAAGTTTGGAGACAACCGGGCTCCTCCTCCTGTGCAAGGAGTCCCGGGGCCCAGTTGGAGTGGAAAGGCAAAACCACAGGCAAGCCCAGGAAAGTGCTGAGTCATGTCTGACACACTCCCTCAGCCTGCTCCTTCATGGCTAGCGAGGCTGTGAGCTACGAAAGTCTTTGGAAGCTCAGCAAGTGGCAGCGAGATGCAGGCCCCAACCCAGCAATCCCGGTGCTTGGAGCAGGTCTCACAACCTCCCAGTGCCAAAGCGAGCTCCTCTCTGCCAAATGCAGCTGTGCACACGCAGGCCGCTCTGCTGCCTCTGCATCCACGAAGGAAGCTCTCTAGGCCCGCTTCCTGCGAAATCTGCTTCAGCCTGAGGGAAAAGCCCTTGGAGAGGTCTTTGCTCAGGGGCAGTTGCTCCTGTGCCTGGGGAAGAGGGAAGGGCACCACACTCCCAAGGAAAGGCCAGACACACTCCACAGGTCTTTGCTCCTCTGGAGGGCGGCATGGAGCCTCCAACTGGGAGGTGGCGTCTCAGCGGAGACGCAGGGGCATTCTGGCTGTGATCCCGCAGCCCCTGCCTGGAGGCCCAGGGTGCCTGTTTCTCTCTGGGCGTTGCTTCCACAGTGCGGCCAAGCAACATCTTCACCATGGGCACAACAGCGCTTCCCTTCCGCCTGACAGACGTCTCAGTGCTCTGCTCTAGACCTCTGAAGTGGGGAGACAACCGAGCCCAGCCTCCTTTCCAAGGAGTCCTGTGCCTTCCATTGCACTGAAAGGCAATAGCACGGGTAAGCCTAGGAAGGGGCTGAGTCATGTCGGACACACTTCCTCAGCCTGCTCCTTTCAGGGAAGCAACGCTGGGAGCTAGGAAAGCCTTCTCAAGCTCGGAGAGTGCAAGAGAAATGCAGGCCGCGCACCCGGAAATCTCGGTGCTTGGAGCCAATCTCAGCGTCTCCCAGGGGCAAAGCGAACGCCTCTCTGCCAAATCCAGGTGTGCAGACGCAGGCCGCTAGGCTGCCTCTGCATTGGCGAAGGAAGCTCTCTCCTCCCGCTTCCTGCGAAATCTGCTTCTCAGCCTGAGCGAATCTCAGTGGGAACGGTCTTTCCTCTGGGGCCGTTGCTCCTGTGCCTGGGGCTGCCGCAAGGGCACCACCCTCCCAGGGAAAGGCCAAACACACCCCACATGTCTTTGCTCCTCTGGAGAGCTGCAGGCAACCTCAAACTCTCAGGAAGCTTCTCGGCTGAGACGCAGAAGCACTCTGGCTGGGGTCTCGCATCCCCTGCCTGGAGGCCCATGGTGCCTGTTTCTCCCTGGGCGTTGCTTCACCAGAGCGGCCAGGCAACATCTGCCCCATCTACCCTTCTGCTCTTCCCTTCCAGCTGACAGAGTTCTCCCTGCTCTACTCTAGCCCTAGGAAGTTTGGAGACAACCGGGCTCCTCCTCCTCTGCAAGGAGTCCCGGGGCCCAGTTGGAGTGGAAAGGCAAAACCACAGGCAAGCCCAGGAAAGTGCTGAGTCATGTCTGACACACTCCCTCAGCCTGCTCCTTCATGGCTAGCGAGGCTGTGAGCTCGGAAAGTCTTTGGAAGCTCAGCAAGTGGCAGCGAGATGCAGGCCCCAACCCAGCAATCCCGGTGCTTGGAGCAGGTCTCACAGCCTCCCAGTGCCAAAGCGAGCTCCTCTCTGCCAAATGCAGCTGTGCACACGCAGGCCGCTCTGCTGCCTCTGCATCCACGAAGGAAGCTCTCTAGGCCCGCTTCCTGCGAAATCTGCTTCAGCCTGAGGGAAAAGCCCTTGGAGAGGTCTTGGCTCAGGGGCAGTTGCTCCTGTACCTGGGGAAGAGGGAAGGGCACCACACTCCCAAGGAAAGGCCAGACACACTCCACACGTCTTTGCTCCTCTGGAGGGCGGCATGGAGCCTCGAACTGCGAGGTCGCGTCTCAGCGGAGACGCAGGGGCATTCTGGCTGTGATCCCGCAGCCCCTGCCTGGAGGCCCACGGTGCCTGTTTCTCTCTGGGCGTTGCTTCCACAGTGCGGCCAAGCAACATCTTCACCATGGGCACAACAGCGCTTCCCTTCCGCCTGACAGACGTCTCAGTGCTCTGCTCTAGACCTCTGAAGTGGGGAGACAACCGAGCCCAGCCTCCTTTCCAAGGAGTCCTGCGCCTTCCATTGCACTGAAAGGCAATAGCACGGGGAAGCCTAGGAAGGTGCTGAGTCATGTCGGACACACTTCCTCAGCCTGCTCCTTTCAGGGAAGCAACGCTGGGAGCTAGGAAAGCCTTCTCAAGCTCGGAGAGTGCAAGAGAGATGCAGGCCGCGCACCCGGAAATCTCGGTGCTTGGAGCCAATCTCAGCGTCTCCCAGGGGCAAAGCGAACGCCTCTCTGCCAAATCCAGGTGTGCAGACACAGGCCGCTAGGCTGCCTCTGCATTGGCGAAGGAAGCTCTCTCCTCCCGCTTCCTGCGAAATCTGCTTCTCAGCCTGAGCGAATCTCAGTGGGAACGGTCTTTCCTCCGGGGCCGTTGCTCCTGTGCCTGGGGCAGCCGCAAGGGCACCACCCTCACAGGGAAAGGCCAAACACACCCCACATGTCTTTGCTCCTCTGGAGAGCTGCAGGCAACCTCAAACTCTCAGGAAGCTTCTCGGCTGAGACGCAGAAGCACTCTGGCTGGGGTCTCGCATCCCCTGCCTGGAGGCCCATGGTGCCTGTTTCTCCCTGGGCGTTGCTTCACCAGAGCGGCCAGGCAACATCTGCCCCTCTACTCTTCTGCTCTTCCCTTCCAGCTGACAGAGTTCTCCCTGCTCTACTCTAGCCCTAGGAAGTTTGGAGACAACCGGGCTCCTCCTCCTGTGCAAGGAGTCCCGGGGGCCAGTTGGAGTGGAAAGGCAAAACCACAGGCAAGCCCAGGAAAGTGCTGAGTCATGTCTGACACACTCCCTCAGCCTGCTCCTTCATGGCTAGCGAGGCTGTGAGCTAGGAAAGTCTTTGGAAGCTCAGCAAGTGGCAGCGAGATGCAGGCCCCAACCCAGCAATCCCGGTGCTTGGAGCAGGTCTCACAGCCTCCCAGTGCCAAAGCGAGCTCCTCTCTGCCAAATGCAGCTGTGCACACTCAGGCCGCTCTGCTGCCTCTGCATCCACGAAGGAAGCTCTCTAGGCCCGCTTCCTGAGAAATCTGCTTCCGCCTGAGGGAAAAGCCCTTGGAGAGGTCTTTGCTCAGGGGCAGTTGCTCCTGTGCCTGGGGAAGAGGGAAGGGCACCACACTCCCAAGGAAAGTCCAGACACACTCCACACGACTTTGCTCCTCTGGAGGGCGGCATGGAGCCTCCAACTGGGAGGTCGCGTCTCAGCGGAGACGCAGGGGCATTCTGGCTGTGATCCCGCAGCCCCTGCCTGGAGGCCCACAGTGCCTGTTTCTCTCTGCGCGTTGCTTCCACAGTGCGACCAAGCAACATCTTCACCATGGGCACAACAGCGCTTCCCTTCCGCCTGACAGACGTCTCAGTGCTCTGCTCTAGACCTCTGAAGTGGGGAGACAACCGAGCCCAGCCTCCTTTCCAAGGAGTCCTGCGCCTTCCATTGCACTGAAAGGCAATAGCTCGGGGAAGCCTAGGAAGGGGCTGAGTCATGTCGGACACACTTCCTCAGCCTGCTCCTTTCAGGGAAGCAACGCTGGGAGCTAGGAAAGCCTTCTCAAGCTCGGAGAGTGCAAGAGAGATGCAGGCCGCGCACCCGGAAATCTCGGTGCTTGGAGCCAATCTCAGCGTCTCCCAGGGGCAAAGCGAACGCCTCTCTGCCAAATCCAGGTGTGCAGACACAGGCCGCTAGGCTGCCTCTGCATTGGCGATGGAAGCTCTCTCCTCCCGCTTCCTGCGAAATCTGCTTCTCAGCCTGAGCGAATCTCAGTGGGAACGGTCTTTCCTCCGGGGCCGTTGCTCCTGTGCCTGGGGCAGCCGCAAGGGCACCAACCTCACAGGGAATGGCCAAACACACCCCACATGTCTTTGCTCCTCTGGAGAGCTGCAGGCAACCTCAAACTCTCAGGAAGCTTCTCGGCTGAGACGCAGAAGCACTCTGGCTGGGGTCTCGCATCCCCTGCCTGGAGGCCCATGGTGCCTGTTTCTCCCTGGGCGTTGCTTCACCAGAGCGGCCTGGCAACATCTGCCCCTCTACTCTTCTGCTCTTCCCTTCCAGCTGACAGAGTTCTCCCTGCTCTACTCTAGCCCTAGGAAGTTTGGAGACAACCGGGCTCCTCCTCCTGTGCAAGGAGTCCCGGGGGCCAGTTGGAGTGGAAAGGCAAAACCACAGGCAAGCCCAGGAAAGTGCTGAGTCATGTCTGACACACTCCCTCAGCCTGCTCCTTCATGGCTAGCGAGGCTGTGAGCTAGGAAAGTCTTTGGAAGCTCAGCAAGTGGCAGCGAGATGCAGGCCCCAACCCAGCAATCCCGGTGCTTGGAGCAGGTCTCACAGCCTCCCAGTGCCAAAGCGAGCTCCTCTCTGCCAAATGCAGCTGTGCACACTCAGGCCGCTCTGCTGCCTCTGCATCCACGAAGGAAGCTCTCTAGGCCCGCTTCCTGCGAAATCTGCTTCCGCCTGAGGGAAAAGCCCTTGGAGAGGTCTTTGCTCAGGGGCAGTTGCTCCTGTGCCTGGGGAAGAGGGAAGGGCACCACACTCCCAAGGAAAGTCCAGACACACTCCACACGACTTTGCTCCTCTGGAGGGCGGCATGGAGCCTCCAACTGGGAGGTCGCGTCTCAGCGGAGACGCAGGGGCATTCTGGCTGTGATCCCGCAGCCCCTGCCTGGAGGCCCACAGTGCCTGTTTCTCTCTGCGCGTTGCTTCCACAGTGCGGCCAAGCAACATCTTCACCATGGGCACAACAGCGCTTCCCTTCCGCCTGACAGACGTCTCAGTGCTCTGCTCTAGACCTCTGAAGTGGGGAGACAACCGAGCCCAGCCTCCTTTCCAAGGAGTCCTGCGCCTTCCATTGCACTGAAAGGCAATAGCACGACGGGGAAGCCTAGGAAGTGGCTGAGTCATGTCGGACACACTTCCTCAGCCTGCTCCTTTCAGGGAAGCAACGCTGGGAGCTAGGAAAGCCTTCTCAAGCTCGGAGAGTGCAAGAGAGATGCAGGCCGCGCACCCGGAAATCTCGGTGCTTGGAGCCAATCTCAGCGTCTCCCAGGGGCAAAGCGAACGCCTCTCTGCCAAATCCAGGTGTGCAGACACAGGCCGCTAGGCTGCCTCTGCATTGGCGAAGGAAGCTCTCTCCTCCCGCTTCCTGCGAAATCTGCTTCTCAGCCTGAGCGAATCTCAGTGGGAACGGTCTTTCCTCCGGGGCCGTTGCTCCTGTGCCTGGGGCAGCCGCAAGGGCACCACCCTCACAGGGAAAGGCCAAACACACCCCACATGTCTTTGCTCCTCTGGAGAGCTGCAGGCAACCTCAAACTCTCAGGAAGCTTCTCGGCTGAGACGCAGAAGCACTCTGGCTGGGGTCTCGCATCCCCTGCCTGGAGGCCCATGGTGCCTGTTTCTCCCTGGGCGTTGCTTCACCAGAGCGGCCAGGCAACATCTGCCCCTCTACTCTTCTGCTCTTCCCTTCCAGCTGACAGAGTTCTCCCTGCTCTACTCTAGCCCTAGGAAGTTTGGAGACAACCGGGCTCCTCCTCCTGTGCAAGGAGTCCCGGGGGCCAGGTGGAGTGGAAAGGCAAAACCACAGGCAAGCCCAGGAAAGTGCTGAGTCATGTCTGACACACTCCCTCAGCCTGCTCCTTCATGGCTAGCGAGGCTGTGAGCTAGGAAAGTCTTTGGAAGCTCAGCAAGTGGCAGCGAGATGCAGGCCCCAACCCAGCAATCCCGGTGCTTGGAGCAGGTCTCACAGCCTCCCAGTGCCAAAGCGAGCTCCTCTCTGCCAAATGCAGCTGTGCACACTCAGGCCGCTCTGCTGCCTCTGCATCCACGAAGGAAGCTCTCTAGGCCCGCTTCCTGAGAAATCTGCTTCCGCCTGAGGGAAAAGCCCTTGGAGAGGTCTTTGCTCAGGGGCAGTTGCTCCTGTGCCTGGGGAAGAGGGAAGGGCACCACACTCCCAAGGAAAGTCCAGACACACTCCACACGACTTTGCTCCTCTGGAGGGCGGCATGGAGCCTCCAACTGGGAGGTCGCGTCTCAGCGGAGACGCAGGGGCATTCTGGCTGTGATCCCGCAGCCCCTGCCTGGAGGCCCACAGTGCCTGTTTCTCTCTGCGCGTTGCTTCCACAGTGCGGCCAAGCAACATCTTCACCATGGGCACAACAGCGCTTCCCTTCCGCCTGACAGACGTCTCAGTGCTCTGCTCTAGACCTCTGAAGTGGGGAGACAACCGAGCCCAGCCTCCTTTCCAAGGAGTCCTGCGCCTTCCATTGCACTGAAAGGCAATAGCACGGGGAAGCCTAGGAAGGGGCTGAGTCATGTCGGACACACTTCCTCAGCCTGCTCCTTTCAGGGAAGCAACGCTGGGAGCTAGGAAAGCCTTCTCAAGCTCGGAGAGTGCAAGAGAGATGCAGGCCGCGCACCCGGAAATCTCGGTGCTTGGAGCCAATCTCAGCGTCTCCCAGGGGCAAAGCGAACGCCTCTCTGCCAAATCCAGGTGTGCAGACACAGGCCGCTAGGCTGCCTCTGCATTGGCGAAGGAAGCTCTCTCCTCCCGCTTCCTGCGAAATCTGCTTCTCAGCCTGAGCGAATCTCAGTGGGAACGGTCTTTCCTCTGGGGCCTTTGCTCCTGTGCCTGGGGCTGCCGCAAGGGCACCACCCTCCCAGGGAAAGGCCAAACACACCCCACATGTCTTTGCTCCTCTGGAGAGCTGCAGGCAACCTCAAACTCTCAGGAAGCTTCTCGGCTGAGACGCAGAAGCACTCTGGCTGGGGTCTCGCATCCCCTGCCTGGAGGCCCATGGTGCCTGTTTCTCCCTGGGCGTTGCTTCACCAGAGCGGCCAGGCAACATCTGCCCCATCTACCCTTCTGCTCTTCCCTTCCAGCTGACAGAGTTCTCCCTGCTCTACTCTAGCCCTAGGAAGTTTGGAGAAAACCGGGCTCCTCCTCCTGTGCAAGGAGTCCCGGGGCCCAGTTGGAGTGGAAAGGCAAAACCACAGGCAAGCCCAGGAAAGTGCTGAGTCATGTCTGACACACTCCCTCGGCCTGCTCCTTCATGGCTAGCGAGGCTGTGAGCTAGGAAAGTCTTTGGAAGCTCAGCAAGTGGCAGCGAGATGCAGGCCCCAACCCAGCAATCCCGGTGCTTGGAGCAGGTCTCACAGCCTCCCAGTGCCAAAGCGAGCTCCTCTCTGCCAAATGCAGCTGTGCACACGCAGGCCGCTCTGCTGCCTCTGCATCCACGAAGGAAGCTCTCTAGGCCCGCTTCCTGCGAAATCTGCTTCAGCCTGAGGGAAAAGCCCTTGGAGAGGTCTTGGCTCAGGGGCAGTTGCTCCTGTGCCTGGGGAAGAGGGAAGGGCACCACACTCCCAAGGAAAGGCCAGACACACTCCACACGTCTTTGCTCCTCTGGAGGGCGGCATTGAGCCTCCAACTGGGAGGTGGCGTCTCAGCGGAGACGCAGGGGCATTCTGGCTGTGATCCCGCAGCCCCTGCCTGGAGGCCCACGGTGCCTGTTTCTCTCTGGGCATTGCTTCCACAGTGCGGCCAAGCAACATCTTCACCATGGGCACAACAGCGCTTCCCTTCCGCCTGACAGACGTCTCAGTGCTCTGCTCTAGACCTCTGAAGTGGGGAGACAACCGAGCCCAGCCTCCTTTCCAAGGAGTCCTGCGCCTTCCATTGCACTGAAAGGCAATAGCACGGGGAAGCCTAGGAAGGGGCTGAGTCATGTCGGACACACTTCCTCAGCCTGCTCCTTTCAGGGAAGCAACGCTGGGAGCTAGGAAAGCCTTCTCAAGCTCGGAGAGTGCAAGAGAGATGCAGGCCGCGCACCCGGAAATCTCGGTGCTTGGAGCCAATCTCAGCGTCTCCCAGGGGCAAAGCGAACGCCTCTCTTCCAAATCCAACTTTGCAGACGCAGGCCGCTAGGCTGCCTCTGCATTGGCGAATTAAGCTCTCTCCTCCCGCTTCCTGCGAAATCTGCTTCTCAGCCTGAGCGAATCTCAGTGGGAACGGTCTTTCCTCCGGGGCCGTTGCTCCTGTGCCTGGGGCTGCCGCAAGGGCACCACCCTCACAGGGAAAGGCCAAACACACCCCACATGTCTTTGCTCCTCTGGAGAGCTGCAGGCAACCTCAAACTCTCAGGAAGCTTCTCGGCTGAGACGCAGAAGCACTCTGGCTGGGGTCTCGCATCCCCTGCCTGGAGGCCCATGGTGCCTGTTTCTCCCTGGGCGTTGCTTCACCAGAGCGGCCAGGCAACATCTGCCCCATCTACCCTTCTGCTCTTCCCCTCCAGCTGACAGAGTTCTCCCTGCTCTACTCTAGCCCTAGGAAGTTTGGAGACAACCGGGCTCCTCCTCCTGTGCAAGGAGTCCCGGGGCCCAGTTGGAGTGGAAAGGCAAAACCACAGGCAAGCCCAGGAAAGTGCTGAGTCATGTCTGACACACTCCCTCAGCCTGCTCCTTCATGGCTAGCGAGGCTGTGAGCTACGAAAGTCTTTGGAAGCTCAGCAAGTGGCAGCGAGATGCAGGCCCCAACCCAGCAATCCCGGTGCTTGGAGCAGGTCTCACAACCTCCCAGTGCCAAAGCGAGCTCCTCTCTGCCAAATGCAGCTGTGCACACGCAGGCCGCTCTGCTGCCTCTGCATCCACGAAGGAAGCTCTCTAGGCCCGCTTCCTGCGAAATCTGCTTCAGCCTGAGGGAAAAGCCCTTGGAGAGGTCTTTGCTCAGGGGCAGTTTCTCCTGTGCCTGGGGAAGAGGGAAGGGCACCACACTCCCAAGGAAAGTCCAGACACACTCCACACGACTTTGCTCCTCTGGAGGGCGGCATGGAGCCTCCAACTGGGAGGTCGCGTCTCAGCGGAGACGCAGGGGCATTCTGGCTGTGATCCCGCAGCCCCTGCCTGGAGGCCCACAGTGCCTGTTTCTCTCTGCGCGTTGCTTCCACAGTGCGGCCAAGCAACATCTTCACCATGGGCACAACAGCGCTTCCCTTCCGCCTGACAGACGTCTCAGTGCTCTGCTCTAGACCTCTGAAGTGGGGAGACAACCGAGCCCAGCCTCCTTTCCAAGGAGTCCTGCGCCTTCCATTGCACTGAAAGGCAATAGCACGACGGGGAAGCCTAGGAAGTGGCTGAGTCATGTCGGACACACTTCCTCAGCCTGCTCCTTTCAGGGAAGCAACGCTGGGAGCTAGGAAAGCCTTCTCAAGCTCGGAGAGTGCAAGAGAGATGCAGGCCGCGCACCCGGAAATCTCGGTGCTTGGAGCCAATCTCAGCGTCTCCCAGGGGCAAAGCGAACGCCTCTCTGCCAAATCCAGGTGTGCAGACACAGGCCGCTAGGCTGCCTCTGCATTGGCGAAGGAAGCTCTCTCCTCCCGCTTCCTGCGAAATCTGCTTCTCAGCCTGAGCGAATCTCAGTGGGAACGGTCTTTCCTCCGGGGCCGTTGCTCCTGTGCCTGGGGCAGCCGCAAGGGCACCACCCTCACAGGGAAAGGCCAAACACACCCCACATGTCTTTGCTCCTCTGGAGAGCTGCAGGCAACCTCAAACTCTCAGGAAGCTTCTCGGCTGAGACGCAGAAGCACTCTGGCTGGGGTCTCGCATCCCCTGCCTGGAGGCCCATGGTGCCTGTTTCTCCCTGGGCGTTGCTTCACCAGAGCGGCCAGGCAACATCTGCCCCTCTACTCTTCTGCTCTTCCCTTCCAGCTGACAGAGTTCTCCCTGCTCTACTCTAGCCCTAGGAAGTTTGGAGACAACCGGGCTCCTCCTCCTGTGCAAGGAGTCCCGGGGGCCAGGTGGAGTGGAAAGGCAAAACCACAGGCAAGCCCAGGAAAGTGCTGAGTCATGTCTGACACACTCCCTCAGCCTGCTCCTTCATGGCTAGCGAGGCTGTGAGCTAGGAAAGTCTTTGGAAGCTCAGCAAGTGGCAGCGAGATGCAGGCCCCAACCCAGCAATCCCGGTGCTTGGAGCAGGTCTCACAGCCTCCCAGTGCCAAAGCGAGCTCCTCTCTGCCAAATGCAGCTGTGCACACTCAGGCCGCTCTGCTGCCTCTGCATCCACGAAGGAAGCTCTCTAGGCCCGCTTCCTGAGAAATCTGCTTCCGCCTGAGGGAAAAGCCCTTGGAGAGGTCTTTGCTCAGGGGCAGTTGCTCCTGTGCCTGGGGAAGAGGGAAGGGCACCACACTCCCAAGGAAAGTCCAGACACACTCCACACGACTTTGCTCCTCTGGAGGGCGGCATGGAGCCTCCAACTGGGAGGTCGCGTCTCAGCGGAGACGCAGGGGCATTCTGGCTGTGATCCCGCAGCCCCTGCCTGGAGGCCCACAGTGCCTGTTTCTCTCTGCGCGTTGCTTCCACAGTGCGACCAAGCAACATCTTCACCATGGGCACAACAGCGCTTCCCTTCCGCCTGACAGACGTCTCAGTGCTCTGCTCTAGACCTCTGAAGTGGGGAGACAACCGAGCCCAGCCTCCTTTCCAAGGAGTCCTGCGCCTTCCATTGCACTGAAAGGCAATAGCTCGGGGAAGCCTAGGAAGGGGCTGAGTCATGTCGGACACACTTCCTCAGCCTGCTCCTTTCAGGGAAGCAACGCTGGGAGCTAGGAAAGCCTTCTCAAGCTCGGAGAGTGCAAGAGAGATGCAGGCCGCGCACCCGGAAATCTCGGTGCTTGGAGCCAATCTCAGCGTCTCCCAGGGGCAAAGCGAACGCCTCTCTGCCAAATCCAGGTGTGCAGACACAGGCCGCTAGGCTGCCTCTGCATTGGCGATGGAAGCTCTCTCCTCCCGCTTCCTGCGAAATCTGCTTCTCAGCCTGAGCGAATCTCAGTGGGAACGGTCTTTCCTCCGGGGCCGTTGCTCCTGTGCCTGGGGCAGCCGCAAGGGCACCAACCTCACAGGGAAAGGCCAAACACACCCCACATGTCTTTGCTCCTCTGGAGAGCTGCAGGCAACCTCAAACTCTCAGGAAGCTTCTCGGCTGAGACGCAGAAGCACTCTGGCTGGGGTCTCGCATCCCCTGCCTGGAGGCCCATGGTGCCTGTTTCTCCCTGGGCGTTGCTTCACCAGAGCGGCCTGGCAACATCTGCCCCTCTACTCTTCTGCTCTTCCCTTCCAGCTGACAGAGTTCTCCCTGCTCTACTCTAGCCCTAGGAAGTTTGGAGACAACCGGGCTCCTCCTCCTGTGCAAGGAGTCCCGGGGGCCAGTTGGAGTGGAAAGGCAAAACCACAGGCAAGCCCAGGAAAGTGCTGAGTCATGTCTGACACACTCCCTCAGCCTGCTCCTTCATGGCTAGCGAGGCTGTGAGCTAGGAAAGTCTTTGGAAGCTCAGCAAGTGGCAGCGAGATGCAGGCCCCAACCCAGCAATCCCGGTGCTTGGAGCAGGTCTCACAGCCTCCCAGTGCCAAAGCGAGCTCCTCTCTGCCAAATGCAGCTGTGCACACTCAGGCCGCTCTGCTGCCTCTGCATCCACGAAGGAAGCTCTCTAGGCCCGCTTCCTGCGAAATCTGCTTCCGCCTGAGGGAAAAGCCCTTGGAGAGGTCTTTGCTCAGGGGCAGTTGCTCCTGTGCCTGGGGAAGAGGGAAGGGCACCACACTCCCAAGGAAAGTCCAGACACACTCCACACGACTTTGCTCCTCTGGAGGGCGGCATGGAGCCTCCAACTGGGAGGTCGCGTCTCAGCGGAGACGCAGGGGCATTCTGGCTGTGATCCCGCAGCCCCTGCCTGGAGGCCCACAGTGCCTGTTTCTCTCTGCGCGTTGCTTCCACAGTGCGGCCAAGCAACATCTTCACCATGGGCACAACAGCGCTTCCCTTCCGCCTGACAGACGTCTCAGTGCTCTGCTCTAGACCTCTGAAGTGGGGAGACAACCGAGCCCAGCCTCCTTTCCAAGGAGTCCTGCGCCTTCCATTGCACTGAAAGGCAATAGCACGACGGGGAAGCCTAGGAAGTGGCTGAGTCATGTCGGACACACTTCCTCAGCCTGCTCCTTTCAGGGAAGCAACGCTGGGAGCTAGGAAAGCCTTCTCAAGCTCGGAGAGTGCAAGAGAGATGCAGGCCGCGCACCCGGAAATCTCGGTGCTTGGAGCCAATCTCAGCGTCTCCCAGGGGCAAAGCGAACGCCTCTCTGCCAAATCCAGGTGTGCAGACACAGGCCGCTAGGCTGCCTCTGCATTGGCGAAGGAAGCTCTCTCCTCCCGCTTCCTGCGAAATCTGCTTCTCAGCCTGAGCGAATCTCAGTGGGAACGGTCTTTCCTCCGGGGCCGTTGCTCCTGTGCCTGGGGCAGCCGCAAGGGCACCACCCTCACAGGGAAAGGCCAAACACACCCCACATGTCTTTGCTCCTCTGGAGAGCTGCAGGCAACCTCAAACTCTCAGGAAGCTTCTCGGCTGAGACGCAGAAGCACTCTGGCTGGGGTCTCGCATCCCCTGCCTGGAGGCCCATGGTGCCTGTTTCTCCCTGGGCGTTGCTTCACCAGAGCGGCCAGGCAACATCTGCCCCTCTACTCTTCTGCTCTTCCCTTCCAGCTGACAGAGTTCTCCCTGCTCTACTCTAGCCCTAGGAAGTTTGGAGACAACCGGGCTCCTCCTCCTGTGCAAGGAGTCCCGGGGGCCAGGTGGAGTGGAAAGGCAAAACCACAGGCAAGCCCAGGAAAGTGCTGAGTCATGTCTGACACACTCCCTCAGCCTGCTCCTTCATGGCTAGCGAGGCTGTGAGCTAGGAAAGTCTTTGGAAGCTCAGCAAGTGGCAGCGAGATGCAGGCCCCAACCCAGCAATCCCGGTGCTTGGAGCAGGTCTCACAGCCTCCCAGTGCCAAAGCGAGCTCCTCTCTGCCAAATGCAGCTGTGCACACTCAGGCCGCTCTGCTGCCTCTGCATCCACGAAGGAAGCTCTCTAGGCCCGCTTCCTGAGAAATCTGCTTCCGCCTGAGGGAAAAGCCCTTGGAGAGGTCTTTGCTCAGGGGCAGTTGCTCCTGTGCCTGGGGAAGAGGGAAGGGCACCACACTCCCAAGGAAAGTCCAGACACACTCCACACGACTTTGCTCCTCTGGAGGGCGGCATGGAGCCTCCAACTGGGAGGTCGCGTCTCAGCGGAGACGCAGGGGCATTCTGGCTGTGATCCCGCAGCCCCTGCCTGGAGGCCCACAGTGCCTGTTTCTCTCTGCGCGTTGCTTCCACAGTGCGGCCAAGCAACATCTTCACCATGGGCACAACAGCGCTTCCCTTCCGCCTGACAGACGTCTCAGTGCTCTGCTCTAGACCTCTGAAGTGGGGAGACAACCGAGCCCAGCCTCCTTTCCAAGGAGTCCTGCGCCTTCCATTGCACTGAAAGGCAATAGCACGACGGGGAAGCCTAGGAAGTGGCTGAGTCATGTCGGACACACTTCCTCAGCCTGCTCCTTTCAGGGAAGCAACGCTGGGAGCTAGGAAAGCCTTCTCAAGCTCGGAGAGTGCAAGAGAGATGCAGGCCGCGCACCCGGAAATCTCGGTGCTTGGAGCCAATCTCAGCGTCTCCCAGGGGCAAAGCGAACGCCTCTCTGCCAAATCCAGGTGTGCAGACACAGGCCGCTAGGCTGCCTCTGCATTGGCGAAGGAAGCTCTCTCCTCCCGCTTCCTGCGAAATCTGCTTCTCAGCCTGAGCGAATCTCAGTGGGAACGGTCTTTCCTCCGGGGCCGTTGCTCCTGTGCCTGGGGCAGCCGCAAGGGCACCACCCTCACAGGGAAAGGCCAAACACACCCCACATGTCTTTGCTCCTCTGGAGAGCTGCAGGCAACCTCAAACTCTCAGGAAGCTTCTCGGCTGAGACGCAGAAGCACTCTGGCTGGGGTCTCGCATCCCCTGCCTGGAGGCCCATGGTGCCTGTTTCTCCCTGGGCGTTGCTTCACCAGAGCGGCCAGGCAACATCTGCCCCTCTACTCTTCTGCTCTTCCCTTCCAGCTGACAGAGTTCTCCCTGCTCTACTCTAGCCCTAGGAAGTTTGGAGACAACCGGGCTCCTCCTCCTGTGCAAGGAGTCCCGGGGGCCAGGTGGAGTGGAAAGGCAAAACCACAGGCAAGCCCAGGAAAGTGCTGAGTCATGTCTGACACACTCCCTCAGCCTGCTCCTTCATGGCTAGCGAGGCTGTGAGCTAGGAAAGTCTTTGGAAGCTCAGCAAGTGGCAGCGAGATGCAGGCCCCAACCCAGCAATCCCGGTGCTTGGAGCAGGTCTCACAGCCTCCCAGTGCCAAAGCGAGCTCCTCTCTGCCAAATGCAGCTGTGCACACTCAGGCCGCTCTGCTGCCTCTGCATCCACGAAGGAAGCTCTCTAGGCCCGCTTCCTGAGAAATCTGCTTCCGCCTGAGGGAAAAGCCCTTGGAGAGGTCTTTGCTCAGGGGCAGTTGCTCCTGTGCCTGGGGAAGAGGGAAGGGCACCACACTCCCAAGGAAAGTCCAGACACACTCCACACGACTTTGCTCCTCTGGAGGGCGGCATGGAGCCTCCAACTGGGAGGTCGCGTCTCAGCGGAGACGCAGGGGCATTCTGGCTGTGATCCCGCAGCCCCTGCCTGGAGGCCCACAGTGCCTGTTTCTCTCTGCGCGTTGCTTCCACAGTGCGGCCAAGCAACATCTTCACCATGGGCACAACAGCGCTTCCCTTCCGCCTGACAGACGTCTCAGTGCTCTGCTCTAGACCTCTGAAGTGGGGAGACAACCGAGCCCAGCCTCCTTTCCAAGGAGTCCTGCGCCTTCCATTGCACTGAAAGGCAATAGCACGGGGAAGCCTAGGAAGGGGCTGAGTCATGTCGGACACACTTCCTCAGCCTGCTCCTTTCAGGGAAGCAACGCTGGGAGCTAGGAAAGCCTTCTCAAGCTCGGAGAGTGCAAGAGAGATGCAGGCCGCGCACCCGGAAATCTCGGTGCTTGGAGCCAATCTCAGCGTCTCCCAGGGGCAAAGCGAACGCCTCTCTGCCAAATCCAGGTGTGCAGACACAGGCCGCTAGGCTGCCTCTGCATTGGCGAAGGAAGCTCTCTCCTCCCGCTTCCTGCGAAATCTGCTTCTCAGCCTGAGCGAATCTCAGTGGGAACGGTCTTTCCTCTGGGGCCTTTGCTCCTGTGCCTGGGGCTGCCGCAAGGGCACCACCCTCCCAGGGAAAGGCCAAACACACCCCACATGTCTTTGCTCCTCTGGAGAGCTGCAGGCAACCTCAAACTCTCAGGAAGCTTCTCGGCTGAGACGCAGAAGCACTCTGGCTGGGGTCTCGCATCCCCTGCCTGGAGGCCCATGGTGCCTGTTTCTCCCTGGGCGTTGCTTCACCAGAGCGGCCAGGCAACATCTGCCCCATCTACCCTTCTGCTCTTCCCTTCCAGCTGACAGAGTTCTCCCTGCTCTACTCTAGCCCTAGGAAGTTTGGAGAAAACCGGGCTCCTCCTCCTGTGCAAGGAGTCCCGGGGCCCAGTTGGAGTGGAAAGGCAAAACCACAGGCAAGCCCAGGAAAGTGCTGAGTCATGTCTGACACACTCCCTCGGCCTGCTCCTTCATGGCTAGCGAGGCTGTGAGCTAGGAAAGTCTTTGGAAGCTCAGCAAGTGGCAGCGAGATGCAGGCCCCAACCCAGCAATCCCGGTGCTTGGAGCAGGTCTCACAGCCTCCCAGTGCCAAAGCGAGCTCCTCTCTGCCAAATGCAGCTGTGCACACGCAGGCCGCTCTGCTGCCTCTGCATCCACGAAGGAAGCTCTCTAGGCCCGCTTCCTGCGAAATCTGCTTCAGCCTGAGGGAAAAGCCCTTGGAGAGGTCTTGGCTCAGGGGCAGTTGCTCCTGTGCCTGGGGAAGAGGGAAGGGCACCACACTCCCAAGGAAAGGCCAGACACACTCCACAGGTCTTTGCTCCTCTGGAGGGCGGCATGGAGCCTCCAACTGGGAGGTCGCGTCTCAGCGGAGACGCAGGGGCATTCTGGCTGTGATCCTGCAGCCCCTGCCTGGAGGCCCAGGGTGCCTGTTTCTCTCTGGGCGTTGCTTCCACAGTGCGGCCAAGCAACATCTTCACCATGGGCACAACAGCGCTTCCCTTCCGCCTGACAGACGTCTCAGTGCTCTGCTCTAGACCTCTGAAGTGGGGAGACAACCGAGCCCAGCCTCCTTTCCAAGGAGTCCTGCGCCTTCCATTGCACTGAAAGGCAATAGCACGGGGAAGCCTAGGAAGGGGCTGAGTCATGTCGGACACACTTCCTCAGCCTGCTCCTTTCAGGGAAGCAACGCTGGGAGCTAGGAAAGCCTTCTCAAGCTCGGAGAGTGCAAGAGAGATGCAGGCCGCGCACCCGGAAATCTCGGTGCTTGGAGCCAATCTCAGCGTCTCCCAGGGGCAAAGCGAACGCCTCTCTTCCAAATCCAACTTTGCAGACGCAGGCCGCTAGGCTGCCTCTGCATTGGCGAATTAAGCTCTCTCCTCCCGCTTCCTGCGAAATCTGCTTCTCAGCCTGAGCGAATCTCAGTGGGAACGGTCTTTCCTCCGGGGCCGTTGCTCCTGTGCCTGGGGCTGCCGCAAGGGCACCACCCTCACAGGGAAAGGCCAAACACACCCCACATGTCTTTGCTCCTCTGGAGAGCTGCAGGCAACCTCAAACTCTCAGGAAGCTTCTCGGCTGAGACGCAGAAGCACTCTGGCTGGGGTCTCGCATCCCCTGCCTGGAGGCCCATGGTGCCTGTTTCTCCCTGGGCGTTGCTTCACCAGAGCGGCCAGGCAACATCTGCCCCATCTACCCTTCTGCTCTTCCCCTCCAGCTGACAGAGTTCTCCCTGCTCTACTCTAGCCCTAGGAAGTTTGGAGACAACCGGGCTCCTCCTCCTGTGCAAGGAGTCCCGGGGCCCAGTTGGAGTGGAAAGGCAAAACCACAGGCAAGCCCAGGAAAGTGCTGAGTCATGTCTGACACACTCCCTCAGCCTGCTCCTTCATGGCTAGCGAGGCTGTGAGCTACGAAAGTCTTTGGAAGCTCAGCAAGTGGCAGCGAGATGCAGGCCCCAACCCAGCAATCCCGGTGCTTGGAGCAGGTCTCACAACCTCCCAGTGCCAAAGCGAGCTCCTCTCTGCCAAATGCAGCTGTGCACACGCAGGCCGCTCTGCTGCCTCTGCATCCACGAAGGAAGCTCTCTAGGCCCGCTTCCTGCGAAATCTGCTTCAGCCTGAGGGAAAAGCCCTTGGAGAGGTCTTGGCTCAGGGGCAGTTGCTCCTGTGCCTGGGGAAGAGGGAAGGGCACCACACTCCCAAGGAAAGGCCAGACACACTCCACAGGTCTTTGCTCCTCTGGAGGGCGGCATGGAGCCTCCAACTGGGAGGTGGCGTCTCAGCGGAGACGCAGGGGCATTCTGGCTGTGATCCCGCAGCACCTGCCTGGAGGCCCACGGTGCCTGTTTCTCTCTGGGCGTTGCTTCCACAGTGCGGCCAAGCAACATCTTCACCATGGGCACAACAGCGCTTCCCTTCCGCCTGACAGACGTCTCAGTGCTCTGCTCTAGACCTCTGAAGTGGGGAGACAACCGAGCCCAGCCTCCTTTCCAAGGAGTCCTGCGCCTTCCATTGCACTGAAAGGCAATAGCACGGGTAAGCCTAGGAAGGGGCTGAGTCATGTCGGACACACTTCCTCAGCCTGCTCCTTTCAGGGAAGCAACGCTGGGAGCTAGGAAAGCCTTCTCAAGCTCGGAGAGTGCAAGAGAGATGCAGGCCGCGCACCCGGAAATCTCGGTGCTTGGAGCCAATCTCAGCGTCTCCCAGGGGCAAAGCGAACGCCTCTCTGCCAAATCCAGGTGTGCAGACGCAGGCCGCTAGGCTGCCTCTGCATTGGCGAAGGAAGCTCTCTCCTCCCGCTTCCTGCGAAATCTGCTTCTCAGCCTGAGCGAATCTCAGTGGGAACGGTCTTTCCTCTGGGGCCCTTGCTCCTGTGCCTGGGGCTGCCGCAAGGGCACCACCCTCCCAGGGAAAGGCCAAACACACCCCACATGTCTTTGCTCCTCTGGAGAGCTGCAGGCAACCTCAACCTCTCAGGAAGCTTCTCGGCTGAGACGCAGAAGCACTCTGGCTGGGGTCTCGCATCCCCTGCCTGGAGGCCCATGGTGCCTGTTTCTCCCTGGGCGTTGCTTCACCAGAGCGGCCAGGCAACATCTGCCCCATCTACCCTTCTGATCTTCCCTTCCAGCTGACAGAGTTCTCCCTGCTCTACTCTAGCCCTAGGAAGTTTGGAGACAACCGGGCTCCTCCTCCTGTGCAAGGAGTCCCGGGGCCCAGTTGGAGTGGAAAGGCAAAACCACAGGCAAGCCCAGGAAAGTGCTGAGTCATGTCTGACACACTCCCTCAGCCTGCTCCTTCATGGCTAGCGAGGCTGTGAGCTCGGAAAGTCTTTGGAAGCTCAGCAAGTGGCAGCGAGATGCAGGCCCCAACCCAGCAATCCCGGTGCTTGGAGCAGGTCTCACAGCCTCCCAGTGCCAAAGCGAGCTCCTCTCTGCCAAATGCAGCTGTGCACACGCAGGCCGCTCTGCTGCCTCTGCATCCACGAAGGAAGCTCTCTAGGCCCGCTTCCTGCGAAATCTGCTTCAGCCTGAGGGAAAAGCCCTTGGAGAGGTCTTGGCTCAGGGGCAGTTGCTCCTGTACCTGGGGAAGAGGGAAGGGCACCACACTCCCAAGGAAAGGCCAGACACACTCCACACGTCTTTGCTCCTCTGGAGGGCGGCATGGAGCCTCGAACTGCGAGGTCGCGTCTCAGCGGAGACACAGGGGCATTCTGGCTGTGATCCCGCAGCCCCTGCCTTGAGGCCCACGGTGCCTGTTTCTCTCTGGGCGTTGCTTCCACAGTGCGGCCAAGCAACATCTTCACCATGGGCACAACAGCGCTTCCCTTCCGCCTGACAGACGTCTCAGTGCTCTGCTCTAGACCTCTGAAGTGGGGAGACAACCGAGCCCAGCCTCCTTTCCAAGGAGTCCTGCGCCTTCCATTGCACTGAAAGGCAATAGCACGGGGAAGCCTAGGAAGGTGCTGAGTCATGTCGGACACACTTCCTCAGCCTGCTCCTTTCAGGGAAGCAACGCTGGGAGCTAGGAAAGCCTTCTCAAGCTTGGAGAGTGCAAGAGAGATGCAGGCCGCGCACCCGGAAATCTCGGTGCTTGGAGCCAATCTCAGCGTCTCCCAGGGGCAAAGCGAACGCCTCTCTGCCAAATCCAGGTGTGCAGACACAGGCCGCTAGGCTGCCTCTGCATTGGCGAAGGAAGCTCTCTCCTCCCGCTTCCTGCGAAATCTGCTTCTCAGCCTGAGCGAATCTCAGTGGGAACGGTCTTTCCTCCGGGGCCGTTGCTCCTGTGCCTGGGGCAGCCGCAAGGGCACCACCCTCACAGGGAAAGGCCAAACACACCCCACATGTCTTTGCTCCTCTGGAGAGCTGCAGGCAACCTCAAACTCTCAGGAAGCTTCTCGGCTGAGACGCAGAAGCACTCTGGCTGGGGTCTCGCATCCCCTGCCTGGAGGCCCATGGTGCCTGTTTCTCCCTGGGCGTTGCTTCACCAGAGCGGCCAGGCAACATCTGCCCCTCTACTCTTCTGCTCTTCCCTTCCAGCTGACAGAGTTCTCCCTGCTCTACTCTAGCCCTAGGAAGTTTGGAGACAACCGGGCTCCTCCTCCTGTGCAAGGAGTCCCGGGGGCCAGTTGGAGTGGAAAGGCAAAACCACAGGCAAGCCCAGAAAAGTGCTGAGTCATGTCTGACACACTCCCTCAGCCTGCTCCTTCATGGCTAGCGAGGCTGTGAGCTAGGAAAGTCTTTGGAAGCTCAGCAAGTGGCAGCGAGATGCAGGCCCCAACCCAGCAATCCCGGTGCTTGGAGCAGGTCTCACAGCCTCCCAGTGCCAAAGCGAGCTCCTCTCTGCCAAATGCAGCTGTGCACACTCAGGCCGCTCTGCTGCCTCTGCATCCACGAAGGAAGCTCTCTAGGCCCGCTTCCTGCGAAATCTGCTTCCGCCTGAGGGAAAAGCCCTTGGAGAGGTCTTTGCTCAGGGGCAGTTGCTCCTGTGCCTGGGGAAGAGGGAAGGGCACCACACTCCCAAGGAAAGTCCAGACACACTCCACACGACTTTGCTCCTCTGGAGGGCGGCATGGAGCCTCCAACTGGGAGGTCGCGTCTCAGCGGAGACGCAGGGGCATTCTGGCTGTGATCCCGCAGCCCCTGCCTGGAGGCCCACGGTGCCTGTTTCTCTCTGCGCGTTGCTTCCACAGTGCGGCCAAGCAACATCTTCACCATGGGCACAACAGCGCTTCCCTTCCGCCTGACAGACGTCTCAGTGCTCTGCTCTAGACCTCTGAAGTGGGGAGACAACCGAGCCCAGCCTCCTTTCCAAGGAGTCCTGCGCCTTCCATTGCACTGAAAGGCAATAGCACGGGGAAGCCTAGGAAGGGGCTGAGTCATGTCGGACACACTTCCTCAGCCTGCTCCTTTCAGGGAAGCAACGCTGGGAGCTAGGAAAGCCTTCTCAAGCTCGGAGAGTGCAAGAGAGATGCAGGCCGCGCACCCGGAAATCTCGGTGCTTGGAGCCAATCTCAGCGTCTCCCAGGGGCAAAGCGAACGCCTCTCTGCCAAATCCAGGTGTGCAGACACAGGCCGCTAGGCTGCCTCTGCATTGGCGAAGGAAGCTCTCTCCTCCCGCTTCCTGCGAAATCTGCTTCTCAGCCTGAGCGAATCTCAGTGGGAACGGTCTTTCCTCCGGGGCCGTTGCTCCTGTGCCTGGGGCAGCCGCAAGGGCACCACCCTCACAGGGAAAGGCCAAACACACCCCACATGTCTTTGCTCCTCTGGAGAGCTGCAGGCAACCTCAAACTCTCAGGAAGCTTCTCGGCTGAGACGCAGAAGCACTCTGGCTGGGGTCTCGCATCCCCTGCCTGGAGGCCCATGGTGCCTGTTTCTCCCTGGGCGTTGCTTCACCAGAGCGGCCAGGCAACATCTGCCCCTCTACTCTTCTGCTCTTCCCTTCCAGCTGACAGAGTTCTCCCTGCTCTACTCTAGCCCTAGGAAGTTTGGAGACAACCGGGCTCCTCCTCCTGTGCAAGGAGTCCCGGGGCCCAGTTGGAGTGGAAAGGCAAAACCACAGGCAAGCCCAGGAAAGTGCTGAGTCATGTCTGACACACTCCCTCAGCCTGCTCCTTCATGGCTAGCGAGGCTGTGAGCTAGGAAAGTCTTTGGAAGCTCAGCAAGTGGCAGCGAGATGCAGGCCCCAACCCAGCAATCCCGGTGCTTGGAGCAGGTCTCACAGCCTCCCAGTGCCAAAGCGAGCTCCTCTCTGCCAAATGCAGCTGTGCAAACTCAGGCCGCTCTGATGCCTCTGCATCCACGAAGGAAGCTCTCTAGGCCCGCTTCCTGCGAAATCTGCTTCCGCCTGAGGGAAAAGCCCTTGGAGAGGTCTTTGCTCAGGGGCAGTTGCTCCTGTGCCTGGGGAAGAGGGAAGGGCACCACACTCCCAAGGAAAGTCCAGACACACTCCACACGACTTTGCTCCTCTGGAGGGCGGCATGGAGCCTCCAACTGGGAGGTCGCGTCTCAGCGGAGACGCAGGGGCATTCTGGCTGTATTCCCGCAGCCCCTGCCTGGAGGCCCACAGTGCCTGTTTCTCTCTGCGCGTTGCTTCCACAGTGCGGCCAAGCAACATCTTCACCATGGGCACAACAGCGCTTCCCTTCCGCCTGACAGACGTCTCAGTGCTCTGCTCTAGACCTCTGAAGTGGGGAGACAACCGAGCCCAGCCTCCTTTCCAAGGAGTCCTGCGCCTTCCATTGCACTGAAAGGCAATAGCACGGGGAAGCCTAGGAAGGGGCTGAGTCATGTCGGACACACTTCCTCAGCCTGCTCCTTTCAGGGAAGCAACGCTGGGAGCTAGGAAAGCCTTCTCAAGCTCGGAGAGTGCAAGAGAGATGCAGGCCGCGCACCCGGAAATCTCGGTGCTTGGAGCCAATCTCAGCGTCTCCCAGGGGCAAAGCGAACGCCTCTCTGCCAAATCCAGCTTTGCAGACGCAGGCCGCTAGGCTGCCTCTGCATTGGCGAAGGAAGCTCTCTCCTCCCGCTTCCTGCGAAATCTGCTTCTCAGCCTGAGCGAATCTCAGTGGGAACGGTCTTTCCTCTGGGGCCGTTGCTCCTGTGCCTGGGGCTGCCGCAAGGGCACCACCCTCCCAGGGAAAGGCCAAACACACCCCACATGTCTTTGCTCCTCTGGAGAGCTGCAGGCAACCTCAAACTCTCAGGAAGCTTCTCGGCTGAGACGCAGAAGCACTCTGGCTGGGGTCTCGCATCCCCTGCCTGGAGGCCCATGGTGCCTGTTTCTCCCTGGGCGTTGCTTCACCAGAGCGGCCAGGCAACATCTGCCCCATCTACCCTTCTGCTCTTCCCTTCCAGCTGACAGAGTTCTCCCTGCTCTACTCTAGCCCTAGGAAGTTTGGAGACAACCGGGCTCCTCCTCCTGTGCAAGGAGTCCCGGGGCCCAGTTGGAGTGGAAAGGCAAAACCACAGGCAAGCCCAGGAAAGTGCTGAGTCATGTCTGACACACTCCCTCGGCCTGCTCCTTCATGGCTAGCGAGGCTGTGAGCTCGGAAAGTCTTTGGAAGCTCAGCAAGTGGCAGCAAGATGCAGGCCCCAACCCAGCAATCCCGGTGCTTGGAGCAGGTCTCACAGCCTCCCAGTGCCAAAGCGAGCTCCTCTCTGCCAAATGCAGCTGTGCACACGCAGGCCGCTCTGCTGCCTCTGCATCCACGAAGGAAGCTCTCTAGGCCCGCTTCCTGCGAAATCTGCTTCAGCCTGAGGGAAAAGCCCTTGGAGAGGTCTTGGCTCAGGGGCAGTTGCTCCTGTGCCTGGGGAAGAGGGAAGGGCACCACACTCCCAAGGAAAGGCCAGACACACTCCACACGTCTTTGCTCCTCTGGAGGGCGGCATGGAGCCTCCAACTGCGAGGTCGCGTCTCAGCGGAGACGCAGGGGCATTCTGGCTGTGATCCCGCAGCTCCTGCCAGGAGGCCCACGGTGCCTGTTTCTCTCTGCGCGTTGCTTCCACTGTGCGGCCAAGCAACATCTTCACCATGGGCACAACCGCGCTTCCCTTCCGCCTGACAGACGTCTCAGTGCTCTGCTCTAGACCTCTGAAGTGAGGAGACAACCGAGCCCAGCCTCCTTTCCAAGGAGTCCTGCGCCTTCCATTGCACTGAAAGGCAATAGCACGGGGAAGCCTAGGAAGGGGCTGAGTCATGTCGGACACACTTCCTCAGGCTGCTCCTTTCAGGGAAGCAACGCTGGGAGCTAGGAAAGCCTTCTCAAGCTCGGAAAGTGCAAGAGAGATGCAGGCCGCGCACCCGGAAATCTCGGTGCTTGGAGCCAAACTCAGCGTCTCCCAGGGGCAAAGCGAAGGCCTCTCTGCCAAATCCAGGTGTGCAGACGCAGGCCTCTAGGCTGCCTCTGCATTGGCGAAGGAAGCTCTCTCCTCCCGCTTCCTGCGAAATCTGCTTCTCAGCCTGAGCGAATCTCAGTGGGAACGGTCTTTCCTCCGGGGCCGTTGCTCCTGTGCCTGGGGCTGCCGCAAGGGCACCACCCTCACAGGGAAAGGCCAAACACACCCCACATGTCTTTGCTCCTCTGGAGAGCTGCAGGCAACCTCAAACTCTCAGGAAGCTTCTGGGCTGAGACGCAGAAACACTCTGGCTGGGATCTCGCATCCCCTGCCTGGAGGCCCATGGTGCCTGTTACTCCCTGGGCGTTGCTTCACCAGAGCGGCCAGGCAACATCTGCCCCATCTACCCTTCTGCTCTTCCCTTCCAGCTGACAGAGTTCTCCCTGCTCTACTCTAGCCCTAGGAAGTTTGGAGACAACCGGGCTCCTCCTCCTGTGCAAGGAGTCCCGGGGCCCAGTTGGAGTGGAAAGGCAAAACCACAGGCAAGCCCAGGAAAGTGCTGAGTCATGTCTGACACACTCCCTCAGCCTGCTCCTTCATGGCTAGCGAGGCTGTGAGCTAGGAAAGTCTTTGGAAGCTCAGCAAGTGGCAGCGAGATGCAGGCCCCAACCCAGCAATCCCGGTGCTTGGAGCAGGTCTCACAGCCTCCCAGTGCCAAAGCGAGCTCCTCTCTGCCAAATGCAGCTGTGCACACGCAGGCCGCTCTGCTGCCTCTGCATCCACGAAGGAAGCTCTCTAGGCCCGCTTCCTGCGAAATCTGCTTCAGCCTGAGGGAAAAGCCCTTGGAGAGGTCTTTGCTCAGGGGCAGTTGCTCCTGTGCCTGGGGAAGAGGGAAGGGCACCACACTCCCAAGGAAAGGCCAGACACACTCCACAGGTCTTTGCTCCTCTGGAGGGCGGCATGGAGCCTCCAACTGGGAGGTCGCTTCTCAGCGGAGACGCAGGGGCATTCTGCCTGTGATCCCGCAGCCCCTGCCTGGAGGCCCACAGTGCCTGTTTCTCTCTGCGCGTTGCTTCCACAGTGCGGCCAAGCAACATCTTCACCATGGGCACAACAGCGCTTCCCTTCCGCCTGACAGACGTCTCAGTGCTCTGCTCTAGACCTCTGAAGTGGGGAGACAACCGAGCCCAGCCTCCTTTCCAAGGAGTCCTGCGCCTTCCATTGCACTGAAAGGCAATAGCACGGGGAAGCCTAGGAAGGGGCTGAGTCATGTCGGACACACTTCCTCAGCCTGCTCCTTTCAGGGAAGCAACGCTGGGAGCTAGGAAAGCCTTCTCAAGCTCGGAGAGTGCAAGAGAGATGCAGGCCGCGCACCCGGAAATCTCGGTGCTTGGAGCCAATCTCAGCGTCTCCCAGGGGCAAAGCGAACGCCTCTCTTCCAAATCCAAATTTGCAGACGCAGGCCGCTAGGCTGCCTCTGCATTGGCGAATTAAGCTCTCTCCTCCCGCTTCCTGCGAAATCTGCTTCTCAGCCTGAGCGAATCTCAGTGGGAACGGTCTTTCCTCCGGGGCCGTTGCTCCTGTGCCTGGGGCTGCCGCAAGGGCACCACCCTCACAGGGAAAGGCCAAACACACCCCACATGTCTTTGCTCCTCTGGAGAGCTGCAGGCAACCTCAAACTCTCAGGAAGCTTCTCGGCTGAGACGCAGAAGCACTCTGGCTGGGGTCTCGCATCCCCTGCCTGGAGGCCCATGGTGCCTGTTTCTCCCTGGGCGTTGCTTCACCAGAGCGGCCAGGCAACATCTGCCCCATCTACCCTTCTGCTCTTCCCCTCCAGCTGACAGAGTTCTCCCTGCTCTACTCTAGCCCTAGGAAGTTTGGAGACAACCGGGCTCCTCCTCCTGTGCAAGGAGTCCCGGGGCCCAGTTGGAGTGGAAAGGCAAAACCACAGGCAAGCCCAGGAAAGTGCTGAGTCATGTCTGACACACTCCCTCAGCCTGCTCCTTCATGGCTAGCGAGGCTGTGAGCTACGAAAGTCTTTGGAAGCTCAGCAAGTGGCAGCGAGATGCAGGCCCCAACCCAGCAATCCCGGTGCTTGGAGCAGGTCTCACAACCTCCCAGTGCCAAAGCGAGCTCCTCTCTGCCAAATGCAGCTGTGCACACGCAGGCCGCTCTGCTGCCTCTGCATCCACGAAGGAAGCTCTCTAGGCCCGCTTCCTGCGAAATCTGCTTCAGCCTGAGGGAAAAGCCCTTGGAGAGGTCTTTGCTCAGGGGCAGTTGCTCCTGTGCCTGGGGAAGAGGGAAGGGCACCACACTCCCAAGGAAAGGCCAGACACACTCCACAGGTCTTTGCTCCTCTGGAGGGCGGCATGGAGCCTCCAACTGGGAGGTGGCGTCTCAGCGGAGACGCAGGGGCATTCTGGCTGTGATCCCGCAGCCCCTGCCTGGAGGCCCAGGGTGCCTGTTTCTCTCTGGGCGTTGCTTCCACAGTGCGGCCAAGCAACATCTTCACCATGGGCACAACAGCGCTTCCCTTCCGCCTGACAGACGTCTCAGTGCTCTGCTCTAGACCTCTGAAGTGGGGAGACAACCGAGCCCAGCCTCCTTTCCAAGGAGTCCTGTGCCTTCCATTGCACTGAAAGGCAATAGCACAGGTAAGCCTAGGAAGGGGCTGAGTCATGTCGGACACACTTCCTCAGCCTGCTCCTTTCAGGGAAGCAACGCTGGGAGCTAGGAAAGCCTTCTCAAGCTCGGAGAGTGCAAGAGAGATGCAGGCCGCGCACCCGGAAATCTCGGTGCTTGGAGCCAATCTCAGCGTCTCCCAGGGGCAAAGCGAACGCCTCTCTGCCAAATCCAGGTGTGCAGACGCAGGCCGCTAGGCTGCCTCTGCATTGGCGAAGGAAGCTCTCTCCTCCCGCTTCCTGCGAAATCTGCTTCTCAGCCTGAGCGAATCTCAGTGGGAACGGTCTTTCCTCTGGGGCCGTTGCTCCTATGCCTGGGGCTGCCGCAAGGGCACCACCCTCCCAGGGAAAGGCCAAACACACCCCACATGTCTTTGCTCCTCTGGAGAGCTGCAGGCAACCTCAAACTCTCAGGAAGCTTCTCGGCTGAGACGCAGAAGCACTCTGGCTGGGGTCTCGCATCCCCTGCCTGGAGGCCCATGGTGCCTGTTTCTCCCTGGGCGTTGCTTCACCAGAGCGGCCAGGCAACATCTGCCCCATCTACCCTTCTGCTCTTCCCTTCCAGCTGACAGAGTTCTCCCTGCTCTACTCTAGCCCTAGGAAGTTTGGAGACAACCGGGCTCCTCCTCCTGTGCAAGGAGTCCCGGGGCCCAGTTGGAGTGGAAAGGCAAAACCACAGGCAAGCCCAGGAAAGTGCTGAGTCATGTCTGACACACTCCCTCAGCCTGCTCCTTCATGGCTAGCGAGGCTGTGAGCTCGGAAAGTCTTTGGAAGCTCAGCAAGTGGCAGCGAGATGCAGGCCCCAACCCAGCAATCCCGGTGCTTGGAGCAGGTCTCACAGCCTCCCAGTGCCAAAGCGAGCTCCTCTCTGCCAAATGCAGCTGTGCACACGCAGGCCGCTCTGCTGCCTCTGCATCCACGAAGGAAGCTCTCTAGGCCCGCTTCCTGCGAAATCTGCTTCAGCCTGAGGGAAAAGCCCTTGGAGAGGTCTTGGCTCAGGGGCAGTTGCTCCTGTACCTGGGGAAGAGGGAAGGGCACCACACTCCCAAGGAAAGGCCAGACACACTCCACACGTCTTTGCTCCTCTGGAGGGCGGCATGGACCCTCGAACTGCGAGGTCGCGTCTCAGCGGAGACGCAGGGGCATTCTGGCTGTGATCCCGCAGCCCCTGCCTGGAGGCCCACGGTGCCTGTTTCTCTCTGGGCGTTGCTTCCACAGTGCGGCCAAGCAACATCTTCACCATGGGCACAACAGCGCTTCCCTTCCGCCTGACAGACGTCTCAGTGCTCTGCTCTAGACCTCTGAAGTGGGGAGACAACCGAGCCCAGCCTCCTTTCCAAGGAGTCCTGCGCCTTCCATTGCACTGAAAGGCAATAGCACGGGGAAGCCTAGGAAGGTGCTGAGTCATGTCGGACACACTTCCTCAGCCTGCTCCTTTCAGGGAAGCAACGCTGGGAGCTAGGAAAGCCTTCTCAAGCTCGGAGAGTGCAAGAGAGATGCAGGCCGCGCACCCGGAAATCTCGGTGCTTGGAGCCAATCTCAGCGTCTCCCAGGGGCAAAGCGAACGCCTCTCTGCCAAATCCAGGTGTGCAGACACAGGCCGCTAGGCTGCCTCTGCATTGGCGAAGGAAGCTCTCTCCTCCCGCTTCCTGCGAAATCTGCTTCTCAGCCTGAGCGAATCTCAGTGGGAACGGTCTTTCCTCCGGGGCCGTTGCTCCTGTGCCTGGGGCAGCCGCAAGGGCACCACCCTCACAGGGAAAGGCCAAACACACCCCACATGTCTTTGCTCCTCTGGAGAGCTGCAGGCAACCTCAAACTCTCAGGAAGCTTCTCGGCTGAGACGCAGAAGCACTCTGGCTGGGGTCTCGCATCCCCTGCCTGGAGGCCCATGGTGCCTGTTTCTCCCTGGGCGTTGCTTCACCAGAGCGGCCAGGCAACATCTGCCCCTCTACTCTTCTGCTCTTCCCTTCCAGCTGACAGAGTTCTCCCTGCTCTACTCTAGCCCTAGGAAGTTTGGAGACAACCGGGCTCCTCCTCCTGTGAAAGGAGTCCCGGGGCCCAGTTGGAGTGGAAAGGCAAAACCACAGGCAAGCCCAGGAAAGTGCTGAGTCATGTCTGACACACTCCCTCAGCCTGCTCCTTCATGGCTAGCGAGGCTGTGAGCTAGGAAAGTCTTTGGAAGCTCAGCAAGTGGCAGCGAGATGCAGGCCCCAACCCAGCAATCCCGGTGCTTGGAGCAGGTCTCACAGCCTCCCAGTGCCAAAGCGAGCTCCTCTCTGCCAAATGCAGCTGTGCACACTCAGGCCGCTCTGCTGCCTCTGCATCCACGAAGGAAGCTCTCTAGGCCCGCTTCCTGCGAAATCTGCTTCCGCCTGAGGGAAAAGCCCTTGGAGAGGTCTTTGCTCAGGGGCAGTTGCTCCTGTGCCTGGGGAAGAGGGAAGGGCACCACACTCCCAAGGAAAGTCCAGACACACTCCACACGACTTTGCTCCTCTGGAGGGCGGCATGGAGCCTCCAACTGGGAGGTCGCGTCTCAGCGGAGACGCAGGGGCATTCTGGCTGTAATCCCGCAGCCCCTGCCTGGAGGCCCACAGTGCCTGTTTCTCTCTGCGCGTTGCTTCCACAGTGCGGCCAAGCAACATCTTCACCATGGGCACAACAGCGCTTCCCTTCCGCCTGACAGACGTCTCAGTGCTCTGCTCTAGACCTCTGAAGTGGGGAGACAACCGAGCCCAGCCTCCTTTCCAAGGAGTCCTGCGCCTTCCATTGCACTGAAAGGCAATAGCTCGGGGAAGCCTAGGAAGGGGCTGAGTCATGTCGGACACACTTCCTCAGCCTGCTCCTTTCAGGGAAGCAACGCTGGGAGCTAGGAAAGCCTTCTCAAGCTCGGAGAGTGCAAGAGAGATGCAGGCCGCGCACCCGGAAATCTCGGTGCTTGGAGCCAATCTCAGCGTCTCCCAGGGGCAAAGCGAACGCCTCTCTGCCAAATCCAGGTGTGCAGACACAGGCCGCTAGGCTGCCTCTGCATTGGCGAAGGAAGCTCTCTCCTCCCGCTTCCTGCGAAATCTGCTTCTCAGCCTGAGCGAATCTCAGTGGGAACGGTCTTTCCTCCGGGGCCGTTGCTCCTGTGCCTGGGGCAGCCGCAAGGGCACCACCCTCACAGGGAAAGGCCAAACACACCCCACATGTCTTTGCTCCTCTGGAGAGCTGCAGGCAACCTCAAACTCTCAGGAAGCTTCTCGGCTGAGACGCAGAAGCACTCTGGCTGGGGTCTCGCATCCCCTGCCTGGAGGCCCATGGTGCCTGTTTCTCCCTGGGCGTTGCTTCACCAGAGCGGCCAGGCAACATCTGCCCCTCTACTCTTCTGCTCTTCCCTTCCAGCTGACAGAGTTCTCCCTGCTCTACTCTAGCCCTAGGAAGTTTGGAGACAACCGGGCTCCTCCTCCTGTGCAAGGAGTCCCGGGGGCCAGTTGGAGTGGAAAGGCAAAACCACAGGCAAGCCCAGGAAAGTGCTGAGTCATGTCTGACACACTCCCTCAGCCTGCTCCTTCATGGCTAGCGAGGCTGTGAGCTAGGAAAGTCTTTGGAAGCTCAGCAAGTGGCAGCGAGATGCAGGCCCCAACCCAGCAATCCCGGTGCTTGGAGCAGGTCTCACAGCCTCCCAGTGCCAAAGCGAGCTCCTCTCTGCCAAATGCAGCTGTGCACACTCAGGCCGCTCTGCTGCCTCTGCATCCACGAAGGAAGCTCTCTAGGCCCGCTTCCTGCGAAATCTGCTTCCGCCTGAGGGAAAAGCCCTTGGAGAGGTCTTTGCTCAGGGGCAGTTGCTCCTGTGCCTGGGGAAGAGGGAAGGGCACCACACTCCCAAGGAAAGTCCAGACACACTCCACACGACTTTGCTCCTCTGGAGGGCGGCATGGAGCCTCCAACTGGGAGGTCGCGTCTCAGCGGAGACGCAGGGGCATTCTGGCTGTGATCCCGCAGCCCCTGCCTGGAGGCCCACAGTGCCTGTTTCTCTCTGCGCGTTGCTTCCACAGTGCGGCCAAGCAACATCTTCACCATGGGCACAACAGCGCTTCCCTTCCGCCTGACAGACGTCTCAGTGCTCTGCTCTAGACCTCTGAAGTGGGGAGACAACCGAGCCCAGCCTCCTTTCCAAGGAGTCCTGCGCCTTCCATTGCACTGAAAGGCAATAGCACGGGGAAGCCTAGGAAGGGGCTGAGTCATGTCGGACACACTTCCTCAGCCTGCTCCTTTCAGGGAAGCAACGCTGGGAGCTAGGAAAGCCTTCTCAAGCTCGGAGAGTGCAAGAGAGATGCAGGCCGCGCACCGGAAATCTCGGTGCTTGGAGCCAATCTCAGCGTCTCCCAGGGGCAAAGCGAACGCCTCTCTGCCAAATCCAGGTGTGCAGAGGCAGGCCGCTAGGCTGCCTCTGCATTGGCGAAGGAAGCTCTCTCCTCCCGCTTCCTGCGAAATCTGCTTCTCAGCCTGAGCGAATCTCAGTGGGAACGGTCTTTCCTCTGGGGCCGTTGCTCCTGTGCCTGGGGCTGCCGCAAGGGCACCACCCTCACAGGGAAAGGCCAAACACACCCCACATGACTTTGCTCCTCTGGAGAGCTGCAGGCAACCTCAAACTCTCAGGAAGCTTCTCGGCTGAGACGCAGAAGCACTCTGGCTGGGGTCTCGCATCCCCTGCCTGGAGGCCCATGGTGCCTGTTTCTCCCTGGGCGTTGCTTCACCAGAGCGGCCAGGCAACATCTGCCCCATCTACCCTTCTGCTCTTCCCTTCCAGCTGACAGAGTTCTCCCTGCTCTACTCTAGCCCTAGGAAGTTTGGAGACAACCGGGCTCCTCCTCCTGTGCAAGGAGTCCCGGGGCCCAGTTGGAGTGGAAAGGCAAAACCACAGGCAAGCCCAGGAAAGTGCTGAGTCATGTCTGACACACTCCCTCAGCCTGCTCCTTCATGGCTAGCGAGGCTGTGAGCTAGGAAAGTCTTTGGAAGCTCAGCAAGTGGCAGCGAGATGCAGGCCCCAACCCAGCAATCCCGGTGCTTGGAGCAGGTCTCACAGCCTCCCAGTGCCAAAGCGAGCTCCTCTCTGCCAAATGCAGCTTTGCACACGCAGGCCGCTCTGCTGCCTCTGCATCCACGAAGGAAGCTCTGTAGGCCCGCTTCCTGCGAAATCTGCTTCAGCCTGAGGGAAAAGCCCTTGGAGAGGTCTTTGCTCAGGGGCAGTTGCTCCTGTGCCTGGGGAAGAGGGAAGGGCACCACACTCCCAAGGAAAGGCCAGACACACTCCACACGTCTTTGCTCCTCTGGAGGGCGGCATGGAGCCTCCAACTGGGAGGTCGCTTCTCAGCGGAGACGCAGGGGCATTCTGGCTGTGATCCCGCAGCCCCTGCCTGGAGGCCCACGGTGCCTGTTTCTCTCTGGGCGTTGCTTCCACAGTGCGGCCAAGCAACATCTTCACCATGGGCACAACAGCGCTTCCCTTCCGCCTGACAGACGTCTCAGTGCTCTGCTCTAGACCTCTGAAGTGGGGAGACAACCGAGCCCAGCCTCCTTTCCAAGGAGTCCTGCGCCTTCCATTGCACTGAAAGGCAATAGCACGGGGAAGCCTAGGAAGGGGCTGAGTCATGTCGGACACACTTCCTCAGCCTGCTCCTTTCAGGGAAGCAACGCTGGGAGCTAGGAAAGCCTTCTCAAGCTCGGGGAGTGCAAGAGAGATGCAGGCCACGCACCCGGAAATCTCGGTGCTTGGAGCCAATCTCAGCGTGTCCCAGGGGCAAAGCGAACGCCTCTCTGCCAAATCCAGCTTTGCAGACGCAGGCCGCTAGGCTGCCTCTGCATTGGCGAAGGAAGCTCTCTCCTCCCGCTTCCTGCGAAATCTGCTTCTCAGCCTGAGCGAATCTCAGTGGCAACGGTCTTTCCTCTGGGGCCGTTGCTCCTGTGCCTGGGGCTGCCGCAAGGGCACCACCCTCACAGGGAAAGGCCAAACACACCCCACATGACTTTGCTCCTCTGGAGAGCTGCAGGCAACCTCAAACTCTCAGGAAGCTTCTCGGCTGAGACGCAGAAGCACTCTGGCTGGGGTCTCGCATCCCCTGCCTGGAGGCCCATGGTGCCTGTTTCTCCCTGGGCGTTGCTTCACCAGAGCGGCCAGGCAACATCTGCCCCATCTACCCTTCTGCTCTTCCCTTCCGGCTGACAGAGTTCTCCCTGCTCTACTCTAGCCCTAGGAAGTTTGGAGACAACCGGGCTCCTCCTCCTGTGCAAGGAGTCCCGGGGCCCAGTTGGAGTGGAAAGGCAAAACCACAGGCAAGCCCAGGAAAGTGCTGAGTCATGTCTGACACACTCCCTCAGCCTGCTCCTTCATGGCTAGCGAGGCTGTGAGCTAGGAAAGTCTTTGGAAGCTCAGCAAGTGGCAGCGAGATGCAGGCCCCAACCCAGCAATCCCGGTGCTTGGAGCAGGTCTCACAGCCTCCCAGTGCCAAAGCGAGCTCCTCTCTGCCAAATGCAGCTTTGCACACGCAGGCCGCTCTGCTGCCTCTGCATCCACGAAGGAAGCTCTCTAGGCCCGCTTCCTGCGAAATCTGCTTCAGCCTGAGGGAAAAGCCCTTGGAGAGGTCTTGGCTCAGGGGCAGTTGCTCCTGTGCCTGGGGAAGAGGGAAGGGCACCACACTCCCAAGGAAAGGCCAGACACACTCCACACGTCTTTGCTCCTCTGGAGGGCGGCATGGAGCCTCCAACTGGGAGGTCGCTTCTCAGCGGAGACGCAGGGGCATTCTGGCTGTGATCCCGCAGCCCCTGCCTGGAGGCCCACGGTGCCTGTTTCTCTCAGGGCGTTGCTTCCACAGTGCGGCCAAGCAACATCTTCACCATGGGCACAACAGCGCTTCCCTTCCGCCTGACAGACGTCTCAGTGCTCTGCTCTAGACCTCTGAAGTGGGGAGACAACCGAACCCAGCCTCCTTTCCAAGGAGTCCTGCGCCTTCCATTGCACTGAAAGGCAATAGCACGGGGAAGCCTAGGAAGGGGCTGAGTCATGTCGGACACACTTCCTCAGCCTGCTCCTTTCAGGGAAGCAATGCTGGGAGCTAGGAAAGCCTTCTCAAGCTCGGAGAGTGCAAGAGAGATGCAGTCCGCGCACCCGGAAATCTCGGTGCTTGGAGCCAATCTCAGCGTCTCCCAGTGGCAAAGCGTACGCCTCTCTGCCAAATCCAGCTTTGCAGACGCAGGCCGCTAGGCTGCCTCTGCATTGGCGAAGGAAGCTCTCTCCTCCCGCTTCCTGCGAAATCTGCTTCTCAGCCTGAGCGAATCTCAGTGGGAACGGTCTTTCCTCTGGGGCCGTTGCTCCTGTGCCTGGGGCTGCCGCAAGGGCACCACCCTCACAGGGAAAGGCCAAACACACCCCACATGTCTTTGCTCCTCTGGAGAGCTGCAGGCAACCTCAAACTCTCAGGAAGCTTCTCGGCTGAGACGCAGAAGCACTCTGGCTGGGGTCTCGCATCCCCTGCCTGGAGGCCCATGGTGCCTGTTTCTCCCTGGGCGTTGCTTCACCAGAGCGGCCAGGCAACATCTGCCCCATCTACCCTTCTGCTCTTCCCTTCCAGCTGACAGAGTTCTCCCTGCTCTACTCTAGCCCTAGGAAGTTTGGAGACAACCGGGCTCCTCCTCCTGTGCAAGGTGTCGCGGGGCGCAGTTGGCGTGGAAAGGCAAAACCACAGGCAAGCCCAGGAAAGTGCTGAGTCATGTCTGACACACTCCCTCAGCCTGCTCCTCCATGGCTAGCGAGGCTGTGAGCTAGGAAAGTCTTTGGAAGCTCAGCAAGTGGCAGCGAGATGCAGGCCCCAACCCAGCAATCCCGGTGCTTGGAGCAGGTCTCACAGCCTCCCAGTGCCAAAGCGAGCTCCTCTCTGCCAAATGCAGCTTTGCACACGCAGGCCGCTCTGCTGCCTCTGCATCCACGAAGGAAGCTCTCTAGGCCCGCTTCCTGCGAAATCTGCTTCAGCCTGAGGGAAAAGCCCTTGGAGAGGTCTTGGCTCAGGGGCAGTTGCTCCTGTGCCTGGGGAAGAGGGAAGGGCACCACACTCCCAAGGAAAGGCCAGACACACTCCACACGTCTTTGCTCCTCTGGAGGGCGGCATGGAGCCTCCAACTGGGAGGTCGCTTCTCAGCGGAGACGCAGGGGCATTCTGGCTGTGAACCCGCAGCCCCTGCCTGGAGGCCCACGGTGCCTGTTTCTCTCTGGGCGTTGCTTCCACAGTGCGGCCAAGCAACATCTTCACCATGGGCACAACAGCGCTTCCCTTCCGCCTGACAGACGTCTCAGTGCTCTGCTCTAGACCTCTGAAGTGGGGAGACAACCGAGCCCAGCCTCCTTTCCAAGGAGTCCTGCGCCTTCCATTGCACTGAAAGGCAATAGCACGGGGAAGCCTAGGAAGGGGCTGAGTCATGTGGGACACACTTCCTCAGCCTGCTCCTTTCAGGGAAGCAACGCTGGGAGCTAGGAAAGCCTTCTCCAGCTCGGAGAGTGCAAGAGAAATGCAGGCCGCGCACCCGGAAATCTCGGTGCTTGGAGCCAATCTCAGCGTCTCCCAGGGGCAAAGCGAACGCCTCTCTGCCAAATCCAGCTTTGCAGACGAAGGCCGCTAGGCTGCCTCTGCATTGGCGAAGGAAGCTCTCTCCTCCCGCTTCCTGCGAAATCTGCTTCTCAGCCTGAGCGAATCTCAGTGGGAACGGTCTTTCCTCTGGGGCCGTTGCTCCTGTGCCTGGGGCTGCCGCAAGGGCACCACCCTCCCAGGGAAAGGCCAAACACACCCCTCATGACTTTGCTCTTCTGGAGAGCTGCAGGCAACCTCAAACTCTCAGGAAGCTTCTCGGCTGAGACGCAGAAGCAAACTGGCTGGGGTCTCGCATCCCCTGCCTGGAGGCCCATGGTGCCTGTTTCTCCCTGGGCGTTGCTTCACCAGAGCGGCCAGGCAACATCTGCCCCATCTACCCTTCTGCTCTTCCCTTCCAGCTGAGAGAGTTCTCCCTGCTCTACTCTAGCCCTAGGAAGTTTGGAGACAACCGGGCTCCTCCTCCTGTGCAAGGAGTCCCGGGGCCCAGTTGGAGTGGAAAGGCAAAACCACAGGCAAGCCCAGGAAAGTGCTGAGTCATGTCTGACACACTCCCTCAGCCTGCTCCTTCATGAGGCTCTGAGCTAGGAAAGTCTTTGGAAGCTCAGCAAGTGGCAGCGAGATGCAGGCCCCAACCCAGCAATCCCGGTGCTTGGAGCAGGTCTCACAGCCTCCCAGTGCCAAAGCGAGCTCCTCTCTGCCAAATGCAGCTTTGCACACGCAGGCCGCTCTGCTGCCTCTGCATCCACGAAGGAAGCTCTCTAGGCCCGCTTCCTGCGAAATCTGCTTCAGCCTGAGGGAAAAGCCCTTGGAGAGGTCTTGGCTCAGGGGCAGTTGCTCCTGTGCCTGGGGAAGAGGGAAGGGCACCACAGTCCCAAGGAAAGGCCAGACACACTCCACACGTCTTTGCTCCTCTGGAGGGCGGCATGGAGCCTCCAACTGGGAGGTCGCTTCTCAGCGGAGACGCAGGGGCATTCTGGCTGTGATCCCGCAGCCCCTGCCTGGAGGCCCACGGTGCCTGTTTCTCTCTGGGCGTTGCTTCCACAGTGCGGCCAAGCAACATCTTCACCATGGGCACAACAGCGCTTCCCTTCCGCCTGACAGACGTCTCAGTGCTCTGCTCTAGACCTCTGAAGTGGGGAGACAACCGAGCCCAGCCTCCTTTCCAAGGAGTCCTGCGCCTTCCATTGCACTGAAAGGCAATAGCACGGGGAAGCCTAGGAAGGGGCTGAGTCATGTGGGACACACTTCCTCAGCCTGCTCCTTTCAGGGAAGCAACGCTGGGAGCTAGGAAAGCCTTCTCAAGCTCGGAGAGTGCAAGAGAGATGCAGGCCGCGCACCCGGAAATCTCGGTGCTTGGAGCCAATCTCAGCGTCTCCCAGGGGCAAAGCGAACGCCTCTCTGCCAAATCCAGCTTTGCAGACGCAGGCCGCTAGGCTGCCTCTGCATTGGCGAAGGAAGCTCTCTCCTCCCGCTTCCTGCGAAATCTGCTTCTCAGCCTGAGCGAATCTCAGTGGGAACGGTCTTTCCTCTGGGGCCGTTGCTCCTGTGCCTGGGGCTGCCGCAAGGGCACCACCCTCCCAGGGAAAGGCCAAACACACCCCTCATGACTTTGCTCCTCTGGAGAGCTGCAGGCAACCTCAAACTCTCAGGAAGCTTCTCGGCTGAGACGCAGAAGCACTCTGGCTGGGGTCTCGCATCCCCTGCCTGGAGGCCCATGGTGCCTGTTTCTCCCTGGGCGTTGCTTCACCAGAGCGGCCAGGCAACATCTGCCCCATCTACCCTTCTGCTCTTCCCTTCCAGCTGACAGAGTTCTCCCTGCTCTACTCTAGCCCTAGGAAGTTTGGAGACAACCGGGCTCCTCCTCCTGTGCAAGGAGTCCCGGGGCCCAGTTGGAGTGGAAAGGCAAAACCACAGGCAAGCCCAGGAAAGTGCTGAGTCATGTCTGACACACTCCCTCAGCCTGCTCCTTCATGGCTAGCGAGGCTGTGACCTAGGAAAGTCTTTGGAAGCTCAGCAAGTGGCAGCGAGATGCAGGCCCCAACCCAGCAATCCCGGTGCTTGGAGCAGGTCTCACAGCCTCCCAGTGCCAAAGCGAGCTCCTCTCTGCCAAATGCAGCTTTGCACACGCAGGCCGCTCTGCTGCCTCTGCATCCACGAAGGAAGCTCTCTAGGCCCGCTTCCTGCGAAATCTGCTTCAGCCTGAGGGAAAAGCCCTTGGAGAGGTCTTGGCTCAGGGGCAGTTGCTCCTGTGCCTGGGGAAGAGGGAAGGGCACCACACTCCCAAGGAAAGGCCAGACACACTCCACACGTCTTTGCTCCTCTGGAGGGCGGCATGGAGCCTCCAACTGGGAGGTCGCTTCTCAGCGGAGACGCAGGGGCATTCTGGCTGTGATCCCGCAGCCCCTGCCTGGAGGCCCACGGTGCCTGTTTCTCTCTGGGCGTTGCTTCCACAGTGCGGCCAAGCAACATCTTCACCATGGGCACAACAGCGCTTCCCTTCCGCCTGACAGACGTCTCAGTGCTCTGCTCTAGACCTCTGAAGTGGGGAGACAACCTAGCCCAGCCTTCTTTCCAAGGAGTCCTGCGCCTTCCATTGCACTGAAAGGCAATAGCACGGGGAAGCCTAGGAAGGGGCTGAGTCATGTCAGACACACATCCTCAGCCTGCTGCTTTCAGGGAAGCAACGCTGGGAGCTAGGAAAGTCTTCTCCAGCTCGGAGAGTGCAAGAGAGATGCAGGCCGCGCACCCGGAAATCTCGGTGCTTGGAGCCAATCTCAGCGTCTCCCAGGGGCAAAGCGAACGCCTCTCTGCCAAATCCAGCTTTGCAGACGCAGGCCTCTAGGCTGCCTTTGCATTGGCGAAGGAAGCTCTCTCCTCGCGCTTCCTGCGAAATCTGCTTCTCAGCCTGAGTGAATCTCAGTGGGAACGGTCTTTCCTCTGGGGCCGTTGCTCCTGTGCCTGGATCTGCCGCAAGGGCACCACCCTCACAGGGAAAGGCCAAACACACCCCACATGTCTTTGATCCTCTGGAGAGCTGCAGGCAACCTCAAACTCTCAGGAAGCTTCTCGGCTGAGACGCAGAAGCACTCTGGCTGGGGTCTCGCATCCCCTGCCTGGAGGCCCATGGTGCCTGTTTCTCCCTGGGCATTGCTTCACCAGAGCGGCCAGGCAACATCTGCCCCATCTACCCTTCTGCTCTTCCCTTCCAGCTGACAGAGTTCTCCCTGCTCTATTCTAGCCCTAGGAAGTTTGGAGACAACCGGGCTCCTCCTCCTGTGCAAGGAGTCCCGGGGCCCAGTTGGAGTGGAAAGGCAAAACCACAGGCAAGCCCAGGAAAGTGCTGAGTCATGTCTGACACACTCCCTCAGCCTGCTCCTTCATGGCTAGCGAGGCTGTGAGCTAGGAAAGTCTTTGGAAGCTCAGCAAGTGGCAGCGAGATGCAGGCCCCAACCCAGCAATCCCGGTGCTTGGAGCAGGTCTCACAGCCTCCCAGTGCCAAAGCGAGCTCCTCTCTGCCAAATGCAGCTTTGCACACGCAGGCCGCTCTGCTGCCTCTGCATCCACGATAGAAGCTCTCTAGGCCCGCTTCCTGCGAAATCTGCTTCAGCCTGAGGGAAAAGCCCTTGGAGAGGTCTTGGCTCAGGGGCAGTTGCTCCTGTGCCTGGGGAAGAGGGAAGGGCACCACACTCCCAAGGAAAGGCCAGACACACTCCACACGTCTTTGCTCCTCTGGAGGGCGGCATGGAGCCTCCAACTGGGAGGTCGCTTCTCAGCGGAGACGCAGGGGCATTCTGGCTGTGATCCCGCAGCCCCTGCCTGGAGGCCCACGGTGCCTGTTTCTCTCTGGGCGTTGCTTCCACAGTGCGGCCAAGCAACATCTTCACCATGGGCACAACAGCGCTTCCCTTCCGCCTGACAGACGTCTCAGTGCTCTGCTCTAGACCTCTGAAGTGGGGAGACAACCTAGCCCAGCCTTCTTTCCAAGGAGTCCTGCGCCTTCCATTGCACTGAAAGGCAATAGCACGGGGAAGCCTAGGAAGGGGCTGAGTCATGTCAGACACACATCCTCAGCCTGCTGCTTTCAGGGAAGCAACGCTGGGAGCTAGGAAAGTCTTCTCCAGCTCGGAGAGTGCAAGAGAGATGCAGGCCGCGCACCCGGAAATCTCGGTGCTTGGAGCCAATCTCAGCGTCTCCCAGGGGCAAAGCGAACGCCTCTCTGCCAAATCCAGCTTTGCAGACGCAGGCCTCTAGGCTGCCTTTGCATTGGCGAAGGAAGCTCTCTCCTCGCGCTTCCTGCGAAATCTGCTTCTCAGCCTGAGTGAATCTCAGTGGGAACGGTCTTTCCTCTGGGGCCGTTGCTCCTGTGCCTGGATCTGCCGCAAGGGCACCACCCTCACAGGGAAAGGCCAAACACACCCCACATGTCTTTGATCCTCTGGAGAGCTGCAGGCAACCTCAAACTCTCAGGAAGCTTCTCGGCTGAGACGCAGAAGCACTCTGGCTGGGGTCTCGCATCCCCTGCCTGGAGGCCCATGGTGCCTGTTTCTCCCTGGGCATTGCTTCACCAGAGCGGCCAGGCAACATCTGCCCCATCTACCCTTCTGCTCTTCCCTTCCAGCTGACAGAGTTCTCCCTGCTCTATTCTAGCCCTAGGAAGTTTGGAGACAACCGGGCTCCTCCTCCTGTGCAAGGAGTCCCGGGGCCCAGTTGGAGTGGAAAGGCAAAACCACAGGCAAGCCCAGGAAAGTGCTGAGTCATGTCTGACACACTCCCTCAGCCTGCTCCTTCATGGCTAGCGAGGCTGTGAGCTAGGAAAGTCTTTGGAAGCTCAGCAAGTGGCAGCGAGATGCAGGCCCCAACCCAGCAATCCCGGTGCTTGGAGCAGGTCTCACAGCCTCCCAGTGCCAAAGCGAGCTCCTCTCTGCCAAATGCAGCTTTGCACACGCAGGCCGCTCTGCTGCCTCTGCATCCACGATAGAAGCTCTCTAGGCCCGCTTCCTGCGAAATCTGCTTCAGCCTGAGGGAAAAGCCCTTGGAGAGGTCTTGGCTCAGGGGCAGTTGCTCCTGTGCCTGGGGAAGAGGGAAGGGCACCACACTCCCAAGGAAAGGCCAGACACACTCCACACGTCTTTGCTCCTCTGGAGGGCGGCATGGAGCCTCCAACTGGGAGGTCGCTTCTCAGCGGAGACGCAGGGGCATTCTGGCTGTGATCCCGCAGCCCCTGCCTGGAGGCCCACGGTGCCTGTTTCTCTCTGGGCGTTGCTTCCACAGTGCGGCCAAGCAACATCTTCACCATGGGCACAACAGCGCTTCCCTTCCGCCTGACAGACGTCTCAGTGCTCTGCTCTAGACCTCTGAAGTGGGGAGATAACCTAGCCCAGCCTCCTTTCCAAGGAGTCCTGCGCCTTCCATTGCACTGAAAGGCAATAGCACGGGGAAGCCTAGGAAGGGGCTGAGTCACGTCGGACACACATCCTCAGCCTGCTCCTTTCAGGGAAGCAACGCTGGGAGCTAGGAAAGCCTTCTCAAGCTCGGAGAGTGCAAGAGAGATGCAGGCCGCGCACCCGGAAATCTCGGTGCTTGGAGCCAATCTCAGCGTCTCCCAGGGGCAAAGCGAACGCCTCTCTGCCAAATCCAGCTTTGCAGACTCAGGCCGCTAGGCTGCCTCTGCATTGGCGAAGGAAGCTCTCTCCTCCCGCTTCCTGTGAAATCTGCTTCTCAGCCTGAGCGAATCTCAGTGGGAACGGTCTTTCCTCTGGGGCCGTTGCTCCTGTGCCTGGGGCTGCTGCAAGGGCACCACCCTCACAGGGAAAGGCCAAACACACCCCACATGACTTTGCTCCTCTGGAGAGCTGCAGGCAACCTCAAACTCTCAGGAAGCTTCTCGGCTGAGACGCAGAAGCACTCTGGCTGGGGTCTCGCATCCCCTGCCTGGAGGCCCATGGTGCCTGTTTCTCCCTGGGCGTTGCTTCACCAGAGCGGCCAGGCAACATCTGCCCCATCTACCCTTCTGCTCTTCCCTTCCAGCTGACAGAGTTCTCCCTGCTCTACTCTAGCCCTAGGAAGTTTGGAGACAACCGGGCTCCTCCTCCTGTGCAAGGAGTCCCGGGGCCCAGTTGGAGTGGAAAGGCAAAACCACAGGCAAGCCCAGGAAAGTGCTGAGTCATGTCTGACACACTCCCTCAGCCGGCTCCTTCATGGCTAGTGAGGCTGTGAGCTAGGAAAGTCTTTGGAAGCTCAGCAAGTGGCAGCAAGATGCAGGCCCCAACCCAGCAATCCCGGTGCTTGGAGCAGGTCTCACAGCCTCCCAGTGCCAAAGCGAGCTCCTCTCTGCCAAATGCAGCTTTGCACACGCAGGCCGCTCTGCTGCCTCTGCATCCACGAAGGAAGCTCTCTAGGCCCGCTTCCTGCGAAATCTGCTTCAGCCTGAGGGAAAAGCCCTTGGAGAGGTCTTGGCTCAGGGGCAGTTGCTCCTGTGCCTGGGGAAGAGGGAAGGGCACCACACTCCCAAGGAAAGGCCAGACACACTCCACACGTCTTTGCTCCTCTGGAGGGCGGCATGGAGCCTCCAACTGGGAGGTCGCTTCTCAGCGGAGACGCAGGGGCATTCTGGCTGTGATCCCGCAGCCCCTGCCTGGAGGCCCACGGTGCCTGTTTCTCTCTGGGCGTTGCTTCCACAGTGCGGCCAAGCAACATCTTCACCATGGGCACAACAGCGCTTCCCTTCCGCCTGACAGACGTCTCAGTGCTCTGCTCTAGACCTCTGAAGTGGGGAGACAACCGAGCCCAGCCTCCTTTCCAAGGAGTCCTGCGCCTTCCATTGCACTGAAAGGCAATAGCACGGGGAAGCCTAGGAAGGGGCTGAGTCATGTCGGACACACTTCCTCAGCCTGCTCCTTTCAGGGAAGCAACGCTGGGAGCTAGGAAAGCCTTCTCAAGCTCGGAGAGTGCAAGAGAGATGCAGGCCGCGCACCCGGAAATCTCGGTGCTTGGAGCAAATCTCAGCGTCTCCCAGGGGCAAAGCGAACGCCTCTCTGCCAAATCCAGCTTTACAGACGCAGGCCACTAGGCTGCCTCTGCATTGGCGAAGGAAGCTCTCTCCTCCCGCTTCCTGCGAAATCTGCTTCTCAGCCTGAGCGAATCTCAGTGGGAACGGTCTTTCCTCTGGGGCCGTTGCTCCTGTGCCTGGGGCTGCCGCAAGGGCACCACATTCACAGGGAAAGGCAAACACACCCCACATGACTTTGCTCCTCTGGAGAGCTGCAGGCAACCTCAAACTCTCAGGAAGCTTCTCGGCTGAGACGCAGAAGCACTCTGGCTGGGGTCTCGCATCCCCTGCCTGGAGGCCCATGGTGCCTGTTTCTCCCTGGGCGTTGCTTCACCAGAGCGGCCAGGCAACATCTGCCCCATCTACCCTTCTGCTCTTCCCTTCCAGCTGACAGAGTTCTCCCTGCTCTACTCTAGCCCTAGGAAGTTTGGAGACAACCGGGCTCCTCCTCCTGTGCAAGGAGTCCCGGGGCCCAGTTGGCGTGGAAAGGCAAAACCACAGGCAAGCCCAGGAAAGTGCTGAGTCATGTCTGACACACTCCCTCAGCCTGCTCCTTCATGGCTAGCGAGGCTGTGAGCTAGGAAAGTCTTTGGAAGCTCAGCAAGTGGCAGCGAGATGCAGGCCCCAACCCAGCAATCCCGGTGCTTGGAGCAGGTCTCACAGCCTCCCAGTGCCAAAGCGAGCTCCTCTCTGCCAAATGCAGCTGTGCACACGCAGGCCGCTCTGCTGCCTCTGCATCCACGAAGGAAGCTCTCTAGGCCCGCTTCCTGCGAAATCTGCTTCAGCCTGAGGGAAAAGCCCTTGGAGAGGTCTTGGCTCAGGGGCAGTTGCTCCTGTGCCTGGGGAAGAGGGAAGGGCACCACACTCCCAAGGAAAGGCCAGACACACTCCACACGTCTTTGCTCCTCTGGAGGGCGGTATGGAGCCTCCAACTGGGAGGTCGCTTCTCAGCGGAGACTCAGGGGCATTCTGGCTGTGATCCCGAAGACCCTGCCTGGAGGCCCAGGGTGCCTGTTTCTCTCTGGGCGTTGCTTCCACAGTGCGGCCAAGCAACATCTTCACCATGGGCACAACAGCGCTTCCCTTCCGCCTGACAGACGTCTCAGTGCTCTGCTCTAGACCTCTGAAGTGGGGAGACAACCGAGCCCAGCCTCCTTTCCAAGGAGTCCTGCGCCTTCCATTGCACTGAAAGGCAATAGCACGGGGAAGCCTAGGAAGGGGCTGAGTCATGTCGGACACACTTCCTCAGCCTGCTCCTTTCAGGGAAGCAACGCTGGGAGCTAGGAAAGCCTTCTCAAGCTCGGAGAGTGCAAGAGAGATGCAGGCCGCGCACCCGGAAATCTCGGTGCTTGGAGCCAATCTCAGCGTCTCCCAGGGGCAAAGCGAACGCCTCTCTGCCAAATCCAGCTTTGCAGACGCAGGCCGCTAGGCTGCCTCTGCATTGGCGAAGGAAGCTCTCTCCTCCCGCTTCCTGCGAAATCTGCTTCTCAGCCTGAGCGAATCTCAGTGGGAACGGTCTTTCCTCTGGGGCCGTTGCTCCTGTTCCTGGGGCTGCCGCAAGGGCACCACCCTCACAGGGAAAGGCCAAACACACCCCTCATGACTTTGCTCTTCTGGAGAGCTGCAGGCAACCTCAAACTCTCAGGAAGCTTCTCGGCTGAGACGCAGAAGCAAACTGGCTGGGGTCTCGCATCCCCTGCCTGGAGGCCCATGGTGCCTGTTTCTCCCTGGGCGTTGCTTCACCAGAGCGGCCAGGCAACATCTGCCCCATCTACTCTTCTGCTCTTCCCTTCCAGCTGAGAGAGTTCTCCCTGCTCTACTCTAGCCCTAGGAAGTTTGGAGACAACCGGGCTCCTCCTCCTGTGCAAGGAGTCCCGGGGCCCAGTTGGAGTGGAAAGGCAAAACCACAGGCAAGCCCAGGAAAGTGCTGAGTCATGTCTGACACACTCCCTCAGCCTGCTCCTTCATGGCTAGCGAGGCTGTGAGCTAGGAAAGTCTTTGGAAGCTCAGCAAGTGGCAGCGAGATGCAGGCCCCAACCCAGCAATCCCGGTGCTTGGAGCAGGTCTCACAGCCTCCCAGTGCCAAAGCGAGCTCCTCTCTGCCAAATGCAGCTTTGCACACGCAGGCCGCTCTGCTGCCTCTGCATCCACGAAGGAAGCTCTCTAGGCCCGCTTCCTGCGAAATCTGCTTCAGCCTGAGGGAAAAGCCCTTGGAGAGGTCTTGGCTCAGGGGCAGTTGCTCCTGTGCCTGGGGAAGAGGGAAGGGCACCACAGTCCCAAGGAAAGGCCAGACACACTCCACACGTCTTTGCTCCTCTGGAGGGCGGCATGGAGCCTCCAACTGGGAGGTCGCTTCTCAGCGGAGACGCAGGGGCATTCTGGCTGTGATCCCGCAGCCCCTGCCTGGAGGCCCACGGTGCCTGTTTCTCTCTGGGCGTTGCTTCCACAGTGCGGCCAAGCAACATCTTCACCATGGGCACAACAGCGCTTCCCTTCCGCCTGACAGACGTCTCAGTGCTCTGCTCTAGACCTCTGAAGTGGGGAGACAACCGAGCCCAGCCTCCTTTCCAAGGAGTCCTGCGCCTTCCATTGCACTGAAAGGCAATAGCACGGGGAAGCCTAGGAAGGGGCTGAGTCATGTGGGACACACTTCCTCAGCCTGCTCCTTTCAGGGAAGCAACGCTGGGAGCTAGGAAAGCCTTCTCAAGCTCGGAGAGTGCAAGAGAGATGCAGGCCGCGCACCCGGAAATCTCGGTGCTTGGAGCCAATCTCAGCGTCTCCCAGGGGCAAAGCGAACGCCTCTCTGCCAAATCCAGCTTTGCAGACGCAGGCCGCTAGGCTGCCTCTGCATTGGCGAAGGAAGCTCTCTCCTCCCGCTTCCTGCGAAATCTGCTTCTCAGCCTGAGCGAATCTCAGTGGGAACGGTCTTTCCTCTGGGGCCGTTGCTCCTGTGCCTGGGGCTGCCGCAAGGGCACCACCCTCCCAGGGAAAGGCCAAACACACCCCTCATGACTTTGCTCCTCTGGAGAGCTGCAGGCAACCTCAAACTCTCAGGAAGCTTCTCGGCTGAGACGCAGAAGCACTCTGGCTGGGGTCTCGCATCCCCTGCCTGGAGGCCCATGGTGCCTGTTTCTCCCTGGGCGTTGCTTCACCAGAGCGGCCAGGCAACATCTGCCCCATCTACCCTTCTGCTCTTCCCTTCCAGCTGACAGAGTTCTCCCTGCTCTACTCTAGCCCTAGGAAGTTTGGAGACAACCGGGCTCCTCCTCCTGTGCAAGGAGTCCCGGGGCCCAGTTGGAGTGGAAAGGCAAAACCACAGGCAAGCCCAGGAAAGTGCTGAGTCATGTCTGACACACTCCCTCAGCCTGCTCCTTCATGGCTAGCGAGGCTGTGAGCTAGGAAAGTCTTTGGAAGCTCAGCAAGTGGCAGCGAGATGCAGGCCCCAACCCAGCAATCCCGGTGCTTGGAGCAGGTCTCACAGCCTCCCAGTGCCAAAGCGAGCTCCTCTCTGCCAAATGCAGCTGTGCACACGCAGGCCGCTCTGCTGCCTCTGCATCCACGAAGGAAGCTCTCTAGGCCCGCTTCCTGCGAAATCTGCTTCAGCCTGAGGGAAAAGCCCTTGGAGAGGTCTTGGCTCAGGGGCAGTTGCTCCTGTGCCTGGGGAAGAGGGAAGGGCACCACACTCCCAAGGAAAGGCCAGACACACTCCACACGTCTTTGCTCCTCTGGAGGGCGGCATGGAGCCTCCAACTGGGAGGTCGCTTCTCAGCGGAGACGCAGGGGCATTCTGGCTGTGATCCCGCAGCCCCTGCCTGGAGGCCCACGGTGCCTGTTTCTCTCTGGGCGTTGCTTCCACAGTGCGGCCAAGCAACATCTTCACCATGGGCACAACAGCGCTTCCCTTCCGCCTGACAGACGTCTCAGTGCTCTGCTCTAGACCTCTGAAGTGGGGAGACAACCTAGCCCAGCCTTCTTTCCAAGGAGTCCTGCGCCTTCCATTGCACTGAAAGGCAATAGCACGGGGAAGCCTAGGAAGGGGCTGAGTCATGTCAGACACACATCCTCAGCCTGCTGCTTTCAGGGAAGCAACGCTGGGAGCTAGGAAAGTCTTCTCCAGCTCGGAGAGTGCAAGAGAGATGCAGGCCGCGCACCCGGAAATCTCGGTGCTTGGAGCCAATCTCAGCGTCTCCCAGGGGCAAAGCGAACGCCTCTCTGCCAAATCCAGCTTTGCAGACGCAGGCCTCTAGGCTGCCTTTGCATTGGCGAAGGAAGCTCTCTCCTCGCGCTTCCTGCGAAATCTGCTTCTCAGCCTGAGTGAATCTCAGTGGGAACGGTCTTTCCTCTGGGGCCGTTGCTCCTGTGCCTGGATCTGCCGCAAGGGCACCACCCTCACAGGGAAAGGCCAAACACACCCCACATGTCTTTGATCCTCTGGAGAGCTGCAGGCAACCTCAAACTCTCAGGAAGCTTCTCGGCTGAGACGCAGAAGCACTCTGGCTGGGGTCTCGCATCCCCTGCCTGGAGGCCCATGGTGCCTGTTTCTCCCTGGGCGTTGCTTCACCAGAGCGGCCAGGCAACATCTGCCCCATCTACACTTCTGCTCTTCCCTTCCAGCTCACAGAGTTCTCCCTGCTCTACTCTAGCCCTAGGAAGTTTGGAGACAACCGGGCTCCTCCTCCTGTGCAAGGAGTCCCGGGGCCCAGTTGGCGTGGAAAGGCAAAACCACAGGCAAGCCCAGGAAAGTGCTGAGTCATGTCTGACACACTCCCTCAGCCTGCTCCTTCATGGCTAGCGAGGCTGTGAGCTAGGAAAGTCTTTGGAAGCTCAGCAAGTGGCAGCGAGATGCAGGCCCCAACCCAGCAATCCCGGTGCTTGGAGCAGGTCTCACAGCCTCCCAGTGCCAAAGCGAGCTCCTCTCTGCCAAATGCAGCTTTGCACACGCAGGCCGCTCTGCTGCCTCTGCATCCACGAAGGAAGCTCTCTAGGCCCGCTTCCTGCGAAATCTGCTTCAGCCTGAGGGAAAAGCCCTTGGAGAGGTCTTGGCTCAGGGGCAGTTGCTCCTGTGCCTGGGGAAGAGGGAAGGGCACCACACTCCCAAGGAAAGGCCAGACACACTCCACACGTCTTTGCTCCTCTGGAGGGCGGCATGGAGCCTCCAACTGGGAATTCGCTTCTCAGCAGAGACGCAGGGGCATTCTGGCTGTGATCCCGCAGCCCCTGCCTGGAGGCCCACGGTGCCTGTTTCTCTCTGGGCGTTGCTTCCACAGTGCGGCCAAGCAACATCTTCATCATGGGCACAACAGCGCTTCCCTTCCGCCTGACAGACGTCTCAGTGCTCTGCTCTAGACCTCTGAAGTGGGGAGACAACCGAGCCCAGCCTCCTTTCCAAGGAGTCCTGCGCCTTCCATTGCACTGAAAGGCAATAGCACAGGGAAGCCTAGGAAGGGGCTGAGTCATGTCGGACACACTTCCTCAGCCTGCTCCTTTCAGGGAAGCAACGCTGGGAGCTAGGAAAGCCTTCTCAAGCTCGGAGAGTGCAAGAGAGATGCAGGCCGCGCACCCGGAAATCTCGGTGCTTGGAGCCAATCTCAGCGTCTCCCAGGGGCAAAGCGAACGCCTCTCTGCCAAATCCAGCTTTGCAGACGCAGGCCGCTAGGCTGCCTCTGCATTGGCGAAGGAAGCTCACTCCTCGCGCTTCCTGCGAAATCTGCTTCTCAGCCTGAGCGAATCTCAGTGGGAACGGTCTTTCCTCTGGGGCCGTTGCTCCTGTGCCTGGGGCTGCCGCAAGGGCACCACCCTCACAGGGAAAGGCCAAACACACCCCACATGACTTTGCTCCTCTGGAGAGCTGCAGGCAACCTCAAACTCTCAGGAAGCTTCTCGGCTGAGACGCAGAAGCACTCTGGCTGGGGTCTCGCATCCCCTGCCTGGAGGCCCATGGTGCCTGTTTCTCCCTGGGCGTTGCTTCACCAGAGCGGCCAGGCAACATCTGCCCCATCTACCCTTCTGCTCTTCCCTTCCAGCTGACAGAGTTCTCCCTGCTCTACTCTAGCCCTAGGAAGTTTGGAGACAACCGGGCTCCTCCTCCTGTGCAAGGAGTCCCGGGGCCCAGTTGGAGTGGAAAGGCAAAACCACAGGCAAGCCCAGGAAAGTGCTGAGTCATGTCTGACACACTCCCTCAGCCTGCTCCTTCATGGCTAGCGAGGCTGTGAGCTAGGAAAGTCTTTGGAAGCTCAGCAAGTGGCAGCGAGATGCAGGCCCCAACCCAGCAATCCCGGTGCTTGGAGCAGGTCTCACAGCCTCCCAGTGCCAAAGCGAGCTCCTCTCTGCCAAATGCAGCTTTGCACACGCAGGCCGCTCTGCTGCCTCTGCATCCACGAAGGAAGCTCTCTAGGCCCGCTTCCTGCGAAATCTGCTTCAGCCTGAGGGAAAAGCCCTTGGAGAGGTCTTGGCTCAGGGGCAGTTGCTCCTGTGCCTGGGGAAGAGGGAAGGGCACCACAGTCCCAAGGAAAGGCCAGACACACTCCACACGTCTTTGCTCCTCTGGAGGGCGGCATGGAGCCTCCAACTGGGAGGTCGCTTCTCAGCGGAGACGCAGGGGCATTCTGGCTGTGATCCCGCAGCCCCTGCCTGGAGGCCCACGGTGCCTGTTTCTCTCTGGGCGTTGCTCCCACAGTGCGGCCAAGCAACATCTTCACCATGGGCACAACAGCGCTTCCCTTCCGCCTGACAGACGTCTCAGTGCTCGGCTCTAGACCTCTGAAGTGGGGAGACAACCGAGCCCAGCCTCCTTTCCAAGGAGTCCTGCGCCTTCCATTGCACTGAAAGGCAATAGCACGGGGAAGCCTAGGAAGGGGCTGAGTCATGTCGGACACACTTCCTCAGCCTGCTCCTTTCAGGGAAGCAACGCTGGGAGCTAGGAAAGCCTTCTCAAGCTCGGAGAGTGCAAGAGAGATGCAGGCCGCGCACCCGGAAATCTCGGTGCTTGGAGCCAATCTCAGCGTCTCCCAGGGGCAAAGCGAACGCCTCTCTGCCAAATCCAGCTTTGCAGACGCAGGCCGCTAGGCTGCCTCTGCATTGGCGAAGGAAGCTCTCTCCTCCCGCTTCCTGCGAAATCTGCTTCTCAGCCTGAGCGAATCTCAGTGGGAACGGTCTTTCCTCTGGGGCCGTTGCTCCTGTGCCTGGGGCTGCTGCAAGGGCACCACCCTCACAGGGAAAGGCCAAACACACCCCACATGACTTTGCTCCTCTGGAGAGCTGCAGGCAACCTCAAACTCTCAGGAAGCTTCTCGGCTGAGACGCAGAAGCACTCTGGCTGGGGTCTCGCATCCCCTGCCTGGAGGCCCATGGTGCCTGTTTCTCCCTGGGCGTTGCTTCACCAGAGCGGCCAGGCAACATCTGCCCCATCTACCCTTCTGCTCTTCCCTTCCAGCTGACAGAGTTCTCCCTGCTCTACTCTAGCCCTAGGAAGTTTGGAGACAACCGGGCTCCTCCTCCTGTGCAAGGAGTCCCGGGGCCCAGTTGGCGTGGAAAGGCAAAACCACAGGCAAGCCCAGGAAAGTGCTGAGTCATGTCTGACACACTCCCTCAGCCGGCTCCTTCATGGCTAGTGAGGCTGTGAGCTAGGAAAGTCTTTGGAAGCTCAGCAAGTGGCAGCAAGATGCAGGCCCCAACCCAGCAATCCCGGTGCTTGGAGCAGGTCTCACAGCCTCCCAGTGCCAAAGCGAGCTCCTCTCTGCCAAATGCAGCTTTGCACACGCAGGCCGCTCTGCTGCCTCTGCATCCACGAAGGAAGCTCTCTAGGCCCGCTTCCTGCGAAATCTGCTTCAGCCTGAGGGAAAAGCCCTTGGAGAGGTCTTGGCTCAGGGGCAGTTGCTCCTGTGCCTGGGGAAGAGGGAAGGGCACCACACTCCCAAGGAAAGGCCAGACACACTCCACACGTCTTTGCTCCTCTGGAGGGCGGGATGGAGCCTCCAACTGGGAGGTCGCTTCTCAGCGGAGACGCAGGGGCATTCTGGCTGTGATCCCGCAGCCCCTGCCTGGAGGCCCACGGTGCCTGTTTCTCTCTGGGCGTTGCTTCCACAGTGCGGCCAAGCAACATCTTCACCATGGGCACAACAGCGCTTCCCTTCCGCCTGACAGACCTCTCAGTGCTCTGCTCTAGACCTCTGAAGTGGGGAGACAACCGAGCCCAGCCTCCTTTCCAAGGAGTCCTGCGCCTTCCATTGCACTGAAAGGCAATAGCACGGGGAAGCCTAGGAAGGGGCTGAGTCATGTCGGACACACTTCCTCAGCCTGCTCCTTTCAGGGAAGCAACGCTGGGAGCTAGGAAAGCCTTCTCAAGCTCGGAGTGTGCAAGAGAGATGCAGGCCGCGCACCCGGAAATCTCGGTGCTTGGAGCAAATCTCAGCGTCTCCCAGGGGCAAAGCGAACGCCTCTCTGCCAAATCCAGCTTTGCAGACGCAGGCCACTAGGCTGCCTCTGCATTGGCGAAGGAAGCTCTCTCCTCCCGCTTCCTGCGAAATCTGCTTCTCAGCCTGAGCGAATCTCAGTGGGAACGGTCTTTCCTCTGGGGCCGTTGCTCCTGTGCCTGGGGCTGCCGCAAGGGCACCACATTCACAGGGAAAGGCCAAACACACCCCACATGACTTTGCTCCTCTGGAGAGCTGCAGGCAACCTCAAACTCTCAGGAAGCTTCTCGGCTGAGACGCAGAAGCACTCTGGCTGGGGTCTCGCATCCCCTGCCTGGAGGCCCATGGTGCCTGTTTCTCCCTGGGCGTTGCTTCACCAGAGCGGCCAGGCAACATCTGCCCCATCTACCCTTCTGCTCTTCCCTTCCAGCTGACAGAGTTCTCCCTGCTCTACTCTAGCCCTAGGAAGTTTGGAGACAACCGGGCTCCTCCTCCTGTGCAAGGAGTCCCGGGGCCCAGTTGGCGTGGAAAGGCAAAACCACAGGCAAGCCCAGGAAAGTGCTGAGTCATGTCTGACACACTCCCTCAGCCTGCTCCTTCATGGCTAGCGAGGCTGTGAGCTAGGAAAGTCTTTGGAAGCTCAGCAAGTGGCAGCGAGATGCAGGCCCCAACCCAGCAATCCCGGTGCTTGGAGCAGGTCTCACAGCCTCCCAGTGCCAAAGCGAGCTCCTCTCTGCCAAATGCAGCTTTGCACACGCAGGCCGCTCTGCTGCCTCTGCATCCACGAAGGAAGCTCTCTAGGCCCGCTTCCTGCGAAATCTGCTTCAGCCTGAGGGAAAAGGCCTTGGAGAGGTCTTGGCTCAGGGGCAGTTGCTCCTGTGCCTGGGGAAGAGGGAAGGGCACCACAGTCCCAAGGAAAGGCCAGACACACTCCACACGTCTTTGCTCCTCTGGAGGGCGGTATGGAGCCTCCAACTGGGAGGTCGCTTCTCAGCGGAGACTCAGGGGCATTCTGGCTGTGATCCCGCAGCCCCTGCCTGGAGGCCCACGGTGCCTGTTTCTCTCTGGGCGTTGCTTCCACAGTGCGGCCAAGCAACATCTTCACCATGGGCACAACAGCGCTTCCCTTCCGCCTGACAGACGTCTCAGTGCTCTGCTCTAGACCTCTGAAATGGGGAGACAACCGAGCCCAGCCTCCTTTCCAAGGAGTCCTGCGCCTTCCATTGCACTGAAAGGCAATAGCACGGGGAAGCCTAGGAAGGGGCTGAGTCATGTCGGACACACTTCCTCAGCCTGCTCCTTTCAGGGAAGCAACGCTGGGAGCTAGGAAAGCCTTCTCAAGCTCGGAGAGTGCAAGAGAGATGCAGGCCGCGCACCCGGAAATCTCGGTGCTTGGAGCCAATCTCAGCGTCTCCCAGGGGCAAAGCGAACGCCTCTCTGCCAAATCCAGCTTTGCAGACGCAGGCCGCTAGGCTGCCTCTGCATTGGCGAAGGAAGCTCTCTCCTCCCGCTTCCTGCGAAATCTGCTTCTCAGCCTGAGCGAATCTCAGTGGGAACGGTCTTTCCTCTGGGGCCGTTGCTCCTGTGCCTGGGGCTGCCGCAAGGGCACCACCCTCCCAGGGAAAGGCCAAACACACCCCACATGACTTTGCTCCTCTGGAGAGCTGCAGGCAACCTCAAACTCTCAGGAAGCTTCTCGGCTGAGACGCAGAAGCACTCTGGCTGGGGTCTCGCATCCCCTGCCTGGAGGCCCATGGTGCCTGTTTCTCCCTGGGCATTGCTTCACCAGAGCGGCCAGGCAACATCTGCCCCATCTACCCTTCTGCTCTTCCCTTCCAGCTGACAGAGTTCTCCCTGCTCTATTCTAGCCCTAGGAAGTTTGGAGACAACCGGGCTCCTCCTCCTGTGCAAGGAGTCCCGGGGCCCAGTTGGAGTGGAAAGGCAAAACCACAGGCAAGCCCAGGAAAGTGCTGAGTCATGTCTGACACACTCCCTCAGCCTGCTCCTTCATGGCTAGCGAGGCTGTGAGCTAGGAAAGTCTTTGGAAGCTCAGCAAGTGGCAGCGAGATGCAGGCCCCAACCCAGCAATCCCGGTGCTTGGAGCAGGTCTCACAGCCTCCCAGTGCCAAAGCGAGCTCCTCTCTGCCAAATGCAGCTTTGCACACGCAGGCCGCTCTGCTGCCTCTGCATCCACGATAGAAGCTCTCTAGGCCCGCTTCCTGCGAAATCTGCTTCAGCCTGAGGGAAAAGCCCTTGGAGAGGTCTTGGCTCAGGGGCAGTTGCTCCTGTGCCTGGGGAAGAGGGAAGGGCACCACACTCCCAAGGAAAGGCCAGACACACTCCACACGTCTTTGCTCCTCTGGAGGGCGGCATGGAGCCTCCAACTGGGAGGTCGCTTCTCAGCGGAGACGCAGGGGCATTCTGGCTGTGATCCCGCAGCCCCTGCCTGGAGGCCCACGGTGCCTGTTTCTCTCTGGGCGTTGCTTCCACAGTGCGGCCAAGCAACATCTTCACCATGGGCACAACAGCGCTTCCCTTCCGCCTGACAGACGTCTCAGTGCTCTGCTCTAGACCTCTGAAGTGGGGAGATAACCTAGCCCAGCCTCCTTTCCAAGGAGTCCTGCGCCTTCCATTGCACTGAAAGGCAATAGCACGGGGAAGCCTAGGAAGGGGCTGAGTCACGTCGGACACACATCCTCAGCCTGCTCCTTTCAGGGAAGCAACGCTGGGAGCTAGGAAAGTCTTCTCCAGCTCGGAGAGTGCAAGAGAGATGCAGGCCGCGCACCCGGAAATCTCGGTGCTTGGAGCCAATCTCAGCGTCTCCCAGGGGCAAAGCGAACGCCTCTCTGCCAAATCCAGCTTTGCAGACGCAGGCCTCTAGGCTGCCTCTGCATTGGCGAAGGAAGCTCTCTCCTCGCGCTTCCTGCAAAATCTGCTTCTCAGCCTGAGCGAATCTCAGTGGGAACGGTCTTTCCTCTGGGGCCGTTGCTCCTGTGCCTGGGGCTGCCGCAAGGGCACCACCCTCACAGGGAAAGGCCAAACACACCCCACATGACTTTGCTCCTCTGGAGAGCTGCAGGCAACCTCAAACTCTCAGGAAGCTTCTCGGCTGAGACGCAGAAGCACTCTGGCTGGGGTCTCGCATCCCCTGCCTGGAGGCCCATGGTGCCTGTTTCTCCCTGGGCATTGCTTCACCAGAGCGGCCAGGCAACATCTGCCCCATCTACCCTTCTGCTCTTCCCTTCCAGCTGACAGAGTTCTCCCTGCTCTATTCTAGCCCTAGGAAGTTTGGAGACAACCGGGCTCCTCCTCCTGTGCAAGGAGTCCCGGGGCCCAGTTGGAGTGGAAAGGCAAAACCACAGGCAAGCCCAGGAAAGTGCTGAGTCATGTCTGACACACTCCCTCAGCCTGCTCCTTCATGGCTAGCGAGGCTGTGAGCTAGGAAAGTCTTTGGAAGCTCAGCAAGTGGCAGCGAGATGCAGGCCCCAACCCAGCAATCCCGGTGCTTGGAGCAGGTCTCACAGCCTCCCAGTGCCAAAGCGAGCTCCTCTCTGCCAAATGCAGCTTTGCACACGCAGGCCGCTCTGCTGCCTCTGCATCCACGATAGAAGCTCTCTAGGCCCGCTTCCTGCGAAATCTGCTTCAGCCTGAGGGAAAAGCCCTTGGAGAGGTCTTGGCTCAGGGGCAGTTGCTCCTGTGCCTGGGGAAGAGGGAAGGGCACCACACTCCCAAGGAAAGGCCAGACACACTCCACACGTCTTTGCTCCTCTGGAGGGCGGCATGGAGCCTCCAACTGGGAGGTCGCTTCTCAGCGGAGACGCAGGGGCATTCTGGCTGTGATCCCGCAGCCCCTGCCTGGAGGCCCACGGTGCCTGTTTCTCTCTGGGCGTTGCTTCCACAGTGCGGCCAAGCAACATCTTCACCATGGGCACAACAGCGCTTCCCTTCCGCCTGACAGACGTCTCAGTGCTCTGCTCTAGACCTCTGAAGTGGGGAGATAACCTAGCCCAGCCTCCTTTCCAAGGAGTCCTGCGCCTTCCATTGCACTGAAAGGCAATAGCACGGGGAAGCCTAGGAAGGGGCTGAGTCACGTCGGACACACATCCTCAGCCTGCTCCTTTCAGGGAAGCAACGCTGGGAGCTAGGAAAGCCTTCTCAAGCTCGGAGAGTGCAAGAGAGATGCAGGCCGCGCACCCGGAAATCTCGGTGCTTGGAGCCAATCTCAGCGTCTCCCAGGGGCAAAGCGAACGCCTCTCTGCCAAATCCAGCTTTGCAGACTCAGGCCGCTAGGCTGCCTCTGCATTGGCGAAGGAAGCTCTCTCCTCCCGCTTCCTGTGAAATCTGCTTCTCAGCCTGAGCGAATCTCAGTGGGAACGGTCTTTCCTCTGGGGCCGTTGCTCCTGTGCCTGGGGCTGCTGCAAGGGCACCACCCTCACAGGGAAAGGCCAAACACACCCCACATGACTTTGCTCCTCTGGAGAGCTGCAGGCAACCTCAAACTCTCAGGAAGCTTCTCGGCTGAGACGCAGAAGCACTCTGGCTGGGGTCTCGCATCCCCTGCCTGGAGGCCCATGGTGCCTGTTTCTCCCTGGGCGTTGCTTCACCAGAGCGGCCAGGCAACATCTGCCCCATCTACCCTTCTGCTCTTCCCTTCCAGCTGACAGAGTTCTCCCTGCTCTACTCTAGCCCTAGGAAGTTTGGAGACAACTGGGCTCCTCCTCCTGTGCAAGGAGTCCCGGGGCCCAGTTGGAGTGGAAAGGCAAAACCACAGGCAAGCCCAGGAAAGTGCTGAGTCATGTCTGACACACTCCCTCAGCCGGCTCCTTCATGGCTAGTGAGGCTGTGAGCTAGGAAAGTCTTTGGAAGCTCAGCAAGTGGCAGCAAGATGCAGGCCCCAACCCAGCAATCCCGGTGCTTGGAGCAGGTCTCACAGCCTCCCAGTGCCAAAGCGAGCTCCTCTCTGCCAAATGCAGCTTTGCACACGCAGGCCGCTCTGCTGCCTCTGCATCCACGAAGGAAGCTCTCTAGGCCCGCTTCCTGCGAAATCTGCTTCAGCCTGAGGGAAAAGCCCTTGGAGAGGTCTTGGCTCAGGGGCAGTTGCTCCTGTGCCTGGGGAAGAGGGAAGGGCACCACACTCCCAAGGAAAGGCCAGACACACTCCACACGTCTTTGCTCCTCTGGAGGGCGGCATGGAGCCTCCAACTGGGAGGTCGCTTCTCAGCGGAGACGCAGGGGCATTCTGGCTGTGATCCCGCAGCCCCTGCCTGGAGGCCCACGGTGCCTGTTTCTCTCTGGGCGTTGCTTCCACAGTGCGGCCAAGCAACATCTTCACCATGGGCACAACAGCGCTTCCCTTCCGCCTGACAGACGTCTCAGTGCTCTGCTCTAGACCTCTGAAGTGGGGAGACAACCGAGCCCAGCCTCCTTTCCAAGGAGTCCTGCGCCTTCCATTGCACTGAAAGGCAATAGCACGGGGAAGCCTAGGAAGGGGCTGAGTCATGTGGGACACACTTCCTCAGCCTGCTCCTTTCAGGGAAGCAACGCTGGGAGCTAGGAAAGCCTTCTCAAGCTCGGAGAGTGCAAGAGAGATGCAGGCCGCGCACCCGGAAATCTCGGTGCTTGGAGCCAATCTCAGCGTCTCCCAGGGGCAAAGCGAACGCCTCTCTGCCAAATCCAGCTTTGCAGACGCAGGCCGCTAGGCTGCCTCTGCATTGGCGAAGGAAGCTCTCTTCTCCCGCTTCCTGCGAAATCTGCTTCTCAGCCTGAGCGAATCTCAGTGGGAACGGTCTTTCCTCTGGGGCCGTTGCTCCTGTGCCTGGGGCTGCCGCAAGGGCACCACCCTCACAGGGAAAGGCCAAACACACCCCACATGTCTTTGCTCCTCTGGAGAGCTGCAGGCAACCTCAAACTCTCAGGAAGCTTCTCGGCTGAGACGCAGAAGCACTCTGGCTGGGGTCTCGCATCCCCTGCCTGGATGCCCATGGTGCCTGTTTCTCCCTGGGCGTTGCTTCACCAGAGCGGCCAGGCAACATCTGCCCCATCTACCCTTCTGCTCTTCCCTTCCAGCTGACAGAGTTCTCCCTGCTCTACTCTAGCCCTAGGAAGTTTGGAGACAACCGGGCTCCTCCTCCTGTGCAAGGAGTCCCGGGGCCCAGTTGGAGTGGAAAGGCAAAACCACAGGCAAGCCCAGGAAAGTGCTGAGTCATGTCTGACACACTCCCTCAGCCTGCTCCTTCATGGCTAGCGAGGCTGTGAGCTAGGAAAGTCTTTGGAAGCTCAGCAAGTGGCAGCGAGATGCAGGCCCCAACCCAGCAATCCCGGTGCTTGGAGCAGGTCTCACAGCCTCCCAGTGCCAAAGCGAGCTCCTCTCTGCCAAATGCAGCTTTGCACACGCAGGCCGCTCTGCTGCCTCTGCATCCACGAAGGAAGCTCTCTAGGCCCGCTTCCTGCGAAATCTGCTTCAGCCTGAGGGAAAAGCCCTTGGAGAGGTCTTGGCTCAGGGGCAGTTGCTCCTGTGCCTGGGGAAGAGGGAAGGGCACCACAGTCCCAAGGAAAGGCCAGACACACTCCACACGTCTTTGCTCCTCTGGAGGGCGGCATGGAGCCTCCAACTGGGAGGTCGCTTCTCAGCGGAGACGCAGGGGCATTCTGGCTGTGATCCCGCAGCCCCTGCCTGGAGGCCCACGGTGCCTGTTTCTCTCTGGGCGTTGCTCCCACAGTGCGGCCAAGCAACATCTTCACCATGGGCACAACAGCGCTTCCCTTCCGCCTGACAGACGTCTCAGTGCTCTGCTCTAGACCTCTGAAGTGGGGAGACAACCGAGCCCAGCCTCCTTTCCAAGGAGTCCTGCGCCTTCCATTGCACTGAAAGGCAATAGCACGGGGAAGCCTAGGAAGGGGCTGAGTCATGTCGGACACACTTCCTCAGCCTGCTCCTTTCAGGGAAGCAACGCTGGGAGCTAGGAAAGCCTTCTCAAGCTCGGAGAGTGCAAGAGAGATGCAGGCCGCGCACCCGGAAATCTCGGTGCTTGGAGCCAATCTCAGCGTCTCCCAGGGGCAAAGCGAACGCCTCTCTGCCAAATCCAGCTTTGCAGACTCAGGCCGCTAGGCTGCCTCTGCATTGGCGAAGGAAGCTCTCTCCTCCCGCTTCCTGCGAAATCTGCTTCTCAGCCTGAGCGAATCTCAGTGGGAACGGTCTTTCCTCTGGGGCCGTTGCTCCTGTGCCTGGGGCTGCTGCAAGGGCACCACCCTCACAGGGAAAGGCCAAACACACCCCACATGACTTTGCTCCTCTGGAGAGCTGCAGGCAACCTCAAACTCTCAGGAAGCTTCTCGGCTGAGACGCAGAAGCACTCTGGCTGGGGTCTCGCATCCCCTGCCTGGAGGCCCATGGTGCCTGTTTCTCCCTGGGCGTTGCTTCACCAGAGCGGCCAGGCAACATCTGCCCCATCTACCCTTCTGCTCTTCCCTTCCAGCTGACAGAGTTCTCCCTGCTCTACTCTAGCCCTAGGAAGTTTGGAGACAACCGGGCTCCTCCTCCTGTGCAAGGAGTCCCGGGGCCCAGTTGGCGTGGAAAGGCAAAACCACAGGCAAGCCCAGGAAAGTGCTGAGTCATGTCTGACACACTCCCTCAGCCGGCTCCTTCATGGCTAGTGAGGCTGTGAGCTAGGAAAGTCTTTGGAAGCTCAGCAAGTGGCAGCAAGATGCAGGCCCCAACCCAGCAATCCCGGTGCTTGGAGCAGGTCTCACAGCCTCCCAGTGCCAAAGCGAGCTCCTCTCTGCCAAATGCAGCTTTGCACACGCAGGCCGCTCTGCTGCCTCTGCATCCACGAAGGAAGCTCTCTAGGCCCGCTTCCTGCGAAATCTGCTTCAGCCTGAGGGAAAAGGCCTTGGAGAGGTCTTGGCTCAGGGGCAGTTGCTCCTGTGCCTGGGGAAGAGGGAAGGGCACCACACTCCCAAGGAAAGGCCAGACACACTCCACACGTCTTTGCTCCTCTGGAGGGCGGGATGGAGCCTCCAACTGGGAGGTCGCTTCTCAGCGGAGACGCAGGGGCATTCTGGCTGTGATCCCGCAGCCCCTGCCTGGAGGCCCACGGTGCCTGTTTCTCTCTGGGCGTTGCTTCCACAGTGCGGCCAAGCAACATCTTCACCATGGGCACAACAGCGCTTCCCTTCCGCCTGACAGACGTCTCAGTGCTCTGCTCTAGACCTCTGAAGTGGGGAGACAACCGAGCCCAGCCTCCTTTCCAAGGAGTCCTGCGCCTTCCATTGCACTGAAAGGCAATAGCACGGGGAAGCCTAGGAAGGGGCTGAGTCATGTCGGACACACTTCCTCAGCCTGCTCCTTTCAGGGAAGCAACGCTGGGAGCTAGGAAAGCCTTCTCAAGCTCGGAGAGTGCAAGAGAGATGCAGGCCGCGCACCCGGAAATCTCGGTGCTTGGAGCCAATCTCAGCGTCTCCCAGGGGCAAAGCGAACGCCTCTCTGCCAAATCCAGCTTTGCAGACGCAGGCCACTAGGCTGCCTCTGCATTGGCGAAGGAAGCTCTCTCCTCTCGCTTCCTGCGAAATCTGCTTCTCAGCCTGAGCGAATCTCAGTGGGAACGGTCTTTCCTCTGGGGCCGTTGCTCCTGTGCCTGGGGCTGCCGCAAGGGCACCACATTCACAGGGAAAGGCCAAACACACCCCACATGACTTTGCTCCTCTGGAGAGCTGCAGGCAACCTCAAACTCTCAGGAAGCTTCTCGGCTGAGACGCAGAAGCACTCTGGCTGGGGTCTCGCATCCCCTGCCTGGAGGCCCATGGTGCCTGTTTCTCCCTGGGCGTTGCTTCACCAGAGCGGCCAGGCAACATCTGCCCCATCTACCCTTCTGCTCTTCCCTTCCAGCTGACAGAGTTCTCCCTGCTCTACTCTAGCCCTAGGAAGTTTGGAGACAACCGGGCTCCTCCTCCTGTGCAAGGAGTCCCGGGGCCCAGTTGGCGTGGAAAGGCAAAACCACAGGCAAGCCCAGGAAAGTGCTGAGTCATGTCTGACACACTCCCTCAGCCTGCTCCTTCATGGCTAGCGAGGCTGTGAGCTAGGAAAGTCTTTGGAAGCTCAGCAAGTGGCAGCGAGATGCAGGCCCCAACCCAGCAATCCCGGTGCTTGGAGCAGGTCTCACAGCCTCCCAGTGCCAAAGCGAGCTCCTCTCTGCCAAATGCAGCTTTGCACACGCAGGCCGCTCTGCTGCCTCTGCATCCACGATAGAAGCTCTCTAGGCCCGCTTCCTGCGAAATCTGCTTCAGCCTGAGGGAAAAGCCCTTGGAGAGGTCTTGGCTCAGGGGCAGTTGCTCCTGTGCCTGGGGAAGAGGGAAGGGCACCACACTCCCAAGGAAAGGCCAGACACACTCCACACGTCTTTGCTCCTCTGGAGGGCGGCATGGAGCCTCCAACTGGGAGGTCGCTTCTCAGCGGAGACGCAGGGGCATTCTGGCTGTGATCCCGCAGCCCCTGCCTGGAGGCCCACGGTGCCTGTTTCTCTCTGGGCGTTGCTTCCACAGTGCGGCCAAGCAACATCTTCACCATGGGCACAACAGCGCTTCCCTTCCGCCTGACAGACGTCTCAGTGCTCTGCTCTAGACCTCTGAAGTGGGGAGATAACCTAGCCCAGCCTCCTTTCCAAGGAGTCCTGCGCCTTCCATTGCACTGAAAGGCAATAGCACGGGGAAGCCTAGGAAGGGGCTGAGTCACGTCGGACACACATCCTCAGCCTGCTCCTTTCAGGGAAGCAACGCTGGGAGCTAGGAAAGCCTTCTCCAGCTCGGAGAGTGCAAGAGAGATGCAGGCCGCGCACCCGGAAATCTCGGTGCTTGGAGCCAATCTCAGCGTCTCCCAGGGGCAAAGCGAACGCCTCTCTGCCAAATCCAGCTTTGCAGACGCAGGCCTCTAGGCTGCCTCTGCATTGGCGAAGGAAGCTCTCTCCTCGCGCTTCCTGCAAAATCTGCTTCTCAGCCTGAGCGAATCTCAGTGGGAACGGTCTTTCCTCTGGGGCCGTTGCTCCTGTGCCTGGGGCTGCCGCAAGGGCACCACCCTCACAGGGAAAGGCCAAACACACCCCACATGACTTTGCTCCTCTGGAGAGCTGCAGGCAACCTCAAACTCTCAGGAAGCTTCTCGGCTGAGACGCAGAAGCACTCTGGCTGGGGTCTCGCATCCCCTGCCTGGAGGCCCATGGTGCCTGTTTCTCCCTGGGCATTGCTTCACCAGAGCGGCCAGGCAACATCTGCCCCATCTACCCTTCTGCTCTTCCCTTCCAGCTGACAGAGTTCTCCCTGCTCTATTCTAGCCCTAGGAAGTTTGGAGACAACCGGGCTCCTCCTCCTGTGCAAGGAGTCCCGGGGCCCAGTTGGAGTGGAAAGGCAAAACCACAGGCAAGCCCAGGAAAGTGCTGAGTCATGTCTGACACACTCCCTCAGCCTGCTCCTTCATGGCTAGCGAGGCTGTGAGCTAGGAAAGTCTTTGGAAGCTCAGCAAGTGGCAGCGAGATGCAGGCCCCAACCCAGCAATCCCGGTGCTTGGAGCAGGTCTCACAGCCTCCCAGTGCCAAAGCGAGCTCCTCTCTGCCAATGCAGCTTTGCACACGCAGGCCGCTCTGCTGCCTCTGCATCCACGATAGAAGCTCTCTAGGCCCGCTTCCTGCGAAATCTGCTTCAGCCTGAGGGAAAAGCCCTTGGAGAGGTCTTGGCTCAGGGGCAGTTGCTCCTGTGCCTGGGGAAGAGGGAAGGGCACCACACTCCCAAGGAAAGGCCAGACACACTCCACACGTCTTTGCTCCTCTGGAGGGCGGCATGGAGCCTCCAACTGGGAGGTCGCTTCTCAGCGGAGACGCAGGGGCATTCTGGCTGTGATCCCGCAGCCCCTGCCTGGAGGCCCACGGTGCCTGTTTCTCTCTGGGCGTTGCTTCCACAGTGCGGCCAAGCAACATCTTCACCATGGGCACAACAGCGCTTCCCTTCCGCCTGACAGACGTCTCAGTGCTCTGCTCTAGACCTCTGAAGTGGGGAGATAACCTAGCCCAGCCTCCTTTCCAAGGAGTCCTGCGCCTTCCATTGCACTGAAAGGCAATAGCACGGGGAAGCCTAGGAAGGGGCTGAGTCACGTCGGACACACATCCTCAGCCTGCTCCTTTCAGGGAAGCAACGCTGGGAGCTAGGAAAGCCTTCTCAAGCTCGGAGAGTGCAAGAGAGATGCAGGCCGCGCACCCGGAAATCTCGGTGCTTGGAGCCAATCTCAGCGTCTCCCAGGGCAAAGCGAACGCCTCTCTGCCAAATCCAGCTTTGCAGACTCAGGCCGCTAGGCTGCCTCTGCATTGGCGAAGGAAGCTCTCTCCTCCCGCTTCCTGTGAAATCTGCTTCTCAGCCTGAGCGAATCTCAGTGGGAACGGTCTTTCCTCTGGGGCCGTTGCTCCTGTGCCTGGGGCTGCTGCAAGGGCACCACCCTCACAGGGAAAGGCCAAACACACCCCACATGACTTTGCTCCTCTGGAGAGCTGCAGGCAACCTCAAACTCTCGGAAGCTTCTCGGCTGAGACGCAGAAGCACTCTGGCTGGGGTCTCGCATCCCCTGCCTGGAGGCCCATGGTGCCTGTTTCTCCCTGGGCGTTGCTTCACCAGAGCGGCCAGGCAACATCTGCCCCATCTACCCTTCTGCTCTTCCCTTCCAGCTGACAGAGTTCTCCCTGCTCTACTCTAGCCCTAGGAAGTTTGGAGACAACCGGGCTCCTCCTCCTGCAAGGAGTCCCGGGGCCCAGTTGGAGTGGAAAGGCAAAACCACAGGCAAGCCCAGGAAAGTGCTGAGTCATGTCTGACACACTCCCTCAGCCGGCTCCTTCATGGCTAGTGAGGCTGTGAGCTAGGAAAGTCTTTGGAAGCTCAGCAAGTGGCAGCAAGATGCAGGCCCCAACCCAGCAATCCCGGTGCTTGGAGCAGGTCTCACAGCCTCCCAGTGCCAAAGCGAGCTCCTCTCTGCCAAATGCAGCTGTGCACACGCAGGCCGCTCTGCTGCCTCTGCATCCACGAAGGAAGCTCTCTAGGCCCGCTTCCTGCGAAATCTGCTTCAGCCTGAGGGAAAAGGCCTTGGAGAGGTCTTGGCTCAGGGGCAGTTGCTCCTGTGCCTGGGGAAGAGGGAAGGGCACCACACTCCCAAGGAAAGGCCAGACACACTCCACACGTCTTTGCTCCTCTGGAGGGCGGGATGGAGCCTCCAACTGGGAGGTCGCTTCTCAGCGGAGACGCAGGGGCATTCTGGCTGTGATCCCGCAGCCCCTGCCTGGAGGCCCACGGTGCCTGTTTCTCTCTGGGCGTTGCTTCCACAGTGCGGCCAAGCAACATCTTCACCATGGGCACAACAGCGCTTCCCTTCCGCCTGACAGACGTCTCAGTGCTCTGCTCTAGACCTCTGAAGTGGGGAGACAACCGAGCCCAGCCTCCTTTCCAAGGAGTCCTGCGCCTTCCATTGCACTGAAAGGCAATAGCACGGGGAAGCCTAGGAAGGGGCTGAGTCATGTCGGACACACTTCCTCAGCCTGCTCCTTTCAGGGAAGCAACGCTGGGAGCTAGGAAAGCCTTCTCAAGCTCGGAGAGTGCAAGAGAGATGCAGGCCGCGCACCCGGAAATCTCGGTGCTTGGAGCAAATCTCAGCGTCTCCCAGGGGCAAAGCGAACGCCTCTCTGCCAAATCCAGCTTTGCAGACGCAGGCCACTAGGCTGCCTCTGCATTGGCGAAGGAAGCTCTCTCCTCCCGCTTCCTGCGAAATCTGCTTCTCAGCCTGAGCGAATCTCAGTGGGAACGGTCTTTCCTCTGGGGCCGTTGCTCCTGTGCCTGGGGCTGCCGCAAGGGCACCACATTCACAGGGAAAGGCAAACACACCCCACATGACTTTGCTCCTCTGGAGAGCTGCAGGCAACCTCAAACTCTCAGGAAGCTTCTCGGCTGAGACGCAGAAGCACTCTGGCTGGGGTCTCGCATCCCCTGCCTGGAGGCCCATGGTGCCTGTTTCTCCCTGGGCGTTGCTTCACCAGAGCGGCCAGGCAACATCTGCCCCATCTACCCTTCTGCTCTTCCCTTCCAGCTGACAGAGTTCTCCCTGCTCTACTCTAGCCCTAGGAAGTTTGGAGACAACCGGGCTCCTCCTCCTGTGCAAGGAGTCCCGGGGCCCAGTTGGCGTGGAAAGGCAAAACCACAGGCAAGCCCAGGAAAGTGCTGAGTCATGTCTGACACACTCCCTCAGCCTGCTCCTTCATGGCTAGCGAGGCTGTGAGCTAGGAAAGTCTTTGGAAGCTCAGCAAGTGGCAGCGAGATGCAGGCCCCAACCCAGCAATCCCGGTGCTTGGAGCAGGTCTCACAGCCTCCCAGTGCCAAAGCGAGCTCCTCTCTGCCAAATGCAGCTGTGCACACGCAGGCCGCTCTGCTGCCTCTGCATCCACGAAGGAAGCTCTCTAGGCCCGCTTCCTGCGAAATCTGCTTCAGCCTGAGGGAAAAGCCCTTGGAGAGGTCTTGGCTCAGGGGCAGTTGCTCCTGTGCCTGGGGAAGAGGGAAGGGCACCACACTCCCAAGGAAAGGCCAGACACACTCCACACGTCTTTGCTCCTCTGGAGGGCGGTATGGAGCCTCCAACTGGGAGGTCGCTTCTCAGCGGAGACTCAGGGGCATTCTGGCTGTGATCCCGAAGACCCTGCCTGGAGGCCCAGGGTGCCTGTTTCTCTCTGGGCGTTGCTTCCACAGTGCGGCCAAGCAACATCTTCACCATGGGCACAACAGCGCTTCCCTTCCGCCTGACAGACGTCTCAGTGCTCTGCTCTAGACCTCTGAAGTGGGGAGACAACCGAGCCCAGCCTCCTTTCCAAGGAGTCCTGCGCCTTCCATTGCACTGAAAGGCAATAGCACGGGGAAGCCTAGGAAGGGGCTGAGTCATGTCGGACACACTTCCTCAGCCTGCTCCTTTCAGGGAAGCAACGCTGGGAGCTAGGAAAGCCTTCTCAAGCTCGGAGAGTGCAAGAGAGATGCAGGCCGCGCACCCGGAAATCTCGGTGCTTGGAGCCAATCTCAGCGTCTCCCAGGGGCAAAGCGAACGCCTCTCTGCCAAATCCAGCTTTGCAGACGCAGGCCGCTAGGCTGCCTCTGCATTGGCGAAGGAAGCTCTCTCCTCCCGCTTCCTGCGAAATCTGCTTCTCAGCCTGAGCGAATCTCAGTGGGAACGGTCTTTCCTCTGGGGCCGTTGCTCCTGTGCCTGGGGCTGCCGCAAGGGCACCACCCTCACAGGGAAAGGCCAAACACACCCCTCATGACTTTGCTCTTCTGGAGAGCTGCAGGCAACCTCAAACTCTCAGGAAGCTTCTCGGCTGAGACGCAGAAGCAAACTGGCTGGGGTCTCGCATCCCCTGCCTGGAGGCCCATGGTGCCTGTTTCTCCCTGGGCGTTGCTTCACCAGAGCGGCCAGGCAACATCTGCCCCATCTACTCTTCTGCTCTTCCCTTCCAGCTGAGAGAGTTCTCCCTGCTCTACTCTAGCCCTAGGAAGTTTGGAGACAACCGGGCTCCTCCTCCTGTGCAAGGAGTCCCGGGCCCAGTTGGAGTGGAAAGGCAAAACCACAGGCAAGCCCAGGAAAGTGCTGAGTCATGTCTGACACACTCCCTCAGCCTGCTCCTTCATGGCTAGCGAGGCTGTGAGCTAGGAAAGTCTTTGGAAGCTCAGCAAGTGGCAGCGAGATGCAGGCCCCAACCCAGCAATCCCGGTGCTTGGAGCAGGTCTCCCAGCCTCCCAGTGCCAAAGCGAGCTCCTCTCTGCCAAATGCAGCTTTGCACACGCAGGCCGCTCTGCTGCCTCTGCATCCACGAAGGAAGCTCTCTAGGCCCGCTTCCTGCGAAATCTGCTTCAGCCTGAGGGAAAAGCCCTTGGAGAGGTCTTGGCTCAGGGGCAGTTGCTCCTGTGCCTGGGGAAGAGGGAAGGGCACCACACTCCCAAGGAAAGGCCAGACACACTCCACACGTCTTTGCTCCTCTGGAGGGCGGCATGGAGCCTCCAACTGGGAGGTCGCTTCTCAGCGGAGACGCAGGGGCATTCTGGCTGTGATCCCGCAGCCCCTGCCTGGAGGCCCACGGTGCCTGTTTCTCTCTGGGCGTTGCTTCCACAGTGCGGCCAAGCAACATCTTCACCATGGGCACAACAGCGCTTCCCTTCCGCCTGACAGACGTCTCAGTGCTCTGCTCTAGACCTCTGAAGTGGGGAGACAACCGAGCCCAGCCTCCTTTCCAAGGAGTCCTGCGCCTTCCATTGCACTGAAAGGCAATAGCACGGGGAAGCCTAGGAAGGGGCTGAGTCATGTCGGACACACTTCCTCAGCCTGCTCCTTTCAGGGAAGCAACGCTGGGAGCTAGGAAAGCCTTCTCAAGCTCGGAGAGTGCAAGAGAGATGCAGGCCGCGCACCCGGAAATCTCGGTGCTTGGAGCGAATCTCAGCGTCTCCCAGGGGCAAAGCGAACGCCTCTCTGCCAAATCCAGCTTTGCAGACGCAGGCCTCTAGGCTGCCTCTGCATTGGCGAAGGAAGCTCTCTCCTCGCTCTTCCTGCAAAATCTGCTTCTCAGCCTGAGCGAATCTCAGTGGGAACGGTCTTTCCTCTGGGGCCGTTGCTCCTGTGCCTGGGGCTGCCGCAAGGGCACCACCCTCACAGGGAAAGGCCAAACACACCCCACATGTCTTTGCTCCTCTGGAGAGCTGCAGGCAACCTCAAACTCTCAGGAAGCTTCTCGGCTGAGACGCAGAAGCACTCTGGCTGGGGTCTCGCATCCCCTGCCTGGAGGCCCATGGTGCCTGTTTCTCCCTGGGCGTTGCTTCACCAGAGCGGCCAGGCAACATCTGCCCCATCTACCCTTCTGCTCTTCCCTTCCAGCTGACAGAGTTCTCCCTGCTCTACTCTAGCCCTAGGAAGTTTGGAGACAACCGGGCTCCTCCTCCTGTGCAAGGAGTCCCGGGGCCCAGTTGGCGTGGAAAGGCAAAACCACAGGCAAGCCCAGGAAAGTGCTGAGTCATGTCTGACACACTCCCTCAGCCTGCTCCTTCATGGCTAGCGAGGCTGTGAGCTAGGAAAGTCTTTGGAAGCTCAGCAAGTGGCAGCGAGATGCAGGCCCCAACCCAGCAATCCCGGTGCTTGGAGCAGGTCTCACAGCCTCCCAGTGCCAAAGCGAGCTCCTCTCTGCCAAATGCAGCTTTGCACACGCAGGCCGCTCTGCTGCCTCTGCATCCACGAAGGAAGCTCTCTAGGCCCGCTTCCTGCGAAATCTGCTTCAGCCTGAGGGAAAAGCCCTTGGAGAGGTCTTTGCTCAGGGGCAGTTGCTCCTGTGCCTGGGGAAGAGGGAAGGGCACCACACTCCCAAGGAAAGGCCAGACACACTCCACACGTCTTTGCTCCTCTGGAGGGCGGCATGGAGCCTCCAACTGGGAATTCGCTTCTCAGCAGAGACGCAGGGGCATTCTGGCTGTGATCCCGCAGCCCCTGCCTGGAGGCCCACGGTGCCTGTTTCTCTCTGGGCGTTGCTTCCACAGTGCGGCCAAGCAACATCTTCATCATGGGCACAACAGCGCTTCCCTTCCGCCTGACAGACGTCTCAGTGCTCTGCTCTAGACCTCTGAAGTGGGGAGACAACCGAGCCCAGCCTCCTTTCCAAGGAGTCCTGCGCCTTCCATTGCACTGAAAGGCAATAGCACAGGGAAGCCTAGGAAGGGGCTGAGTCATGTCGGACACACTTCCTCAGCCTGCTCCTTTCAGGGAAGCAACGCTGGGAGCTAGGAAAGCCTTCTCAAGCTCGGAGAGTGCAAGAGAGATGCAGGCCGCGCACCCGGAAATCTCGGTGCTTGGAGCCAATCTCAGCGTCTCCCAGGGGCAAAGCGAACGCCTCTCTGCCAAATCCAGCTTTGCAGACGCAGGCCGCTAGGCTGCCTCTGCATTGGCGAAGGAAGCTCACTCCTCGCGCTTCCTGCGAAATCTGCTTCTCAGCCTGAGCGAATCTCAGTGGGAACGGTCTTTCCTCTGGGGCCGTTGCTCCTGTGCCTGGGGCTGCCGCAAGGGCACCACCCTCACAGGGAAAGGCCAAACACACCCCACATGACTTTGCTCCTCTGGAGAGCTGCAGGCAACCTCAAACTCTCAGGAAGCTTCTCGGCTGAGACGCAGAAGCACTCTGGCTGGGGTCTCGCATCCCCTGCCTGGAGGCCCATGGTGCCTGTTTCTCCCTGGGCGTTGCTTCACCAGAGCGGCCAGGCAACATCTGCCCCATCTACCCTTCTGCTCTTCCCTTCCAGCTGACAGAGTTCTTCCTGCTCTACTCTAGCCCTAGGAAGTTTGGAAGACAACCGGGCTCCTCCTCCTGTGCAAGGAGTCCCGGGGCCCAGTTGGAGTGGAAAGGCAAAACCACAGGCAAGCCCAGGAAAGTGCTGAGTCATGTCTGACACACTCCCTCAGCCTGCTCCTTCATGGCTAGCGAGGCTGTGAGCTAGGAAAGTCTTTGGAAGCTCAGCAAGTGGCAGCGAGATGCAGGCCCCAACCCAGCAATCCCGGTGCTTGGAGCAGGTCTCACAGCCTCCCAGTGCCAAAGCGAGCTCCTCTCTGCCAAATGCAGCTTTGCACACGCAGGCCGCTCTGCTGCCTCTGCATCCACGAAGGAAGCTCTCTAGGCCCGCTTCCTGCGAAATCTGCTTCAGCCTGAGGGAAAAGCCCTTGGAGAGGTCTTTGCTCAGGGGCAGTTGCTCCTGTGCCTGGGGAAGAGGGAAGGGCACCACACTCCCAAGGAAAGGCCAGACACACTCCACACGTCTTTGCTCCTCTGGAGGGCGGCATGGAGCCTCCAACTGGGAGGTCGCTTCTCAGCGGAGATGCAGGGGCATTCTGGCTGTGATCCCGCAGCCCCTGCCTGGAGGCCCACGGTGCCTGTTTCTCTCTGGGCGTTGCTTCCACAGTGCGGCCAAGCAACATCTTCACCATGGGCACAACAGCGCTTCCCTTCCGCCTGACAGACGTCTCAGTGCTCTGCTCTAGACCTCTGAAGTGGGGAGACAACCGAGCCCAGCCTCCTTTCCAAGGAGTCCTGCGCCTTCCATTGCACTGAAAGGCAATAGCACGGGGAAGCCTAGGAAGGGGCTGAGTCATGTCGGACACACTTCCTCAGCCTGCTCCTTTCAGGGAAGCAACGCTGGGAGTTAGGAAAGCCTTCTCAAGCTCGGAGAGTGCAAGAGAGATGCAGGCCGCGCACCCGGAAATCTCGGTGCTTGGAGCCAATCTCAGCGTCTCCCAGGGGCAAAGCGAACGCCTCTCTGCCAAATCCAGCTTTGCAGACGCAGGCCGCTAGGCTGCCTCTGCATTGGCGAAGGAAGCTCACTCCTCGCGCTTCCTGCGAAATCTGCTTCTCAGCCTGAGCGAATCTCAGTGGGAACGGTCTTTCCTCTGGGGCCGTTGCTCCTGTGCCTGGGGCTGCCGCAAGGGCACCACCCTCACAGGGAAAGGCCAAACACACCCCACATGACTTTGCTCCTCTGGAGAGCTGCAGGCAACCTCAAACTCTCAGGAAGCTTCTCGGCTGAGACGCAGAAGCACTCTGGCTGGGGTCTCGCATCCCCTGCCTGGAGGCCCATGGTGCCTGTTTCTCCCTGGGCGTTGCTTCACCAGAGCGGCCAGGCAACATCTGCCCCATCTACCCTTCTGCTCTTCCCTTCCAGCTGACAGAGTTCTCCCTGCTCTACTCTAGCCCTAGGAAGTTTGGAAGACAACCGGGCTCCTCCTCCTGTGCAAGGAGTCCCGGGGCCCAGTTGGAGTGGAAAGGCAAAACCACAGGCAAGCCCAGGAAAGTGCTGAGTCATGTCTGACACACTCCCTCAGCCTGCTCCTTCATGGCTAGCGAGGCTGTGAGCTAGGAAAGTCTTTGGAAGCTCAGCAAGTGGCAGCGAGATGCAGGCCCCAACCCAGCAATCCCGGTGCTTGGAGCAGGTCTCACAGCCTCCCAGTGCCAAAGCGAGCTCCTCTCTGCCAAATGCAGCTTTGCACACGCAGGCCGCTCTGCTGCCTCTGCATCCACGAAGGAAGCTCTCTAGGCCCGCTTCCTGCGAAATCTGCTTCAGCCTGAGGGAAAAGCCCTTGGAGAGGTCTTGGCTCAGGGGCAGTTGCTCCTGTGCCTGGGGAAGAGGGAAGGGCACCACACTCCCAAGGAAAGGCCAGACACACTCCACACGTCTTTGCTCCTCTGGAGGGCGGCAAGGAGCCTCCAACTGGGAGGTCGCTTCTCAGCGGAGACGCAGGGGCATTCTGGCTGTGATCCCGCAGCCCCTGCCTGGAGGCCCACGGTGCCTGTTTCTCTCTGGGCGTTGCTTCTACAGTGCAGCCAAGCAACATCTTCACCATGGGCACAACAGCGCTTCCCTTCCGCCTGACAGACGTCTCAGTGCTCTGCTCTAGACCTCTGAAGTGGGGAGACAACCGAGCCCAGCCTCCTTTCCAAGGAGTCCTGCGCCTTCCATTGCACTGAAAGGCAACAGCACGGGGAAGCATAGGAAGGGGCTGAGTCATGTCGGACACACTTCCACAGCCTGCTCCTTTCAGGGAAGCAACGCTGGGAGCTAGGAAAGCCTTCTCAAGCTCGGAGAGTGCAAGAGAGATGCAGGCCGCGCACCCGGAAATCTCGGTGCTTGGAGCCAATCTCAGCGTCTCCCAGTGGCAAAGCGTATGCCTCTCTGCCAAATCCAGCTTTGCAGACGCAGGCCGCTAGGCTGCCTCTGCATTGGCGAAGGAAGCTCTCTCCTCCCGCTTCCTGCGAAATCTGCTTCTCAGCCTGAGTGAATCTCAGTGGGAACGGTCTTTCCTCTGGGGCCGTTGCTCCTGTGCCTGGGGCTGCCTCAAGGGCACCACCCTCACAGGGAAAGGCCAAACACACCCCACATGACTTTGCTCCTCTGGAGAGCTGCAGGCAACCTCAAACTCTCAGGAAGCTTCTCGGCTGAGACGCAGAAGCACTCTGGCTGGGGTCTCGCATCCCCTGCCTGGAGGCCTATGGTGCCTGTTTCTCCCTGGGCGTTGCTTCACCAGAGCGGCCAGGCAACATCTGCCCCATCTACCCTTCTGCTCTTCCCTTCCAGCTGACAGAGTTCTCCCTGCTCTACTCTAGCCCTAGGAAGTTTGGAGACAACCGGGCTCCTCCTCCTGTGCAAGGAGTCCCGGGGCCCAGTTGGAGTGGAAAGGCAAAACCACAGGCAAGCCCAGGAAAGTGCTGAGTCATGTCTGACACACTCCCTCAGCCTGCTCCTTCATGGCTAGCGAGGCTGTGAGCTAGGAAAGTCTTTGGAAGCTCAGCAAGTGGCAGCGAGATGCAGGCCCCAACCCAGCAATCCCGGTGCTTGGAGCAGGTCTCACAGCCTCCCAGTGCCAAAGCGAGCTCCTCTCTGCCAAATGCAGCTTTGCACACGCAGGCCGCTCTGCTGCCTCTGCATCCACGAAGGAAGCTCTCTAGGCCCGCTTCCTGCGAAATCTGCTTCAGCCTGAGGGAAAAGCCCTTGGAGAGGTCTTGGCTCAGGGGCAGTTGCTCCTGTGCCTGGGGAAGAGGGAAGGGCACCACACTCCCAAGGAAAGGCCAGACACACTCCACACGTCTTTGCTCCTCTGGAGGGCGGCATGGAGCCTCCAACTGGGAGGTCGCTTCTAGGCGGAGACACAGGGGCATTCTGGCTGTGATCCCGCAGCCCCTGCCTGGAGGCCCACGGTGCCTGTTTCTCTCTGGGCGTTGCTTCCACAGTGCGGCCAAGCAATATCTTCACCATGGGCACAACAGCGCTTCCCTTCCGCCTGACAGACGTCTCAGTGCTCTGCTCTAGACCTCTGAAGTGGGGAGACAACCGAGCCCAGCCTCCTTTCCAAGGAGTCCTGCGCCTTCCATTGCACTGAAAGGCAATAGCACGGGGAAGCCTAGGAAGGGGCTGAGTCATGTGGGACACACTTCCTCAGCCTGCTCCTTTCAGGGAAGCAATGCTGGGAGCTAGGAAAGCCTTCTCAAGCTCGGAGAGTGCAAGAGAGATGCAGTCCGCGCACCCGGAAATCTCGGTGCTTGGAGCCAATCTCAGCGTCTCCCAGTGGCAAAGCGTACGCCTCTCTGCCAAATCCAGCTTTGCAGACGCAGGCCGCTAGGCTGCCTCTGCATTGGCGAAGGAAGCTCTCTCCTCCCGCTTCCTGCGAAATCTGCTTCTCAGCCTGAGTGAATCTCAGTGGGAACGGTCTTTCCTCTGGGGCCGTTGCTCCTGTGCCTGGGGCTGCCGCAAGGGCACCACCCTCCCAGGGAAATGCCAAACACACCCCACATGACTTTGCTCCTCTGGAGAGCTGCAGGCAACCTCAAACTCTCAGGAAGCTTCTCGTCTGAGACGCAGAAGCACTCTGGCTGGGGTCTCGCATCCCCTGCCTGGAGGTCCATGGTGCCTGTTTCTCCCTGGGCGTTGCTTCACCAGAGCGGCCAGGCAACATCTGCCCCATCTACCCTTCTGCTCTTCCCTTCCAGCTGACAGAGTTCTCCCTGCTCTACTCTAGCCCTAGGAAGTTTGGAGACAACCGGGCTCCTCCTCCTGTGCAAGGAGTCCCGGGGCCCAGTTGGAGTGGAAAGGCAAAACCACAGGCAAGCCCAGGAAAGTGCTGAGTCATGTCTGACACACTCCCTCAGCCTGCTCCTTCATGGCTAGCGAGGCTGTGAGCTAGGAAAGTCTTTGGAAGCTCAGCAAGTGGCAGCGAGATGCAGGCCCCAACCCAGCAATCCCGGTGCTTGGAGCAGGTCTCACAGCCTCCCAGTGCCAAAGCGAGCTCCTCTCTGCCAAATGCAGCTTTGCACACGCAGGCCGCTCTGCTGCCTCTGCATCCACGATAGAAGCTCTCTAGGCCCGCTTCCTGCGAAATCTGCTTCAGCCTGAGGGAAAAGCCCTTGGAGAGGTCTTGGCTCAGGGGCAGTTGCTCCTGTGCCTGGGGAAGAGGGAAGGGCACCACACTCCCAAGGAAAGGCCAGACACACTCCACACGACTTTGCTCCTCTGGAGGGCGGCATGGAGCCTCCAACTGGGAGGTCGCTTCTCAGCGGAGACGCAGGGGCATTCTGGCTGTGATCCCGCAGCCCCTGCCTGGAGGCCCACGGTGCCTGTTTCTCTCTGGGCGTTGCTTCCACAGTGCGGCCAAGCAACATCTTCACCATGGGCACAACAGCGCTTCCCTTCCGCCTGACAGACGTCTCAGTGCTCTGCTCTAAACCTCTGAAGTGGGGAGACAACCGAGCCCAGCCTCCTTTCCAAGGAGTCCTGCGCCTTCCATTGCACTGAAAGGCAATAGCACGGGGAAGCCTAGGAAGGGGCTGAGTCATGTCGGACACACTTCCTCAGCCTGCTCCTTTCAGGGAAGCAACGCTGGGAGCTAGGAAAGCCTTCTCAAGTTCGGAGAGTGCAAGAGAGATGCAGGCCGCGCACCCGGAAATCTCGGTGCTTGGAGCCAATCTCAGCGTCTCCCAGGGGCAAAGCGAACGCCTCTCTGCCAAATCCAGCTTTGCAGACGCAGGCCGCTAGGCTGCCTCTGCATTGGCGAAGGAAGCTCTCTCCTCCCGCTTCCTGCGAAATCTGCTTCTCAGCCTGAGCGAATCTCAGTGGGAACGGTCTTTCCTCTGGGGCCGTTGCTCCTGTGCCTGGGGCTGCCGCAAGGGCACCACCCTCACAGGGAAAGGCCAAACACACCCCACATGACTTTGCTCCTCTGGAGAGCTGCAGGCAACCTCAAACTCTCAGGAAGCTTCTCGGCTGAGACGCAGAAGCACTCTGGCTGGGGTCTCGCATCCCCTGCCTGGAGGTCCATGGTGCCTGTTTCTCCCTGGGCGTTGCTTCACCAGAGCGGCCAGGCAACATCTGCCCCATCTACCCTTCTGCTCTTCCCTTCCAGCTGACAGAGTTCTCCCTGCTCTACTCTAGCCCTAGGAAGTTTGGAGACAACCGGGCTCCTCCTCCTGTGCAAGGAGTCCCGGGGCCCAGTTGGAGTGGAAAGGCAAAACCACAGGCAAGCCCAGGAAAGTGCTGAGTCATGTCTGACACACTCCCTCAGCCTGCTCCTTCATGGCTAGCGAGGCTGTGAGCTAGGAAAGTCTTTGGAAGCTCAGCAAGTGGCAGCGAGATGCAGGCCCCAACCCAGCAATCCCGGTGCTTGGAGCAGGTCTCACAGCCTCCCAGTGCCAAAGCGAGCTCCTCTCTGCCAAATGCAGCTTTGCACACGCAGGCCGCTCTGCTGCCTCTGCATCCACGATAGAAGCTCTCTAGGCCCGCTTCCTGCGAAATCTGCTTCAGCCTGAGGGAAAAGCCCTTGGAGAGGTCTTGGCTCAGGGGCAGTTGCTCCTGTGCCTGGGGAAGAGGGAAGGGCACCACACTCCCAAGGAAAGGCCAGACACACTCCACACGACTTTGCTCCTCTGGAGGGCGGCATGGAGCCTCCAACTGGGAGGTCGCTTCTCAGCGGAGACGCAGGGGCATTCTGGCTGTGATCCCGCAGCCCCTGCCTGGAGGCCCACGGTGCCTGTTTCTCTCTGGGCGTTGCTTCCACAGTGCGGCCAAGCAACATCTTCACCATGGGCACAACAGCGCTTCCCTTCCGCCTGACAGACGTCTCAGTGCTCTGCTCTAAACCTCTGAAGTGGGGAGACAACCGAGCCCAGCCTCCTTTCCAAGGAGTCCTGCGCCTTCCATTGCACTGAAAGGCAATAGCACGGGGAAGCCTAGGAAGGGGCTGAGTCATGTCGGACACACTTCCTCAGCCTGCTCCTTTCAGGGAAGCAACGCTGGGAGCTAGGAAAGCCTTCTCAAGTTCGGAGAGTGCAAGAGAGATGCAGGCCGCGCACCCGGAAATCTCGGTGCTTGGAGCCAATCTCAGCGTCTCCCAGGGGCAAAGCGAACGCCTCTCTGCCAAATCCAGCTTTGCAGACGCAGGCCGCTAGGCTGCCTCTGCATTGGCGAAGGAAGCTCTCTCCTCCCGCTTCCTGCGAAATCTGCTTCTCAGCCTGAGCGAATCTCAGTGGGAACGGTCTTTCCTCTGGGGCCGTTGCTCCTGTGCCTGGGGCTGCCGCAAGGGCACCACCCTCACAGGGAAAGGCCAAACACACCCCACATGACTTTGCTCCTCTGGAGAGCTGCAGGCAACCTCAAACTCTCAGGAAGCTTCTCGGCTGAGACGCAGAAGCACTCTGGCTGGGGTCTCGCATCCCCTGCCTGGAGGCCCATGGTGCCTGTTTCTCCCTGGGCGTTGCTTCACCAGAGCGGCCAGGCAACATCTGCCCCATCTACCCTTCTGCTCTTCCCTTCCAGCTGACAGAGTTCTCCCTGCTCTACTCTAGCCCTAGGAAGTTTGGAGACAACCGGGCTCCTCCTCCTGTGCAAGGAGTCCTGGGGCCCAGTTGGAGTGGAAAGGCAAAACCACAGGCAAGCCCAGGAAAGTGCTGAGTCATGTCTGACACACTCCCTCAGCCTGCTCCTTCATGGCTAGCGAGGCTGTGAGCTAGGAAAGTCTTTGGAAGCTCAGCAAGTGGCAGCGAGATGCAGGCCCCAACCCAGCAATCCCGGTGCTTGGAGCAGGTCTCACAGCCTCCCAGTGCCAAAGCGAGCTCCTCTCTGCCAAATGCAGCTTTGCACACGCAGGCCGCTCTGCTGCCTCTGCATCCACGAAGGAAGCTCTCTAGGCCCGCTTCCTGCGAAATCTGCTTCAGCCTGAGGGAAAAGCCCTTGGAGAGGTCTTGGCTCAGGGGCAGTTGCTCCTGTGCCTGGGGAAGAGGGAAGGGCACCACACTCCCAAGGAAAGCCCAGACACACTCCACACGTCTTTGCTCCTCTGGAGGGCGGCATGGAGCCTCCAACTGGGAGGTCGCTTCTCAGAGGAGACGCAGGGGCATTCTGGCTGTGATCCCGCAGCCCCTGCCTGGAGGCCCACGGTGCCTGTTTCTCTCTGGGCGTTGCTTCCACAGTGCGGCCAAGCAACATCTTCACCATGGGCACAACAGCGCTTCCCTTCCGCCTGACAGACGTCTCAGTGCTCTGCTCTAGACCTCTGAAGTGGGGAGACAACCGAGCCCAGCCTCCTTTCCAAGGAGTCCTGCGCCTTCCATTGCACTGAAAGGCAATAGCACAGGGAAGCCTAGGAAGGGGCTGAGTCATGTCGGACACACTTCCTCAGCCTGCTCCTTTCAGGGAAGCAACGCTGGGAGCTAGGAAAGCCTTCTCAACCTCGGGGAGTGCAAGAGAGATGCAGGCCGCGCACCCGGAAATCTCGGTGCTTGGAGCCAATCTCAGCGTCTCCCAGGGGCAAAGCGAACGCCTCTCTGCCAAATCCAGCTTTGCAGACGCAGGCCGCTAGGCTGCCTCTGCATTGGCGAAGGAAGCTCTCTCCTCCCGCTTCCTGCGAAATCTGCTTCTCAGCCTGAGCGAATCTCAGTGGGAACGGTCTTTCCTCTGGGGCCGTTGCTCCTGTGCCTGGGGCTGCCGCAAGGGCACCACCCTCACAGGGAAAGGCCAAACACACCCCACATGATTTTGCTCCTCTGGAGAGCTGCAGGCAACTCAAACTCTCAGGAAGCTTCTCGGCTGAGACGCAGAAGCACTCTGGCTGGGGTCTCGCATCCCCTGCCTGGAGGCCCATGGTGCCTGTTTCTCCCTGGGCGTTGCTTCACCAGAGCGGCCAGGCAACCTCTGCCCCATCTACCCTTCTGCTCTTCCCTTCCAGCTGACAGAGTTCTCCCTGCTCTACTCTAGCCCTAGGAAGTTTGGAGACAACCGGGCTCCTCCTCCTGTGCAAGGAGTCCCGGGGCCCAGTTGGCGTGGAAAGGCAAAACCACAGGCAAGCCCAGGAAAGTGCTGAGTCATGTCTGACACACTCCCTCAGCCTGCTCCTTCATGGCTAGCGAGGCTGTGAGCTAGGAAAGTCTTTGGAAGCTCAGCAAGTGGCAGCGAGATGCAGGCCCCAACCCAGCAATCCCGGTGCTTGGAGCAGGTCTCACAGCCTCCCAGTGCCAAAGCGAGCTCCTCTCTGCCAAATGCAGCTTTGCACACGCAGGCCGCTCTGCTGCCTCTGCATCCACGAAGGAAGCTCTCTAGGCCCGCTTCCTGCGAAATCTGCTTCAGCCTGAGGGAAAAGCCCTTGGAGAGGTCTTGGCTCAGGGGCAGTTGCTCCTGTGCCTGGGGAAGAGGGAAGGGCACCACACTCCCAAGGAAAGGCCAGACACACTCCACACGTCTTTGCTCCTCTGGAGGGCGGCATGGAGCCTCCAACTGGGAGGTCGCGTCTCAGCAGAGACGCAGGGGCATTCTGGCTGTGATCCCGCAGCCCCTGCCTGGAGGCCCACGGTGCCTGTTTCTCTCTGGGCGTTGCTTCCACAGTGCGGCCAAGCAACATCTTCACCATGGGCACAACAGCGCTTCCCTTCCGCCTGACAGACGTCTCAGTGCTCTGCTCTAGACCTCTGAAGTGGGGAGACAACCTAGCCCAGCCTTCTTTCCAAGGAGTCCTGCGCCTTCCATTGCACTGAAAGGCAATAGCACGGGGAAGCCTAGGAAGGGGCTGAGTCATGTCGGACACACATCCTCAGCCTGCTCCTTTCAGGGAAGCAACGCTGGGAGCTAGGAAAGTCTTCTCCAGCTCGGAGAGTGCAAGAGAGATGCAGGCCGCGCACCCGGAAATCTCGGTGCTTGGAGCCAATCTCAGCGTCTCCCAGGGGCAAAGCGAACGCCTCTCTGCCAAATCCAGCTTTGCAGACGCAGGCCTCTAGGCTGCCTTTGCATTGGCGAAGGAAGCTCTCTCCTCGCGCTTCCTGCGAAATCTGCTTCTCAGCCTGAGTGAATCTCAGTGGGAACGGTCTTTCCTCTGGGGCCGTTGCTCCTGTGCCTGGGGCTGCCGCAAGGGCACCACCCTCACAGGGAAAGGCCAAACACACCCCACATGTCTTTGATCCTCTGGAGAGCTGCAGGCAACCTCAAACTCTCAGGAAGCTTCTCGGCTGAGACGCAGAAGCACTCTGGCTGGGGTCTCGCATCCCCTGCCTGGAGGCCCATGGTGCCTGTTTCTCCCTGGGCGTTGCTTCACCAGAACGGCCAGGCAACATCTGCCCCATCTACCCTTCTGCTCTTCCCTTCCAGCTGACAGAGCTCTCCCTGCTCTACTCTAGCCCTAGGAAGTTTGGAGACAACCGGACTCCTCCTCCTGTGCAAGGAGTCCCGGGGCCCAGTTGGCGTGGAAAGGCAAAACCACAGGCAAGCCCAGGAAAGTGCTGAGTCATGTCTGACACACTCCCTCAGCCTGCTCCTTCATGGCTAGCGAGGCTGTGAGCTAGGAAATTCTTTGGAAGCTCAGCAAGTGGCAGCGAGATGCAGGCCCCAACCCAGCAATCCCGGTGCTTGGAGCAGGTCTCACAGCCTCCCAGTGCCAAAGCGAGCTCCTCTCTGCCAAATGCAGCTTTGCACACGCAGGCCGCTCTGCTGCCTCTGCATCCACGATAGAAGCTCTCTAGGCCCGCTTCCTGCGAAATCTGCTTCAGCCTGAGGGAAAAGCCCTTGAAGAGGTCTTGGCTCAGGGGCAGTTGCTCCTGTGCCTGGGGAAGAGGGAAGGGCACCACACTCCCAAGGAAAGGCCAGACACACTCCACACGTCTTTGCTCCTCTGGAGGGCGGCATGGAGCCTCCAACTGGGAGGTCGCTTCTCAGCAGAGACGCAGGGGCATTCTGGCTGTGATCCCGCAGCCCCTGCCTGGAGGCCCACGGTGCCTGTTTCTCTCTGGGCGTTGCTTCCACAGTGCGGCCAAGCAACATCTTCACCATGGGCACAACAGCGCTTCCCTTCCGCCTGACAGACGTCTCAGTGCTCTGCTCTAGACCTCTGAAGTGGGGAGACAACCGAGCCCAGCCTCCTTTCCAAGGAGTCCTGCGCCTTCCATTGCACTGAAAGGCAATAGCACGGGGAAGCCTAGGAAGGGGCTGAGTCATGTCGGACACACTTCCTCAGCCTGCTCCTTTCAGGGAAGCAACGCTGGGAGCTAGGAAAGCCTTCTCAAGCTCGGAGAGTGCAAGAGAGATGCAGGCCGCGCACCCGGAAATCTCGGTGCTTGGAGCCAATCTCAGCGTCTCCCAGGGGCAAAGCGAACGCCTCTCTGCCAAATCCAGCTTTGCAGACGCAGGCCGCTAGGCTGCCTCTGCATTGGCGAAGGAAGCTCTCTCCTCCCGCTTCCTGCGAAAACTGCTTCTCAGCCTGAGCGAATCTCAGTGGGAACGGTCTTTCCTCTGGGGCCGTTGCTCCTGTGCCTGGGGCTGCCGCAAGGGCACCACCCTCACAGGGAAAGGCCAAACACACCCCACGTGACTTTGCTCCTCTGGAGAGCTGCAGGCAACCTCAAACTCTCAGGAAGCTTCTCGGCTGAGACGCAGAAGCACTCTGGCTGGGGTCTCGCATCCCCTGCCTGGAGGCCCATGGTGCCTGTTTCTCCCTGGGCGTTGCTTCCACCAGAGCGGCCAGGCAACATCTGCCCCATCTACCCTTCTGCTCTTCCCTTCCAGCTGACAGAGTTCTCCCTGCTCTACTCTAGCCCTAGGAAGTTTGGAGACAACCGGGCTCCTCCTCCTGTGCAAGGAGTCCCGGGGCCCAGTTGGAGTGGAAAGGCAAAACCACAGGCAAGCCCAGGAAAGTGCTGAGTCATGTCTGACACACTCCCTCAGCCTGCTCCTTCATGGCTAGCGAGGCTGTGAGCTAGGAAAGTCTTTGGAAGCTCAGCAAGTGGCAGCGAGATGCAGGCCCCAACCCAGCAATCCCGGTGCTTGGAGCAGGTCTCACAGCCTCCCAGTGCCAAAGCGAGCTCCTCTCTGCCAAATGCAGCTTTGCACACGCAGGCCGCTCTGCTGCCTCTGCATCCACGAAGGAAGCTCTCTAGGCCCGCTTCCTGCGAAATCTGCTTCAGCCTGAGGGAAAAGCCCTTGGAGAGGTCTTGGCTCAGGGGCAGTTGCTCCTGTGCCTGGGGAAGAGGGAAGGGCACCACACTCCCAAGGAAAGGCCAGACACACTCCACACGTCTTTGCTCCTCTGGAGGGCGGCATGGAGCCTCCAACTGGGAGGTCGCTTCTCAGCGGAGACGCAGGGGCATTCTGGCTGTGATCCCGCAGCCCCTGCCTGGAGGCCCACGGTGCCTGTTTCTCTCTGGGCGTTGCTTCCACAGTGCGGCCAAGCAACATCTTCACCATGGGCACAACAGCGCTTCCCTTCCGCCTGACAGACGTCTCAGTGCTCCGCTCTAGACCTCTGAAGTGGGGAGACAACCGAGCCCAGCCTCCTTTCCAAGGAGTCCTGCGCCTTCGATTGCATTGAAAGGCAATAGCACGGGGAAGCCTTGGAAGGGGGTGAGTCATGTCGGACACACTTCCTCAGCCTGCTCCTTTCAGGGAAGCAACGCTGGGAGCTAGGAAAGTCTTCTCCAGCTCGGAGAGTGCAAGAGAGATGCAGGCCGCGCACCCGGAAATCTCGGTGCTTGGAGCCAATCTCAGCGTCTCCCAGGGGCAAAGCGAACGCCTCTCTGCCAAATCCAGCTTTGAAGACGCAGGCCGCTAGGCTGCCTCTGCATTGGCGAAGGAAGCTCTCTCCTCCCGCTTCCTGCGAAATCTGCTTCTCAGCCTGAGCGAATCTCAGTGGGAACGGTCTTTCCTCTGGGGCCGTTGCTCCTGTGCCTGGGGCTGCCGCAAGGGCACCACCCTCCCAGGGAAAGGCCAAACACACCCCACATGTCTTTGCTCCTCTGGAGAGCTGCAGGCAACCTCATACTCTCAGGAAGCTTCTCGGCTGAGACGCAGAAGCACTCTGGCTGGGGTCTCGCATCCCCTGCCTGGAGGCCCATGGTGCCTGTTTCTCCCTGGGCGTTGCTTCACCAGAGCGGCCAGGCAACATCTGCCCCATCTACCCTTCTGCTCTTCCCTTCCAGCTGACAGAGTTCTCCCTGCTCTACTCTAGCCCTAGGAAGTTTGGAGACAACCGGGCTCCTCCTCCTGTGCAAGGAGTCCCGGGGCCCAGTTGGAGTGGAAAGGCAAAACCACAGGCAAGCCCAGGAAAGTGCTGAGTCATGTCTGACACACTCCCTCAGCCTGCTCCTTCATGGCTAGCGAGGCTGTGAGCTAGGAAAGTCTTTGGAAGCTCAGCAAGTGGCAGCGAGATGAAGGCCCCAACCCAGCAATCCCGGTGCTTGGAGCAGGTCTCACAGCCTCCCAGTGCCAAAGCGAGCTCCTCTCTGCCAAATGCAGCTTTGCACACGCAGGCCGCTCTGCTGCCTCTGCATCCACGAAGGAAGCTCTCTAGGCCCGCTTCCTGCGAAATCTGCTTCAGCCTGAGGGAAAAGCCCTTGGAGAGGTCTTGGCTCAGGGGCAGTTGCTCCTGTGCCTGGGGAAGAGGGAAGGGCACCACACTCCCAAGGAAAGGCCAGACACACTCCACACGTCTTTGCTCCTCTGGAGGGCGGCATGGAGCCTCCAACTGGGAGGTCGCGTCTCAGCGGAGACGCAGGGGCATTCTGGCTGTGATCCCGCAGCCCCTGCCTGGAGGCCCACGGTGCCTGTTTCTCTCTGGGCGTTGCTTCCACAGTGCGGCCAAGCAACATCTTCACCATGGGCACAACAGCGCTTCCCTTCCGCCTGACAGACGTCTCAGTGCTCTGCTCTAGACCTCTGAAGTGGGGAGACAACCGAGCCCAGCCTCCTTTCCAAGGAGTCCTGCGCCTTCCATTGCACTGAAAGGCAATAGCACGGGGAAGCCTAGGAAGGGGCTGAGTCATGTCGGACACACTTCCTCAGCCTGCTCCTTTCAGGGAAGCAACGCTGGGAGCTAGGAAAATCTTCTCCAGCTCGGAGAGTGCAAGAGAGATGCAGGCCGCGCACCCGGAAATCTCGGTGCTTGGAGCCAATCTCAGCGTCTCCCAGGGGCAAAGCGAACGCCTCTCTGCCAAATCCAGCTTTGCAGACGCAGGCCGCTAGGCTGCCTCTGCATTGGCGAAGGAAGCTCTCTCCTCGCGCTTCCTGCGAAATCTGCTTCTCAGCCTGAGCGAATCTCAGTGGGAACGGTCTTTCCTCTGGGGCCGTTGCTCCTGTGCCTGGGGCTGCCGCAAGGGCAACACCCTCACAGGGAAAGGCCAAACACACCCCACATGTCTTTGCTCCTCTGGAGAGCTGCAGGCAACCTCAAACTCTCAGGAAGCTTCTCGGCTGAGACGCAGAAGCACTCTGGCTGGGGTCTCGCATCCCCTGCCTGGAGGCCCATGGTGCCTGTTTCTCCCTGGGCGTTGCTTCACCAGAGCGGCCAGGCAACATCTGCCCCATCTACCCTTCTGCTCTTCCCTTCCAGCTGACAGAGTTCTCCCTGCTCTACTCTAGCCCTAGGAAGTTTGGAGACAACCGGGCTCCTCCTCCTGTGCAAGGAGTCCCGGGGCCCAGTTGGAGTGGAAAGGCAAAACCACAGGCAAGCCCAGGAAAGTGCTGAGTCATGTCTGACACACTCCCTCAGCCTGCTCCTTCATGGCTAGCGAGGCTGTGAGCTAGGAAAGTCTTTGGAAGCTCAGCAAGTGGCAGCGAGATGCAGGCCCCAACCCAGCAATCCCGGTGCTTGGAGCAGGTCTCACAGCCTCCCAGTGCCAAAGCGAGCTCCTCTCTGCCAAATGCAGCTTTGCACACGCAGGCCGCTCTGCTGCCTCTGCATCCACGAAGGAAGCTCTCTAGGCCCGCTTCCTGCGAAATCTGCTTCGGCCTGAGGGAAAAGCCCTTGGAGAGGTCTTTGCTCAGGGGCAGTTGCTCCTGTGCCTGGGGAAGAGGGAAGGGCACCACACTCCCAAGGAAAGGCCAGACACACTCCACACGTCTTTGCTCCTCTGGAGGGCGGCATGGAGCCTCCAACTGGGAGGTCACTTCTCAGCGGAGACGCAGGGGCATTCTGGCTGTGATCCCGCAGCCCCTGCCTGGAGGCCCACGGTGCCTGTTTCTCTCTGGGCGTTGCTTCCACAGTGCGGCCAAGCAACATCTTCACCATGGGCACAACAGCGCTTCCCTTCCGTCTGACAGACGTCTCAGTGCTCTGCTCTAGACCTCTGAAGTGGGGAGACAACCGAGCCCAGCCTCCTTTCCAAGGAGTCCTGCGCCTTCGATTGCATTGAAAGGCAATAGCACGGGGAAGCCTAGGAAGGGGCTGAGTCATGTCGGACACACTTCCTCAGCCTGCTCCTTTCAGGGAAGCAACGCTGGGAGCTAGGTAAGCCTTCTCAAGCTCAGAGAGTGCAAGAGAGATGCAGGCCGCGCACCCGGAAATCTCGGTGCTTGGAGCCAATCTCAGCATCTCCCAGGGGCAAAGCGAACGCCTCTCTGCCAAATCCAGCTTTGCAGACGCAGGCCGCTAGGCTGCCTCTGCATTGGCGAAGGAAGCTCTCTCCTCCCGCTTCCTGCGAAATCTGCTTCTCAGCCTGAGCGAATCTCAGTGGGAACGGTCTTTCCTCTGGGGCCGTTGCTCCTGTGCCTGGGGCTGCCGCAAGGGCACCACCCTCACAGGGAAAGGCCAAACACACCCCACATGACTTTGCTCCTCTGGAGAGCTGCAGGCAACCTCAAACTCTCAGGAAGCTTCTCGGCTGAGACGCAGAAGCACTCTGGCTGGGGTCTCGCATCCCCTGCCTGGAGGCCCATGGTGCCTGTTTCTCCCTGGGCGTTGCTTCACCAGAGCGGCCAGGCAACATCTGCCCCATCTACCCTTCTGCTCTTCCCTTCCAGCTGACAGAGTTCTCCCTGCTCTACTCTAGCCCTAGGAAGTTTGGAGACAACCGGGCTCCTCCTCCTGTGCAAGGAGTCCCGGGGCCCAGTTGGAGTGGAAAGGCAAAACCACAGGCAAGCCCAGGAAAGTGCTGAGTCATGTCTGACACACTCCCTCAGCCTGCTCCTTCATGGCTAGCGAGGCTGTGAGCTAGGAAAGTCTTTGGAAGCTCAGCAAGTGGCAGCGAGATGCAGGCCCCAACCCAGCAATCCCGGTGCTTGGAGCAGGTCTCACAGCCTCCCAGTGCCAAAGCGAGCTCCTCTCTGCCAAATGCAGCTTTGCACACGCAGGCCGCTCTGCTGCCTCTGCATCCACGAAGGAAGCTCTCTAGGCCCGCTTCCTGTGAAATCTGCTTCAGCCTGAGGGAAAAGCCCTTGGAGAGGTCTTTGCTCAGGGGCAGCTGCTCCTGTGCCTGGGGAAGAGGGAAGGGCACCACACTCCCAAGGAAAGGCCAGACACACTCCACAGGTCTTTGCTCCTCTGGAGGGCGGCATGGAGCCTCCAACTGGGAGGTCGCTTCTCAGCAGAGACGCAGGGGCATTCTGGCTGTGATCCCGCAGCCCCTGCCTGGAGGCCCACGGTGCCTGTTTCTCTCTGGGCGTTGCTTCCACAGTGCGGCCAAGCAACATCTTCACCATGGGCACAACAGCGCTTCCCTTCCGCCTGACAGACGTCTCAGTGCTCTGCTCTAGACCTCTGAAGTGGGGAGACAACCGAGCCCAGCCTCCTTTCCAAGGAGTCCTGCGCCTTCCATTGCACTGCAAGGCAATAGCACGGGGAAGCCTAGGAAGGGGCTGAGTCATGTCGGACACACTTCCTCAGCCTGCTCCTTTCAGGGAAGCAACGCTGGGAGCTAGGAAAGTCTTCTCCAGCTCGGAGAGTGCAAGAGAGATGCAGGCCGCGCACCCGGAAATCTCGGTGCTTGGAGCCAATCTCAGCGTCTCCCAGGGGCAAAGCGAACGCCTCTCTGCCAAATCCAGCTTTGCAGACGCAGGCCTCTAGGCTGCCTCTGCATTGGCGAAGGAAGCTCTCTCCTCGCGCTTCCTGCGAAATCTGCTTCTCATCCTGAGTGAATCTCAGTGGGAACGGTCTTTCCTCTGGGGCCGTTGCTCCTGTGCCTGGGGCTGCCGCAAGGGCACCACCCTCACAGGGAAAGGCCAAACACACCCCACATGTCTTTGCTCCTCTGGAGAGCTGCAGGCAACCTCAAACTCTCAGGAAGCTTCTCGGCTGAGACGCAGAAGCACTCTGGCTGGGGTCTCGCATCCCCTGCCTGGAGGCCCATGGTGCCTGTTTCTCCCTGGGCGTTGCTTCACCAGAGCGGCCAGGCAACATCTGCCCCATCTACCCTTCTGCTCTTCCCTTCCAGCTGACAGAGTTCTCCCTGCTCTACTCTAGCCCTAGGAAGTTTGGAGACAACCGGGCTCCTCCTCCTGTGCAAGGAGTCCCGGGGCCCAGTTGGCGTGGAAAGGCAAAACCACAGGCAAGCCCAGGAAAGTGCTGAGTCATGTCTGACACACTCCCTCAGCCTGCTCCTTCATGGCTAGCGAGGCTGTGAGCTAGGAAAGTCTTTGGAAGCTCAGCAAGTGGCAGCGAGATGCAGGCCCCAACCCAGCAATCCCGGTGCTTGGAGCAGGTCTCACAGCCTCCCAGTGCCAAAGCGAGCTCCTCTCTGCCAAATGCAGCTTTGCACACGCAGGCCGCTCTGCTGCCTCTGCATCCACGAAGGAAGCTCTCTAGGCCCGCTTCCTGCGAAATCTGCTTCAGCCTGAGGGAAAAGCCCTTGGAGAGGTCTTGGCTCAGGGGCAGTTGCTCCTGTGCCTGGGGAAGAGGGAAGGGCACCACACTCCCAAGGAAAGGCCAGACACACTCCACACGTCTTTGCTCCTCTGGAGGGCGGCATGGAGCCTCCAACTGGGAGGTCGCTTCTCAGAGGAGACGCAGGGGCATTCTGGCTCTGATCCCGCAGCCCCTGCCTGGAGGCCCACGGTGCCTGTTTCTCTCTGGGCGTTGCTTCCACAGTGCGGCCAAGCAACATCTTCACCATGGGCACAACAGCGCTTCCCTTCCGCCTGACAGACGTCTCAGTGCTCTGCTCTAGACCTCTGAAGTGGGGAGACAACCGAGCCCAGCCTCCTTTCCAAGGAGTCCTGCGCCTTCCATTGCACTGAAAGGCAATAGCACGGGGAAGCCTAGGAAGGGGCTGAGTCATGTCGGACACACTTCCTCAGCCTGCTCCTTTCAGGGAAGCAACGCTGGGAGCTAGGAAAGCCTTCTCAAGCTCGGAGAGTGCAAGAGAGATGCAGGCCGCGCACCCGGAAATCTCGGTGCTTTGAGCCAATCTCAGCGTCTCCCAGGGGCAAAGCGAACGCCTCTCTGCCAAATCCAGCTTTGCAGACGCAGGCCGCTAGGCTGCCTCTGCATTGGCGAAGGAAGCTCTCTCCTCCCGCTTCCTGCGAAAACTGCTTCTCAGCCAGAGCGAATCTCAGTGGGAACGGTCTTTCCTCTGGGGCCGTTGCTCCTGTGCCTGGGGCTGCCGCAAGGGCACCACCCTCCCAGGGAAAGGCCAAACACACCCCTCATGACTTTGCTCCTCTGGAGAGCTGCAGGCAACCTCAAACTCTCAGGAAGCTTCTCGGCTGAGACGCAGAAGCACTCTGGCTGGGGTCTCGCATCCCCTGCCTGGAGGCCCATGGTGCCTGTTTCTCCCTGGGCGTTGCTTCACCAGAGCGGCCAGGCAACATCTGCCCCATCTACCCTTCTGCTCTTCCCTTCCAGCTGACAGAGTTCTCCCTGCTCTACTCTAGCCCTAGGAAGTTTGGAGACAACCGGGCTCCTCCTCCTGTGCAAGGAGTCCCGGGGCCCAGTTGGAGTGGAAAGGCAAAACCACAGGCAAGCCCAGGAAAGTGCTGAGTCATGTCTGACACACTCCCTCAGCCTGCTCCTTCATGGCTAGCGAGGCTGTGAGCTAGGAAAGTCTTTGGAAGCTCAGCAAGTGGCAGCGAGATGCAGGCCCCAACCCAGCAATCCCGGTGCTTGGAGCAGGTCTCACAGCCTCCCAGTGCCAAAGCGAGCTCCTCTCTGCCAAATGCAGCTTTGCACACGCAGGCCGCTCTGCTGCCTCTGCATCCACGAAGGAAGCTCTCTAGGCCCGCCTCCTGCGAAATCTGCTTCAGCCTGAGGGAAAAGCCCTTGGAGAGGTCTTGGCTCAGGGGCAGTTGCTCCTGTGCCTGGGGAAGAGGGAAGGGCACCACACTCCCAAGGAAAGGCCAGACACACTCCACATGTCTTTGCTCCTCTGGAGGGCGGCATGGAGCCTCCAACTGGGAGGTCGCTTCTCAGCGGAGACGCAGGGGCATTCTGGCTGTGATCCCGCAGCCCCTGCCTGGAGGCCCACGGTGCCTGTTTCTCTCTGGGCGTTGCTTCCACAGTGCGGCCAAGCAACATCTTCACCATGGGCACAACAGGGCTTCCCTTCCGCCTGACATACGTCTCAGTGCTCTGCTCTAGACCTCTGAAGTGGGGAGACAACCGAGCCCAGCCTCCTTTCCAAGGAGTCCTGCGCCTTCAATTGCACTGAAAGGCAATAGCACGGGGAAGCCTAGGAAGGGGCTGAGTCATGTCGGACACACTTCCTCAGCCTGCTCCTTTCAGGGAAGCAACGCTGGGAAATAGGAAAGCCTTCTCAAGCTCGGAGAGTGCAAGAGAGATGCAGGCCGCGCACCCGGAAATCTCGGTGCTTGGAGCTAATCTCAGCGTCTCCCTGGGGCAAAGCGAACGCCTCTCTGCCAAATCCAGCTTTGCAGACGCAGGCCGCTAGGCTGCCTCTGCATTGGCGAAGGAAGCTCTCTCCTCGCGCTTCCTACGAAATCTGCTTCTCAGCCTGAGCGAATCTCAGTGGGAACGGTCTTTCCTCTGGGGCCGTTGCTCCTGTGCCTGGGGCTGCCGCAAGGGCACCACCCTCACAGGGAAAGGCCAAACACACCCCACATGACTTTGCTCCTCTGGAGAGCTGCAGGCAACCTCAAACTCTCAGGAAGCTTCTCGGCTGAGACGCAGAAGCACTCTGGCTGGGGTCTCGCATCCCCTGCCTGGAGGCCCATGGTGCCTGTTTCTCCCTGGGCGTTGCTTCACCAGAGCGGCCAGGCAACATCTGCCCCATCTACCCTTCTGCTCTTCCCTTCCAGCTGACAGAGTTCTCCCTGCTCTACTCTAGCCCTAGGAAGTTTGGAGACAACCGGGCTCCTCCTCCTGTGCAAGGAGTCCCGGGGCCCAGTTGGAGTGGAAAGGCAAAACCACAGGCAAGCCCAGGAAAGTGCTGAGTCATGTCTGACACACTCCCTCAGCCTGCTCCTTCATGGCTAGCGAGGCTGTGAGCTAGGAAAGTCTTTGGAAGCTCAGCAAGTGGCAGCGAGATGCAGGCCCCAACCCAGCAATCCCGGTGCTTGGAGCAGGTCTCACAGCCTCCCAGTGCCAAAGCGAGCTCCTCTCTGCCAAATGCAGCTTTGCACACACAGGCCGCTCTGCTGCCTCTGCATCCACGAAGGAAGCTCTCTAGGCCCGCTTCCTGCGAAATCTGCTTCAGCCTGAGGGAAAAGCCCTTGGAGAGGTCTTGGCTCAGGGGCAGTTGCTCCTGTGCCTGGGGAAGAGGGAAGGGCACCACACTCCCAAGGAAAGGCCAGACACACTCCACACGTCTTTGCTCCTCTGGAGGGCGGCATGGAGCCTCCAACTGGGAGGTCGCGTCTCAGCGGAGACGCAGGGGCATTCTGGCTGTGATCCCGCAGACCCTGCCTGGAGGCCCACTGTGCCTGTTTCTCTCTGGGCGTTGCTTCCACAGTGCGGCCAAGCAACATCTTCACCATGGGCACAACAGCGCTTCCCTTCCGCCTGACAGACGTCTCAGTGCTCTGCTCTAGACCTCTGAAGTGGGGAGACAACCGAGCCCAGCCTCCTTTCCAAGGAGTCCTGCGCCTTCCATTGCACTGAAAGGCAATAGCACGGGGAAGCCTAGGAAGGGGCTGAGTCATGTCGGACACACTTCCTCAGCCTGCTCCTTTCAGGGAAGCAACGCTGGGAGCTAGGAAAGCCTTCTCAAGCTCGGAGAGTGCAAGAGAGATGCAGGCCGCGCACCCGGAAATCTCGGTGCTTGGAGCCAATCTCAGCGTCTCCCAGGGGCAAAGCGAACGCCTCTCTGCCAAATCCAGCTTTGCAGACGCAGGCCGCTAGGCTGCCTCTGCATTGGCGAAGGAAGCTCTCTCCTCCTGCTTCCTGCGAAATCTGCTTCTCAGCCTGAGCGAATCTCAGTGGGAACGGTCTTTCCTCTGGGGCCGTTGCTCCTGTGCCTGGGGCTGCCGCAAGGGCACCACCTTCCCAGGGAAAGGCCAAACACACCCCACATGTCTTTGCTCCTCTGGAGAGCTGCAGGCAACCTCAAACTCTCAGGAAGCTTCTCGGCTGAGACGCAGAAGCACTCTGGCTGGGATCTCGCATCCCCTGCCTGGAGGCCCATGGTGCCTGTTTCTCCCTGGGCGTTGCTTCACCAGAGCGGCCAGGCAACATCTGCCCCATCTACCCTTCTGCTCTTCCCTTCCAGCTGACAGAGTTCTCCCTGCTCTACTCTAGCCCTAGGAAGTTTGGAGACAACCGGGCTCCTCCTCCTGTGCAAGGAGTCCCGGGGCCCAGTTGGAGTGGAAAGGCAAAACCACAGGCAAGCCCAGGAAAGTGCTGAGTCATGTCTGACACACTCCCTCAGCCTGCTCCTTCATGGCTAGCGAGGCTGTGAGCTAGGAAAGTCTTTGGAAGCTCAGCAAGTGGCAGCGAGATGCAGGCCCCAACCCAGCAATCCCGGTGCTTGGAGCAGGTCTCACAGCCTCCCAGTGCCAAAGCGAGCTCCTCTCTGCCAAATGCAGCTTTGCACACGCAGGCCGCTCTGCTGCCTCTGCATCCACGAAGGAAGCTCTCTAGGCCCGCTTCCTGCGAAATCTGCTTCAGCCTGAGGGAAAAGCCCTTGGAGAGGTCTTTGCTCAGGGGCAGTTGCTCCTGTGCCTGGGGAAGAGGGAAGGGCACCACACTCCCAAGGAAAGGCCAGACACACTCCACACGTCTTTGCTCCTCTGGAGGGCGGCATGGAGCCTCCAACTGGGAGGTCGCTTCTCAGCGGAGACGCAGGGGCATTCTGGCTGTGATCCCGCAGCCCCTGCCTGGAGGCCCACGGTGCCTGTTTCTCTCTGGGCGTTGCTTCCACAGTGCGGCCAAGCAACATCTTCACCATGGGCACAACAGCGCTTCCCTTCCGCCTGACAGACGTCTCAGTGCTCTGCTCTAGACCTCTGAAGTGGGGAGACAACCGAGCCCAGCCTCCTTTCCAAGGAGTCCTGCGCCTTCGATTGCACTGAAAGGCAATAGCATGGGGAAGCCTAGGAAGGGGCTGAGTCATGTCGGACACACTTCCTCAGCCTGCTCCTTTCAGGGAAGCAACGCTGGGAGCTAGGAAAGCCTTCTCCAGCTCGGAGAGTGCAAGAGAGATGCAGGCCGCGCACCCGGAAATCTCGGTGCTTGGAGCCAATCTCAGCGTCTCCCAGGGGCAAAGCGAACGCCTCTCTGCCAAATCCAGCTTTGCAGACGCAGGCCGCTAGGCTGCCTCTGCATTGGCGAAGGAAGCTCACTCCTCGCGCTTCCTGCGAAATCTGCTTCTCAGCCTGAGCGAATCTCAGTGGGAACGGTCTTTCCTCTGGGGCCGTTGCTCCTGTGCCTGGGGCTGCCGCAAGGGCACCACCCTCCCAGGGAAAGGCCAAACACACCCCACATGTCTTTGCTCCTCTGGAGAGCTGCAGGCAACCTCAAACTCTCAGGAAGCTTCTCGGCTGAGACGCAGAAGCACTCTGGCTGAGGTCTTGCATCCCCTGCCTGGAGGCCCATGGTGCCTGTTTCTCCCTGGGCGTTGCTTCACCAGAGCGGCCAGGCAACATCTGCCCCATCTACCCTTCTGCTCTTCCCTTCCAGCTGACAGAGTTCTCCCTGCTCTACTCTAGCCCTAGGAAGTTTGGAGACAACCGGGCTCCTCCTCCTGTGCAAGGAGTCCCGGGGCCCAGTTGGAGTGGAAAGGCAAAACCACAGGCAAGCCCAGGAAAGTGCTGAGTCATGTCTGACACACTCCCTCAGCCTGCTCCTTCATGGCTAGCGAGGCTGTGAGCTAGGAAAGTCTTTGGAAGCTCAGCAAGTGGCAGCGAGATGCAGGCCCCAACCCAGCAATCCCGGTGCTTGGAGCAGGTCTCACAGCCTCCCAGTGCCAAAGCGAGCTCCTCTCTGCCAAATGCAGCTTTGCACACGCAGGCCGCTCTGCTGCCTCTGCATCCACGAAGGAAGCTCTCTAGGCCCGCTTCCTGCGAAATCTGCTTCAGCCTGAGGGAAAAGCCCTTGGAGAGGTCTTGGCTCAGGGGCAGTTGCTCCTGTGCCTGGGGAAGAGGGAAGGGCACCACACTCCCAAGGAAAGGCCAGACACACTCCACACGTCTTTGCTCCTCTGGAGGGCGGCATGGAGCCTCCAACTGGGAGGTCGCTTCTCAGCAGAGACGCAGGGGCATTCTGGCTGTGATCCCGCAGCCCCTGCCTGGAGGCCCACGGTGCCTGTTTCTCTCTGGGCGTTGCTTCCACAGTGCGGCCAAGCAACATCTTCACCATGGGCACAACAGCGCTTCCCTTCCGCCTGACAGACGTCTCAGTGCTCTGCTCTAGACCTCTGAAGTGGGGAGACAACCGAGCCCAGCCTCCTTTCCAAGGAGTCCTGCGCCTTCCATTGCACTGAAAGGCAATAGCACGGGGAAGCCTAGGAAGGGGCTGAGTCATGTTGGACACACTTCCTCAGCCTGCTCCTTTCAGGGAAGCAACGCTGGGAGCTAGGAAAGCCTTCTCAAGCTCGGAGAGTGCAAGAGAGATGCAGGCCGCGCACCCGGAAATCTCGGTGCTTGGAGCCAATCTCAGCGTCTCCCAGGGGCAAAGCGAATGCCTCTCTGCCAAATCCAGCTTTGCAGACGCAGGCCGCTAGGCTGCCTCTGCATTGGCGAAGGAAGCTCTCTCCTCCCGCTTCCTGCGAAATCTGCTTCTCAGCCTGAGCGAATCTCAGTGGGAACGGTCTTTCCTCTGGGGCCGTTGCTCCTGTGCCTGGGGCTGCCGCAAGGGCACCACCCTCACAGGGAAAGGCCAAACACACCCCTCATGACTTTGCTCCTCTGGAGAGCTGCAGGCAACCTCAAACTCTCAGGAAGCTTCTCGGCTGAGACGCAGAAGCACTCTGGCTGGGGTCTCGCATCCCCTGCCTGGAGGCCCATGGTGCCTGTTTCTCCCTGGGCGTTGCTTCACCAGAGCGGCCAGGCAACATCTGCCCCATCTACCCTTCTGCTCTTCCCTTCCAGCTGAGAGAGTTCTCCCTGCTCTACTCAAGCCCTAGGAAGTTTGGAGACAACCGGGCTCCTCCTCCTGTGCAAGGAGTCCCGGGGCCCAGTTGGAGTGGAAAGGCAAAACCACAGGCAAGCCCAGGAAAGTGCTGAGTCATGTCTGACACACTCCCTCAGCCGGCTCCTTCATGGCTAGCGAGGCTGTGAGCTAGGAAAGTCTTTGGAAGCTCAGCAAGTGGCAGCGAGATGCAGGCCCCAACCCAGCAATCCCGGTGCTTGGAGCAGGTCTCACAGCCTCCCAGTGCCAAAGCGAGCTCCTCTCTGCCAAATGCAGCTTTGCACACGCAGGCCGCTCTGCTGCCTCTGCATCCACGAAGGAAGCTCTCTAGGCCCGCTTCCTGCGAAATCTGCTTCAGCCTGAGGGAAAAGCCCTTGGATAGGTCTTGGCTCAGGGGCAGTTGCTCCTGTGCCTGGGGAAGAGGGAAGGGCACCACACTCCCAAGGAAAGGCCAGACACACTCCACACGTCTTTGCTCCTCTGGAGGGCGGCATGGAGCCTCCAACTGGGAGGTCGCTTCTCAGCGGAGAGGCAGGGGCATTCTGGCTGTGATCCCGCAGCCCCTGCCTGGAGGCCCACGGTGCCTGTTTCTCTCTGGGCGTTGCTTCCACAGTGCGGCCAAGCAACATCTTCACCATGGGCACAACAGCGCTTCCCTTCCGCCTGACAGACGTCTCAGTGCTCTGCTCTAGACCTCTGAAGTGGGGAGACAACCGAGCCCAGCCTCCTTTCCAAGGAGTCCTGCGCCTTCCATTGCACTGAAAGGCAATAGCACGGGGAAGCCTAGGAAGGGGCTGAGTCATGTCGGACACAATTCCTCAGCCTGCTCCTTTCAGGGAAGCAACGCTGGGAGCTAGGAAAGCCTTCTCAAGCTCGGAGAGTGCAAGAGAGATGCAGGCCGCGCACCCGGAAATCTCTGTGCTTGGAGCCAATTTCAGCGTCTCCCAGGGGCAAAGCGAACGCATCTCTGCCAAATCCAGCTTTGCAGACGCAGGCCGCTAGGCTGCCTCTGCATTGGCGAAGGAAGCTCTCTCCTCCCGCTTCCTGCGAAATCTGCTTCTCAGCCTGAGCGAATCTCAGTGGGAACGGTCTTTCCTCTGGGGCCGTTGCTCCTGTGCCTGGGGCTGCCGCAAGGGCACCACCCTCCCAGGGAAAGGCCAAACACACCCCACATGTCTTTGCTCCTCTGGAGAGCTGCAGGCAACCTCAAACTCTCAGGAAGCTTCTCGGCTGAGACGCAGAAGCACTCTGGCTGGGGTCTCGCATCCCCTGCCTGGAGGCCCATGGTGCCTGTTTCTCCCTGGGCGTTGCTTCACCAGAGCGGCCAGGCAACATCTGCCCCATCTACCCTTCTGCTCTTCCCTTCCAGCTGACAGAGTTCTCCCTGCTCTACTCTAGCCCTAGGAAGTTTGGAGACAACCGGGCTCCTCCTCCTGTGCAAGGAGTCCCGGGGCCCAGTTGGAGTGGAAAGGCAAAACCACAGGCAAGCCCAGGAAAGTGCTGAGTCATGTCTGACACACTCCCTCAGCCGGCTCCTTCATGGCTAGCGAGGCTGTGAGCTAGGAAAGTCTTTGGAAGCTCAGCAAGTGGCAGCGAGATGCAGGCCCCAACCCAGCAATCCCGGTGCTTGGAGCAGGTCTCACAGCCTCCCAGTGCCAAAGCGAACTCCTCTCTGCCAAATGCAGCTTTGCACACGCAGGCCGCTCTGCTGCCTCTGCATCCACGAAGGAAGCTCTCTAGGCCCGCTTCCTGCGAAATCTGCTTCAGCCTGAGGGAAAAGCCCTTGGATAGGTCTTGGCTCAGGGGCAGTTGCTCCTGTGCCTGGGGAAGAGGGAAGGGCACCACACTCCCAAGGAAAGGCCAGACACACTCCACACGTCTTTGCTCCTCTGGAGGGCGGCATGGAGCCTCCAACTGGGAGGTCGCTTCTCAGCGGAGAGGCAGGGGCATTCTGGCTGTGATCCCGCAGCCCCTGCCTGGAGGCCCACGGTGCCTGTTTCTCTCTGGGCGTTGCTTCCACAGTGCGGCCAAGCAACATCTTCACCATGGGCACAACAGCGCTTCCCTTCCGCCTGACAGACGTCTCAGTGCTCTGCTCTAGACCTCTGAAGTGGGGAGACAACCGAGCCCAGCCTCCTTTCCAAGGAGTCCTGCGCCTTCCATTGCACTGAAAGGCAATAGCACGGGGAAGCCTAGGAAGGGGCTGAGTCATGTCGGACACACTTCCTCAGCCTGCTCCTTTCAGGGAAGCAACGCTGGGAGCTAGGAAAGCCTTCTCAAGCTCGGAGAGTGCAAGAGAGATGCAGGCCGCGCACCCGGAAATCTCTGTGCTTGGAGCCAATTTCAGCGTCTCCCAGGGGCAAAGCGAACGCATCTCTGCCAAATCCAGCTTTGCAGACGCAGGCCGCTAGGCTGCCTCTGCATTGGCGAAGGAAGCTCTCTCCTCCCGCTTCCTGCGAAATCTGCTTCTCAGCCTGAGCGAATCTCAGTGGGAACGGTCTTTCCTCTGGGGCCGTTGCTCCTGTGCCTGGGGCTGCCGCAAGGGCACCACCCTCACAGGGAAAGGCCAAACACACCCCACATGTCTTTGCTCCTCTGGAGAGCTGCAGGCAACCTCAAACTCTCAGGAAGCTTCTCGGCTGAGACGCAGAAGCACTCTGGCTGGGGTCTCGCATCCCCTGCCTGGAGGCCCATGGTGCCTGTTTCTCCCTGGGCGTTGCTTCACCAGAGCGGCGAGGCAACATCTGCCCCATCTACCCTTCTGCTCTTCCCTTCCAGCTGACAGAGTTCTCCCTGCTCTACTCTAGCCCTAGGAAGTTTGGAGACAACCGGGCTCCTCCTCCTGTGCAAGGAGTCCCGGGGCCCAGTTGGAGTGGAAAGGCAAAACCACAGGCAAGCCCAGGAAAGTGCTGAGTCATGTCTGACACACTCCCTCAGCCTGCTCCTTCATGGCTAGCGAGGCTGTGAGCTAGGAAAGTCTTTGGAAGCTCAGCAAGTGGCAGCGAGATGCAGGCCCCAACCCAGCAATCCCGGTGCTTGGAGCAGGTCTCACAGCCTCCCAGTGCCAAAGCGAGCTCCTCTCTGCCAAATGCAGCTTTGCACACGCAGGCCGCTCTGCTGCCTCTGCATCCACGAAGGAAGCTCTCTAGGCCCGCTTCCTGCGAAATCTGCTTCAGCCTGAGGGAAAAGCCCTTGGAGAGGTCTTGGCTCAGGGGCAGTTGCTCCTGTGCCTGGGGAAGAGGGAAGGGCACCACACTCCCAAGGAAAGGCCAGACACACTCCACACGTCTTTGCTCCTCTGGAGGGCGGCATGGAGCCTCCAACTGGGAGGTCGCTTCTCAGCGGAGACGCAGGGGCATTCTGGCTGTGATCCCGCAGCCCCTGCCTGGAGGCCCACGGTGCCTGTTTCTCTCTGGGCGTTGCTTCCACAGTGCGGCCAAGCAACATCTTCACCATGGGCACAACAGCGCTTCCCTTCCGCCTGACAGACGTCTCAGTGCTCTGCTCTAGAACTCTGAAGTGGGGAGACAACCGAGGCCAGCCTCCTTTCCAAGGAGTCCTGCGCCTTCCATTGCACTGAAAGGCAATAGCACGGGGAAGCCTAGGAAGGGGCTGAGTCATGTCGGACACACTTCCTCAGCCTGCTCCTTTCAGGGAAGCAACGCTGGGAGCTAGGAAAGCCTTCTCAAGCTCGGAGAGTGCAAGAGAGATGCAGGCCGCGCACCCGGAAATCTCGGTGCTTGGAGCCAATCTCAGCGTCACCCAGGGGCAAAGCGAACGCCTCTCTGCCAAATCCAGCTTTGCAGACGCAGGCCGCTAGGCTGTCTCTGCATTGGCGAAGGAAGCTCTCTCCTCCCGCTTCCTGCGAAATCTGCTTCTCACCCTGAGCGAATCTCAGTGGGAACGGTCTTTCCTCTGGGGCCGTTGCTCCTGTGCCTGGGGCTGCCGCAAGGGCACCACCCTCCCAGGGAAAGGCCAAACACACCCCTCATGACTTTGCTCCTCTGGAGAGCTGCAGGCAACCTCAAACTCTCAGGAAGCTTCTCGGCTGAGACGCAGAAGCACTCTGGCTCGGGTCTCGCATCCCCTGCCTGGAGGCCCATGGTGCCTGTTTCTCCCTGGGCGTTGCTTCACCAGAGCGGCCAGGCAACATCTGCCCCATCTACCCTTCTGCTCTTCCCTTCCAGCTGACAGAGTTCTCCCTGCTCTACTCTAGCCCTAGGAAGTTTGGAGACAACCGGGCTCCTCCTCCTGTGCAAGGAGACCCGGGGCCCAGTTGGAGTGGAAAGGCAAAACCACAGGCAAGCCCAGGAAAGTGCTGAGTCATGTCTGACACACTCCCTCAGCCTGCTCCTTCATGGCTAGCGAGGCTGTGAGCTAGGAAAGTCTTTGGAAGCTCAGCAAGTGGCAGCGAGATGCAGGCCCCAACCCAGCAATCCCGGTGCTTGGAGCAGGTCTCACAGCCTCCCAGTGCCAAAGCGAGCTCCTCTCTGCCAAATGCAGCTTTGCACACGCAGGCCGCTCTGCTGCCTCTGCATCCACGAAGGAAGCTCTCTAGGCCCGCTTCCTGCGAAATCTGCTTCAGCCTGAGGGAAAAGCCCTTGGAGAGGTCTTTGCTCAGGGGCAGTTGCTCCTGTGCCTGGGGAAGAGGGAAGGGCACCACACTCCCAAGGAAAGGCCAGACACACTCCACACGTCTTTGCTCCTCTGGAGGGCGGGATGGAGCCTCCAACTGGGAGGTCGCTTCTCAGCGGAGACGCAGGGGCATTCTGGCTGTGATCCCGCAGCCCCTGCCTGGAGGCCCACGGTGCCTGTTTCTCTCTGGGCGTTGCTTCCACAGTGCGGCCAAGCATCATCTTCACCATGGGCACAACAGCGCTTCCCTTCCGCCTGACAGACGTCTCAGTGCTCTGCTCTAGACCTCTGAAGTGGGGAGACAACCGAGCCCAGCCTCCTTTCCAAGGAGTCCTGCGCCTTCCACTGCACTGAAAGGCAATAGCACGGGGAAGCCTAGAAAGGGGCTGAGTCATGTCGGACACACTTCCTCAGCCTGCTCCTTTCAGGGAAGCAACGCTGGGAGCTAGGAAAACCTTCTCCAGCTCGGAGAGTGCAAGAGAGATGCAGGCCGCGCACCCGGAAATCTCGGTGCTTAGAGGCAATCTCAGCGTCTCCCAGGGGCAAAGCGAACGCCTCTCTGCCAAATCCAGCTTTGCAGACGCAGGCCGCTAGGCTGCCTCTGCATTGGCGAAGGAAGCTCTCTCCTCCCGCTTCCTGCGAAATCTGCTTCTCACCCTGAGCGAATCTCAGTGGGAACGGTCTTTCCTCTGGGGCCGTTGCTCCTGTGCCTGGGGCTGCCGCAAGGGCACCACCCTCCCAGGGAAAGGCCAAACACACCCCACATGTCTTTGCTCCTCTGGAGAGCTGCAGGCAACCTCAAACTCTCAGGAAGCTTCTCGGCTGAGACGCAGAAGCACTCTGGCTGGGATCTCGCATCCCCTGCCTGGAGGCCCATGGTGCCTGTTTTTCCCAGGGCGTTGCTTCACCAGAGCGGCCAGGCAACATCTTCCCCATCTACCCTTCTGCTCTTCCCTTCCAGCTGACAGAGTTCTCCCTGCTCTACTCTAGCCCTAGGAAGTTTGGAGACAACCGGGCTCCTCCTCCTGTGCAAGGAGTCCCGCGGCCCAGTTGGAGTGGAAAGGCAAAGCCACAGGCAAGCCCAGGAAAGTGCTGAGTCATGTCTGACACACTCCCTCAGCCTGCTCCTTCATGGCTAGCGAGGCTGTGAGCTAGGAAAGTCTTTGGAAGCTCAGCAAGTGGCAGCGAGATGCAGGCCCCAACCCAGCAATCCCGGTGCTTGGAGCAGGTCTCACAGCCTCCCAGTGCCAAAGCTAGCTCCTCTCTGCCAAATGCAACTTTGCACACGCAGGCCGCTCTGCTGCCTCTGCATCCACGAAGGAAGCTCTCTAGGCCCGCTTCCTGCGAAATCTGCTTCAACCTGAGAGAAAAGCCCTTGGAGAGTTCTTTGCTCAGGGGCAGGTGCTCCTGTGCCTGGGGAAGAGGGAAGGTCACCACACTCCCAAGGAAAGGCCAGACACACTCCACACGTCTTTGTTCCTCTGGAGGGCGGCATGGAGCCTCCAACTGGGAGGTCGCGTCTCAGCGGAGACGCAGGGGCATTCTGGCTGTGATCCCGCAGCCCCTGCCTGGAGGCCCACGGTGCCTGTTTCTCTCTGGGCGTTGGTTCCACAGTGCGGCCAAGCAATATCTTCACCATGGGCACAACAGCGCTTCCCTTCCGCCTGACAGACGTCTCAGTGCTCTGCTCTAGACCTCTGAAGTGGGGAGACAACCGAGCCCAGCCTCCTTTCCAAGGAGTCCTGCGCCTTCCATTGCACTGAAAGGCAATAGCACGGGGAAGCCTAGGAAGGGGCTGAGTCATGTCGGACACACTTCCTCAGCCTGCTCCTTTCAGGGAAGCAACGCTGGGAGCTAGGAAAGACTTCTCAAGCTCGGAAAGTGCAAGAGAGATGCAGGCCGCGCAACCGGAAATCTCGGTGCTTGGAGCCAATCTCAGCGTCTCCCAGGGGAAAAAGCGAACGCCTCTCTGCCAAATCCAGCTTTGCAGACGCAGGCCGCTAGGCTGCCTCTGCATTGGCGAAGGAAGCTCTCTCTTCCCGCTTCCTGCGAAATCTGCTTCTCAGCCTGAGCGAATCTCAGTGGGAACGGTCTTTCCTCTGGGGCCGTTGCTCCTGTGCCTGGGGCTGCCGCAAGGGCACCACCCTCACAGGGAAAGGCCAAACACACCCCACATGACTTTGCTCCTCTGGAGAGCTGCAGGCAACCTCAAACTCTCAGGAAGCTTCTCGGCTGAGACGCAGAAGCACTCTGACTGGGGTCTCGCATCCCCTGCCTGGAGGCCCATGGTGCCTGTTTCTCCCTGGGCGTTGCTTCACCAGAGCGGCCAGGCAACATCTGCCCCATCTACGCTTCTGCTCTTCCCTTCCAGCTGACAGAGTTCTCCCTGCTCTACTCTAGCCCTAGGAAGTTTGGAGACAACCGGGCTCCTCCTCCTGTGCAAGGAGTCCCGGGGCCCAGTTGGAGTGGAAAGGCAAAACCACAGGCAAGCCCAGGAAAGTGCTGAGTCATGTCTGACACACTCCCTCAGCCTGCTCCTTCATGGCTAGCGAGGCTGTGAGCTAGGAAAGTCTTTGGAAGCTCAGCAAGTGGCAGCGAGATGCAGGCCCCAACCCAGCAATCCCGGTGCTTGGAGCAGGTCTCACAGCCTCCCAGTGCCAAAGCGAGCTCCTCTCTGCCAAATGCAGCTTTGCACACGCAGGCCGCTCTGCTGCCTCTGCATCCACGAAGGAAGCTCTCTAGGCCCGCTTCCTGCGAAATCTGCTTCAGCCTGAGGGAAAAGCCCTTGGAGAGGTCTTGGCTCAGGGGCAGTTGCTCCTGTGCCTGGGGAAGAGGGAAGGGCACCACACTCCCAAGGAAAGGCCAGACACACTCCACACGTCTTTGCTCCTCTGGAGGGCGGCATGGAGCCTCCAACTGGGAGGTCGCTTCTCAGCGGAGACGCAGGGGCATTCTGGCTGTGATCCCGCAGCCCCTGCCTGGAGGGCCACGGTGCCTGTTTCTCTCTGGGCGTTGCTTCCACAGTGCGGCCAAGCAACATCTTCACCATGGGCACAACACCGCTTCTCTTCCGCCTGACAGACGTCTCAGTGCTCTGCTCTAGACCTCTGAAGTGGGGAGACAACCTAGCCCAGCCTCATTTCCAAGGAGTCCTGCGCCTTCCATTGCACTGAAAGGCAATAGCACGGGGAAGCCTAGAAGGGGCTGAGTCATGTCGGACACACTTCCTCAGCCTGCTCCTTTCAGGGAAGCAACGCTGGGAGCTAGGAAAGTCTTCTCCAGCTCGGAGAGTGCAAGAGAGATGCAGGCCGCGCACCCGGAAATCTCGGTGCTTGGAGCCAATCTCAGCGTCTCCCAGGGGCAAAGCGAACGCCTCTCTGCCAAATCCAGCTTTGCAGACGCAGGCCGCTAGGCTGCCTCTGCATTGGCGAAGGAAGCTCTCTCCTCCCGCTTCCTGCGAAATCTGCTTCTCAGCCTGAGCGAATCTCAGTGGGAACGGTCTTTCCTCTGGGGCCGTTGCTCCTGTGCCTGGGGCTGCCGCAAGGGTACCACCCTCCCAGGGAAAGGCCAAACACACCCCACATGTCTTTGCTCCTCTGGAGAGCTGCAGGCAACCTCAAACTCTCAGGAAGCTTCTCGGCTGAGACTCAGAAGCACTCTGGCTGGGATCTCGCATCCCCTGCCTGGAGGCCCATGGTGTCTGTTTCTCCCTGGGCGTTGCTTCACCAGAGCGGCCAGGCAACATCTGCCCCATCTACCCTTCTGCTCTTCCCTTCCATCTGACAGAGTTCTCCCTGCTCTACTCTAGCCCTAGGAAGTTTGGAGACAACGGGGCTCCTCCTCCTGTGCAAGGAGTCCCGGGGCCCAGTTGGAGTGGAAAGGCAAAACCACAGGCAAGCCCAGGAATGTGCTGAGTCATGTCTGACACACTCCCTCAGCCTGCTCCTTCATGGCTAGCGAGGCTGTGAGCTAGGAAAGTCTTTGGAAGCTCAGCAAGTGGCAGCGAGATGCAGGCCCCAACCCAGCAATCCCGGTGCTTGGAGCAGGTCTCACAGCCTCCCAGTGCCAAAGCGAGCTCCTCTCTGCCAAATGCAGCTTTGCACACGCAGGCCGCTCTGCTGCCTCTGCATCCACGATAGAAGCTCTCTAGGCCCGCTTCCTGCGAAATCTGCTTCAGCCTGAGGGAAAAGCCCTTGGATAGGTCTCTGCTCAGGGGCAGTTGCTCCTGTGCCTGGGGAAGAGGGAAGGGCACCACACTCCCAAGGAAAGGCCAGACACACTCCACACGTCTTTGCTCCTCTGGAGGGCGGCATGGAGCCTCCAACTGGGAGGTCGCGTCTCAGCGGAGACGCAGGGGCATTCTGGCTGTGATCCCGCAGCCCCTGCCTGGAGGCCCACGGTGCCTGTTTCTCTCTGGGCGTTGCTTCCACAGTGCGGCCAAGCAACATCTTCACCATGGGCACAACAGCGCTTCCCTTCCGCCTGACAGACGTCTCAGTGCTCTGCTCTAGACCTCTGAAGTGGGGAGACAACCGAGCCCAGCCTCCTTTCCAAGGAGTCCTGCGCCTTCCATTGCACTGAAAGGCAATATCACGGGGAAGCCTAGGAAGGGGCTGAGTCATGTCGGACACACTTCCTCAGCCTGCTCCTTTCAGGGAAGCAACGCTGGGAGCTAGGAAAGCCTTCTCAAGCTCGGAGAGTGCAAGAGAGATGCAGGCCGCGCACCCGGAAATCTCGGTGCTTGGAGCCAATCTCAGCGTCACCCAGGGGCAAAGCGAACGCCTCTCTGCCAAATCCAGCTTTGCAGACGCAGGCCGCTAGGCTGTCTCTGCATTGGCGAAGGAAGCTCTCTCCTCCCGCTTCCTGCGAAATCTGCTTCTCAGCCTGAGCGAATCTCAGTGGGAACGGTCTTTCCTCTGGGGCCGTTGCTCCTGTGCCTGGGGCTGCCGCAAGGGCACCACCCTCCCAGGGAAAGGCCAAACACACCCCTCATGACTTTGCTCCTCTGGAGAGCTGCAGGCAACCTCAAACTCTCAGGAAGCTTCTCGGCTGAGACGCAGAAGCACTCTGGCTCGGGTCTCGCATCCCCTGCCTGGAGGCCCATGGTGCCTGTTTCTCCCTGGGCGTTGCTTCACCAGAGCGGCCAGGCAACATCTGCCCCATCTACCCTTCTGCTCTTCCCTTCCAGCTGACAGAGTTCTCCCTGCTCTACTCTAGCCCTAGGAAGTTTGGAGACAACCGGGCTCCTCCTCCTGTGCAAGGAGACCCGGGGCCCAGTTGGAGTGGAAAGGCAAAACCACAGGCAAGCCCAGGAAAGTGCTGAGTCATGTCTGACACACTCCCTCAGCCTGCTCCTTCATGGCTAGCGAGGCTGTGAGCTAGGAAAGTCTTTGGAAGCTCAGCAAGTGGCAGCGAGATGCAGGCCCCAACCCAGCAATCCCGGTGCTTGGAGCAGGTCTCACAGCCTCCCAGTGCCAAAGCGAGCTCCTCTCTGCCAAATGCAGCTTTGCACACGCAGGCCGCTCTGCTGCCTCTGCATCCACGAAGGAAGCTCTCTAGGCCCGCTTCCTGCGAAATCTGCTTCAGCCTGAGGGAAAAGCCCTTGGAGAGGTCTTTGCTCAGGGGCAGTTGCTCCTGTGCCTGGGGAAGAGGGAAGGGCACCACACTCCCAAGGAAAGGCCAGACACACTCCACACGTCTTTGCTCCTCTGGAGGGCGTCATGGAGCCTCCAACTGGGAGGTCGCTTCTCAGCGGAGACGCAGGGGCATTCTGGCTGTGATCCCGCAGCCCCTGCCTGGAGGCCCACGGTGCCTGTTTCTCTCTGGGCGTTGCTTCCACAGTGCGGCCAAGCATCATCTTCACCATGGGCACAACAGCGCTTCCCTTCCGCCTGACAGACGTCTCAGTGCTCTGCTCTAGACCTCTGAAGTGGGGAGACAACCGAGCCCAGCCTCCTTTCCAAGGAGTCCTGCGCCTTCCACTGCACTGAAAGGCAATAGCACGGGGAAGCCTAGGAAGGGGCTGAGTCATGTCGGACACACTTCCTCAGCCTGCTCCTTTCAGGGAAGCAACGCTGGGAGCTAGGAAAGTCTTCTCCAGCTCGGAGAGTGCAAGAGAGATGCAGGCCGCGCACCCGGAAATCTCGGTGCTTGGAGCCAATCTCAGCGTCTCCCAGGGGCAAAGCGAACGCCTCTCTGCCAAATCCAGCTTTGCAGACGCAGGCCGCTAGGCTGCCTCTGCATTGGCGAAGGAAGCTCTCTCCTCCCGCTTCCTGCGAAATCTGCTTCTCAGCCTGAGCGAATCTCAGTGGGAACGGTCTTTCCTCTGGGGCCGTTGCTCCTGTGCCTGGGGCTGCCGCAAGGGCACCACCCTCCCAGGGAAAGGCCAAACAAACCCCTCATGACTTTGCTCCTCTGGAGAGCTGCAGGCAACCTCAAACTCTCAGGAAGCTTCTCGGCTGAGACGCAGAAGCACTCTGGCTGGGGTCTCGCATCCCCTGCCTGGAGGCCCATGGTGCCTGTTTCTCCCTGGGCGTTGCTTCACCAGAGCGGCCAGGCAACATCTGCCCCATCTACGCTTCTGCTCTTCCCTTCCAGCTGACAGAGTTCTCCCTGCTCTACTCTAGCCCTAGGAAGTTTGGAGACAACCGGGCTCCTCCTCCTGTGCAAGGAGTCCCGGGGCCCAGTTGGAGTGGAAAGGCAAAACCACAGGCAAGCCCAGGAAAGTGCTGAGTCATGTCTGACACACTCCCTCAGCCTGCTCCTTCATGGCTAGCGAGGCTGTGAGCTAGGAAAGTCTTTGGAAGCTCAGCAAGTGGCAGCGAGATGCAGGCCCCAACCCAGCAATCCCGGTGCTTGGAGCAGGTCTCACAGCCTCCCAGTGCCAAAGCGAGCTCCTCTCTGCCAAATGCAGCTTTGCACACGCAGGCCGCTCTGCTGCCTCTGCATCCACGAAGGAAGCTCTCTAGGCCCGCTTCCTGCGAAATCTGCTTCAGCCTGAGGGAAAAGCCCTTGGAGAGGTCTTGGCTCAGGGGCAGTTGCTCCTGTGCCTGGGGAAGAGGGAAGGGCACCACACTCCCAAGGAAAGGCCAGACACACTCCACACGTCTTTGCTCCTCTGGAGGGCGGCATGGAGCCTCCAACTGGGAGGTGGCGTCTCAGCGGAGACGCAGGGGCATTCTGGCTGTGATCCCGCAGCCCCTGCCTGGAGGCCCACGGTGCCTGTTTCTCTCTGGGCGTTGCTTCCACAGTGCGGCCAAGCAACATCTTCACCATGGGCACAACAGCGCTTCCCTTCCGCCTGACAGACGTCTCAGTGCTCTGCTCTAGACCTCTGAAGTGGGGAGACAACCGAGCCCAGCCTCCTTTCCAAGGAGTCCTGCGCCTTCCATTGCACTGAAAGGCAATAGCACGGGGAAGCCTAGGAAGGGGCTGAGTCATGTGGGACACACTTCCTCAGCCTGCTCCTTTCAGGGAAGCAACGCTGGGAGCTAGGAAAGCCTTCTCAAGCTCGGAGAGTGCAAGAGAGATGCAGGCCGCGCACCCGGAAATCTCGGTGCTTGGAGCCAATCTCAGCGTCTCCCAGGGGCAAAGCGAACGCCTCTCTGCCAAATCCAGCTTTGCAGACGCAGGCCGCTAGGCTGCCTCTGCATTGGCGAAGGAAGCTCTCTCCTCCCGCTTCCTGCGAAATCTGCTTCTCAGCCTGAGCGAATCTCAGTGGGAACGGTCTTTCCTCTGGGGCCGTTGCTCCTGTGCCTGGGGCTGCCGCAAGGGCACCACCCTCCCAGGGAAAGGCCAAACACACCCCTCATGACTTTGCTCCTCTGGAGAGCTGCAGGCAACCTCAAACTCTCAGGAAGCTTCTCGGCTGAGACGCAGAAGCACTCTGGCTGGGGTCTCGCATCCCCTGCCTGGAGGCCCATGGTGCCTGTTTCTCCCTGGACGTTGCTTCAACAGAGCGGCCAGGCAACATCTGCCCCATCTACCCTTCTGCTCTTCCCTTCCAGCTGACAGAGTTCTCCCTGCTCTACTCTAGCCCTAGGAAGTTTGGAGACAACCGGGCTCCTCCTCCAGTGCAAGGAGTCCCGGGGCCCAGTTGGAGTGGAAAGGCAAAACTACAGGCAAGCCCAGGAAAGTGCTGAGTCATGTCTGACACACTCCCTCAGCCTGCTCCTTCATGGCTAGCGAGGCTGTGAGCTAGGAAAGTCTTTGGAAGCTCAGCAAGTGGCAGCGAGATGCAGGCCCCAACCCAGCAATCCCGGTGCTTGGAGCAGGTCTCACAGCCTCCCAGTGCCAAAGCGAGCTCCTCTCTGCCAAATGCAGCTTTGCACACGCAGGCCGCTCTGCTGCCTCTGCATCCACGAAGGAAGCTCTCTAGGCCCGCTTCCTGCGAAATCTGCTTCAGCCTGAGGGAAAAGCCCTTGGAGAGGTCTTGGCTCAGGGGCAGTTGCTCCTGTGCCTGGGGAAGAGGGAAGGGCACCACACTCCCAAGGAAAGGCCAGACACACTCCACACGTCTTTGCTCCTCTGGAGGGCGGCATGGAGCCTCCAACTGGGGGGTCGCGTCTCAGCGGAGACGCAGGGGCATTCTGGCTGTGATCCCGCAGCCCCTGCCTCGAGGCCCACGGTGCCTGTTTCTCTCTGGGCGTTGCTTCCACAGTGCGGCCAAGCAACATCTTCACCATGGGCACAACAGCGCTTCCCTTCCGCCTGACAGACGTCTCAGTGCTCTGCTCTAGACCTCTGAAGTGGGGAGACAACCGAGCCCAGCCTCCTTTCCAAGGAGTCCTGCACCTTCCATTGCACTGAAAGGCAATAGCACGGGGAAGCCTAGGAAGGGGCTGAGTCATGTCGGACACACTTCCTCAGCCTGCTCCTTTCAGGGAAGCAACGCTGGGAGCTAGGAAAGCCTTCTCAAGCTCGGAGAGTGCAAGAGAGATGCAGGCCGCGCACCCGGAAATCTCGTTGCTTGGAGCCAATCTCAGCGTCTCCCAGGGGCAAAGCGAACGCCTCTCTGCCAAATCCAGGTGTGCAGACGCAGGCCGCTAGGCTGCCTCTGCATTGGCGAAGGAAGCTCTCTCCTCCCGCTTCCTGCGAAATCTGCTTCTCAGCCTGAGCGAATCTCAGTGGGAACGGTCTTTCCTCTGGGGCCGTTGCTCCTGTGCCTGGGGCTGCCGCAAGGGCACCACCCTCACAGGGAAAGGCCAAACACACCCCACATGTCTTTGCTCCTCTGGAGAGCTGCAGGCAACCTCAAACTCTCAGGAAGCTTCTGGGCTGAGACGCAGAAGCACTCTGGCTGGGGTCTCGCATCCCCTGCCTGGAGGCCCATGGTGCCTGTTTCTCCCTGGGCGTTGCTTCACCAGAGCGGCCAGGCAACATCAGCCCCATCTACCCTTCTGCTCTTCCCTTCCAGCTGACAGAGTTCTCCCTGCTCTAATCTAGCCCTAGGAAGTTTGGAGACAACCGGGCTCCTCCTCCTGTGCAAGGAGTCCCGGGGCCCAGTTGGAGTGGAAAGGCAAAACCACAGGCAAGCCCAGGAAAGTGCTGAGTCATGTCTGACACACTCCCTCAGCCTGCTCCTTCATGGCTAGCGAGGTTGTGGGCTAGGAAAGTCTCTGGAAGCTCAGCAAGTGGCAGCGAGATGCAGGACCCAACCCAGCAATCCCGGTGCTTGGTGCAGGTCTCACAGCCTCCCAGTGCCAAAGCGAGCTCCTCTCTGCCAAATGCAGCTTTGCACACGCAGGCCGCTCTGCTGCCTCTGCATCCACGAAGGAAGCTCTCTAGGCCCGCTTCCTGCGAAATCTGCTTCTGCCTGAGGGAAAAGCTCTTGGAGAGGTCTTGGCTCAGGGGCAGTTGCTCCTGTGCCTGGGGAAGAGGGAAGGGCACCACACTCCCAAGGAAAGGCCAGACACACTCCACACGTCTTTGCTCCTCTGGAGGGCGGCATGGAGCCTCCAACTGGGAGGTCGCTTCTCAGCGGAGAGGCAGGGGCATTCTGGCTGTGATCCCGCAGCCCCTGCCTGGATGCCCACGGTGCCTGTTTCTCTCTGGGCGTTGCTTCCACAGTGCGGCCAAGCAACATCTTCACCATGGGCACAACAGCGCTTCCCTTCCGTCTGACAGACGTCTCAGTGCTCTGCTCTAGACCTCTGAAGTGGGGAGACAACCGAGCCCAGCCTCCTTTCCAAGGAGTCCTGCGCCTTCCATTGCACTGAAAGGCAATAGCACGGGGAAGCCTAGAAAGGGGCTGAGTCATGTCGGACACACTTCCTCAGCCTGCTCCTTTCAGGGAATCAACGCTGGGAGCTAGGAAAACCTTCTCCAGCTCGGAGAGTGCAAGAGAGATGCAGGCCGCGCACCCGGAAATCTCGGTGCTTGGAGGCAATCTCAGCGTCTCCCAGGGGCAAAGCGAACGCCTCTCTGCCAAATCCAGCTTTGCAGACGCAGGCCGCTAGGCTGCCTCTGCATTGGCGAAGGAAGCTCTCTCCTCCCGCTTCCTGCGAAATCTGCTTCTCACCCTGAGCGAATCTCAGTGGGAACGGTCTTTCCTCTGGGGCCGTTGCTCCTGTGCCTGGGGCTGCCGCAAGGGCACCACCCTCCCAGGGAAAGGCCAAACACACCCCACATGTCTTTGCTCCTCTGGAGAGCTGCAGGCAACCTCAAACTCTCAGGAAGCTTCTCGGCTGAGACGCAGAAGCACTCTGGCTGGGATCTCGCATCCCCTGCCTGGAGGCCCATGGTGCCTGTTTTTCCCAGGGCGTTGCTTCACCAGAGCGGCCAGGCAACATCTTCCCCATCTACCCTTCTGCTCTTCCCTTCCAGCTGACAGAGTTCTCCCTGCTCTACTCTAGCCCTAGGAAGTTTGGAGACAACCGGGCTCCTCCTCCTGTGCAAGGAGTCCCGCGGCCCAGTTGGAGTGGAAAGGCAAAGCCACAGGCAAGCCCAGGAAAGTGCTGAGTCATGTCTGACACACTCCCTCAGCCTGCTCCTTCATGGCTAGCGAGGCTGTGAGCTAGGAAAGTCTTTGGAAGCTCAGCAAGTGGCAGCGAGATGCAGGCCCCAACCCAGCAATCCCGGTGCTTGGAGCAGGTCTCACAGCCTCCCAGTGCCAAAGCTAGCTCCTCTCTGCCAAATGCAACTTTGCACACGCAGGCCGCTCTGCTGCCTCTGCATCCACGAAGGAAGCTCTCTAGGCCCGCTTCCTGCGAAATCTGCTTCAACCTGAGAGAAAAGCCCTTGGAGAGTTCTTTGCTCAGGGGCAGGTGCTCCTGTGCCTGGGGAAGAGGGAAGGGCACCACACTCCCAAGGAAAGGCCAGACACACTCCACACGTCTTTGCTCCTCTGGAGGGCGGCATGGAGCCTCCAACTGGGAGGTCGCTTCTCAGCGGAGACGCAGGGGCATTCTGGCTGTGATCCCGCAGCCCCTGCCTGGAGGGCCACGGTGCCTGTTTCTCTCTGGGCGTTGCTTCCACAGTGCGGCCAAGCAACATCTTCACCATGGGCACAACACCGCTTCTCTTCCGCCTGACAGACGTCTCAGTGCTCTGCTCTAGACCTCTGAAGTGGGGAGACAACCTAGCCCAGCCTCATTTCCAAGGAGTCCTGCGCCTTCCATTGCACTGAAAGGCAATAGCACGGGGAAGCCTAGAAGGGGCTGAGTCATGTCGGACACACTTCCTCAGCCTGCTCCTTTCAGGGAAGCAACGCTGGGAGCTAGGAAAGTCTTCTCCAGCTCGGAGAGTGCAAGAGAGATGCAGGCCGCGCACCCGGAAATCTCGGTGCTTGGAGCCAATCTCAGCGTCTCCCAGGGGCAAAGCGAACGCCTCTCTGCCAAATCCAGCTTTGCAGACGCAGGCCGCTAGGCTGCCTCTGCATTGGCGAAGGAAGCTCTCTCCTCCCGCTTCCTGCGAAATCTGCTTCTCAGCCTGAGCGAATCTCAGTGGGAACGGTCTTTCCTCTGGGGCCGTTGCTCCTGTGCCTGGGGCTGCCGCAAGGGTACCACCCTCCCAGGGAAAGGCCAAACACACCCCACATGTCTTTGCTCCTCTGGAGAGCTGCAGGCAACCTCAAACTCTCAGGAAGCTTCTCGGCTGAGACGCAGAAGCACTCTGGCTGGGATCTCGCATCCCCTGCCTGGAGGCCCATGGTGTCTGTTTCTCCCTGGGCGTGCTTCACCAGAGCGGCCAGGCAACATCTGCCCCATCTACCCTTCTGCTCTTCCCTTCCATCTGACAGAGTTCTCCCTGCTCTACTCTAGCCCTAGGAAGTTTGGAGACAACGGGGCTCCTCCTCCTGTGCAAGGAGTCCCGGGGCCCAGTTGGAGTGGAAAGGCAAAACCACAGGCAAGCCCAGGAATGTGCTGAGTCATGTCTGACACACTCCCTCAGCCTGCTCCTTCATGGCTAGCGAGGCTGTGAGCTAGGAAAGTCTTTGGAAGCTCAGCAAGTGGCAGCGAGATGCAGGCCCCAACCCAGCAATCCCGGTGCTTGGAGCAGGTCTCACAGCCTCCCAGTGCCAAAGCGAGCTCCTCTCTGCCAAATGCAGCTTTGCACACGCAGGCCGCTCTGCTGCCTCTGCATCCACGATAGAAGCTCTCTAGGCCCGCTTCCTGCGAAATCTGCTTCAGCCTGAGGGAAAAGCCCTTGGAGAGGTCTTGGCTCAGGGGCAGTTGCTCCTGTGCCTGGGGAAGAGGGAAGGGCACCACACTCCCAAGGAAAGGCCAGACACACTCCTCACGTCTTTGCTCCTCTGGAGGGCGGCATGGAGCCTCCAACCGGGAGGTCGCGTCTCAGCGGAGACGCAGGGGCATTCTGGCTGTGATCCCGCAGCCCCTGCCTGGAGGCCCACGGTGCCTGTTTCTCTCTGGGCGTTGCTTCCACAGTGCGGCCAAGCAACATCTTCACCATGGGCACAACAGCGCTTCCCTTCCGCCTGACAGACGTCTCAGTGCTCTGCTCTAGACCTCTGAAGTGGGGAGACAACCGAGCCCAGCCTCCTTTCCAAGGAGTCCTGCGCCTTCCATTGCACTGAAAGGCAATAGCACGGGGAAGCCTAGGAAGGGGCTGAGTCATGTGGGACACACTTCCTCAGCCTGCTCCTTTCAGGGAAGCAACGCTGGGAGCTAGGAAAGCCTTCTCAAGCTCGGAGAGTGCAAGAGAGATGCAGGCCGCGCACCCGGAAATCTCGGTGCTTGGAGCCAATCTCAGCGTCTCCCAGGGGCAAAGCGAACGCCTCTCTGCCAAATCCAGCTTCGCAGACGCAGGCCGCTAGGCTGCCTCTGCATTGGCGAAGGAAGCTCTCTCCTCCCGCTTCCTGCGAAATCTGCTTCTCAGCCTGAGCGAATCTCAGTGGGAACGGTCTTTCCTCTGGGGCCGTTGCTCCTGTGCCTGGGGCTGCCGCAAGGGCACCACCCTCCCAGGGAAAGGCCAAACACACCCCTCATGACTTTGCTCCTCTGGAGAGCTGCAGGCAACCTCAAACTCTCAGGAAGCTTCTCGGCTGAGATGCAGAAGCACTCTGGTTCGGGTCTCGCATCCCCTGCCTGGAGGCCCATGGTGCCTGTTTCTCCCTGGGCGTTGCTTCACCAGAGCGGCCAGGCAACATCTGCCCCATCTACCCTTCTGCTCTTCCCTTCCAGCTGACAGAGTTCTCCCTGTTCTACTCTAGCCCTAGGAAGTTTGGAGACAACCGGGCTCCTCCTCCAGTGCAAGGAGTCCCGGGGCCCAGTTGGAGTGGAAAGGCAAAACTACAGGCAAGCCCAGGAAAGTGCTGAGTCATGTCTGACACACTCCCTCAGCCTGCTCCTTCATGGCTAGCGAGGCTGTGAGCTAGGAAAATCTTTGGAAGCTCAGCAAGTGGCAGCGAGATGCAGGCCCCAACCCAGCAATCCCGGTGCTTGGAGCAGGTCTCACAGCCTCCCAGTGCCAAAGCGAGCTCCTCTCTGCCAAATGCAGCTTTGCACACGCAGTCCGCTCTGCTGCCTCTGCATCCAGGAAGGAAGCTCTCTAGGCCCGCTTCCTGCGAAATCTGCTTCAGCCTGAGGGAAAAGCCCTTGGAGAGGTCTTGGCTCAGGGGCAGTTGCTCCTGTGCCTGGGGAAGAGGGAAGGGCACCACACTCCCAAGTAAAGGCCAGACACACTCCACACGTCTTTGCTCCTCTGGAGGGCGGCATGGAGCCTCCAACTGGGAGGTCGCTTCTCAGCGGAGACTCAAGGGCATTCTGGCTGTGATCCCGCAGCCCCTACCTGGAGGCCCACGGTGCCTGTTTCTCTCTGGGCGTTGCTTCCACAGTGCGGCCAAGCAACATCTTCACCATGGGCACAACAGCGCTTCCCTTCCGCCTGACAGACGTCTCAGTGCTCTGCTCTAGACCTCTGAAGTGGGGAGACAACCTAGCCCAGCCTCATTTCCAAGGAGTCCTGCGCCTTCCATTGCACTGAAAGGCAATAGCACGGGGAAGCCTAGGAAGGGGCTGAGTCATGTCGGACACACTTCCTCAGCCTGCTCCTTTCAGGGAAGCAACGCTGGGAGCTAGGAAAGTCTTCTCCAGCTCGGAGAGTGCAAGAGAGATGCAGGCCGCGCACCCGGAAATCTCGGTGCTTGGAGCCAATCTCAGCGTCTCCCAGGGGCAAAGCGAACGCCTCTCTGCCAAATCCAGCTTTGCAGACGCAGGCCGCTAGGCTGCCTCTGCATTGGCGAAGGAAGCTCTCTCCTCCCGCTTCCTGCGAAATCTGCTTCTCAGCCTGAGCGAATCTCAGTGGGAACGGTCTTTCCTCTGGGGCCGTTGCTCCTGTGCCTGGGGCTGCCGCAAGGGCACCACCCTCCCAGGGAAAGGCCAAACACACCCCACATGTCTTTGCTCCTCTGGAGAGCTGCAGGCAACCTCAAACTCTCAGGAAGCTTCTCGGCTGAGACGCAGAAGCACTCTGGCTGGGATCTCGCATCCCCTGCCTGGAGGCCCATGGTGTCTGTTTCTCCCTGGGCGTTGCTTCACCAGAGCGGCCAGGCAACATCTGCCCCATCTACCCTTCTGCTCTTCCCTTCCAGCTGACAGAGTTCTCCCTGCTCTACTCTAGCCCTAGGAAGTTTGGAGACAACCGGGCTCCTCCTCCTGTGCAAGGAGTCCCGGGGCCCAGTTGGAGTGGAAAGGCAAAACCACAGGCAAGCCCAGGAAAGTGCTGAGTCATGTCTGACACACTCCCTCAGCCTGCTCCTTCATGGCTAGCGAGGCTGTGAGCTAGGAATGTCTTTGGAAGCTCAGCAAGTGGCAGCGAGATGCAGGCCCCAACCCAGCAATCCCGGTGCTTGGAGCAGGTCTCACAGCCTCCCAGTGCCAAAGCGAGCTCCTCTCTGCCAAATGCAGCTTTGCACACGCAGGCCGCTCTGCTGCCTCTGCATCCACGATAGAAGCTCTCTAGGCCCGCTTCCTGCGAAATCTGCTTCAGCCTGAGGGAAAAGCCCTTGGAGAGGTCTTGGCTCAGGGGCAGTTGCTCCTGTGCCTGGGGAAGAGGGAAGGGCACCACACTCCCAAGGAAAGGCCAGACACACTCCACATGTCTTTGCTCCTCTGGAGGGCGGCATGGAGCCTCCAACCGGGAGGTCGCGTCTCAGCGGAGACGCAGGGGCATTCTGGCTGTGATCCCGCAGCCCCTGCCTGGAGGCCCACGGTGCCTGTTTCTCTCTGGGCGTTGCTTCCACAGTGCGGCCAAGCAACATCTTCACCATGGGCACAACAGCGCTTCCCTTCCGCCTGACAGACGTCTCAGTGCTCTGCTCTAGACCTCTGAAGTGGGGAGACAACCGAGCCCAGCCTCCTTTCCAAGGAGTCCTGCGCCTTCCATTGCACTGAAAGGCAATAGCACGGGGAAGCCTAGGAAGGGGCTGAGTCATGTCGGACACACTTCCTCAGCCTGCTCCTTTCAGGGAAGCAACGCTGGGAGCTAGGAAAGCCTTCTCAAGTTCGGAGAGTGCAAGAGAGATGCAGGCCGTGCACCCGGAAATCTCGGTGCTTGGAGCCAATCTCAGCGTCTCCCAGAGGCAAAGCGAACGCCTCTCTGCCAAATCCAGCTTTGCAGACGCAGGCCGCTAGGCTGCCTCTGCATTGGCGAAGGAAGCTCTCTCCTCCCGCTTCCTGCGAAATCTGCTTCTCAGCCTGAGCGAATCTCAGTGGGAATGGTCTTTCCTCTGGGGCCGTTGCTCCTGTGCCTGGGGATGCCGCAAGGGCACCACCCTCACAGGGAAAGGCCAAACACACCCCACATGTCTTTGCTCCTCTGGAGAGCTGCAGGCAACCTCAAACTCTCAGGAAGCTTCTCGGCTGAGACGCAGAAGCACTGTGGCTGGGGTCTCGCATCCCCTGCCTGGAGGCCCATGGTGCCTGTTTCTCCCTGGGCGTTGCTTCACCAGAGCGGCCAGGCAACATCTGCCCCATCGACCCTTCTGCTCTTCCCTTCCAGCTGACAGAGTTCTCCCTGCTCTACTCTAGCCCTAGGAAGTTTGGAGACAACCGGGCGCCTCCTCCTGTGTAAGGAGTCCCGGGGCCCATTTGGAGTGGAAAGGCAAAACCACAGGCAAGCCCAGGAAAGTGCTGAATCATGTCTGACACAATCCCTCAGCCTGCTCCTTCATGGCTAGCGAGGCTGTGAGCTAGGAAAGTCTTTGGAAGCTCAGCAAGTGGCAGCGAGATGCAGGCCCCAACCCAGCAATCCCGGTGCTTGGAGCAGGTCTCACAGCCTCCCAGTGCCATAGCGAGCTCCTCTCTGCCAAATGCAGCTGTGCACACGCAGGCCGCTCTGCTGCCTCTGCATCCACGAAGGAAGCTCTCTAGGCCCGCTTCCTGCGAAATCTGCTTCAGCCTGAGGGAAAAGCCCTTGGAGAGGTCTTGGCTCAGGGGCAGTTGCTCCTGTGCCTGGGGAAGAGGGAAGGGCACCACACTCCCAAGGAAAGGCCAGACACACTCCACACGTCTTTGCTCCTCTGGAGGGCGGCATGGAGCCTCCAACTGGGAGGTCGCGTCTCAGCGGAGACGCAGGGGCATTCTGGCTGTGATCCCGCAGCCCCTGCCTGGAGGCCCACGGTGCCTGTTTCTCTCTGGGCGTTGCTTCCACAGTGCGGCCAAGCAACATCTTCACCATGGGCACAACAGCGCTTCCCTTCCGCCTGACAGACGTCTCAGTGCTCTGCTCTAGACCTCTGAAGTGGGGAGACAACCGAGCCCAGCCTCCTTTCCAAGGAGTCCTGCGCCTTCCATTGCACTGAAAGGCAATAGCACGGGGAAGCCTAGGAAGGGGCTGAGTCATGTCGGACACACTTCCTCAGCCTGCTCCTTTCAGGGAAGCAACGCTGGGAGCTAGGAAAGCCTTCTCAAGCTCGGAGAGTGCAAGAGAGATGCAGGCCGCGCACCCGGAAATCTCGGTGCTTGGAGCCAGTCTCAGCCTCTCCCAGGGGCAAAGCGAACGCCTCTCTGCCAAATCCAGGTGTGCAGACGCAGGCCGCTAGGCTGCCTCTGCATTGGCGAAGGAAGCTCTCTCCTCCCGCTTCCTGCGAAATCTGCTTCTCAGCCTGAGCGAATCTCAGTGGGAACGGTCTTTCCTCTGGGGCCGTTGCTCCTGTGCCTGGGGCTGCCGCAAGGGCACCACCCTCACAGGGAAAGGCCAAACAAACCCCACATGTCTTTGCTCCTCTGGAGAGCTGCAGGCAACCTCAAACTCTCAGGAAGCTTCTGGGCTGAGACGCAGAAGCACTCTGGCTGGGGTCTCGCATCCCCTGCCTGGAGGCCCCTGGTGCCTGTTTCTCCCTGGGCGTTGCTTCACCAGAGCGGCCAGGCAACATCTGCCCCATCTACCCTTCTGCTCTTCCCTTCCAGCTGACAGAGTTCTCCCTGCTCTAATCTAGCCCTAGGAAGTTTGGAGACAACCGGGCTCCTCCTCCTGTGCAAGGAGTCCCGGGGCCCAGTTGGAGTGGAAAGGCAAAACCACAGGCAAGCCCAGGAAAGTGCTGAGTCATGTCTGACACACTCCCTCAGCCTGCTCCTTCATGGCTAGCGAGGCTGTGGGCTAGGAAAGTCTCTGGAAGCTCAGCAAGTGGCAGCGAGATGCAGGCCCCAACCCAGCAATCCCGGTGCTTGGTGCAGGTCTCACAGCCTCCCAGTGCCAAAGCGAGCTCCTCTCTGCCAAATGCAGCTTTGCACACGCAGGCCGCTCTGCTGCCTCTGCATCCACGAAGGAAGCTCTCTAGGCCCGCTTCCTGCGAAATCTGCTTCAGCCTGAGGGAAAAGCCCTTGGAGAGGTCTTGGCTCAGGGGCAGTTGCTCCTGTGCCTGGGGAAGAGGGAAGGGCACCACACTCCCAAGGAAAGGCCAGACACACTCCACACGTCTTTGCTCCTCTGGAGGGCGGCATGGAGCCTCCAACTGGGATGTCGCTTCTCAGCGGAGACGCAGGGGCATTCTGGCTGTGATCCCGCAGCCCCTGCCTGGAGGCCCACGGTGCCTGTTTCTCTCTGGGCGTTGCTTCCACAGTGCGGCCAAGCAACATCTTCACCATGGGCACAACAGCGCTTCCCTTCCGCCTGACAGACGTCTCAGTGCTCTGCTCTGTACCTCTGAAGTAGGGAGACAACCGAGCCCAGCCTCCTTTCCAAGGAGTCCTGCGCCTTCCATTGCACTGAAAGGCAATAGCACGGGGAAGCCTAGGAAGGTGCTGAGTCATGTCGGACACACTTCCTCAGCCTGCTCCTTTCAGGGAAGCAACGCTGGGAGCTAGTAAAGCCTTCTCAAGCTCGGAGAGTGCAAGAGAGATGCAGGCCGCGCACCCGGAAATCTCGGTGCTTGGAGCCAATCTCAGCGTCTCCCAGGGGCAAAGCGAACGCCTCTCTGCCAAATACAGCTTCGCAGACGCAGGCCGCTAGGCTGCCTCTGCATTGGCGAAGGAAGCTCTCTCCTCCCGCTTCCTGCGAAATCTGCTTCTCAGGCTGAGCGAATGTCAGTGGGAATGGTCTTTCCTCCGGGGCCGTTGCTCCTGTGCCTTTGGCTGCCGCAAGGGCACCACCCTCACAGGGAAAGGCCAAACACACCCCACATGTCTTTGCTCCTCTGGAGAGCAGAAGGCAACCTCAAACTCTCAGGAAGCTTCTCGGCTGAGACGCAGAAGCACTCTGGCTGGGATCTCGCATCCCCTGCCTGGAGGCACATGGTGCCTGTTTCTCCCTGGGCGTTGCTTCACCAGAGCGGCCAGGCAACATCTGCCCCATCTACCCTTCTGCTCTTCCCTTCCAGCTGACAGAGTTTTCCCTGCTCTACTCTAGCCCTAGGAAGTTTGGAGACAACCGGGCTCCTCCTCCTGTGCAAGGAGTCCCGGGGCCCAGTTGGAGTGGAAAGGCAAAACCACAGGCAAGCCCAGGAAAGTGCTGAGTCATGTCTGACACACTCCCTCAGCCTGCTCCTTCATGGCTAGCGAGGCTGTGAGCTAGGAAAGTCTTTGGAAGCTCAGCAAGTGGCAGCGAGATGCAGGCCCCAACCCAGCAATCCCGGTGCTTGGAGCAGGTCTCACAGCCTCCCAGTGCCAAAGCGAGCTCCTCTCTGCCAAATGCAGCTGTGCACACACAGGCCGATCTGCTGCCTCTGCATCCACGAAGGAAGCTCTCTAGGCCCGCTTCCTGCGAAATCTGCTTCAGCCTGAGGGAAAAGCCCTTGGAGAGGTCTTGGCTCAGGGGCAGTTGCTCCTGTGCCTGGGGAAGAGGGAAGTGCACCACACTCCCAAGGAAAGGCCAGACACACTCCACACGTCTTTGCTCCTCTGGAGGTCGGCATGGAGCCTCCAACTGGGAGGTCGCGTCTCAGCGGAGACGCAGGGGCATTCTGGCTGTGATCCCGCAGCCCCTGCCTGGAGGCCCACGGTGCCTGTTTCTCTCTGGGCGTTGCTTCCAGAGTGCGGCCAAGCAACATCTTCACCATGGGCACAACAGCGCTTCCCTTCCGAATGACAGACGTCTCAGTGCTCTGCTCTAGACCTCTGAAGTGGGGAGACAACCGAGCCCAGCCTCCTTTCCAAGGAGTCCTGCGCCTTCCATTGCACTGAAAGGCAATAGCACGGGGAAGCCTAGGAAGGGGCTGAGTCATGTCGGACACACTTCCTCAGCCTGCTCCTTTCAGGGAAGCAACGCTGGGAGCTAGGAAAGCCTTCTCAAGCTCGGAGAGTGCAAGAGAGATGCAGGCCGCGCACCCGGAAATCTCGGTGCTTGGAGCCAGTCTCAGCCTCTCCCAGGGGCAAAGCGAACGCCTCTCTGCCAAATCCAGGTGTGCAGACGCAGGCCGCTAGGCTGCCTCTGCATTGGCGAAGGAAGCTCTCTCCTCCCGCTTCCTGCGAAATCTGCTTCTCAGCCTGAGCGAATCTCAGTGGGAACGGTCTTTCCTCTGGGGCCGTTGCTCCTGTGCCTGGGGCTGCCGCAAGGGCACCACCCTCACAGGGAAAGGCCAAACAAACCCCACATGTCTTTGCTCCTCTGGAGAGCTGCAGGCAACCTCAAACTCTCAGGAAGCTTCTGGGCTGAGACGCAGAAGCACTCTGGCTGGGGTCTCGCATCCCCTGCCTGGAGGCCCCTGGTGCCTGTTTCTCCCTGGGCGTTGCTTCACCAGAGCGGCCAGGCAACATCTGCCCCATCTACCCTTCTGCTCTTCCCTTCCAGCTGACAGAGTTCTCCCTGCTCTAATCTAGCCCTAGGAAGTTTGGAGACAACCGGGCTCCTCCTCCTGTGCAAGGAGTCCCGGGGCCCAGTTGGAGTGGAAAGGCAAAACCACAGGCAAGCCCAGGAAAGTGCTGAGTCATGTCTGACACACTCCCTCAGCCTGCTCCTTCATGGCTAGCGAGGCTGTGGGCTAGGAAAGTCTCTGGAAGCTCAGCAAGTGGCAGCGAGATGCAGGCCCCAACCCAGCAATCCCGGTGCTTGGTGCAGGTCTCACAGCCTCCCAGTGCCAAAGCGAGCTCCTCTCTGCCAAATGCAGCTTTGCACACGCAGGCCGCTCTGCTGCCTCTGCATCCACGAAGGAAGCTCTCTAGGCCCGCTTCCTGCGAAATCTGCTTCAGCCTGAGGGAAAAGCCCTTGGAGAGGTCTTGGCTCAGGGGCAGTTGCTCCTGTGCCTGGGGAAGAGGGAAGGGCACCACACTCCCAAGGAAAGGCCAGACACACTCCACACGTCTTTGCTCCTCTGGAGGGCGGCATGGAGCCTCCAACTGGGATGTCGCTTCTCAGCGGAGACGCAGGGGCATTCTGGCTGTGATCCCGCAGCCCCTGCCTGGAGGCCCACGGTGCCTGTTTCTCTCTGGGCGTTGCTTCCACAGTGCGGCCAAGCAACATCTTCACCATGGGCACAACAGCGCTTCCCTTCCGAATGACAGACGTCTCAGTGCTCTGCTCTAGACCTCTGAAGTGGGGAGACAACCGAGCCCAGCCTCCTTTCCAAGGAGTCCTGCGCCTTGGAATGCACTGAAAGGCAATAGCACGGGGAAGCCTAGGAAGGGGCTGAGTCATGTCAGACACACTTCCTCAGCCTGCTCCTTTCAGGGAAGCAACGCTGGGAGCTAGGAAAGCCTTCTCAAGCTCGGAGAGTGCAAGAGAGATGCAGGCCGCGCACCCGGAAATCTCGGTGCTTGGAGCCAATCTCAGCGTCTCCCAGGGGCAAAGCGAACGCCTCTCTGCCAAATCCAGCTTTGCAGACGCAGGCCGCTAGGCTGCCTCTGCATTGGCGAAGGAAGCTCTCTCCTCCCGCTTCCTGCGAAATCTGCTTCTCAGCCTCAGCGAATCTCAGTGGGAACGGTCTTTCCTCTGGGGCCGTTGCTCCTGGGCCTGGGGCTGCCGCAAGGGCACCACCCTCCCAGGGAAAGGCCAAACACACCCCACATGTCTTTGCTCCTCTGGAGAGCTGCAGGCAACCTCAAACTCTCAGGAAGCTTCTCGGCTGAGACCCAGAAGCACGCTGGCTGGGATCTCGCATCCCCTGCCTGGAGGCCCATGGTGCCTGTTTCTCCCTGGGCGTTGCTTCACCAGAGCGGCCAGGCAACCTCTGCCCCATCTACCCTTCTGCTCTTCCCTTCCAGCTGACAGAGTTCTCCCTGCTCTACTCTAGCCCTAGGAAGTTTGGAGACAACCGGGCTCCTCCTCCTCTGCAAGGAGTCCCGGGGCCCAGTTGGAGTGGAAAGGCGAAACCACAGGCAAGTCCAGGAAAGTGCTGAGTCATGTCTGACACACTCCCTCAGCCTGCTCCTTCATGGCTAGCGAGGCTGTGAGCTAGGAAAGTCTTTGGAAGCTCAGCAAGTGGCAGCGAGATGCAGGCCCCAACCCAGCAATCCCGGTGCTTGGAGCAGGTCTCACAGCCTCCCAGTGCCAAAGCGAGCTCCTCTCTGCCAAATGCAGCTTTGCACACGCAGGCCGCTCTGCTGCCTCTGCATCCACGAAGGAAGCTCTCTAGGCCCGCTTCCTGCGAAATCTGCTTCAGCCTGAGGGAAAAGCCCTTGGAGAGGTCTTTGCTCAGGGGCAGTTGCTCCTGTGCCTGGGGAAGAGGGAAGGGCACCACACTCCCAAGGAAAGGCCAGACACACTCCACACGTCTTTGCTCCTCTGGAGGGCGGCATGGAGCCTCCAACTGGGAGGTCGCTTCTCAGCGGAGACGCAGGGGCATTCTGGCTGTGATCCCGCAGCCCCTGCCTGGAGGCCCACGGTGCCTGTTTCTCTCTGGGCGTTGCTTCCACAGTGCGGCCAAGCAACATCTTCACCATGGGCACAACAGCGCTTCCCTTCCGTCTGACAGACGTCTCAGTGCTCTGCTCTAGACCTCTGAAGTGGGGAGACAACCGAGCCCAGCCTCCTTTCCAAGGAGTCCTGCGCCTTGGATTGCACTGAAAGGCAATAGCACGGGGAAGCCTAGGAAGGGGCTGAGTCATGTCGGACACACTTCCTCAGCCTGCTCCTTTCAGGGAAGCAACGCTGGGAGCTAGGAAAGCCTTCTCAAGCTCGGAGAGTGCAAGAGAGATGCAGGCCGCGCACCCGGAAATCTCGGTGCTTGGAGCCAATCTCAGCGTCTCCCAGGGGCAAAGCGAACGCCTCTCTGCCAAATCCAGCTTTGCAGACGCAGGCCGCTAGGCTGCCTCTGCATTGGCGAAGGAAGCTCTCTCCTCCCGCTTCCTGCGAAATCTGCTTCTCAGCCTCAGCGAATCTCAGTGGGAACGGTCTTTCCTCTGGGGCCGTTGCTCCTGGGCCTGGGGCTGCCGCAAGGGCACCACCCTCCCAGGGAAAGGCCAAACACACCCCACATGTCTTTGCTCCTCTGGAGAGCTGCAGGCAACCTCAAACTCTCAGGAAGCTTCTCGGCTGAGACGCAGAAGCACGCTGGCTGGGATCTCGCATCCCCTGCCTGGAGGCCCATGGTGCCTGTTTCTCCCTGGGCGTTGCTTCACCAGAGCGGCCAGGCAACCTCTGCCCCATCTACCCTTCTGCTCTTCCCTTCCAGCTGACAGAGTTCTCCCTGCTCTACTCTAGCCCTAGGAAGTTTGGAGACAACCGGGCTCCTCCTCCTCTGCAAGGAGTCCCGGGGCCCATTTGGAGTGGATAGGCGAAACCACAGGCAAGCCCAGGAAAGTGCTGAGTCATGTCTGACACACTCCCTCAGCCTGCTCCTTCATGGCTAGCGAGGCTGTGAGCTAGGAAAGTCTTTGGAAGCTCAGCAAGTGGCAGCGAGATGCAGGCCCCAACCCAGCAATCCCGGTGCTTGGAGCAGGTCTCACAGCCTCCCAGTGCCAAAGCGAGCTCCTCTCTGCCAAATGCAGCTTTGCACACGCAGGCCGCTCTGCTGCCTCTGCATCCACGAAGGAAGCTCTCTAGGCCCGCTTCCTGCGAAATCTGCTTCAGCCTGAGGGAAAAGCCCTTGGAGAGGTCTTTGCTCAGGGGCAGTTGCTCCTGTGCCTGGGGAAGAGGGAAGGGCACCACACTCCCAAGGAAAGGCCAGACACACTCCACACGTCTTTGCTCCTCTGGAGGGCGGCATGGAGCCTCCAACTGGGAGGTCGCTTCTCAGCGGAGACGCAGGGGCATTCTGGCTGTGATCCCGCAGCCCCTGCCTGGAGGCCCACGGTGCCTGTTTCTCTCTGGGCGTTGCTTCCACAGTGCAGCCAAGCAACATCTTCACCATGGGCACAACAGCGCTTCCCTTCCGTCTGACAGACGTCTCAGTGCTCTGCTCTAGACCTCTGAAGTGGGGAGACAACCGAGCCCAGCCTCCTTTCCAAGGAGTCCTGCGCCTTGGATTGCACTGAAAGGCAATAGCACGGGGAAGCCTAGGAAGGGGCTGAGTCATGTCGGACACACTTCCTCAGCCTGCTCCTTTCAGGGAAGCAACGCTGGGAGCTAGGAAAGCCTTCTCAAGCTCGGAGAGTGCAAGAGAGATGCAGGCCGCGCACCCGGAAATCTCTGTGCTTGGAGCCAATCTCAGCGTCTCCCAGGGGCAAAGCGAACGCCTCTCTGCCAAATCCAGCTTTGCAGACGCAGGCCGCTAGGCTGCCTCTGCACTGGCGAAGGAAGCTCTCTCCTCCCGCTTCCTGCGAAATCTGCTTCTCAGCCTCAGCGAATCTCAGTGGGAACGGACTTTCCTCTGGGGCCGTTGCTCCTGGGCCTGGGGCTGCCACAAGGGCACCACCTTCCCAGGGAAAGGCCAAACACACCCCACATGTCTTTGCTCGTCTGGAGAGCTGCAGGCAAACTCAAACTCTCAGGAAGCTTCTCGGCTGAGACGCAGAAGCACGCTGGCTGGGATCTCGCATCCCCTGCCTGGAGGCCCATGGTGCCTGTTTCTCCCTGGGCGTTGCTTCACCAGAGCGGCCAGGCAACCTCTGCCCCATCTACCCTTCTGCTCTTCCCTTCCAGCTGACAGAGTTCTCCCTGCTCTACTCTAGCCCTAGGAAGTTTGGAGACAACCGGGCTCCTCCTCCTCTGCAAGGAGTCCCGGGGCCCAGTTGGAGTGGAAAGGCGAAACCACAGGCAAGCCCAGGAAAGTGCTGAGTCATGTCTGACACACTCCCTCAGCCTGCTCCTTCATGGCTAGCGAGGCTGTGAGCTAGGAAAGTCTTTGGAAGCTCAGCAAGTGGCAGCGAGATGCAGGCCCCAACCCAGCAATCCCGGTGCTTGGAGCAGGTCTCACAGCCTCCCAGTGCCAAAGCGAGCTCCTCTCTGCCAAATGCAGCTTTGCACACGCAGGCCGCTCTGCTGCCTCTGCATCCACGAAGGAAGCTCTCTAGGCCCGCTTCCTGCGAAATCTGCTTCAGCCTGAGGGAAAAGCCCTTGGAGAGGTCTTTGCTCAGGGGCAGTTGCTCCTGTGCCTGGGGAAGAGGGAAGGGCACCACACTCCCAAGGAAAGGCCAGACACACTCCACACGTCTTTGCTCCTCTGGAGGGCGGCATGGAGCCTCCAACTGGGAGGTCGCTTCTCAGCGGAGACGCAGGGGCATTCTGGCTGTGATCCCGCAGCCCCTGCCTGGAGGCCCACGGTGCCTGTTTCTCTCTGGGCGTTGCTTCCACAGTGCGGCCAAGCAACATCTTCACCATGGGCACAACAGCGCTTCCCTTCCGTCTGACAGACGTCTCAGTGCTCTGCTCTAGACCTCTGAAGTGGGGAGACAACCGAGCCCAGCCTCCTTTCCAAGGAGTCCTGCGCCTTGGATTGCACTGAAAGGCAATAGCACGGGGAAGCCTAGGAAGGGGCTGAGTCATGTCGGACACACTTCCTCAGCCTGCTCCTTTCAGGGAAGCAACGCTGGGAGCTAGGAAAGCCTTCTCAAGCTCGGAGAGTGCAAGAGAGATGCAGGCCGCGCACCCGGAAATCTCGGTGCTTGGAGCCAATCTCAGCGTCTCCCAGGGGCAAAGCGAACGCCTTTCTGCCAAATCCAGCTTTGCAGACGCAGGCCGCTAGGCTGCCTCTGCATTGGCGAAGGAAGCTCTCTCCTCCCGCTTCCTGCGAAATCTGCTTCTCAGCCTCAGCGAATCTCAGTGGGAACGGTCTTTCCTCTGGGGCCGTTGCTCCTGGGCCTGGGGCTGCCGCAAGGGCACCACCCTCCCAGGGAAATGCCAAACACACCCCACATGTCTTTGCTCGTCTGGAGAGCTGCAGGCAACCTCAAACTCTCAGGAAGCTTCTCGGCTGAGACGCAGAAGCACGCTGGCTGGGATCTCGCATCCCCTGCCTGGAGGGCCATGGTGCCTGTTTCTCCCTGGGCGTTGCTTCACCAGAGCGGCCAGGCAACCTCTGCCCCATCTACCCTCTGCTCTTCCCTTCCAGCTGACAGAGTTCTCCCTGCTCTACTCAAGCCCTAGGAAGTTTGGAGACAACCAGGCTCCTCCTCCTCTGCAAGGAGTCCCGGGGCCCAGTTGGAGTGGAAAGGCGAAACCACAGGCAAGCCCAGGAAAGTGCTGAGTCATGTCTGACACACTCCCTCAGCCTGCTCCTTCATGGCTAGCGAGGCTGTGAGTTAGGAAAGTCTTTGGAAGCTCAGCAAGTGGCAGCGAGATGCAGGCCCCAACCCAGCAATCCCGGTGCTTGGAGCAGGTCTCACAGCCTCCCAGTGCCAAAGCGAGCTCCTCTCTGCCAAATGCAGCTTTGCACACGCAGGCCGCTCTGCTGCCTCTGCATCCACGAAGGAAGCTCTCTAGGCCCGCTTCCTGCGAAATCTGCTTCAGCCTGAGGGAAAAGCCCTTGGAGAGGTCTTTGCTCAGGGGCAGTTGCTCCTGTGCCTGGGGAAGAGGGAAGGGCACCACACTCCCAAGGAAAGGCCAGACACACTCCACACGTCTTTGCTCCTCTGGAGGGCGGCATGGAGCCTCCAACTGGGAGGTCGCTTCTCAGCGGAGACGCAGGGGCATTCTGGCTGTGATCCCGCAGCCCCTGCCTGGAGGCCCACGGTGCCTGTTTCTCTCTGGGCGTTGCTTCCACAGTGCGGCCAAGCAACATCTTCACCATGGGCACAACAGCGCTTCCCTTCCGTCTGACAGACGTCTCAGTGCTCTGCTCTAGACCTCTGAAGTGGGGAGACAACCGAGCCCAGCCTCCTTTCCAAGGAGTCCTGCGCCTTGGATTGCACTGAAAGGCAATAGCACGGGGAAGCCTAGGAAGGGGCTGAGTCATGTCGGACACACTTCCTCAGCCTGCTCCTTTCAGGGAAGCAACGCTGGGAGCTAGGAAAGCCTTCTCAAGCTCGGAGAGTGCAAGAGAGATGCAGGCCGCGCACCCGGAAATCTCGGTGCTTGGAGCCAATCTCAGCGTCTCCCAGAGGCAAAGCGAACGCCTCTCTGCCAAATCCAGCTTTGCAGACGCAGGCCGCTAGGCTGCCTCTGCATTGGCGAAGGAAGCTCTCTCCTCCCGCTTCCTGCGAAATCTGCTTCTCAGCCTCAGCGAATCTCAGTGGGAACGGTCTTTCCTCTGGGGCCGTTGCTCCTGGGCCTGGGGCTGCCGCAAGGGCACCACCCTCCCAGGGAAATGCCAAACACACCCCACATGTCTTTGCTCGTCTGGAGAGCTGCAGGCAACCTCAAACTCTCAGGAAGCTTCTCGGCTGAGACGCAGAAGCACGCTGGCTGGGATCTCGCATCCCCTGCCTGGAGGGCCATGGTGCCTGTTTCTCCCTGGGCGTTGCTTCACCAGAGCGGCCAGGCAACCTCTGCCCCATCTACCCTTCTGCCCTTCCCTTCCAGCTGACAGAGTTCTCCCTGCTCTACTCTAGCCCTAGGAAGTTTGGAGACAACCGGGCTCCTCCTCCTCTGCAAGGAGTCCCGGGGCCCAGTTGGAGTGGAAAGGCGAAACCACAGGCAAGCCCAGGAAAGTGCTGAGTCATGTCTGACACACTCCCTCAGCCTGCTCCTTCATGGCTAGCGAGGCTGTGAGCTAGGAAAGTCTTTGGAAGCTCAGCAAGTGGCAGCGAGATGCAGGCCCCAACCCAGCAATCCCGGTGCTTGGAGCAGGTCTCACAGCCTCCCAGTGCCAAAGCGAGCTCCTCTCTGCCAAATGCAGCTTTGCACACGCAGGCCGCTCTGCTGCCTCTGCATCCACGAAGGAAGCTCTCTAGGCCCGCTTCCTGCGAAATCTGCTTCAGCCTGAGGGAAAAGCCCTTGGAGAGGTCTTTGCTCAGGGGCAGTTGCTCCTGTGCCTGGGGAAGAGGGAAGGGCACCACACTCCCAAGGAAAGGCCAGACACACTCCACACGTCTTTGCTCCTCTGGAGGGCGGCATGGAGCCTCCAACTGGGAGGTCGCTTCTCAGCGGAGACGCAGGGGCATTCTGGCTGTGATCCCGCAGCCCCTGCCTGGAGGCCCACGGTGCCTGTTTCTCTCTGGGCGTTGCTTCCACAGTGCGGCCAAGCAACATCTTCACCATGGGCACAACAGCGCTTCCCTTCCGTCTGACAGACGTCTCAGTGCTCTGCTCTAGACCTCTGAAGTGGGGAGACAACCGAGCCCAGCTTCCTCTCCAAGGACTCCAGCGCCTTGTATTGCACTGAAAGGCAATAGCACGGGGAAGCCTAGGAAGGGGCTGAGTCATGTCGGACACACTTCCTCAGCCTGCTCCTTTCAGGGAAGCAACGCTGGGAGCTAGGAAAGCCTTCTCAAGCTCGGAGAGTGCAAGAGAGATGCAGGCCGCGCACCCGGAAATCTCGGTGCTTGGAGCCAATCTCAGCGTCTCCCAGGGGCAAAGCGAACGCCTCTCTGCCAAATCCAGCTTTGCAGACGCAGGCCGCTAGGCTGCCTCTGCATTGGCGAAGGAGGCTCTCTCCTCCCGCTTCCTGCGAAATCTGCTTCTCAGACTCAGCGAATCTCAGTGGGAACGGACTTTCCTCTGGGGCCGTTGCTCCTGGGCCTGGGGCTGCCGCAAGGGCACCACCCTCCCAGGGAAAGGCCAAACACACCCCACATGTCTTTGCTCGTCTGGAGAGCTGCAGGCAACCTCAAACTCTCAGGAAGCTTCTCGGCTGAGACGCAGAAGCATGCTGGCTGGGATCTCGCATCCCCTGCCTGGAAGCCCATGGTGCCTGTTTCTCCCTGGGCGTTGCTTCACCAGAGCGGCCAGGCAACCTCTGCCCCATCTACCCTTCTGCTCTTCCCTTCCAGCTGACAGAGTTCTCCCTGCTCTACTCTAGCCCTAGGAAGTTTGGAGACAACCGGGCTCCTCCTCCTCTGCAAGGAGTCCCGGGGCCCAGTTGGAGTGGAAAGGCGAAACCACAGGCAAGCCCAGGAAAGTGCTGAGTCATGTCTGACACACTCCCTCAGCCTGCTCCTTCATGGCTAGCGAGGCTGTGAGGTAGGAAAGTCTTTGGAAGCTCAGCAAGTGGCAGCGAGATGCAGGCCCCAACCCAGCAATCCCGGTGCTTGGAGCAGGTCTCACAGCCTCCCAGTGCCAAAGCGAGCTCCTCTCTGCCAAATGCAGCTTTGCACACGCAGGCCGCTCTGCTGCCTCTGCATCCACGAAGGAAGCTCTCTAGGCCCGCTTCCTGCGAAATCTGCTTCAGCCTGAGGGAAAAGCCCTTGGAGAGGTCTTTGCTCAGGGGCAGTTGCTCCTGTGCCTGGGGAAGAGGGAAGGGCACCACACTCCCAAGGAAAGGCCAGACACACTCCACACGTCTTTGCTCCTCTGGAGGGCGGCATGGAGCCTCCAACTGGGAGGTCGCTTCTCAGCGGAGACGCAGGGGCATTCTGGCTGTGATCCCGCAGCCCCTGCCTGGAGGCCCACGGTGCCTGTTTCTCTCTGGGCGTTGCTTCCACAGTGCGGCCAAGCAACATCTTCACCATGGGCACAACAGCGCTTCCCTTCCGTCTGACAGACGTCTCAGTGCTCTGCTCTAGACCTCTGAAGTGGGGAGACAACCGAGCCCAGCCTCCTTTCCAAGGAGTCCTGCGCCTTGGATTGCACTGAAAGGCAATAGCACGGGGAAGCCTAGGAAGGGGCTGAGTCATGTCGGACACACTTCCTCAGCCTGCTCCTTTCAGGGAAGCAACGCTGGGAGCTAGGAAAGCCTTCTCAAGCTCGGAGAGTGCAAGAGAGATGCAGGCCGCGCACCCGGAAATCTCGGTGCTTGGAGCCAATCTCAGCGTCTCCCAGGGGCAAAGCGAACGCCTCTCTGCCAAATCCAGCTTTGCAGACGCAGGCCGCTAGGCTGCCTCTGCACTGGCGAAGGAAGCTCTCTCCTCCCGCTTCCTGCGAAATCTGCTTCTCAGCCTCAGCGAATCTCAGTGGGAACGGTCTTTCCTCTGGGGCCGTTGCTCCTGGGCCTGGGGCTGCCGCAAGGGCACCACCCTCCCAGGGAAAGGCCAAACACACCCCACATGTCTTTGCTCCTCTGGAGAGCTGCAGGCAACCTCAAACTCTCAGGAAGCTTCTCGGCTGAGACCCAGAAGCACGCTGGCTGGGATCTCGCATCCCCTGCCTGGAGGCCCATGGTGCCTGTTTCTCCCTGGGCGTTGCTTCACCAGAGCGGCCAGGCAACCTCTGCCCCATCTACCCTTCTGCTCTTCCCTTCCAGCTGACAGAGTTCTCCCTGCTCTACTCTAGCCCTAGGAAGTTTGGAGACAACCGGGCTCCTCCTCCTCTGCAAGGAGTCCCGGGGCCCAGTTGGAGTGGAAAGGCGAAACCACAGGCAAGCCCAGGAAAGTGCTGAGTCATGTCTGACACACTCCCTCAGCCTGCTCCTTCATGGCTAGCGAGGCTGTGAGGTAGGAAAGTCTTTGGAAGCTCAGCAAGTGGCAGCGAGATGCAGGCCCCAACCCAGCAATCCCGGTGCTTGGAGCAGGTCTCACAGCCTCCCAGTGCCAAAGCGAGCTCCTCTCTGCCAAATGCAGCTTTGCACACGCAGGCCGCTCTGCTGCCTCTGCATCCACGAAGGAAGCTCTCTAGGCCCGCTTCCTGCGAAATCTGCTTCAGCCTGAGGGAAAAGCCCTTGGAGAGGTCTTTGCTCAGGGGCAGTTGCTCCTGTGCCTGGGGAAGAGGGAAGGGCACCACACTCCCAAGGAAAGGCCAGACACACTCCACACGTCTTTGCTCCTCTGGAGGGCGGCATGGAGCCTCCAACTGGGAGGTCGCTTCTCAGCGGAGACGCAGGGGCATTCTGGCTGTGATCCCGCAGCCCCTGCCTGGAGGCCCACGGTGCCTGTTTCTCTCTGGGCGTTGCTTCCACAGTGCGGCCAAGCAACATCTTCACCATGGGCACAACAGCGCTTCCCTTCCGTCTGACAGACGTCTCAGTGCTCTGCTCTAGACCTCTGAAGTGGGGAGACAACCGAGCCCAGCCTCCTTTCCAAGGAGTCCTGCGCCTTGGATTGCACTGAAAGGCAATAGCACGGGGAAGCCTAGGAAGGGGCTGAGTCATGTCGGACACACTTCCTCAGCCTGCTCCTTTCAGGGAAGCAACGCTGGGAGCTAGGAAAGCCTTCTCAAGCTCGGAGAGTGCAAGAGAGATGCAGGCCGCGCACCCGGAAATCTCGGTGCTTGGAGCCAATCTCAGCCTCTCCCAGGGGCAAAGCGAACGCCTCTCTGCCAAATCCAGCTTTGCAGACGCAGGCCGCTAGGCTGCCTCTGCATTGGCGAAGGAAGCTCTCTCCTCCCGCTTCCTGCGAAATCTGCTTCTCAGCCTCAGCGAATCTCAGTGGGAACGGTCTTTCCTCTGGGGCCGTTGCTCCTGGGCCTGGGGCTGCCGCAAGGGCACCACCCTCCCAGGGAAAGGCCAAACACACCCCACATGTCTTTGCTCGTCTGGAGAGCTGCAGGCAACCTCAAACTCTCAGGAAGCTTCTCGGCTGAGACGCAGAAGCACGCTGGCTGGGATCTCGCATCCCCTGCCTGGAGGGCCATGGTGCCTGTTTCTCCCTGGGCGTTGCTTCACCAGAGCGGCCAGGCAACCTCTGCCCCATCTACCCTTCTGCTCTTCCCTTCCAGCTGACAGAGTTCTCCCTGCTCTACTCTAGCCCTAGGAAGTTTGGAGACAACCGGGCTCCTCCTCCTCTGCAAGGAGTCCCGGGGCCCAGTTGGAGTGGAAAGGCGAAACCACAGGCAAGCCCAGGAAAGTGCTGAGTCATGTCTGACACACTCCCTCAGCCTGCTCCTTCATGGCTAGCGAGGCTGTGAGCTAGGAAAGTCTTTGGAAGCTCAGCAAGTGGCAGCGAGATGCAGGCCCCAACCCAGCAATCCCGGTGCTTGGAGCAGGTCTCACAGCCTCCCAGTGCCAAAGCGAGCTCCTCTCTGCCAAATGCAGCTTTGCACACGCAGGCCGCTCTGCTGCCTCTGCATCCACGAAGGAAGCTCTCTAGGCCCGCTTCCTGCGAAATCTGCTTCAGCCTGAGGGAAAAGCCCTTGGAGAGGTCTTTGCTCAGGGGCAGTTGCTCCTGTGCCTGGGGAAGAGGGAAGGGCACCACACTCCCAAGGAAAGGCCAGACACACTCCACACGTCTTTGCTCCTCTGGAGGGCGGCATGGAGCCTCCAACTGGGAGGTCGCTTCTCAGCGGAGACGCAGGGGCATTCTGGCTGTGATCCCGCAGCCCCTGCCTGGAGGCCCACGGTGCCTGTTTCTCTCTGGGCGTTGCTTCCACAGTGCGGCCAAGCAACATCTTCACCATGGGCACAACAGCGCTTCCCTTCCGTCTGACAGACGTCTCAGTGCTCTGCTCTAGACCTCTGAAGTGGGGGAGACAACCGAGCCCAGCCTCCTTTCCAAGGAGTCCTGCGCCTTGGATTGCACTGAAAGGCAATAGCACGGGGAAGCCTAGGAAGGGGCTGAGTCATGTCGGACACACTTCCTCAGCCTGCTCCTTTCAGGGAAGCAACGCTGGGAGCTAGGAAAGCCTTCTCAAGCTCGGAGAGTGCAAGAGAGATGCAGGCCGCGCACCGGAAATCTCGGTGCTTGGAGCCAATCTCAGCCTCTCCCAGGGGCAAAGCGAACGCCTCTCTGCCAAATCCAGCTTTGCAGACGCAGGCCGCTAGGCTGCCTCTGCATTGGCGAAGGAAGCTCTCTCCTCCCGCTTCCTGCGAAATCTGCTTCTCAGCCTCAGCGAATCTCAGTGGGAACGGTCTTTCCTCTGGGGCCGTTGCTCCTGGGCCTGGGGCTGCCGCAAGGGCACCACCCTCCCAGGGAAAGGCCAAACACACCCCACATGTCTTTGCTCGTCTGGAGAGCTGCAGGCAACCTCAAACTCTCAGGAAGCTTCTCGGCTGAGACGCAGAAGCACGCTGGCTGGGATCTCGCATCCCCTGCCTGGAGGGCCATGGTGCCTGTTTCTCCCTGGGCGTTGCTTCACCAGAGCGGCCAGGCAACCTCTGCCCCATCTACCCTTCTGCTCTTCCCTTCCAGCTGACAGAGTTCTCCCTGCTCTACTCTAGCCCTAGGAAGTTTGGAGACAACCGGGCTCCTCCTCCTCTGCAAGGAGTCCCGGGGCCCAGTTGGAGTGGAAAGGCGAAACCACAGGCAAGCCCAGGAAAGTGCTGAGTCATGTCTGACACACTCCCTCAGCCTGCTCCTTCATGGCTAGCGAGGCTGTGAGCTAGGAAAGTCTTTGGAAGCTCAGCAAGTGGCAGCGAGATGCAGGCCCCAACCCAGCAATCCCGGTGCTTGGAGCAGGTCTCACAGCCTCCCAGTGCCAAAGCGAGCTCCTCTCTGCCAAATGCAGCTTTGCACACGCAGGCCGCTCTGCTGCCTCTGCATCCACGAAGGAAGCTCTCTAGGCCCGCTTCCTGCGAAATCTGCTTCAGCCTGAGGGAAAAGCCCTTGGAGAGGTCTTTGCTCAGGGGCAGTTGCTCCTGTGCCTGGGGAAGAGGGAAGGGCACCACACTCCCAAGGAAAGGCCAGACACACTCCACACGTCTTTGCTCCTCTGGAGGGCGGCATGGAGCCTCCAACTGGGAGGTCGCTTCTCAGCGGAGACGCAGGGGCATTCTGGCTGTGATCCCGCAGCCCCTGCCTGGAGGCCCACGGTGCCTGTTTCTCTCTGGGCGTTGCTTCCACAGTGCGGCCAAGCAACATCTTCACCATGGGCACAACAGCGCTTCCCTTCCGTCTGACAGACGTCTCAGTGCTCTGCTCTAGACCTCTGAAGTGGGGAGACAACCGAGCCCAGCCTCCTTTCCAAGGAGTCCTGCGCCTTGGATTGCACTGAAAGGCAATAGCACGGGGAAGCCTAGGAAGGGGCTGAGTCATGTCGGACACACTTCCTCAGCCTGCTCCTTTCAGGGAAGCAACGCTGGGAGCTAGGAAAGCCTTCTCAAGCTCGGAGAGTGCAAGAGAGATGCAGGCCGCGCACCCGGAAATCTCGGTGCTTGGAGCCAATCTCAGCCTCTCCCAGGGGCAAAGCGAACGCCTCTCTGCCAAATCCAGCTTTGCAGACGCAGGCCGCTAGGCTGCCTCTGCATTGGCGAAGGAAGCTCTCTCCTCCCGCTTCCTGCGAAATCTGCTTCTCAGCCTCAGCGAATCTCAGTGGGAACGGTCTTTCCTCTGGGGCCCTTGCTCCTGGGCCTGGGGCTGCCGCAAGGGCACCACCCTCCCAGGGAAAGGCCAAACACACCCCACATGTCTTTGCTCGTCTGGAGAGCTGCAGGCAACCTCAAACTCTCAGGAAGCTTCTCGGCTGAGACGCAGAAGCACGCTGGCTGGGATCTCGCATCCCCTGCCTGGAGGGCCATGGTGCCTGTTTCTCCCTGGGCGTTGCTTCACCAGAGCGGCCAGGCAACCTCTGCCCCATCTACCCTTCTGCTCTTCCCTTCCAGCTGACAGAGTTCTCCCTGCTCTACTCTAGCCCTAGGAAGTTTGGAGACAACCGGGCTCCTCCTCCTCTGCAAGGAGTCCCGGGGCCCAGTTGGAGTGGAAAGGCGAAACCACAGGCAAGCCCAGGAAATTGCTGAGTCATGTCTGACACACTCCCTCAGCCTGCTCCTTCATGGCTAGCGAGGCTGTGAGCTAGGAAAGTCTTTGGAAGCTCAGCAAGTGGCAGCGAGATGCAGGCCCCAACCCAGCAATCCCGGTGCTTGGAGCAGGTCTCACAGCCTCCCAGTGCCAAAGCGAGCTCCTCTCTGCCAAATGCAGCTTTGCACACGCAGGCCGCTCTGCTGCCTCTGCATCCACGAAGGAAGCTCTCTAGGCCCGCTTCCTGCGAAATCTGCTTCAGCCTGAGGGAAAAGCCCTTGGAGAGGTCTTTGCTCAGGGGCAGTTGCTCCTGTGCCTGGGGAAGAGGGAAGGGCACCACACTCCCAAGGAAAGGCCAGACACACTCCACACGTCTTTGCTCCTCTGGAGGGCGGCATGGAGCCTCCAACTGGGAGGTCGCTTCTCAGCGGAGACGCAGGGGCATTCTGGCTGTGATCCCGCAGCCCCTGCCTGGAGGCCCACGGTGCCTGTTTCTCTCTGGGCGTTGCTTCCACAGTGCGGCCAAGCAACATCTTCACCATGGGCACAACAGCGCTTCCCTTCCGTCTGACAGACGTCTCAGTGCTCTGCTCTAGACCTCTGAAGTGGGGAGACAACCGAGCCCAGCCTCCTTTCCAAGGAGTCCTGCGCCTTGGATTGCACTGAAAGGCAATAGCACGGGGAAGCCTAGGAAGGGGCTGAGTCATGTCGGACACACTTCCTCAGCCTGCTCCTTTCAGGGAAGCAACGCTGGGAGCTAGGAAAGCCTTCTCAAGCTCGGAGAGTGCAAGAGAGATGCAGGCCGCGCACCCGGAAATCTCGGTGCTTGGAGCCAATCTCAGCCTCTCCCAGGGGCAAAGCGAACGCCTCTCTGCCAAATCCAGCTTTGCAGACGCAGGCCGCTAGGCTGCCTCTGCATTGGCGAAGGAAGCTCTCTCCTCCCGCTTCCTGCGAAATCTGCTTCTCAGCCTCAGCGAATCTCAGTGGGAACGGTCTTTCCTCTGGGGCCGTTGCTCCTGGGCCTGGGGCTGCCGCAAGGGCACCACCCTCCCAGGGAAAGGCCAAACACACCCCACATGTCTTTGCTCGTCTGGAGAGCTGCAGGCAACCTCAAACTCTCAGGAAGCTTCTCGGCTGAGACGCAGAAGCACGCTGGCTGGGATCTCGCATCCCCTGCCTGGAGGGCCATGGTGCCTGTTTCTCCCTGGGCGTTGCTTCACCAGAGCGGCCAGGCAACCTCTGCCCCATCTACCCTTCTGCTCTTCCCTTCCAGCTGACAGAGTTCTCCCTGCTCTACTCTAGCCCTAGGAAGTTTGGAGACAACCGGGCTCCTCCTCCTCTGCAAGGAGTCCCGGGGCCCAGTTGGAGTGGAAAGGCGAAACCACAGGCAAGCCCAGGAAAGTGCTGAGTCATGTCTGACACACTCCCTCAGCCTGCTCCTTCATGGCTAGCGAGGCTGTGAGCTAGGAAAGTCTTTGGAAGCTCAGCAAGTGGCAGCGAGATGCAGGCCCCAACCCAGCAATCCCGGTGCTTGGAGCAGGTCTCACAGCCTCCCAGTGCCAAAGCGAGCTCCTCTCTGCCAAATGCAGCTTTGCACACGCAGGCCGCTCTGCTGCCTCTGCATCCACGAAGGAAGCTCTCTAGGCCCGCTTCCTGCGAAATCTGCTTCAGCCTGAGGGAAAAGCCCTTGGAGAGGTCTTTGCTCAGGGGCAGTTGCTCCTGTGCCTGGGGAAGAGGGAAGGGCACCACACTCCCAAGGAAAGGCCAGACACACTCCACACGTCTTTGCTCCTCTGGAGGGCGGCATGGAGCCTCCAACTGGGAGGTCGCTTCTCAGCGGAGACGCAGGGGCATTCTGGCTGTGATCCCGCAGCCCCTGCCTGGAGGCCCACGGTGCCTGTTTCTCTCTGGGCGTTGCTTCCACAGTGCGGCCAAGCAACATCTTCACCATGGGCACAACAGCGCTTCCCTTCCGTCTGACAGACGTCTCAGTGCTCTGCTCTAGACCTCTGAAGTGGGGAGACAACCGAGCCCAGCCTCCTTTCCAAGGAGTCCTGCGCCTTGGATTGCACTGAAAGGCAATAGCACGGGGAAGCCTAGGAAGGGGCTGAGTCATGTCGGACACACTTCCTCAGCCTGCTCCTTTCAGGGAAGCAACGCTGGGAGCTAGGAAAGCCTTCTCAAGCTCGGAGAGTGCAAGAGAGATGCAGGCCGCGCACCCGGAAATCTCGGTGCTTGGAGCCAATCTCAGCCTCTCCCAGGGGCAAAGCGAACGCCTCTCTGCCAAATCCAGCTTTGCAGACGCAGGCCGCTAGGCTGCCTCTGCATTGGCGAAGGAAGCTCTCTCCTCCCGCTTCCTGCGAAATCTGCTTCTCAGCCTCAGCGAATCTCAGTGGGAACGGTCTTTCCTCTGGGGCCGTTGCTCCTGGGCCTGGGGCTGCCGCAAGGGCACCACCCTCCCAGGGAAAGGCCAAACACACCCCACATGTCTTTGCTCGTCTGGAGAGCTGCAGGCAACCTCAAACTCTCAGGAAGCTTCTCGGCTGAGACGCAGAAGCACGCTGGCTGGGATCTCGCATCCCCTGCCTGGAGGGCCATGGTGCCTGTTTCTCCCTGGGCGTTGCTTCACCAGAGCGGCCAGGCAACCTCTGCCCCATCTACCCTTCTGCTCTTCCCTTCCAGCTGACAGAGTTCTCCCTGCTCTACTCTAGCCCTAGGAAGTTTGGAGACAACCGGGCTCCTCCTCCTCTGCAAGGAGTCCCGGGGCCCAGTTGGAGTGGAAAGGCGAAACCACAGGCAAGCCCAGGAAAGTGCTGAGTCATGTCTGACACACTCCCTCAGCCTGCTCCTTCATGGCTAGCGAGGCTGTGAGCTAGGAAAGTCTGTGGAAGCTCAGCAAGTGGCAGCGAGATGCAGGCCCCAACCCAGCAATCCCGGTGCTTGGAGCAGGTCTCACAGCCTCCCAGTGCCAAAGCGAGCTCCTCTCTGCCAAATGCAGCTTTGCACACGCAGGCCGCTCTGCTGCCTCTGCATCCACGAAGGAAGCTCTCTAGGCCCGCTTCCTGCGAAATCTGCTTCAGCCTGAGGGAAAAGCCCTTGGAGAGGTCTTTGCTCAGGGGCAGTTGCTCCTGTGCCTGGGGAAGAGGGAAGGGCACCACACTCCCAAGGAAAGGCCAGACACACTCCACACGTCTTTGCTCCTCTGGAGGGCGGCATGGAGCCTCCAACTGGGAGGTCGCTTCTCAGCGGAGACGCAGGGGCATTCTGGCTGTGATCCCGCAGCCCCTGCCTGGAGGCCCACGGTGCCTGTTTCTCTCTGGGCGTTGCTTCCACAGTGCGGCCAAGCAACATCTTCACCATGGGCACAACAGCGCTTCCCTTCCGTCTGACAGACGTCTCAGTGCTCTGCTCTAGACCTCTGAAGTGGGGAGACAACGGAGCCCAGCCTCCTTTCCAAGGAGTCCTGCGCCTTGGATTGCACTGAAAGGCAATAGCACGGGGAAGCCTAGGAAGGGGCTGAGTCATGTCGGACACACTTCCTCAGCCTGCTCCTTTCAGGGAAGCAACGCTGGGAGCTAGGAAAGCCTTCTCAAGCTCGGAGAGTGCAAGAGAGATGCAGGCCGCGCACCCGGAAATCTCGGTGCTTGGAGCCAATCTCAGCGTCTCCCAGGGGCAAAGCGAATGCCTCTCTGCCAAATCCAGCTTTGCAGACGCTGGCCGCTAGGCTGCCTCTGCATTGGCGAAGGAGGCTCTCTCCTCCCGCTTCCTGCGAAATCTGCTTCTCAGCCTCAGCGAATCTCAGTGGGAACGGTCTTTCCTCTGGGGCCGTTGCTCCTGGGCCTGGGACTGCCGCAAGGGCACCACCCTCCCAGGGAAAGGCCAAACACACCCCACATGTCTTTGCTCGTCTGGAGAGCTGCAGGCAACCTCAAACTCTCAGGAAGCTTCTCGGCTGAGACGCAGAAGCACTCTGGCTGGGATCTCGCATCCCCTGCCTGGAGGCCCATGGTGCCTGTTTCTCCCTGGGCGTTGCTTCACCAGAGCGGCCAGGCAACCTCTGCCCCATCTACCCTTCTGCTCTTCCCTTCCAGCTGACAGAGTTCTCCCTGCTCTACTCTAGCCCTAGGAAGTTTGGAGACAACCGGGCTCCTCCTCCTCTGCAAGGAGTCCCGGGGCCCAGTTGGAGTGGAAAGGCGAAACCACAGGCAAGCCCAGGAAAGTGCTGAGTCATGTCTGACACACTCCCTCAGCCTGCTCCTTCATGGCTAGCGAGGCTGTGAGCTAGGAAAGTCTTTGGAAGCTCAGCAAGTGGCAGCGAGATGCAGGCCCCAACCCAGCAATCCCGGTGCTTGGAGCAGGTCTCACAGCCTCCCAGTGCCAAAGCGAGCTCCTCTCTGCCAAATGCAGCTTTGCACACGCAGGCCGCTCTGCTGCCTCTGCATCCACGAAGGAAGCTCTCTAGGCCCGCTTCCTGCGAAATCTGCTTCAGCCTGAGGGAAAAGCCCTTGGAGAGGTCTTTGCTCAGGGGCAGTTGCTCCTGTGCCTGGGGAAGAGGGAAGGGCACCACACTCCCAAGGAAAGGCCAGACACACTCCACACGTCTTTGCTCCTCTGGAGGGCGGCATGGAGCCTCCAACTGGGAGGTCGCTTCTCAGCGGAGACGCAGGGGCATTCTGGATGTGATCCCGCAGCCCCTGCCTGGAGGCCCACGGTGCCTGTTTCTCTCTGGGCGTTGCTTCCACAGTGCGGCCAAGCAACATCTTCACCATGGGCACAACAGCGCTTCCCTTCCGTCTGACAGACGTCTCAGTGCTCTGCTCTAGACCTCTGAAGTGGGGAGACAACCGAGCCCAGCCTCCTTTCCAAGGACTCCTGCGCCTTGGATTGCACTGAAAGGCAATAGCACGGGGAAGCCTAGGAAGGGGCTGAGTCATGTCGGACACACTTCCTCAGCCTGCTCCTTTAGGGAAGCAACGATGGGAGCTAGGAAAGCCTTCTCAAGCTCGGAGAGTGCAAGAGAGATGCAGGCCGCGCACCCGGAAATCTCGGTGCTTGGAGCCAATCTCAGCGTCTCCCAGGGGCAAAGCGAACGCCTCTCTGCCAAATCCAGCTTTGCAGACGCAGGCCGCTAGGCTGCCTCTGCATTGGCGAAGGAAGCTCTCTCCTCCCGCTTCCTGCGAATTCTGCTTCTCAGCCTCAGCGAATCTCAGTGGGAACGGTCTTTCCTCTGGGGCCGTTGCTCCTGGGCCTGGGGCTGCCGCAAGGGCACCACCCTCCCAGGGAAAGGCCAAACACACCCCACATGTCTTTGCTCGTCTGGAGAGCTGCAGGCAACCTCAAACTCTCAGGAAGCTTCTCGGCTGAGACGCAGAAGCACGCTGGCTGGGATCTCGCATCCCCTGCCTGGAGGGCCATGGTGCCTGTTTCACCCTGGGCGTTGCTTCACCAGAGCGGCCAGGCAACCTCTGCCCCATCTACCCTTCTGCTCTTCCCTTCCAGCTGACAGAGTTCTCCTTGCTCTACTCTAGCCCTAGGAAGTTTGGAGACAACCAGGCTCCTCCTCCTCTGCAAGGAGTCCCGGGGCCCAGTTGGAGTGGAAAGGCGAAACCACAGGCAAGCCCAGGAAAGTGCTGAGTCATGTCTGACACACTCCCTCAGCCTGCTCCTTCATGGCTAGCGAGGCTGTGAGCTAGGAAAGTCTTTGGAAGCTCAGCAAGTGGCAGCGAGATGCAGGCCCCAACCCAGCAATCCCGGTGCTTGGAGCAGGTCTCACAGCCTCCCAGTGCCAAAGCGAGCTCCTCTCTGCCAAATGCAGCTTTGCACACGCAGGCCGCTCTGCTGCCTCTGCATCCACGAAGGAAGCTCTCTAGGCCCGCTTCCTGCGAAATCTGCTTCAGCCTGAGGGAAAAGCCCTTGGAGAGGTCTTTGCTCAGGGGCAGTTGCTCCTGTGCCTGGGGAAGAGGGAAGGGCACCACACTCCCAAGGAAAGGCCAGACACACTCCACACGTCTTTGCTCCTCTGGAGGGCGGCATGGAGCCTCCAACTGGGAGGTCGCTTCTCAGCGGAGACGCAGGGGCATTCTGGCTGTGATCCCGCAGCCCCTGCCTGGAGGCCCACGGTGCCTGTTTCTCTCTGGGCGTTGCTTCCACAGTGCGGCCAAGCAACATCTTCACCATGGGCACAACAGCGCTTCCCTTCCGTCTGACAGACGTCTCAGTGCTCTGCTCTAGACCTCTGAAGTGGGGAGACAACCGAGCCCAGCTTCCTCTCCAAGGACTCCTGCGCCTTGGATTGCACTGAAAGGCAATAGCACGGGGAAGCCTAGGAAGGGGCTGAGTCATGTCGGACACACTTCCTCAGCCTGCTCCTTTCAGGGAAGCAACGCTGGGAGCTAGGAAAGCCTTCTCAAGCTCGGAGAGTGCAAGAGAGATGCAGGCCGCGCACCCGGAAATCTCGGTGCTTGGAGCCAATCTCAGCGTCTCCCAGGGGCAAAGCGAACGCCTCTCTGCCAAATCCAGCTTTGCAGACGCAGGCCGCTAGGCTGCCTCTGCATTGGCGAAGGAGGCTCTCTCCTCCCGCTTCCTGCGAAATCTGCTTCTCAGACTCAGCGAATCTCAGTGGGAACGGACTTTCCTCTGGGGCCGTTGCTCCTGGGCCTGGGGCTGCCACAAGGGCACCACCTTCCCAGGGAAAGGCCAAACACACCCCACATGTCTTTGCTCGTCTGGAGAGCTGCAGGCAAACTCAAACTCTCAGGAAGCTTCTCGGCTGAGACGCAGAAGCACGCTGGCTGGGATCTCGCATCCCCTGCCTGGAGGCCCATGGTGCCTGTTTCTCCCTGGGCGTTGCTTCACCAGAGCGGCCAGGCAACCTCTGCCCCATCTACCCTTCTGCTCTTCCCTTCCAGCTGACAGAGTTCTCCCTGCTCTACTCTAGCCCTAGGAAGTTTGGAGACAACCGGGCTCCTCCTCCTCTGCAAGGAGTCCCGGGGCCCATTTGGAGTGGAAAGGCGAAACCACAGGCAAGCCCAGGAAAGTGCTGAGTCATGTCTGACACACTCCCTCAGCCTGCTCCTTCATGGCTAGCGAGGCTGTGAGCTAGGAAAGTCTTTGGAAGCTCAGCAAGTGGCAGCGAGATGCAGGCCCCAACCCAGCAATCCCGGTGCTTGGAGCAGGTCTCACAGCCTCCCAGTGCCAAAGCGAGCTCCTCTCTGCCAAATGCAGCTTTGCACACGCAGGCCGCTCTGCTGCCTCTGCATCCACGAAGGAAGCTCTGTAGGCCCGCTTCCTGCGAAATCTGCTTCAGCCTGAGGGAAAAGCCCTTGGAGAGGTCTTTGCTCAGGGGCAGTTGCTCCTGTGCCTGGGGAAGAGGGAAGGGCACCACACTCCCAAGGAAAGGCCAGACACACTCCACACGTCTTTGCTCCTCTGGAGGGCGGCATGGAGCCTCCAACTGGGAGGTCGCTTCTCAGCGGAGACGCAGGGGCATTCTGGCTGTGATCCCGCAGCCCCTGCCTGGAGGCCCACGGTGCCTGTTTCTCTCTGGGCGTTGCTTCCACAGTGCGGCCAAGCAACATCTTCACCATGGGCACAACAGCGCTTCCCTTCCGTCTGACAGACGTCTCAGTGCTCTGCTCTAGACCTCTGAAGTGGGGAGACAACCGAGCCCAGCCTCCTTTCCAAGGACTCCTGCGCCTTGGATTGCACTGAAAGGCAATAGCACGGGGAAGCCTAGGAAGGGGCTGAGTCATGTCGGACACACTTCCTCAGCCTGCTCCTTTCAGGGAAGCAACGCTGGGAGCTAGGAAAGCCTTCTCAAGCTCGGAGAGTGCAAGAGAGATGCAGGCCGCGCACCCGGAAATCTCGGTGCTTGGAGCCAATCTCAGCGTCTCCCAGGGGCAAAGCGAACGCCTCTCTGCCAAATCCAGCTTTGCAGACGCAGGCCGCTAGGCTGCCTCTGCATTGGCGAAGGAAGCTCTCTCCTCCCGCTTCCTGCGAAATCTGCTTCTCAGCCTCAGCGAATCTCAGTGGGAACGGTCTTTCCTCTGGGGCCGTTGCTCCTGGGCCTGGGGCTGCCGCAAGGGCACCACCCTCCCAGGGAAATGCCAAACACACCCCACATGTCTTTGCTCGTCTGGAGAGCTGCAGGCAACCTCAAACTCTCAGGAAGCTTCTCGGCTGAGACGCAGAAACACACTGGCTGGGATCTCGCATCCCCTGCCTGGAGGCCCATGGTGCCTGTTTCTCCCTGGGCGTTGCTTCACCAGAGCGGCCAGGCAACCTCTGCCCCATCTACCCTTCTGCTCTTCCCTTCCAGCTGACAGAGTTCTCCCTGCTCTACTCAAGCCCTAGGAAGTTTGGAGACAACCAGGCTCCTCCTCCTCTGCAAGGAGTCCCGGGGCCCAGTTGGAGTGGAAACGCGAAACCACAGGCAAGCCCAGGAAAGTGCTGAGTCATGTCTGACACACTCCCTCAGCCTGCTCCTTCATGGCTAGCGAGGCTGTGAGTTAGGAAAGTCTTTGGAAGCTCAGCAAGTGGCAGCGAGTTGCAGGCCCCAACACAGCAATCCCGGTGCTTGGAGCAGGTCTCACAGCCTCCCAGTGCCAAAGCGAGCTCCTCTCTGCCAAATGCAGCTTTGCACACGCAGGCCGCTCTGCTGCCTCTGCATCCACGAAGGAAGCTCTCTAGGCCCGCTTCCTGCGAAATCTGCTTCAGCCTGAGGGAAAAGCCCTTGGAGAGGTCTTTGCTCAGGGGCAGTTGCTCCTGTGCCTGGGGAAGAGGGAAGGGCACCACACTCCCAAGGAAAGGCCAGACACACTCCACAAGTCTTTGCTCCTCTGGAGGGCGGCATGGAGCCTCCAACTGGGAGGTCGCTTCTCAGCGGAGACGCAGGGGCATTCTGGCTGTGATCCCGCAGCCCCTGCCTGGAGGCCCACGGTGCCTGTTTCTCTCTGGGCGTTGCTTCCACAGTGCGGCCAAGCAACATCTTCACCATGGGCACAACAGCGCTTCCCTTCCGTCTGACAGACGTCTCAGTGCTCTGCTCTAGACCTCTGAAGTGGGGAGACAACCGAGCCCAGCCTCCTTTCCAAGGAGTCCTGCGCCTTGGATTGCACTGAAAGGCAATAGCACGGGGAAGCCTAGGAAGGGGCTGAGTCATGTCGGACACACTTCCTCAGCCTGCTCCTTTAGGGAAGCAACGCTGGGAGCTAGGAAAGCCTTCTCAAGCTCGGAGAGAGCAAGAGAGATGCAGGCCGCGCACCCGGAAATCTCGGTGCTTGGAGCCAATCTCAGCGTCTCCCAGGGGCAAAGCGAACGCCTCTCTGCCAAATCCAGCTTTGCCGACGCAGGCCGCTAGGCTGCCTCTGCATTGGCGAAGGAAGCTCTCTCCTCCCGCTTCCTGCGAAATCTGCTTCTCAGCCTCAGCGAATCTCAGTGGGAACGGTCTTTCCTCTGGGGCCGTTGCTCCTGGGCCTGGGGCTGCCGCAAGGGCACCACCCTCCCAGGGAAAGGCCAAACACACCCCACATGTCTTTGCTCGTCTGGAGAGCTGCAGGCAACCTCAAACTCTCAGGAAGCTTCTCGGCTGAGACGCAGAAGCACGCTGGCTGGGATCTCGCATCCCCTGCCTGGAGGGCCATGGTGCCTGTTTCTCCCTGGGCGTTGCTTCACCAGAGCGGCCAGGCAACCTCTGCCCCATCTACCCTTCTGCTCTTCCCTTCCAGCTGACAGAGTTCTCCCTGCTCTACTCTAGCCCTAGGAAGTTTGGAGACAACCGGGCTCCTCCTCCTCTGCAAGGAGTCCCGGGGCCCAGTTGGAGTGGAAAGGCGAAACCACAGGCAAGCCCAGGAAAGTGCTGAGTCATGTCTGACACACTCCCTCAGCCTGCTCCTTCATGGCTAGCGAGGCTGTGAGCTAGGAAAGTCTTTGGAAGCTCAGCAAGTGGCAGCGAGATGCAGGCCCCAACCCAGCAATCCCGGTGCTTGGAGCAGGTCTCACAGCCTCCCAGTGCCAAAGCGAGCTCCTCTCTGCCAAATGCAGCTTTGCACACGCAGGCCGCTCTGCTGCCTCTGCATCCACGAAGGAAGCTCTCTAGGCCCGCTTCCTGCGAAATCTGCTTCAGCCTGAGGGAAAAGCCCTTGGAGAGGTCTTTGCTCAGGGGCAGTTGCTCCTGTGCCTGGGGAAGAGGGAAGGGCACCACACTCCCAAGGAAAGGCCAGACACACTCCACACGTCTTTGCTCCTCTGGAGGGCGGCATGGAGCCTCCAACTGGGAGGTCGCTTCTCAGCGGAGACGCAGGGGCATTCTGGCTGTGATCCCGCAGCCCCTGCCTGGAGGCCCACGGTGCCTGTTTCTCTCTGGGCGTTGCTTCCACAGTGCGGCCAAGCAACATCTTCACCATGGGCACAACAGCGCTTCCCTTCCGTCTGACAGACGTCTCAGTGCTCTGCTCTAGACCTCTGAAGTGGGGAGACAACCGAGCCCAGCTTCCTCTCCAAGGACTCCTGCGCCTTGGATTGCACTGAAAGGCAATAGCACGGGGAAGCCTAGGAAGGGGCTGAGTCATGTCGGACACACTTCCTCAGCCTGCTCCTTTCAGGGAAGCAACGCTGGGAGCTAGGAAAGCCTTCTCAAGCTCGGAGAGTGCAAGAGAGATGCAGGCCGCGCACCCGGAAATCTCGGTGCTTGGAGCCAATCTCTTCGTCTCTCAGGGGCAAAGCGAACGCCTCTCTGCCAAATCCAGCTTTGCAGACGCAGGCCGCTAGGCTGCCTCTGCATTGGCGAAGGAAGCTCTCTCCTCCCGCTTCCTGCGAAATCTGCTTCTCAGACTCAGCGAATCTCAGTGGGAACGGACTTTCCTCTGGGGCCGTTGCTCCTGGGCCTGGGGCTGCCACAAGGGCACCACCCTCCCAGGGAAAGGCCAAACACACCCCACATGTCTTTGCTCGTCTGGAGAGCTGCAGGCAACCTCAAACTCTCAGGAAGCTTCTCGGCTGAGACGCAGAAGCACGCTGGCTGGGATCTCGCATCCCCTGCCTGGAGGGCCATGGTGCCTGTTTCTCCCTGGGCGTTGCTTCACCAGAGCGGCCAGGCAACCTCTGCCCCATCTACCCTTCTGCTCTTCCCTTCCAGCTGACAGAGTTCTCCCTGCTCTACTCTAGCCCTAGGAAGTTTGGAGACAACCGGGCTCCTCCTCCTCTGCAAGGAGTCCCGGGGCCCAGTTGGAGTGGAAAGGCGAAACCACAGGCAAGCCCAGGAAAGTGCTGAGTCATGTCTGACACACTCCCTCAGCCTGCTCCTTCATGGCTAGCGAGGCTGTGAGCTAGGAAAGTCTTTGGAAGCTCAGCAAGTGGCAGCGAGATGCAGGCCCCAACCCAGCAATCCCGGTGCTTGGAGCAGGTCTCACAGCCTCCCAGTGCCAAAGCGAGCTCCTCTCTGCCAAATGCAGCTTTGCACACGCAGGCCGCTCTGCTGCCTCTGCATCCACGAAGGAAGCTCTCTAGGCCCGCTTCCTGCGAAATCTGCTTCAGCCTGAGGGAAAAGCCCTTGGAGAGGTCTTTGCTCAGGGGCAGTTGCTCCTGTGCCTGGGGAAGAGGGAAGGGCACCACACTCCCAAGGAAAGGCCAGACACACTCCACACGTCTTTGCTCCTCTGGAGGGCGGCATGGAGCCTCCAACTGGGAGGTCGCTTCTCAGCAGAGACACAGGGGCATTCTGGCTGTGATCCCGCAGCCCCTGCCTGGAGGCCCACGGTGCCTGTTTCTCTCTGGGCGTTGCTTCCACAGTGCGGCCAAGCAACATCTTCACCATGGGCACAACAGCGCTTCCCTTCCGTCTGACAGACGTCTCAGTGCTCTGCTCTAGACCTCTGAAGTGGGGAGACAACCGAGCCCAGCCTCCTTTCCAAGGAGTCCTGCGCCTTGGATTGCACTGAAAGGCAATAGCACGGGGAAGCCTAGGAAGGGGCTGAGTCATGTCGGACACACTTCCTCAGCCTGCTCCTTTCAGGGAAGCAACGCTGGGAGCTAGGAAAGCCTTCTCAAGCTCGGAGAGTGCAAGAGAGATGCAGGCCGCGCACCCGGAAATCTCGGTGCTTGGAGCCAATCTCTGCGTCTCCCAGGGGCAAAGCGAACGCCTCTCTGCCAAATCCAGCTTTGCAGACGCTGGCCGCTAGGCTGCCTCTGCATTGGCGAAGGAGGCTCTCTCCTCCCGCTTCCTGCGAAATCTGCTTCTCAGCCTCAGCGAATCTCAGTGGGAACGGTCTTTCCTCTGGGGCCGTTGCTCCTGGGCCTGGGACTGCCGCAAGGGCACCACCCTCCCAGGGAAAGGCCAAACACACCCCACATGTCTTTGCTCGTCTGGAGAGCTGCAGGCAACCTCAAACTCTCAGGAAGCTTCTCGGCTGAGACGCAGAAGCACGCTGGCTGGGATCTCGCATCCCCTGCCTGGAGGCCCATGGTGCCTGTTTCTCCCTGGGCGTTGCTTCACCAGAGCGGCCAGGCAACCTCTGCCCCATCTACCCTTCTGCTCTTCCCTTCCAGCTGACAGAGTTCTCCCTGCTCTACTCTAGCCCTAGGAAGTTTGGAGACAACCGGGCTCCTCCTCCTCTGCAAGGAGTCCCGGGGCCCAGTTGGAGTGGAAAGGCGAAACCACAGGCAAGCCCAGGAAAGTGCTGAGTCATGTCTGACACACTCCCTCAGCCTGCTCCTTCATGGCTAGCGAGGCTGTGAGCTAGGAAAGTCTTTGGAAGCTCAGCAAGTGGCAGCGAGATGCAGGCCCCAACCCAGCAATCCCGGTGCTTGGAGCAGGTCTCACAGCCTCCCAGTGCCAAAGCGAGCTCCTCTCTGCCAAATGCAGCTTTGCACACGCAGGCCGCTCTGCTGCCTCTGCATCCACGAAGGAAGCTCTCTAGGCCCGCTTCCTGCGAAATCTGCTTCAGCCTGAGGGAAAAGCCCTTGGAGAGGTCTTTGCTCAGGGGCAGTTGCTCCTGTGCCTGGGGAAGAGGGAAGGGCACCACACTCCCAAGGAAAGGCCAGACACACTCCACACGTCTTTGCTCCTCTGGAGGGCGGCATGGAGCCTCCAACTGGGAGATCGCTTCTCAGCGGAGACGCAGGGGCATTCTGGCTGTGATCCCGCAGCCCCTGCCTGGAGGCCCACGGTGCCTGTTTCTCTCTGGGCGTTGCTTCCACAGTGCGGCCAAGCAACATCTTCACCATGGGCACAACAGCGCTTCCCTTCCGTCTGACAAACGTCTCAGTGCTCTGCTCTAGACCTCTGAAGTGGGGAGACAACGGATCCCAGCCTCCTTTCCAAGGAGTCCTGCGCCTTGGATTGCACTGAAAGGCAATAGCACGGGGAAGCCTAGGAAGGGGCTGAGTCATGTCGGACACACTTCCTCAGCCTGTTCCTTTCAGGGAAGCAACGCTGGGAGCTAGGAAAGCCTTCTCAAGCTCGGAGAGTGCAAGAGAGATGCAGGCCGCGCACCCGGAAATCTCGGTGCTTGGAGCCAATCTCAGCGTCTCCCAGGGGCAAAGCGAACGCCTCTCTGCCAAATCCAGCTTTGCAGACGCAGGCCGCTAGGCTGCCTCTGCATTGGCGAAGGAAGCTCTCTCCTCCCGCTTCCTGCGAAATCTGCTTCTCAGCCTCAGCGAATCTCAGTGGGAACGGTCTTTCCTCTGGGGCCGTTGCTCCTGGGCCTGGGGCTGCCGCAAGGGCACCACCCTCCCAGGGAAAGGCCAAACACACCCCACATGTCTTTGCTCGTCTGGAGAGCTGCAGGCAACCTCAAACTCTCAGGAAGCTTCTCGGCTGAGACGCAGAAGCACGCTGGCTGGGATCTCGCATTCCCTGCCTGGAGGGCCATGGTGCATGTTTCTCCTTGGGCGTTGCTTCACCAGAGCGGCCAGGCAACCTCTGCCCCATATACCCTTCTGCTCTTCCATTCCAGCTGACAGAGTTCTCCCTGCTCTACTCTAGCCCTAGGAAGTTTGGAGACAACCGGGCTCCTCCTCCTCTGCAAGGAGTCCCGGGGCCCAGTTGGAGTGGAAAGGCGAAACCACAGGCAAGCCCAGGAAAGTGCTGAGTCATGTCTGACCCACTCCCTCAGCCTGCTCCTTCATGGCTAGCGAGGCTGTGAGCTAGGAAAGTCTTTGGAAGCTCAGCAAGTGGCAGCGAGATGCAGGCCCCAACCCAGCAATCCCGGTGCTTGGAGCAGGTCTCACAGCCTCCCAGTGCCAAAGCGAGCTCCTCTCTGCCAAATGCAGCTTTGCACACGCAGGCCGCTCTGCTGCCTCTGCATCCACGAAGGAAGCTCTCTAGGCCCGCTTCCTGCGAAATCTGCTTCAGCCTGAGGGAAAAGCCCTTGGAGAGGTCTTGGCTCAGGGGCAGTTGCTCCTGTGCCTGGGGAAGAGGGAAGGGCACCACACTCCCAAGGAAAGGCCAGACACACTCCACACGTCTTTGCTCCTCTGGAGGGCGGCATGGAGCCTCCAACTGGGAGGTCGCTTCTCAGCGGAGACGCAGGGGCATTCTGGCTGTGATCCCACAGCCCCTGCCTGGAGGCCCACGGTGCCTGTTTCTCTCTGGGCGTTGCTTCCACAGTGCGGCCAAGCAACATCTTCACCATGGGCACAACAGCGCTTCCCTTCCGTCTGACAGACGTCTCAGTGCTCTGCTCTAGACCTCTGAAGTGGGGAGACAACCGAGCCCAGCCTCCTTTCCAAGGACTCCTTCGCCTTGGATTGCACTGAAAGGCAATAGCACGGGGAAGCCTAGGAAGGGGCTGAGTCATGTCGGACACACTTCCTCAGCCTGCTCCTTTAGGGAAGCAACGCTGGGAGCTAGGAAAGCCTTCTCAAGCTCGGAGAGTGCAAGAGAGATGCAGGCCGCGCACCCGGAAATCTCGGTGCTTGGAGCCAATCTCAGCGTCTCCCAGGGGCAAAGCGAACGCCTCTCTGCCAAATCCAGCTTTGCAGACGCAGGCCGCTAGGCTGCCTCTGCATTGGCGAAGGAAGCTCTCTCCTCCCGCTTCCTGCGAAATCTGCTTCTCAGCCTCAGCGAATCTCAGTGGGAAGGGTCTTTCCTCTGGGGCCGTTGCTCCTGGGCCTGGGGCTGCCACAAGGGCACCACCCTCCCAGGGAAAGGCCAAACACACCCCACATGTCTTTGCTCGTCTGGAGAGCTGCAGGCAACCTCAAACTCTCAGGAAGCTTCTCGGCTGAGACGCAGAAGCACGCTGGCTGGGATCTCGCATCCCCTGCCTGGAGGGCCATGGTGCCTGTTTCTCCCTGGGCGTTGCTTCACCAGAGCGGCCAGGCAACCTCTGCCCCATCTACCCTTCTGCTCTTCCCTTCCAGCTGACAGAGTTCTCCCTGCTCTACTCTAGCCCTAGGAAGTTTGGAGACAACCGGGCTCCTCCTCCTCTGCAAGGAGTCCCGGGGCCCAGTTGGAGTGGAAAGGCGAAACCACAGGCAAGCCCAGGAAAGTGCTGAGTCATGTCTGACACACTCCCTCAGCCTGCTCCTTCATGGCTAGCGAGGCTGTGAGCTAGGAAAGTCTTTGGAAGCTCAGCAAGTGGCAGCGAGATGCAGGCCCCAACCCAGCAATCCCGGTGCTTGGAGCAGGTCTCACAGCCTCCCAGTGCCAAAGCGAGCTCCTCTCTGCCAAATGCAGCTTTGCACACGCAGGCCGCTCTGCTGCCTCTGCATCCACGAAGGAAGCTCTCTAGGCCCGCTTCCTGCGAAATCTGCTTCAGCCTGAGGGAAAAGCCCTTGGAGAGATCTTTGCTAAGGGGCAGTTGCTCCTGTGCCTGGGGAAGAGGGAAGGGCACCACACTCCCAAGGAAAGGCCAGACACACTCCACACGTCTTTGCTCCTCTGGAGGGCGGCATGGAGCCTCCAACTGGGAGGTCGCTTCTCAGCGGAGACGCAGGGGCATTCTGGCTGTGATCCCGCAGCCCCTGCCTGGAGGCCCACGGTGCCTGTTTCTCTCTGGGCGTTGCTTCCACAGTGCGGCCAAGCAACGTCTTCACCATGGGCACAACAGCGCTTCCCTTCCGTCTGACAGACGTCTCAGTGCTCTGCTCTAGACCTCTGAAGTGGGGAGACAACCGAGCCCAGCCTCCTTTCCAAGGAGTCCTGCGCCTTGGATTGCACTGAAAGGCAATAGCACGGGGAAGCCTAGGAAGGGGCTGAGTCATGTCGGACACACTTCCTCAGCCTGCTCCTTTCAGGGAAGCAACGCTGGGAGCTAGGAAAGCCTTCTCAAGCTCGGAGAGTGCAAGAGAGATGCAGGCCGCGCACCCGGAAATCTCAGTGCTTGGAGCCAATCTCAGCGTCTCCCAGGGGCAAAGCGAACGCCTCTCTGCCAAATCCAGCTTGCAGACGCAGGCCGCTAGGCTGCCTCTGCATTGGCGAAGGAAGCTCTCTCCTCCCGCTTCCTGCGAAATCTGCTTCTCAGCCTCAGCGAATCTCAGTGGGAACGGTCTTTCCTCTGGGGCCGTTGCTCCTGGGCCTGGGGCTGCCGCAAGGGCACCACCCTCCCAGGGAAAGGCCAAACACACCCCACATGTCTTTGCTCGTCTGGAGAGCTACAGGCAACCTCAAACTCTCAGGAAGCTTCTCGGCTGAGACTCAGAAGCACGCTGGCTGGGATCTCGCATCCCCTGCCTGGAGGGCCATGGTGCCTGTTTCTCCCTGGGCGTTGCTTCACCAGAGCGGCCAGGCAACCTCTGCCCCATCTACCCTTCTGCTCTTCCCTTCCAGCTGACAGAGTTCTCCCTGCTCTACTCTAGCCCTAGGAAGTTTGGAGACAACCAGGCTCCTCCTCCTCTGCAAGGAGTCCCGGGGCCCAGTTGGAGTGGAAAGGGAAACCACAGGCAAGCCCAGGAAAGTGCTGAGTCATGTCTGACACACTCCCTCAGCCTGCTCCTTCATGGCTAGCGAGGCTGTGAGCTAGGAAAGTCTTTGGAAGCTCAGCAAGTGGCAGCGAGATGCAGGCCCCAACCCAGCAATCCCGGTGCTTGGAGCAGGTCTCACAGCCTCCCAGTGCCAAAGCGAGCTCCTCTCTGCCAAATGCAGCTTTGCACACGCAGGCCGCTCTGCTGCCTCTGCATCCACGAAGGAAGCTCTCTAGGCCCGCTTCCTGCGAAATCTGCTTCAGCCTGAGGGAAAAGCCCTTGGAGAGATCTTTGCTCAGGGGCAGTTGCTCCTGTGCCTGGGGAAGAGGGAAGGGCACCACACTCCCAAGGAAAGGCCAGACACACTCCACACGTCTTTGCTCCTCTGGAGGGCGGCATGGAGCCTCCAACTGGGAGGTCGCTTCTCAGCTGAGACGCAGGGGCATTCTGGATGTGATCCCGCAGCCCCTGCCTGGAGGCCCACGGTGCCTGTTTCTCTCTGGGCGTTGCTTCCACAGTGCGGCCAAGCAACATCTTCACCATGGGCACAACAGCGCTTCCCTTCCGTCTGACAAACGTCTCAGTGCTCTGCTCTAGACCTCTGAAGTGGGGAGACAACCGAGCCCAGCTTCCTCTCCAAGGACTCCTGCGCCTTGGATTGCACTGAAAGGCAATAGCACGGGGAAGACTAGGAAGGGGCTGAGTCATGTCGGACACACTTCCTCAGCCTGCTCCTTTCAGGGAAGCAACGCTGGGAGCTAGGAAAGCCTTCTCAAGCTCGGAGAGTGCAAGAGAGATGCAGGCCGCGCACCCGGAAATCTCGGTGCTTGGAGCCAATCTCAGCGTCTCCCAGGGGCAAAGCGAACGCCTCTCTGCCAAATCCAGCTTTGCAGACGCAGGCCGCTAGGCTGCCTCTGCATTGGCGAAGGAGGCTCTCTCCTCCCGCTTCCTGCGAAATCTGCTTCTCAGCCTCAGCGAATCTCAGTGGGAACGGACTTTCCTCTGGGGCCGTTGCTCCTGGGCCTGGGGCTGCCACAAGGGCACCACCCTCCCAGGGAAAGGCCAAACACACCCCACATGTCTTTGCTCGTCTGGAGAGCTGCAGGCAACCTCAAACTCTCAGGAAGCTTCTCGGCTGAGACGCAGAAGCACGCTGGCTGGGATCTCGCATCCCCTGCCTGGAGGCCCATGGTGCCTGTTTCTCCCTGGGCGTTGCTTCACCAGAGCGGCCAGGCAACCTCTGCCCCATCTACCCTTCTGCTCTTCCCTTCCAGCTGACAGAGTTCTCCCTGCTCTACTCTAGCCCTAGGAAGTTTGGAGACAACCGGGCTCCTCCTCCTCTGCAAGGAGTCCCGGGGCCCAGTTGGAGTGGAAAGGCGAAACCACAGGCAAGCCCAGGAAAGTGCTGAGTCATGTCTGACACACTCCCTCAGCCTGCTCCTTCATGGCTAGCGAGGCTGTGAGCTAGGATAGTCTTTGGAAGCTCAGAAAGTGGCAGCGAGATGCAGGCCCCAACCCAGCAATCCCGGTGCTTGGAGCAGGTCTCACAGCCTCCCAGTGCCAAAGCGAGCTCCTCTCTGCCAAATGCAGCTTTGCACACGCAGGCCGCTCTGCTGCCTCTGCATCCACGAAGGAAGCTCTGTAGGCCCGCTTCCTGCGAAATCTGCTTCAGCCTGAGGGAAAAGCCCTTGGAGAGGTCTTTGCTCAGGGGCAGTTGCTCCTGTGCCTGGGGAAGAGGGAAGGGCACCACACTCCCAAGGAAAGGCCAGACACACTCCACACGTCTTTGCTCCTCTGGAGGGCGGCATGGAGCCTCCAACTGGGAGGTCGCTTCTCAGCGGAGACGCAGGGGCATTCTGGCTGTGATACCGCAGCCCCTGCCTGGAGGCCCACGGTGCCTGTTTCTCTCTGGGCGTTGCTTCCACAGTGCGGCCAAGCAACATCTTCACCATGGGCACAACAGCGCTTCCCTTCCGTCTGACAGACGTCTCAGTGCTCTGCTCTAGACCTCTGAAGTGGGGAGACAACCGAGCCCAGCCTCCTTTCCAAGGAGTCCTGCGCCTTGGATTGCACTGAAAGGCAATAGCACGGGGAAGCCTAGGAAGGGGCTGAGTCATGTCGGACACACTTCCTCAGCCTGCTCCTTTCAGGGAAGCAACGCTGGGAGCTAGGAAAGCCTTCTCAAGCTCGGAGAGTGCAAGAGAGATGCAGGCCGCGCACCCGGAAATCTCGGTGCTTGGAGCCAATCTCAGCGTCTCCCAGGGGCAAAGCGAACGCCTCTCTGCCAAATCCAGCTTTGCAGACGCAGGCCGCTAGGCTGCCTCTGCATTGGCGAAGGAAGCTCTCTCCTCCCGCTTCCTGCGAAATCTGCTTCTCAGCCTCAGCGAATCTCAGTGGGAACGGTCTTTCCTCTGGGGCCGTTGCTCCTGGGCCTGGGGCTGCCGCAAGGGCACCACCCTCCCAGGGAAAGGCCAAACACACCCCACATGTCTTTGCTCGTCTGGAGAGCTGCAGGCAACCTCAAACTCTCAGGAAGCTTCTCGGCTGAGACGCAGAAGCACGCTGGCTGGGATCTCGCATCCCCTGCCTGGAGGGCCATGGTGCCTGTTTCTCCCTGGGCGTTGCTTCACCAGAGCGGCCAGGCAACCTCTGCCCCATCTACCCTTCTGCTCTTCCCTTCCAGCTGACAGAGTTCTCCCTGCTCTACTCTAGCCCTAGGAAGTTTGGAGACAACCGGGCTCCTCCTCCTCTGCAAGGAGTCCCGGGGCCCAGTTGGAGTGGAAAGGCGAAACCACAGGCAAGCCCAGGAAAGTGCTGAGTCATGTCTGACACACTCCCTCAGCCTGCTCCTTCATGGCTAGCGAGGCTGTGAGCTAGGAAAGTCTTTGGAAGCTCAGCAAGTGGCAGCGAGATGCAGGCCCCAACCCAGCAATCCCGGTGCTTGGAGCAGGTCTCACAGCCTCCCAGTGCCAAAGCGAGCTCCTCTCTGCCAAATGCAGCTTTGCACACGCAGGCCGCTCTGCTGCCTCTGCATCCACGAAGGAAGCTCTCTAGGCCCGCTTCCTGCGAAATCTGCTTCAGCCTGAGGGAAAAGCCCTTGGAGAGGTCTTTGCTCAGGGGCAGTTGCTCCTGTGCCTGGGGAAGAGGGAAGGGCACCACACTCCCAAGGAAAGGCCAGACACACTCCACACGTCTTTGCTCCTCTGGAGGGCGGCATGGAGCCTCCAACTGGGAGGTCGCTTCTCAGCTGAGACGCAGGGGCATTCTGGATGTGATCCCGCAGCCCCTGCCTGGAGGCCCACGGTGCCTGTTTCTCTCTGGGCGTTGCTTCCACAGTGCGGCCAAGCAACATCTTCACCATGGGCACAACAGCGCTTCCCTTCCGTCTGACAGACGTCTCAGTGCTCTGCTCTAGACCTCTGAAGTGGGGAGACAACCGAGCCCAGCTTCCTCTCCAAGGACTCCTGCGCCTTGGATTGCACTGAAAGGCAATAGCACGGGGAAGCCTAGGAAGGGGCTGAGTCATGTCGGACACACTTCCTCAGCCTGCTCCTTTCAGGGAAGCAACGCTGGGAGCTAGGAAAGCCTTCTCAAGCTCGGAGAGTGCAAGAGAGATGCAGGCCGCGCACCCGGAAATCTCGGTGCTTGGAGCCAATCTCAGCGTCTCCCAGGGGCAAAGCGAACGCCTCTCTGCCAAATCCAGCTTTGCAGACGCAGGCCGCTAGGCTGCCTCTGCATTGGCGAAGGAGGCTCTCTCCTCCCGCTTCCTGCGAAATCTGCTTCTCAGACTCAGCGAATCTCAGTGGGAACGGACTTTCCTCTGGGGCCGTTGCTCCTGGGCCTGGGGCTGCCACAAGGGCACCACCCTCCCAGGGAAAGGCCAAACACACCCCACATGTCTTTGCTCGTCTGGAGAGCTGCAGGCAACCTCAAACTCTCAGGAAGCTTCTCGGCTGAGACACAGAAGCACGCTGGCTGGGATCTCGCATCCCCTGCCTGGAGGCCCATGGTGCCTGTTTCTCCCTGGGCGTTGCTTCACCAGAGCGGCCAGGCAACCTCTGCCCCATCTACCCTTCTGCTCTTCCCTTCCAGCTGACAGAGTTCTCCCTGCTCTACTCTAGCCCTAGGAAGTTTGGAGACAACCGGGCTCCTCCTCCTCTGCAAGGAGTCCCGGGGCCCAGTTGGAGTGGAAAGGCGAAACCACAGGCAAGCCCAGGAAAGTGCTGAGTCATGTCTGACACACTCCCTCAGCCTGCTCCTTCATGGCTAGCGAGGCTGTGAGCTAGGAAAGTCTTTGGAAGCTCAGCAAGTGGCAGCGAGATGCAGGCCCCAACCCAGCAATCCCGGTGCTTGGAGCAGGTCTCACAGCCTCCCAGTGCCAAAGCGAGCTCCTCTCTGCCAAATGCAGCTTTGCACACGCAGGCCGCTCTGCTGCCTCTGCATCCACGAAGGAAGCTCTCTAGGCCCGCTTCCTGCGAAATCTGCTTCAGCCTGAGGGAAAAGCCCTTGGAGAGGTCTTTGCTCAGGGGCAGTTGCTCCTGTGCCTGGGGAAGAGGGAAGGGCACCACACTCCCAAGGAAAGGCCAGACACACTCCACACGTCTTTGCTCCTCTGGAGGGCGGCATGGAGCCTCCAACTGGGAGGTCGCTTCTCAGCGGAGACGCAGGGGCATTCTGGCTGTGATCCCGCAGCCCCTGCCTGGAGGCCCACGGTGCCTGTTTCTCTCTGGGCGTTGCTTCCACAGTGCGGCCAAGCAACATCTTCACCATGGGCACAACAGCGCTTCCCTTCCGTCTGACAGACGTCTCAGTGCTCTGCTCTAGACCTCTGAAGTGGGGAGACAACCGAGCCCAGCCTCCTTTCCAAGGAGTCCTGCGCCTTGGATTGCACTGAAAGGCAATAGCACGGGGAAGCCTAGGAAGGGGCTGAGTCATGTCGGACACACTTCCTCAGCCTGCTCCTTTCAGGGAAGCAACGCTGGGAGCTAGGAAAGCCTTCTCAAGCTCGGAGAGTGCAAGAGAGATGCAGGCCGCGCACCCGGAAATCTCGGTGCTTGGAGCCAATCTCAGCGTCTCCCAGGGGCAAAGCGAACGCCTCTCTGCCAAATCCAGCTTTGCAGACGCTGGCCGCTAGGCTTCCTCTGCATTGGCGAAGGAGGCTCTCTCCTCCCGCTTCCTGCGAAATCTGCTTCTCAGCCTCAGCGAATCTCAGTGGGAACGGTCTTTCCTCTGGGGCCGTTGCTCCTGGGCCTGGGACTGCCGCAAGGGCACCACCCTGCCAGGGAAAGGCCAAACACACCCCACATGTCTTTGCTCGTCTGGAGAGCTGCAGGCATCCTCAAACTCTCAGGAAGCTTCTCGGCTGAGACGCAGAAGCACGCTGGCTGGGATCTCGCATCCCCTGCCTGGAGGCCCATGGTGCCTGTTTCTCCCTGGGCGTTGCTTCACCAGAGCGGCCAGGCAACCTCTGCCCCATCTACCCTTCTGCTCTTCCCTTCCAGCTGACAGAGTTCTCCCTGCTCTACTCTAGCCCTAGGAAGTTTGGAGACAACCGGGCTCCTCCTCCTCTGCAAGGAGTCCCGGGGCCCAGTTGGAGTGGAAAGGCGAAACCACAGGCAAGCCCAGGAAAGTGCTGAGTCATGTCTGACACACTCCCTCAGCCTGCTCCTTCATGGCTAGCGAGGCTGTGAGCTAGGAAAGTCTTTGGAAGCTCAGCAAGTGGCAGCGAGATGCAGGCCCCAACCCAGCAATCCCGGTGCTTGGAGCAGGTCTCACAGCCTCCCAGTGCCAAAGCGAGCTCCTCTCTGCCAAATGCAGCTTTGCACACGCAGGCCGCTCTGCTGCCTCTGCATCCACGAAGGAAGCTCTCTAGGCCCGCTTCCTGCGAAATCTGCTTCAGCCTGAGGGAAAAGCCCTTGGAGAGGTCTTTGCTCAGGGGCAGTTGCTCCTGTGCCTGGGGAAGAGGGAAGGGCACCACACTCCCAAGGAAAGGCCAGACACACTCCACACGTCTTTGCTCCTCTGGAGGGCGGCATGGAGCCTGCAACTGGGAGGTCGCTTCTCAGCGGAGACGCAGGGGCATTCTGGATGTGATCCCGCAGCCCCTGCCTGGAGGCCCACGGTGCCTGTTTCTCTCTGGGCATTGCTTCCACAGTGCGGCCAAGCAACATCTTCACCATGGGCACAACAGCGCTTCCCTTCCGTCTGACAGACGTCTCAGTGCTCTGCTCTAGACCTCTGAAGTGGGGAGACAACGGAGCCCAGCCTCCTTTCCAAGGAGTCCTGCGCCTTGGATTGCACTGAAAGGCAATAGCACGGGGAAGCCTAGGAAGGGGCTGAGTCATGTCGGACACACTTCCTCAGCCTGCTCCTTTCAGGGAAGCAACGCTGGGAGCTAGGAAAGCCTTCTCAAGCTCGGAGAGTGCAAGAGAGATGCAGGCCGCGCACCCGGAAATCTCGGTGCTTGGAGCCAATCTCAGCGTCTCCCAGGGGCAAAGCGAACGCCTCTCTGCCAAATCCAGCTTTGCAGACGCAGGCCGCTAGGCTGCCTCTGCATTGGCGAAGGAGGCTCTCTCCTCCCGCTTCCTGCGAAATCTGCTTCTCAGCCTCAGCGAATCTCAGTGGGAACGGTCTTTCCTCTGGGGCCGTTGCTCCTGGGCCTGGGGCTGCCGCAAGGGCACCACCCTCCCAGGGAAAGGCCAAACACACCCCACATGTCTTTGCTCCTCTGGAGAGCTGCAGGCAACCTCAAACTCTCAGGAAGCTTCTCGGCTGAGACGCAGAAGCACGCTGGCTGGGATCTCGCATCCCCTGCCTGGAGGCCCATGGTGCCTGTTTCTCCCTGGGCGTTGCTTCACCAGAGCGGCCAGGCAACCTCTGCCCCATCTACCCTTCTGCTCTTCCCTTCCAGCTGACAGAGTTCTCCCTGCTCTACTCTAGCCCTAGGAAGTTTGGAGACAACCGGGCTCCTCCTCCTCTGCAAGGAGTCCCGGGGCCCAGTTGGAGTGGAAAGGCGAAACCACAGGCAAGCCCAGGAAAGTGCTGAGTCATGTCTGACACACTCCCTCAGCCTGCTCCTTCATGGCTAGCGAGGCTGTGAGCTAGGAAAGTCTTTGGAAGCTCAGCAAGTGGCAGCGAGATGCAGGCCCCAACCCAGCAATCCCGGTGCTTGGAGCAGGTCTCACAGCCTCCCAGTGCCAAAGCGAGCTCCTCTCTGCCAAATGCAGCTTTGCACACGCAGGCCGCTCTGCTGCCTCTGCATCCACGAAGGAAGCTCTGTAGGCCCGCTTCCTGCGAAATCTGCTTCAGCCTGAGGGAAAAGCCCTTGGAGAGGTCTTTGCTCAGGGGCAGTTGCTCCTGTGCCTGGGGAAGAGGGAAGGGCACCACACTCCCAAGGAAAGGCCAGACACACTCCACACGTCTTTGCTCCTCTGGAGGGCGGCATGGAGCCTCCAACTGGGAGGTCGCTTCTCAGCGGAGACGCAGGGGCATTCTGGCTGTGATACCGCAGCCCCTGCCTGGAGGCCCACGGTGCCTGTTTCTCTCTGGGCGTTGCTTCCACAGTGCGGCCAAGCAACATCTTCACCATGGGCACAACAGCGCTTCCCTTCCGTCTGACAGACGTCTCAGTGCTCTGCTCTAGACCTCTGAAGTGGGGAGACAACGGAGCCCAGCCTCCTTTCCAAGGAGTCCTGCGCCTTGGATTGCACTGAAAGGCAATAGCACGGGGAAGCCTAGGAAGGGGCTGAGTCATGTCGGACACACTTCCTCAGCCTGCTCCTTTCAGGGAAGCAACGCTGGGAGCTAGGAAAGCCTTCTCAAGCTCGGAGAGTGCAAGAGAGATGCAGGCCGCGCACCCGGAAATCTCGGTGCTTGGAGCCAATCTCAGCGTCTCCCAGGGGCAAAGCGAACGCCTCTCTGCCAAATCCAGCTTTGCAGACGCAGGCCGCTAGGCTGCCTCTGCATTGGCGAAGGAAGCTCTCTCCTCCCGCTTCCTGCGAAATCTGCTTCTCAGCCTGAGCGAATCTCAGTGGGAACGGTCTTTCCTCTGGGGCCGTTGCTCCTGGGCCTGGGGCTGCCGCAAGGGCACCACCCTCCCAGGGAAAGGCCAAACACACCCCACATGTCTTTGCTCGTCTGGAGAGCTGCAGGCAACCTCAAACTCTCAGGAAGCTTCTCGGCTGAGACGCAGAAGCACGCTGGCTGGGATCTCGCATCCCCTGCCTGGAGGGCCATGGTGCCTGTTACTCCCTGGGCGTTGCTTCACCAGAGCGGCCAGGCAACCTCTGCCCCATCTACCCTTCTGCTCTTCCCTTCCAGCTGACAGAGTTCTCCCTGCTCTACTCTAGCCCTAGGAAGTTTGGAGACAACCGGGCTCCTCCTCCTCTGCAAGGAGTCCCGGGGCCCAGTTGGAGTGGAAAGGCGAAACCACAGGCAAGCCCAGGAAAGTGCTGAGTCATGTCTGACACACTCCCTCAGCCTGCTCCTTCATGGCTAGCGAGGCTGTGAGCTAGGAAAGTCTTTGGAAGCTCAGCAAGTGGCAGCGAGATGCAGGCCCCAACCCAGCAATCCCGGTGCTTGGAGCAGGTCTCACAGCCTCCCAGTGCCAAAGCGAGCTCCTCTCTGCCAAATGCAGCTTTGCACACGCAGGCCGCTCTGCTGCCTCTGCATCCACGAAGGAAGCTCTCTAGGCCCGCTTCCTGCGAAATCTGCTTCAGCCTGAGGGAAAAGCCCTTGGAGAGGTCTTTGCTCAGGGGCAGTTGCTCCTGTGCCTGGGGAAGAGGGAAGGGCACCACACTCCCAAGGAAAGGCCAGACACACTCCACACGTCTTTGCTCCTCTGGAGGGCGGCATGGAGCCTCCAACTGGGAGGTCGCTTCTCAGCTGAGACGCAGGGGCATTCTGGATGTGATCCCGCAGCCCCTGCCTGGAGGCCCACGGTGCCTGTTTCTCTCTGGGCGTTGCTTCCACAGTGCGGCCAAGCAACATCTTCACCATGGGCACAACAGCGCTTCCCTTCCGTCTGACAGACGTCTCAGTGCTCTGCTCTAGACCTCTGAATTGGGGAGACAACCGAGCCCAGCTTCCTCTCCAAGGACTCCTGCGCCTTGGATTGCACTGAAAGGCAATAGCACGGGGAAGCCTAGGAAGGGGCTGAGTCATGTCGGACACACTTCCTCAGCCTGCTCCTTTCAGGGAAGCAACGCTGGGAGCTAGGAAAGCCTTCTCAAGCTCGGAGAGTGCAAGAGAGATGCAGGCCGCGCACCCGGAAATCTCGGTGCTTGGAGCCAATCTCAGCGTCTCCCAGGGGCAAAGCGAACGCCTCTCTGCCAAATCCAGCTTTGCAGACGCAGGCCGCTAGGCTGCCTCTGCATTGGCGAAGGAGGCTCTCTCCTCCCGCTTCCTGCGAAATCTGCTTCTCAGACTCAGCGAATCTCAGTGGGAACGGACTTTCCTCTGGGGCCGTTGCTCCTGGGCCTGGGGCTGCCACAAGGGCACCACCCTCCCAGGGAAAGGCCAAACACACCCCACATGTCTTTGCTCGTCTGGAGAGCTGCAGGCAACCTCAAACTCTCAGGAAGCTTCTCGGCTGAGACGCAGAAGCACGCTGGCTGGGATCTCGCATCCCCTGCCTGGAGGCCCATGGTGCCTGTTTCTCCCTGGGCGTTGCTTCACCAGAGCGGCCAGGCAACCTCTGCCCCATCTACCCTTCTGCTCTTCCCTTCCAGCTGACAGAGTTCTCCCTGCTCTACTCTAGCCCTAGGAAGTTTGGAGACAACCGGGCTCCTCCTCCTCTGCAAGGAGTCCCGGGGCCCAGTTGGAGTGGAAAGGCGAAACCACAGGCAAGCCCAGGAAAGTGCTGAGTCATGTCTGACACACTCCCTCAGCCTGCTCCTTCATGGCTAGCGAGGCTGTGAGCTAGGAAAGTCTTTGGAAGCTCAGCAAGTGGCAGCGAGATGCAGGCCCCAACCCAGCAATCCCGGTGCTTGGAGCAGGTCTCACAGCCTCCCAGTGCCAAAGCGAGCTCCTCTCTGCCAAATGCAGCTTTGCACACGCAGGCCGCTCTGCTGCCTCTGCATCCACGAAGGAAGCTCTCTAGGCCCGCTTCCTGCGAAATCTGCTTCAGCCTGAGGGAAAAGCCCTTGGAGAGGTCTTTGCTCAGGGGCAGTTGCTCCTGTGCCTGGGGAAGAGGGAAGGGCACCACACTCCCAAGGAAAGGCCAGACACACTCCACACGTCTTTGCTCCTCTGGAGGGCGGCATGGAGCCTCCAACTGGGAGGTCGCTTCTCAGCGGAGACGCAGGGGCATTCTGGCTGTGATCCCGCAGCCCCTGCCTGGAGGCCCACGGTGCCTGTTTCTCTCTGGGCGTTGCTTCCACAGTGCGGCCAAGCAACATCTTCACCATGGGCACAACAGCGCTTCCCTTCCGTCTGACAGACGTCTCAGTGCTCTGCTCTAGACCTCTGAAGTGGGGAGACAACGGAGCCCAGCCTCCTTTCCAAGGAGTCCTGCGCCTTGGATTGCACTGAAAGGCAATAGCACGGGGAAGCCTAGGAAGGGGCTGAGTCATGTCGGACACACTTCCTCAGCCTGCTCCTTTCAGGGAAGCAACGCTGGGAGCTAGGAAAGCCTTCTCAAGCTCGGAGAGTGCAAGAGAGATGCAGGCCGCGCACCCGGAAATCTCAGTGCTTGGAGCCAATCTCAGCGTCTCCCAGGGGCAAAGCGAACGCCTCTCTGCCAAATCCAGCTTTGCAGACGCAGGCCGCTAGGCTGCCTCTGCATTGGCGAAGGAGGCTCTCTCCTCCCGCTTCCTGCGAAATCTGCTTCTCAGCCTCAGCGAATCTCAGTGGGAACGGTCTTTCCTCTGGGGCCGTTGCTCCTGGGCCTGGGGCTGCCGCAAGGGCACCACCCTCCCAGGGAAAGGCCAAACACACCCCACATGTCTTTGCTCGTCTGGAGAGCTGCAGGCAACCTCAAACTCTCAGGAAGCTTCTCGGCTGAGACGCAGAAGCACGCTGGCTGGGATCTCGCATCCCCTGCCTGGAGGCCCATGGTGCCTGTTTCTCCCTGGGCGTTGCTTCACCAGAGCGGCCAGGCAACCTCTGCCCCATCTACCCTTCTGCTCTTCCCTTCCAGCTGACAGAGTTCTCCCTGCTCTACTCTAGCCCTAGGAAGTTTGGAGACAACCGGGCTCCTCCTCCTCTGCAAGGAGTCCCGGGGCCCAGTTGGAGTGGAAAGGCGAAACCACAGGCAAGCCCAGGAAAGTGCTGAGTCATGTCTGACACACTCCCTCAGCCTGCTCCTTCATGGCTAGCGAGGCTGTGAGCTAGGAAAGTCTTTGGAAGCTCAGCAAGTGGCAGCGAGATGCAGGCCCCAACCCAGCAATCCCGGTGCTTGGAGCAGGTCTCACAGCCTCCCAGTGCCAAAGCGAGCTCCTCTCTGCCAAATGCAGCTTTGCACACGCAGGCCGCTCTGCTGCCTCTGCATCCACGAAGGAAGCTCTGTAGGCCCGCTTCCTGCGAAATCTGCTTCAGCCTGAGGGAAAAGCCCTTGGAGAGGTCTTTGCTCAGGGGCAGTTGCTCCTGTGCCTGGGGAAGAGGGAAGGGCACCACACTCCCAAGGAAAGGCCAGACACACTCCACACGTCTTTGCTCCTCTGGAGGGCGGCATGGAGCCTCCAACTGGGAGGTCGCTTCTCAGCGGAGACGCAGGGGCATTCTGGCTGTGATACCGCAGCCCCTGCCTGGAGGCCCACGGTGCCTGTTTCTCTCTGGGCGTTGCTTCCACAGTGCGGCCAAGCAACATCTTCACCATGGGCACAACAGCGCTTCCCTTCCGTCTGACAGACGTCTCAGTGCTCTGCTCTAGACCTCTGAAGTGGGGAGACAACGGAGCCCAGCCTCCTTTCCAAGGAGTCCTGCGCCTTGGATTGCACTGAAAGGCAATAGCACGGGGAAGCCTAGGAAGGGGCTGAGTCATGTCGGACACACTTCCTCAGCCTGCTCCTTTCAGGGAAGCAACGCTGGGAGCTAGGAAAGCCTTCTCAAGCTCGGAGAGTGCAAGAGAGATGCAGGCCGCGCACCCGGAAATCTCGGTGCTTGGAGCCAATCTCAGCGTCTCCCAGGGGCAAAGCGAACGCCTCTCTGCCAAATCCAGCTTTGCAGACGCAGGCCGCTAGGCTGCCTCTGCATTGGCGAAGGAGGCTCTCTCCTCCCGCTTCCTGCGAAATCTGCTTCTCAGACTCAGCGAATCTCAGTGGGAACGGACTTTCCTCTGGGGCCGTTGCTCCTGGGCCTGGGGCTGCCACAAGGGCACCACCCTCCCAGGGAAAGGCCAAACACACCCCACATGTCTTTGCTCGTCTGGAGAGCTGCAGGCAACCTCAAACTCTCAGGAAGCTTCTCGGCTGAGACGCAGAAGCACGCTGGCTGGGATCTCGCATCCCCTGCCTGGAGGCCCATGGTGCCTGTTTCTCCCTGGGCGTTGCTTCACCAGAGCGGCCAGGCAACCTCTGCCCCATCTACCCTTCTGCTCTTCCCTTCCAGCTGACAGAGTTCTCCCTGCTCTACTCTAGCCCTAGGAAGTTTGGAGACAACCGGGCTCCTCCTCCTCTGCAAGGAGTCCCGGGGCCCAGTTGGAGTGGAAAGGCGAAACCACAGGCAAGCCCAGGAAAGTGCTGAGTCATGTCTGACACACTCCCTCAGCCTGCTCCTTCATGGCTAGCGAGGCTGTGAGCTAGGAAAGTCTTTGGAAGCTCAGCAAGTGGCAGCGAGATGCAGGCCCCAACCCAGCAATCCCGGTGCTTGGAGCAGGTCTCACAGCCTCCCAGTGCCAAAGCGAGCTCCTCTCTGCCAAATGCAGCTTTGCACACGCAGGCCGCTCTGCTGCCTCTGCATCCACGAAGGAAGCTCTCTAGGCCCGCTTCCTGCGAAATCTGCTTCAGCCTGAGGGAAAAGCCCTTGGAGAGGTCTTTGCTCAGGGGCAGTTGCTCCTGTGCCTGGGGAAGAGGGAAGGGCACCACACTCCCAAGGAAAGGCCAGACACACTCCACACGTCTTTGCTCCTCTGGAGGGCGGCATGGAGCCTCCAACTGGGAGGTCGCTTCTCAGCGGAGACGCAGGGGCATTCTGGCTGTGATCCCGCAGCCCCTGCCTGGAGGCCCACGGTGCCTGTTTCTCTCTGGGCGTTGCTTCCACAGTGCGGCCAAGCAACATCTTCACCATGGGCACAACAGCGCTTCCCTTCCGTCTGACAGACGTCTCAGTGCTCTGCTCTAGACCTCTGAAGTGGGGAGACAACCGAGCCCAGCCTCCTTTCCAAGGAGTCCTGCGCCTTGGATTGCACTGAAAGGCAATAGCACGGGGAAGCCTAGGAAGGGGCTGAGTCATGTCGGACACACTTCCTCAGCCTGCTCCTTTCAGGGAAGCAACGCTGGGAGCTAGGAAAGCCTTCTCAAGCTCGGAGAGTGCAAGAGAGATGCAGGCCGCGCACCCGGAAATCTCGGTGCTTGGAGCCAATCTCAGCGTCTCCCAGGGGCAAAGCGAACGCCTCTCTGCCAAATCCAGCTTTGCAGACGCTGGCCGCTAGGCTTCCTCTGCATTGGCGAAGGAGGCTCTCTCCTCCCGCTTCCTGCGAAATCTGCTTCTCAGCCTCAGCGAATCTCAGTGGGAACGGTCTTTCCTCTGGGGCCGTTGCTCCTGGGCCTGGGACTGCCGCAAGGGCACCACCCTGCCAGGGAAAGGCCAAACACACCCCACATGTCTTTGCTCGTCTGGAGAGCTGCAGGCATCCTCAAACTCTCAGGAAGCTTCTCGGCTGAGACGCAGAAGCACGCTGGCTGGGATCTCGCATCCCCTGCCTGGAGGCCCATGGTGCCTGTTTCTCCCTGGGCGTTGCTTCACCAGAGCGGCCAGGCAACCTCTGCCCCATCTACCCTTCTGCTCTTCCCTTCCAGCTGACAGAGTTCTCCCTGCTCTACTCTAGCCCTAGGAAGTTTGGAGACAACCGGGCTCCTCCTCCTCTGCAAGGAGTCCCGGGGCCCAGTTGGAGTGGAAAGGCGAAACCACAGGCAAGCCCAGGAAAGTGCTGAGTCATGTCTGACACACTCCCTCAGCCTGCTCCTTCATGGCTAGCGAGGCTGTGAGCTAGGAAAGTCTTTGGAAGCTCAGCAAGTGGCAGCGAGATGCAGGCCCCAACCCAGCAATCCCGGTGCTTGGAGCAGGTCTCACAGCCTCCCAGTGCCAAAGCGAGCTCCTCTCTGCCAAATGCAGCTTTGCACACGCAGGCCGCTCTGCTGCCTCTGCATCCACGAAGGAAGCTCTCTAGGCCCGCTTCCTGCGAAATCTGCTTCAGCCTGAGGGAAAAGCCCTTGGAGAGGTCTTTGCTCAGGGGCAGTTGCTCCTGTGCCTGGGGAAGAGGGAAGGGCACCACACTCCCAAGGAAAGGCCAGACACACTCCACACGTCTTTGCTCCTCTGGAGGGCGGCATGGAGCCTGCAACTGGGAGGTCGCTTCTCAGCGGAGACGCAGGGGCATTCTGGATGTGATCCCGCAGCCCCTGCCTGGAGGCCCACGGTGCCTGTTTCTCTCTGGGCATTGCTTCCACAGTGCGGCCAAGCAACATCTTCACCATGGGCACAACAGCGCTTCCCTTCCGTCTGACAGACGTCTCAGTGCTCTGCTCTAGACCTCTGATGTGGGGAGACAACCGAGCCCAGCCTCCTTTCCAAGGAGTCCTGCGCCTTGGATTGCACTGAAAGGCAATAGCACGGGGAAGCCTAGGAAGGGGCTGAGTCATGTCGGACACACTTCCTCAGCCTGCTCCTTTAGGGAAGCAACGCTGGGAGCTAGGAAAGCCTTCTCAAGCTCGGAGAGTGCAAGAGAGATGCAGGCCGCGCACCCGGAAATCTCGGTGCTTGGAGCCAATCTCAGCGTCTCCCAGGGGCAAAGCGAACGCCTCTGTGCCAAATCCAGCTTTGCAGACGCAGGCCGCTAGGCTGCCTCTGCATTGGCGAAGGAAGCTCTCTCCTCCCGCTTCCTGCGAAATCTGATTCTCAGCCTCAGCGAATCTCAGTGGGAACGGTCTTTCCTCTGGGGCCGTTGCTCCTGGGCCTGGGGCTGCCGCAAGGGCACCACCCTCCCAGGGAAAGGCCAAACACACCCCACATGTCTTTGCTCGTCTGGAGAGCTGCAGGCAACCTCAAACTCTCAGGAAGCTTCTCGGCTGAGACGCAGAAGCACGCTGGCTGGGATCTCGCATCCCCTGCCTGGAGGGCCATGGTGCCTGTTTCTCCCTGGGCGTTGCTTCACCAGAGCGGCCAGGCAACCTCTGCCCCATCTACCCTTCTGCTCTTCCCTTCCAGCTGACAGAGTTCTCCCTGCTCTACTCTAGCCCTAGGAAGTTTGGAGACAACCGGGCTCCTCCTCCTCTGCAAGGAGTCCCGGGGCCCAGTTGGAGTGGAAAGGCGAAACCACAGGCAAGCCCAGGAAAGTGCTGAGTCATGTCTGACACACTCCCTCAGCCTGCTCCTTCATGGCTAGCGAGGCTGTGAGCTAGGAAAGTCTTTGGAAGCTCAGCAAGTGGCAGCGAGATGCAGGCCCCAACCCAGCAATCCCGGTGCTTGGAGCAGGTCTCACAGCCTCCCAGTGCCAAAGCGAGCTCCTCTCTGCCAAATGCAGCTTTGCACACGCAGGCCGCTCTGCTGCCTCTGCATCCACGAAGGAAGCTCTCTAGGCCCGCTTCCTGCGAAATCTGCTTCAGCCTGAGGGAAAAGCCCTTGGAGAGGTCTTTGCTCAGGGGCAGTTGCTCCTGTGCCTGGGGAAGAGGGAAGGGCACCACACTCCCAAGGAAAGGCCAGACACACTCCACACGTCTTTGCTCCTCTGGAGGGCGGCATGGAGCCTCCAACTGGGAGGTCGCTTCTCAGCGGAGACACAGGGGCATTCTGGCTGTGATCCCGCAGCCCCTGCCTGGAGGCCCACGGTGCCTGTTTCTCTCTGGGCGTTGCTTCCACAGTGCGGCCAAGCAACATCTTCACCATGGGCACAACAGCGCTTCCCTTCCGTCTGACAGACGTCTCAGTGCTCTGCTCTAGACCTCTGAAGTGGGGAGACAACGGAGCCCAGCCTCCTTTCCAAGGAGTCCTGCGCCTTGGATTGCACTGAAAGGCAATAGCACGGGGAAGCCTAGGAAGGGGCTGAGTCATGTCGGACACACTTCCTCAGCCTGCTCCTTTCAGGGAAGCAACGCTGGGAGCTAGGAAAGCCTTCTCAAGCTCGGAGAGTGCAAGAGAGATGCAGGCCGCGCACCCGGAAATCTCGGTGCTTGGAGCCAATCTCAGCGTCTCCCAGGGGCAAAGCGAACGCCTCTCTGCCAAATCCAGCTTTGCAGACGCAGGCCGCTAGGCTGCCTCTGCATTGGCGAAGGAGGCTCTCTCCTCCCGCTTCCTGCGAAATCTGCTTCTCAGCCTCAGCGAATCTCAGTGGGAACGGTCTTTCCTCTGGGGCCGTTGCTCCTGGGCCTGGGGCTGCCGCAAGGGCACCACCCTCCCAGGGAAAGGCCAAACACACCCCACATGTCTTTGCTCGTCTGGAGAGCTGCAGGCAACCTCAAACTCTCAGGAAGCTTCTCGGCTGAGACGCAGAAGCACGCTGGCTGGGATCTCGCATCCCCTGCCTGGAGGGCCATGGTGCCTGTTTCTCCCTGGGCGTTGCTTCACCAGAGCGGCCAGGCAACCTCTGCCCCATCTACCCTTCTGCTCTTCCCTTCCAGCTGACAGAGTTCTCCCTGCTCTACTCTAGCCCTAGGAAGTTTGGAGACAACCGGGCTCCTCCTCCTCTGCAAGGAGTCCCGGGGCCCAGTTGGAGTGGAAAGGCGAAACCACAGGCAAGCCCAGGAAAGTGCTGAGTCATGTCTGACACACTCCCTCAGCCTGCTCCTTCATGGCTAGCGAGGCTGTGAGCTAGGAAAGTCTTTGGAAGCTCAGCAAGTGGCAGCGAGATGCAGGCCCCAACCCAGCAATCCCGGTGCTTGGAGCAGGTCTCACAGCCTCCCAGTGCCAAAGCGAGCTCCTCTCTGCCAAATGCAGCTTTGCACACGCAGGCCGCTCTGCTGCCTCTGCATCCACGAAGGAAGCTCTCTAGGCCCGCTTCCTGCGAAATCTGCTTCAGCCTGAGGGAAAAGCCCTTGGAGAGGTCTTTGCTCAGGGGCAGTTGCTCCTGTGCCTGGGGAAGAGGGAAGGGCACCACACTCCCAAGGAAAGGCCAGACACACTCCACACGTCTTTGCTCCTCTGGAGGGCGGCATGGAGCCTCCAACTGGGAGGTCGCTTCTCAGCGGAGACGCAGGGGCATTCTGGCTGTGATCCCGCAGCCCCTGCCTGGAGGCCCACGGTGCCTGTTTCTCTCTGGGCGTTGCTTCCACAGTGCGGCCAAGCAACATCTTCACCATGGGCACAACAGCGCTTCCCTTCCGTCTGACAGACGTCTCAGTGCTCTGCTCTAGACCTCTGAAGTGGGGAGACAACCGAGCCCAGCCTCCTTTCCAAGGAGTCCTGCGCCTTGGATTGCACTGAAAGGCAATAGCACGGGGAAGCCTAGGAAGGGGCTGAGTCATGTCGGACACACTTCCTCAGCCTGCTCCTTTCAGGGAAGCAACGCTGGGAGCTAGGAAAGCCTTCTCAAGCTCGGAGAGTGCAAGAGAGATGCAGGCCGCGCACCCGGAAATCTCGGTGCTTGGAGCCAATCTCAGCGTCTCCCAGGGGCAAAGCGAACGCCTCTCTGCCAAATCCAGCTTTGCAGACGCAGGCCGCTAGGCTGCCTCTGCATTGGCGAAGGAGGCTCTCTCCTCCCGCTTCCTGCGAAATCTGCTTCTCAGCCTCAGCGAATCTCAGTGGGAACGGTCTTTCCTCTGGGGCCGTTGCTCCTGGGCCTGGGGCTGCCGCAAGGGCACCACCCTCCCAGGGAAAGGCCAAACACACCCCACATGTCTTTGCTCCTCTGGAGAGCTGCAGGCAACCTCAAACTCTCAGGAAGCTTCTCGGCTGAGACGCAGAAGCACGCTGGCTGGGATCTCGCATCCCCTGCCTGGAGGCCCATGGTGCCTGTTTCTCCCTGGGCGTTGCTTCACCAGAGCGGCCAGGCAACCTCTGCCCCATCTACCCTTCTGCTCTTCCCTTCCAGCTGACAGAGTTCTCCCTGCTCTACTCTAGCCCTAGGAAGTTTGGAGACAACCGGGCTCCTCCTCCTCTGCAAGGAGTTCCGGGGCCCAGTTGGAGTGGAAAGGCGAAACCACAGGCAAGCCCAGGAAAGTGCTGAGTCATGTCTGACACACTCCCTCAGCCTGCTCCTTCATGGCTAGCGAGGCTGTGAGCTAGGAAAGTCTTTGGAAGCTCAGCAAGTGGCAGCGAGATGCAGGCCCCAACCCAGCAATCCCGGTGCTTGGAGCAGGTCTCACAGCCTCCCAGTGCCAAAGCGAGCTCCTCTCTGCCAAATGCAGCTTTGCACACGCAGGCCGCTCTGCTGCCTCTGCATCCACGAAGGAAGCTCTCTAGGCCCGCTTCCTGCGAAATCTGCTTCAGCCTGAGGGAAAAGCCCTTGGAGAGGTCTTTGCTCAGGGGCAGTTGCTCCTGTGCCTGGGGAAGAGGGAAGGGCACCACACTCCCAAGGAAAGGCCAGACACACTCCACACGTCTTTGCTCCTCTGGAGGGCGGCATGGAGCCTCCAACTGGGAGGTCGCTTCTCAGCGGAGACGCAGGGGCATTCTGGCTGTGATCCCGCAGCCCCTGCCTGGAGGCCCACGGTGCCTGTTTCTCTCTGGGCGTTGCTTCCACAGTGCGGCCAAGCCACATCTTCACCATGGGCACAACAGCGCTTCCCTTCCGTCTGACAGACGTCTCAGTGCTCTGCTCTAGACCTCTGAAGTGGGGAGACAACCGAGCCCAGCCTCCTTTCCAAGGAGTCCTGCGCCTTGGATTGCACTGAAAGGCAATAGCATGGGGAAGCCTAGGAAGGGGCTGAGTCATGTCGGACACACTTCCTCTGCCTGCTCCTTTCAGGGAAGCAACGCTGGGAGCTAGGAAAGCCTTCTCAAGCTCGGAGAGTGCAAGAGAGATGCAGGCCGCGCACCCGGAAATCTCGGTGCTTGGAGCCAATCTCAGCGTCTCCCAGGGGCAAAGCGAACGCCTCTCTGCCAAATCCAGCTTTGCAGACGCTGGCCGCTAGGCTGCCTCTGCATTGGCGAAGGAGGCTCTCTCCTCCCGCTTCCTGCGAAATCTGCTTCTCAGCCTCAGCGAATCTCAGTGGGAACGGTCTTTCCTCTGGGGCCGTTGCTCCTGGGCCTGGGGCTGCCGCAAGGGCACCACCCTCCCAGGGAAAGGCCAAACACACCCCACATGTCTTTGCTCGTCTGGAGAGCTGCAGGCAACCTCAAACTCTCAGGAAGCTTCTCGGCTGAGACGCAGAAGCATGCTGGCTGGGATCTCGCATCCCCTGCCTGGAGGCCCATGGTGCCTGTTTCTCCCTGGGCGTTGCTTCACCAGAGCGGCCAGGCAACCTCTGCCCCATCTACCCTTCTGCTCTTCCCTTCCAGCTGACAGAGTTCTCCCTGCTCTACTCTAGCCCTAGGAAGTTTGGAGACAACCGGGCTCCTCCTCCTCTGCAAGGAGTCCCGGGGCCCAGTTGGAGTGGAAAGGCGAAACCACAGGCAAGCCCAGGAAAGTGCTGAGTCATGTCTGACCCACTCCCTCAGCCTGCTCCTTCATGGCTAGCGAGGCTGTGTTCTAGGAAAGTCTTTGGAAGCTCAGCAAGTGGCAGCGAGATGCAGGCCCCAACCCAGCAATCCCGGTGCTTGGAGCAGGTCTCACAGCCTTCCAGTGCCAAAGCGAGCTCCTCTCTTCCAAATGCAGCTTTGCACACGCAGGCCGCTCTGCTGCCTCTGCATCCATGAAGGAAGCTCTCTAGGCCCGCTTCCTGCGAAATCTGCTTCAGCCTGAGGGAAAAGCCCTTGGAGAGGTCTTTGCTCAGGGGCAGTTGCTCCTGTGCCTGGGGAAGAGGGAAGGGCACCACACTCCCAAGGAAAGGCCAGACACACTCCACACGTCTTTGCTCCTCTGGAGGGCGGCATGGAGCCTCCAACTGGGAGGTCGCTTCTCAGCGGAGACGCAGGGGCATTCTGGCTGTGATCCCGCAGCCCCTGCCTGGAGGCCCACGGTGCCTGTTTCTCTCTGGGCGTTGCTTCCACAGTGCGGCCAAGCAACATCTTCACCATGGGCACAACAGCGCTTCCCTGCCGTCTGACAGACGTCTCAGTGCTCTGCTCTAGACCTCTGAAGTGGGGAGACAACCGAGCCCAGCCTCCTTTCCAAGGAGTCCTGCGCCTTGGATTGCACTGAAAGGCAATAGCACGGGGAAGCCTAGGAAGGGGCTGAGTCATGTCGGACACACTTCCTCAGCCTGCTCCTTTCAGGGAAGCAACGCTGGGAGCTAGGAAAGCCTTCTCAAGCTCGGAGAGTGCAAGAGAGATGCAGGCCGCGCACCCGGAAATCTCGGTGCTTGGAGCCAATCTCAGCGTCTCCCAGGGGCAAAGCGAACGCCTCTCTGCCAAATCCAGCTTTGCAGACGCAGGCCGCTAGGCTGCCTCTGCATTGGCGAAGGAAGCTCTCTCCTCCCGCTTCCTGCGAAATCTGCTTCTCAGCCTCAGCGAATCTCAGTGGGAACGGTCTTTCCTCTGGGGCCCTTGCTCCTGGGCCTGGGGCTGCCGCAAGGGCACCACCCTCCCAGGGAAAGGCCAAACACACCCCACATGTCTTTGCTCGTCTGGAGAGCTGCAGGCAACCTCAAACTCTCAGGAAGCTTCTCGGCTGAGACGCAGAAGCACGCTGGCTGGGATCTCGCATCCCCTGCCTGGAGGCCCATGGTGCCTGTTTCTCCCTGGGCGTTGCTTCACCAGAGCGGCCAGGCAACCTCTGCCCCATCTACCCTTCTGCTCTTCCCTTCCAGCTGACAGAGTTCTCCCTGCTCTACTCTAGCCCTAGGAAGTTTGGAGACAACCGGGCTCCTCCTCCTCTGCAAGGAGTCCCGGGGCCCAGTTGGAGTGGAAAGGCGAAACCACAGGCAAGCCCAGGAAAGTGCTGAGTCATGTCTGACACACTCCCTCAGCCTGCTCCTTCATGGCTAGCGAGGCTGTGAGCTAGGAAAGTCTTTGGAAGCTCAGCAAGTGGCAGCGAGATGCAGGCCCCAACCCAGCAATCCCGGTGCTTGGAGCAGGTCTCACAGCCTCCCAGTGCCAAAGCGAGCTCCTCTCTGCCAAATGCAGCTTTGCACACGCAGGCCGCTCTGCTGCCTCTGCATCCACGAAGGAAGCTCTGTAGGCCCGCTTCCTGCGAAATCTGCTTCAGCCTGAGGGAAAAGCCCTTGGAGAGGTCTTTGCTCAGGGGCAGTTGCTCCTGTGCCTGGGGAAGAGGGAAGGGCACCACACTCCCAAGGAAAGGCCAGACACACTCCACACGTCTTTGCTCCTCTGGAGGGCGGCATGGAGCCTCCAACTGGGAGGTCGCTTCTCAGCGGAGACGCAGGGGCATTCTGGCTGTGATCCCGCAGCCCCTGCCTGGAGGCCCACGGTGCCTGTTTCTCTCTGGGCGTTGCTTCCACAGTGCGGCCAAGCAACATCTTCACCATGGGCACAACAGCGCTTCCCTTCCGTCTGACAGACGTCTCAGTGCTCTGCTCTAGACCTCTGAAGTGGGGAGACAACCGAGCCCAGCCTCCTTTCCAAGGAGTCCTGCGCCTTGGATTGCACTGAAAGGCAATAGCACGGGGAAGCCTAGGAAGGGGCTGAGTCATGTCGGACACACTTCCTCAGCCTGCTCCTTTCAGGGAAGCAACGCTGGGAGCTAGGAAAGCCTTCTCAAGCTCGGAGAGTGCAAGAGAGATGCAGGCCGCGCACCCGGAAATCTCGGTGCTTGGAGCCAATCTCAGCGTCTCCCAGGGGCAAAGCGAACGCCTCTCTGCCAAATCCAGCTTTGCAGACGCAGGCCGCTAGGCTGCCTCTGCATTGGCGAAGGAAGCTCTCTCCTCCCGCTTCCTGCGAAATCTGCTTCTCAGCCTCAGCGAATCTCAGTGGGAACGGTCTTTCCTCTGGGGCCGTTGCTCCTGGGCCTGGGGCTGCCGCAAGGGCACCACCCTCCCAGGGAAAGGCCAAACACACCCCACATGTCTTTGCTCGTCTGGAGAGCTGCAGGCAACTTCAAACTCTCAGGAAGCTTCTCGGCTGAGACGCAGAAGCACGCTGGCTGGGATCTCGCATCCCCTGCCTGGAGAGCCATGGTGCCTGTTTCTCCTTGGGCGTTGCTTCACCAGAGCGGCCAGGCAACCTCTGCCCCATCTACCCTTCTGCTCTTCCCTTCCAGCTGACAGAGTTCTCCCTGCTCTACTCTAGCCCTAGGAAGTTTGGAGACAACCGGGCTCCTCCTCCTCTGCAAGGAATCCCGGGGCCCAGTTGGAGTGGAAAGGCGAAACCACAGGCAAGCCCAGGAAAGTGCTGAGTCATGTCTGATCCACTCCCTCAGCCTGCTCCTTCATGGCTAGCGAGGCTGTGAGCTAGGAAAGTCTTTGGAAGCTCAGCAAGTGGCAGCGAGATGCAGGCCCCAACCCAGCAATCCCGGTGCTTGGAGCAGGTCTCACAGCCTCCCAGTGCCAAAGCGAGTTCCTCTCTGCCAAATGCAGCTTTGCACACGCAGGCTGCTCTGCTGCCTCTGCATCCACGAAGGAAGCTCTATAGGCCCGCTTCCTGCGAAATCTGCTTCAGCCTGAGGGAAAAGCCCTTGGAGAGGTCTTTGCTCAGGGGCAGTTGCTCCTGTGCCTGGGGAAGAGGGAAGGGCACCACACTCCCAAGGAAAGGCCAGACACACTCCACACGTCTTTGCTCCTCTGGAGGGCGGCATGGAGCCTCCAACTGGGAGGTCGCTTCTCAGCGGAGACGCAGGGGCATTCTGGCTGTGATCCCGCAGCCCCTGCCTGGAGGCCCACGGTGCCTGTTTCTCTCTGGGCGTTGCTTCCACAGTGCGGCCAAGCCACATCTTCACCATGGGCACAACAGCGCTTCCCTTCCGTCTGACAGACGTCTCAGTGCTCTGCTCTAGACCTCTGAAGTGGGGAGACAACCGAGCCCAGCCTCCTCTCCAAGGACTCCTGCGCCTTGGATTGCACTGAAAGGCAATAGCACGGGGAAGCCTAGGAAGGGGCTGAGTCATGTCGGACACACTTCCTCAGCCTGCTCCTTTCAGGGAAGCAACGCTGGGAGCTAGGAAAGCCTTCTCCAGCTCGGAGAGTGCAAGAGAGATGCAGGCCGCGCACCCGGAAATCTCGGTGCTTGGAGCCAATCTCAGCATCTCCCAGGGGCAAAGCGAACGCCTCTCTGCCAAATCCAGCTTTGCAGACGCAGGCCGCTAGGCTGCCTCTGCATTGGCGAAGGAGGCTCTCTCCTCCCGCTTCCTGCGAAATCTGCTTCTCAGACTCAGCGAATCTCAGTGGGAACGGACTTTCCTCTGGGGCCGTTGCTCCTGGGCCTGGGGCTGCCGCAAGGGCACCACCCTCCCAGGGAAAGGCCAAACACACCCCACATGTCTTTGCTCGTCTGGAGAGCTGCAGGCAACCTCAAACTCTCAGGAAGCTTCTCGGCTGAGACGCAGAAGCACGCTGGCTGGGATCTCGCATCCCCTGCCTGGAGGCCCATGGTGCCTGTTTCTCCCTGGGCGTTGCTTCACCAGAGCGGCCAGGCAACCTCTGCCCCATCTACCCTTCTGCTCTTCCCTTCCAGCTGACAGAGTTCTCCCTGCTCTACTCTAGCCCTAGGAAGTTTGGAGACAACCGGGCTCCTCCTCCTCTGCAAGGAGTCCCGGGGCCCAGTTGGAGTGGAAAGGCGAAACCACAGGCAAGCCCAGGAAAGTGCTGAGTCATGTCTGACACACTCCCTCAGCCTGCTCCTTCATGGCTAGCGAGGCTGTGAGCTAGGAAAGTCTTTGGAAGCTCAGCAAGTGGCAGCGAGATGCAGGCCCCAACCCAGCAATCCCGGTGCTTGGAGCAGGTCTCACAGCCTCCCAGTGCCAAAGCGAGCTCCTCTCTGCCAAATGCAGCTTTGCACACGCAGGCCGCTCTGCTGCCTCTGCATCCACGAAGGAAGCTCTGTAGGCCCGCTTCCTGCGAAATCTGCTTCAGCCTGAGGGAAAAGCCCTTGGAGAGGTCTTTGCTCAGGGGCAGTTGCTCCTGTGCCTGGGGAAGAGGGAAGGGCACCACACTCCCAAGGAAAGGCCAGACACACTCCACACGTCTTTGCTCCTCTGGAGGGTGGCATGGAGCCTCCAACTGGGAGGTCGCTTCTCAGCGGAGACGCAGGGGCATTCTGGTTGTGATCTCGCAGCCCCTGCCTGGAGGCCCACGGTGCCTGTTTCTCTCTGGGCATTGCTTCCACAGTGCGGCCAAGCAACATCTTCACCATGGGCACAACAGCGCTTCCCTTCCGTCTGACAGACGTCTCAGTGCTCTGCTCTAGACCTCTGAAGTGGGGAGACAACCGAGCCCAGCCTCCTTTCCAAGGACTCCTGCGCCTTGGATTGCACTGAAAGGCAATAGCACGGGGAAGCCTAGGAAGGGGCTGAGTCATGTCGGACACACTTCCTCAGCCTGCTCCTTTCAGGGAAGCAACGCTGGGAGCTAGGAAAGCCTTCTCAAGCTCGGAGAGTGCAAGAGAGATGCAGGCCGCGTACCCGGAAATCTCGGTGCTTGGAGCCAATCTCAGCGTCTCCCAGGGGCAAAGCGAACGCCTCTCTGCCAAATCCAGCTTTGCAGACGCAGGCCGCTAGGCTGCCTCTGCATTGGCGAAGGAAGCTCTCTCCTCCCGCTTCCTGCGAAATCTGCTTCTCAGCCTCAGCGAATCTCAGTGGGAACGGTCTTTCCTCTGGGGCCGTTGCTCCTGGGCCTGGGGCTGCCGCAAGGGCACCACCCTCCCAGGGAAAGGCCAAACACACCCCACATGTCTTTGCTCGTCTGGAGAGCTGCAGGCAACCTCAAACTCTCAGGAAGCTTCTCGGCTGAGACGCAGAAGCACGCTGGCTGGGATCTCGCATCCCCTGCCTGGAGAGCCATGGTGCCTGTTTCTCCTTGGGCGTTGCTTCACCAGAGCGGCCAGGCAACCTCTGCCCCATCTACCCTTCTGCTCTTCCCTTCCAGCTGACAGAGTTCTCCCTGCTCTACTCTAGCCCTAGGAAGTTTGGAGACAACCGGGCTCCTCCTCCTCTGCAAGGAGTCCCGGGGCCCAGTTGGAGTGGAAAGGCGAAACCACAGGCAAGCCCAGGAAAGTGCTGAGTCATGTCTGACACACTCCCTCAGCCTGCTCCTTCATGGCTAGCGAGGCTGTGAGCTAGGAAAGTCTTTGGAAGCTCAGCAAGTGGCAGCGAGATGCAGGCCCCAACCCAGCAATCCCGGTGCTTGGAGCAGGTCTCACAGCCTCCCAGTGCCAAAGCGAGCTCCTCTCTGCCAAATGCAGCTTTGCACACGCAAGCCGCTCTGCTGCCTCTGCATCCACGAAGGAAGCTCTGTAGGCCCGCTTCCTGCGAAATCTGCTTCAGCCTGAGGGAAAAGCCCTTGGAGAGGTCTTTGCTCAGGGGCAGTTGCTCCTGTGCCTGGGGAAGAGGGAAGGGCACCACACTCCCAAGGAAAGGCCAGACACACTCCACACGTCTTTGCTCCTCTGGAGGGCGGCATGGAGCCTCCAACTGGGAGGTCGCTTCTCAGCGGAGACGCAGGGTCATTCTGGCTGTGATCCCGCAGCCCCTGCCTGGAGGCCCACGGTGCCTGTTTCTCTCTGGGCGTTGCTTCCACAGTGCGGCCAAGCAACATCTTCACCATGGGCACAACAGCGCTTCCCTTCCGTCTGACAGACGTCTCAGTGCTCTGCTCTAGACCTCTGAAGTGGGGAGACAACCGAGCCCAGCCTCCTTTCCAAGGAGTCCTGCGCCTTGGATTGCACTGAAAGGCAATAGCACGGGGAAGCCTAGGAAGGGGCTGAGTCATGTCGGACACACTTCCTCAGCCTGCTCCTTTCAGGGAAGCAACGCTGGGAGCTAGGAAAGCCTTCTCAAGCTCGGAGAGTGCAAGAGAGATGCAGGCCGCGCACCCGGAAATCTCGGTGCTTGGAGCCAATCTCAGCGTCTCCCAGGGGCAAAGCGAACGCCTCTCTGCCAAATCCAGCTTTGCAGACGCAGGCCGCTAGGCTGCCTCTGCATTGGCGAAGGAAGCTCTCTCCTCCCGCTTCCTGCGAAATCTGCTTCTCAGCCTCAGCGAATCTCAGTGGGAACGGTCTTTCCTCTGGGGCCGTTGCTCCTGGGCCTGGGGCTGCCGCAAGGGCACCACCCTCCCAGGGAAAGGCCAAACACACCCCACATGTCTTTGCTCCTCTGGAGAGCTGCAGGCAACCTCAAACTCTCAGGAAGCTTCTCGGCTGAGACGCAGAAGCACGCTGGCTGGGATCTCGCATCCCCTGCCTGGAGGCCCATGGTGCCTGTTTCTCCCTGGGCGTTGCTTCACCAGAGCGGCCAGGCAACCTCTGCCCCATCTACCCTTCTGCTCTTCCCTTCCAGCTGACGGAGTTCTCCCTGCTCTACTCTAACCCTACGAAGTTTGGAGACAACCGGGCTCCTCCTCCTGTGCAAGGAGTCCCGGGGCCCAGTTGGAGTGGAAAGGCGAAACCACAGGCAAGCCCAGGAAAGTGCTGAGTCATGTCTGACACACTCCCTCAGCCTGCTCCTTCATGGCTAGCGAGGCTGTGAGCTAGGAAAGTCTTTGGAAGCTCAGCAAGTGGCAGCGAGATGCAGGCCCCAACCCAGCAATCCCGGTGCTTGGAGCAGGTCTCACAGCCTCCCAGTGCCAAAGCGAGCTCCTCTCTGCCAAATGCAGCTTTGCACACGCAGGCCGCTCTGCTGCCTCTGCATCCACGAAGGAAGCTCTGTAGGCCCGCTTCCTGCGAAATCTGCTTCAGCCTGAGGGAAAAGCCCTTGGAGAGGTCTTTGCTCAGGGGCAGTTGCTCCTGTGCCTGGGGAAGAGGGAAGGGCACCACACTCCCAAGGAAAGGCCAGACACACTCCACACGTCTTTTCTCCTCTGGAGGGCGGCATGGAGCCTCCAACTGGGAGGTCGCTTCTCAGCGGAGACGCAGGGGCATTCTGGCTGTGATCCCGCAGCCCCTGCTGGAGGCCCACGGTGCCTGTTTCTCTCTGGGCGTTGCTTCCACAGTGCGGCCAAGCAACATCTTCACCATGGGCACAACAGCGCTTCCCTTCCGTCTGACAGACGTCTCAGTGCTCTGCTCTAGACCTCTGAAGTGGGGAGACAACCGAGCCCAGCCTCCTTTCCAAGGAGTCCTGCGCCTTGGATTGCACTGAAAGGCAATAGCACGGGGAAGCCTAGGAAGGGGCTGAGTCATGTCGGACACACTTCCTCAGCCTGCTCCTTTCAGGGAAGCAACGCTGGGAGCTAGGAAAGCCTTCTCAAGCTCGGAGAGTGCAAGAGAGATGCAGGCCGCGCACCCGGAAATCTCGGTGCTTGGAGCCAATCTCAGCGTCTCCCAGGGGCAAAGCGAACGCCTCTCTGCCAAATCCAGCTTTGCAGACGCAGGCCGCTAAGCTGCCTCTGCATTGGCGAAGGAAGCTCTCTCCTCCCGCTTCCTGCGAAATCTGCTTCTCAGCCTCAGCGAATCTCAGTGGGAACGGTCTTTCCTCTGGGGCCGTTGCTCCTGGGCCTGGGGCTGCCGCAAGGGCACCACCCTCCCAGGGAAAGGCCAAACACACCCCACATGTCTTTGCTCCTCTGGAGAGCTGCAGGCAACCTCAAACTCTCAGGAAGCTTCTCGGCTGAGACGCAGAAGCACGCTGGCTGGGATCTCGCATCCCCTGCCTGGAGGCCCATGGTGCCTGTTTCTCCCTGGGCGTTGCTTCACCAGAGCGGCCAGGCAACCTCTGCCCCATCTACCCTTCTGCTCTTCCCTTCCAGCTGACAGAGTTCTCCCTGCTCTACTCTAGCCCTAGGAAGTTTGGAGACAACCGGGCTCCTCCTCCTCTGCAAGGAGTCCCGGGGCCCAGTTGGAGTGGAAAGGCGAAACCACAGGCAAGTCCAGGAAAGTGCTGAGTCATGTCTGACACACTCCCTCAGCCTGCTCCTTCATGGCTAGCGAGGCTGTGAGCTAGGAAAGTCTGTGGAAGCTCAGCAAGTGGCAGCGAGATGCAGGCCCCAACCCAGCAATCCCGGTGCTTGGAGCAGGTCTCACAGCCTCCCAGTGCCAAAGCGAGCTCCTCTCTGCCAAATGCAGCTTTGCACACGCAGGCCGCTCTGCTGCCTCTGCATCCACGAAGGAAGCTCTCTAGGCCCGCTTCCTGCGAAATCTGCTTCAGCCTGAGGGAAAAGCCCTTGGAGAGGTCTTTGCTCAGGGGCACTTGCTCCTGTGCCTGGGGAAGAGGGAAGGGCACCACACTCCCAAGGAAAGGCCAGACACACTCCACACGTCTTTGCTCCTCTGGAGGGCGGCATGGAGCCTCCAACTGGGAGGTCGCTTCTCAGCGGAGACGCAGGGGCATTCTGGCTGTGATCCCGCAGCCCCTGCCTGGAGGCCCACGGTGCCTGTTTCTCTCTGGGCGTTGCTTCCACAGTGCGGCCAAGCAACATCTTCACCATGGGCACAACAGCGCTTCCCTTCCGTCTGACAGACGTCTCAGTGCTCTGCTCTAGACCTCTGAAGTGGGGAGACAACCGAGCCCAGCCTCCTTTCCAAGGAGTCCTGCGCCTTGGATTGCACTGAAAGGCAATAGCACGGGGAAGCCTAGGAAGGGGCTGAGTCATGTCGGACACACTTCCTCAGCCTGCTCCTTTCAGGGAAGCAACGCTGGGAGCTAGGAAAGCCTTCTCAAGCTCGGAGAGTGCAAGAGAGATGCAGGCCGCGTACCCGGAAATCTCGGTGCTTGGAGCCAATCTCAGCGTCTCCCAGGGGCAAAGCGAACGCCTCTCTGCCAAATCCAGCTTTGCAGACGCAGGCCGCTAGGCTGCCTCTGCATTGGCGAAGGAAGCTCTCTCCTCCCGCTTCCTGAGAAATCTGCTTCTCAGCCTCAGCGAATCTCAGTGGGAACGGTCTTTCCTCTGGGGCCGTTGCTCCTGGGCCTGGGGCTGCCGCAAGGGCACCACCCTCCCAGGGAAAGGCCAAACACACCCCACATGTCTTTGCTCCTCTGGAGAGCTGCAGGCAACCTCAAACTCTCAGGAAGCTTCTCGGCTGAGACCCAGAAGCACGCTGGCTGGGATCTCGCATCCCCTGCCTGGAGGCCCATGGTGCCTGTTTCTCCCTGGGCGTTGCTTCACCAGAGCGGCCAGGCAACCTCTGCCCCTTCTACCCTTCTGCTCTTCCCTTCCAACTGACAGAGTTCTCCCTGCTCTACTCTAGCCCTAGGAAGTTTGGAGACAACCGGGCTCCTCCTCCTCTGCAAGGAGTCCCGGGGCCCAGTTGGAGTGGAAAGGCGAAACCACAGGCAAGCCCAGGAAAGTGCTGAGTCATGTCTGACACACTCCCTCAGCCTGCTCCTTCATGGCTAGCGAGGCTGTGAGCTAGGAAAGTCTTTGGAAGCTCAGCAAGTGGCAGCGAGATGCAGGCCCCAACCCAGCAATCCCGGTGCTTGGAGCAGGTCTCACAGCCTCCCAGTGCCAAAGCGAGCTCCTCTCTGCCAAATGCAGCTTTGCACACGCAGGCCGCTCTGCTGCCTCTGCATCCACGAAGGAAGCTCTCTAGGCCCGCTTCCTGCGAAATCTGCTTCAGCCTGAGGGAAAAGCCCTTGGAGAGGTCTTTGCTCAGGGGCAGTTGCTCCTGTGCCTGGGGAAGAGGGAAGGGCACCACACTCCCAAGGAAAGGCCAGACACACTCCACACGTCTTTGCTCCTCTGGAGGGCGGCATGGAGCCTCCAACTGGGAGGTCGCTTCTCAGCGGAGACGCAGGGGCATTCTGGCTGTGATCCCGCAGCCCCTGCCTGGAGGCCCACGGTGCCTGTTTCTCTCTGGGCGTTGCTTCCACAGTGCGGCCAAGCAACATCTTCACCATGGGCACAACAGCGCTTCCCTTCCGTCTGACAGACGTCTCAGTGCTCTGCTCTAGACCTCTGAAGTGGGGAGACAACCGAGCCCAGCCTCCTTTCCAAGGAGTCCTGCGCCTTGGATTGCACTGAAAGGCAATAGCACGGGGAAGCCTAGGAAGGGGCTGAGTCATGTCGGACACACTTCCTCAGCCTGCTCCTTTCAGGGAAGCAACGCTGGGAGCTAGGAAAGCCTTCTCAAGCTCGGAGAGTGCAAGAGAGATGCAGGCCGCGCACCCGGAAATCTCGGTGCTTGGAGCCAATCTCAGCGTCTCCCAGGGGCAAAGCGAACGCCTCTCTGCCAAATCCAGCTTTGCAGACGCAGGCCGCTAGGCTGCCTCTGCATTGGCGAAGGAGGCTCTCTCCTCCCGCTTCCTGCGAAATCTGCTTCTCAGCCTCAGCGAATCTCAGTGGGAACGGTCTTTCCTCTGGGGCCGTTGCTCCTGGGCCTGGGGCTGCCGCAAGGGCACCACCTTCCCAGGGAAAGGCCAAACACACCCCACATGTCTTTGCTCGTCTGGAGAGCTGCAGGCAACCTCAAACTCTTAGGAAGCTTCTCGGCTGAGACGCAGAAGCACGCTGGCTGGGATCTCGCATCCCCTGCCTGGAGGCCCATGGTGCCTGTTTCTCCCTGGGCGTTGCTTCACCAGAGCGGCCAGGCAACCTCTGCCCCATCTACCCTTCTGCTCTTCCCTTCCAGCTGACAGAGTTCTCCCTGCTCTACTCTAGCCCTAGGAAGTTTGGAGACAACCGGGCTCCTCCTCCTCTGCAAGGAGTCCCGGGGCCCAGTTGGAGTGGAAAGGCGAAACCACAGGCAAGCCCAGGAAAGTGCTGAGTCATGTCTGACACACTCCCTCAGCCTGCTCCTTCATGGCTAGCGAGGCTGTGAGCTAGGATAGTCTTTGGAAGCTCAGAAAGTGGCAGCGAGATGCAGGCCCCAACCCAGCAATCCCGGTGCTTGGAGCAGGTCTCACAGCCTCCCAGTGCCAAAGCGAGCTCCTCTCTGCCAAATGCAGCTTTGCACACGCAGGCCGCTCTGCTGCCTCTGCATCCACGAAAAAAGCTCTGTAGGCCCGCTTCCTGCGAAATCTGCTTCAGCCTGAGGGAAAAGCCCTTGGAGAGGTCTTTGCTCAGGGGCAGTTGCTCCTGTGCCTGGGGAAGAGGGAAGGGCACCACACTCCCAAGGAAAGGCCAGACACACTCCACACGTCTTTGCTCCTCTGGAGGGCGGCATGGAGCCTCCAACTGGGAGGTCGCTTCTCAGCGGAGACGCAGGGGCATTCTGGCTGTGATCCCGCAGCCCCTGCCTGGAGGCCCACGGTGCCTGTTTCTCTCTGGGCGTTGCTTCCACAGTGCGGCCAAGCAACATCTTCACCATGGGCACAACAGCGCTTCCCTTCCGTCTGACAGACGTCTCAGTGCTCTGCTCTAGACCTCTGAAGTGGGGAGACAACCGAGCCCAGCCTCCTTTCCAAGGAGTCCTGCGCCTTCCATTGCACTGAAAGGCAATAGCACGGGGAAGCCTAGGAAGGGGCTGAGTCATGTCGGACACACTTCCTCAGCCTGCTCCTTTAGGGAAGCAACGCTGGGAGCTAGGAAAGCCTTCTCAAGCTCGGAGAGAGCAAGAGAGATGCAGGCCGCGCACCCGGAAATCTCGGTGCTTGGAGCCAATCTCAGCGTCTCCCAGGGGCAAAGCGAACGCCTCTCTGCCAAATCCAGCTTTGCAGACGCAGGCCGCTAGGCTGCCTCTGCATTGGCGAAGGAAGCTCTCTCCTCCCGCTTCCTGCGAAATCTGCTTCTCAGCCTCAGCGAATCTCAGTGGGAACGGTCTTTCCTCTGGGGCCGTTGCTCCTGGGCCTGGGGCTGCCGCAAGGGCACCACCCTCCCAGGGAAAGGCCAAACACACCCCACATGTCTTTGCTCGTCTGGAGAGCTGCAGGCAACCTCAAACTCTCAGGAAGCTTCTCGGCTGAGACCCAGAAGCACGCTGGCTGGGATCTCGCATCCCCTGCCTGGAGGGCCATGGTGCCTGTTTCTCCCTGGGCGTTGCTTCACCAGAGCGGCCAGGCAACCTCTGCCCCATCTACCCTTCTGCTCTTCCCTTCCAGCTGACAGAGTTCTCCCTGCTCTACTCTAGCCCTAGGAAGTTTGGAGACAACCGGGCTCCTCCTCCTCTGCAAGGAGTCCCGGGGCCCAGTTGGAGTGGAAAGGCGAAACCACAGGCAAGCCCAGGAAAGTGCTGAGTCATGTCTGACACACTCCCTCAGCCTGCTCCTTCATGGCTAGCGAGGCTGTGAGCTAGGATAGTCTTTGGAAGCTCAGAAAGTGGCAGCGAGATGCAGGCCCCAACCCAGCAATCCCGGTGCTTGGAGCAGGTCTCACAGCCTCCCAGTGCCAAAGCGAGCTCCTCTCTGCCAAATGCAGCTTTGCACACGCAGGCCGCTCTGCTGCCTCTGCATCCAAGAAGGAAGCTCTGTAGGCCCGCTTCCTGCGAAATCTGCTTCAGCCTGAGGGAAAAGCCCTTGGAGAGGTCTTTGCTCAGGGGCAGTTGCTCCTGTGCCTGGGGAAGAGGGAAGGGCACCACACTCCCAAGGAAAGGCCAGACACACTCCACACGTCTTTGCTCCTCTGGAGGGCGGCATGGAGCCTCCAACTGGGAGGTCGCTTCTCAGCGGAGACGCAGGGGCATTCTGGCTGTGATCCCGCAGCCCCTGCCTGGAGGCCCACGGTGCCTGTTTCTCTCTGGGCGTTGCTTCCACAGTGCGGCCAAGCAACATCTTCACCATGGGCACAACAGCGCTTCCCTTCCGTCTGACAGACGTCTCAGTGCTCTGCTCTAGACCTCTGAAGTGGGGAGACAACCGAGCCCAGCCTCCTTTCCAAGGAGTCCTGCGCCTTCCATTGCACTGAAAGGCAATAGCACGGGGAAGCCTAGGAAGGGGCTGAGTCATGTCGGACACACTTCTTCAGCCTGCTCCTTTAGGGAAGCAACGCTGGGAGCTAGGAAAGCCTTCTCAAGCTCGGAGAGAGCAAGAGAGATGCAGGCCGCGCACCCGGAAATCTCGGTGCTTGGAGCCAATCTCAGCGTCTCCCAGGGGCAAAGCGAACGCCTCTCTGCCAAATCCAGCTTTGCAGACGCAGGCCGCTAGGCTGCCTCTGCATTGGCGAAGGAAGCTCTCTCCTCCCGCTTCCTGCGAAATCTGCTTCTCAGCCTCAGCGAATCTCAGTGGGAACGGTCTTTCCTCTCGGGCCGTTGCTCCTGGGCCTGGGGCTGCCGCAAGGGCACCACCCGCCCAGGGAAAGGCCAAACACACCCCACATGTCTTTGCTCGTCTGGAGAGCTGCAGGCAACCTCAAACTCTCAGGAAGCTTCTCGGCTGAGACCCAGAAGCACGCTGGCTGGGATCTCGCATCCCCTGCCTGGAGGGCCATGGTGCCTGTTTCTCCCTGGGCGTTGCTTCACCAGAACGGCCAGGCAACCTCTGCCCCATCTACCCTTCTGCTCTTCCCTTCCAGCTGACAGAGTTCTCCCTGCTCTACTCTAGCCCTAGGAAGTTTGGAGACAACCGGGCTCCTCCTCCTCTGCAAGGAGTCCCGGGGCCCAGTTGGAGTGGAAAGGCGAAACCACAGGCAAGCCCAGGAAAGTGCTGAGTCATGTCTGACACACTCCCTCAGCCTGCTCCTTCATGGCTAGCGAGGCTGTGAGCTAGGAAAGTCTTTGGAAGCTCAGCAAGTGGCAGCGAGATGCAGGCCCCAACCCAGCAATCCCGGTGCTTGGAGCAGGTCTCACAGCCTCCCAGTGCCAAAGCGAGCTCCTCTCTGCCAAATGCAGCTTTGCACACGCAGGCCGCTCTGCTGCCTCTGCATCCACGAAGGAAGCTCTCTAGGCCCGCTTCCTGCGAAATCTGCTTCAGCCTGAGGGAAAAGCCCTTGGAGAGGTCTTTGCTCAGGGGCACTTGCTCCTGTGCCTGGGGAAGAGGGAAGGGCACCACACTCCCAAGGAAAGGCCAGACACACTCCACACGTCTTTGCTCCTCTGGAGGGCGGCATGGAGCCTCCAACTGGGAGGTCGCTTCTCAGCGGAGACGCAGGGGCATTCTGGCTGTGATCCCGCAGCCCCTGCCTGGAGGCCCACGGTGCCTGTTTCTCTCTGGGCGTTGCTTCCACAGTGCGGCCAAGCAACATCTTCACCATGGGCACAACAGCGCTTCCCTTCCGTCTGACAGACGTCTCAGTGCTCTGCTCTAGACCTCTGAAGTGGGGAGACAACGGAGCCCAGCCTCCTTTCCAAGGAGTCCTGTGCCTTGGATTGCACTGAAAGGCAATAGCACGGGGAAGCCTAGGAAGGGGCTGAGTCATGTCGGACACACTTCCTCAGCCTGCTCCTTTCAGGGAAGCAACGCTGGGAGCTAGGAAAGCCTTCTCAAGCTCGGAGAGTGCAAGAGAGATGCAGGCCGCGCACCCGGAAATCTCGGTGCTTGGAGCCAATCTCAGCGTCTCCCAGGGGCAAAGCGAACGCCTCTCTGCCAAATCCAGCTTTGCAGACGCAGGCCGCTAGGCTGCCTCTGCATTGGCGAAGGAGGCTCTCTCCTCCCGCTTCCTGCGAAATCTGCTTCTCAGCCTCAGCGAATCTCAGTGGGAACGGTCTTTCCTCTGGGGCCGTTGCTCCTGGGCCTGGGGCTGCCGCAAGGGCACCACCCTCCCAGGGAAAGGCCAAACACACCCCACATGTCTTTGCTCGTCTGGAGAGCTGCAGGCAACCTCAAACTCTCAGGAAGCTTCTCGGCTGAGACGCAGAAGCACGCTGGCTGGGATCTCGCATCCCCTGCCTGGAGGCCCATGGTGCCTGTTTCTCCCTGGGCGTTGCTTCACCAGAGCGGCCAGGCAACCTCTGCCCCATCTACCCTTCTGCTCTTCCCTTCCAGCTGACAGAGTTCTCCCTGCTCTACTCTAGCCCTAGGAAGTTTGGAGACAACCGGGCTCCTCCTCCTCTGCAAGGAGTCCCGGGGCCCAGTTGGAGTGGAAAGGCGAAACCACAGGCAAGCCCAGGAAAGTGCTGAGTCATGTCTGACACACTCCCTCAGCCTGCTCCTTCATGGCTAGCGAGGCTGTGAGCTAGGAAAGTCTTTGGAAGCTCAGCAAGTGGCAGCGAGATGCAGGCCCCAACCCAGCAATCCCGGTGCTTGGAGCAGGTCTCACAGCCTCCCAGTGCCAAAGCGAGCTCCTCTCTGCCAAATGCAGCTTTGCACACGCAGGCCGCTCTGCTGCCTCTGCATCCACGAAGGAAGCTCTGTAGGCCCGCTTCCTGCGAAATCTGCTTCAGCCTGAGGGAAAAGCCCTTGGAGAGGTCTTTGCTCAGGGGCAGTTGCTCCTGTGCCTGGGGAAGAGGGAAGGGCACCACACTCCCAAGGAAAGGCCAGACACACTCCACACGTCTTTGCTCCTCTGGAGGGCGGCATGGAGCCTCCAACTGGGAGGTCGCTTCTCAGCGGAGACGCAGGGGCATTCTGGCTGTGATCCCGCAGCCCCTGCCTGGAGGCCCACGGTGCCTGTTTCTCTCTGGGCGTTGCTTCCACAGTGCGGCCAAGCAACATCTTCACCATGGGCACAACAGCGCTTCCCTTCCGTCTGACAGACGTCTCAGTGCTCTGCTCTAGACCTCTGAAGTGGGGAGACAACCGAGCCCAGCCTCCTTTCCAAGGAGTCCTGCGCCTTGGATTGCACTGAAAGGCAATAGCACGGGGAAGCCTAGGAAGGGGCTGAGTCATGTCGGACACACTTCCTCAGCCTGCTCCTTTCAGGGAAGCAACGCTGGGAGCTAGGAAAGCCTTCTCAAGCTCGGAGAGTGCAAGAGAGATGCAGGCCGCGCACCCGGAAATCTCGGTGCTTGGAGCCAATCTCAGCGTCTCCCAGGGGCAAAGCGAACGCCTCTCTGCCAAATCCAGCTTTGCAGACGCAGGCCGCTAGGCTGCCTCTGCATTGGCGAAGGAGGCTCTCTCCTCCCGCTTCCTGCGAAATCTGCTTCTCAGCCTCAGCGAATCTCAGTGGGAACGGTCTTTCCTCTGGGGCCGTTGCTCCTGGGCCTGGGGCTGCCGCAAGGGCACCACCCTCCCAGGGAAAGGCCAAACACACCCCACATGTCTTTGCTCGTCTGGAGAGCTGCAGGCAACCTCAAACTCTCAGGAAGCTTCTCGGCTGAGACGCAGAAGCACGCTGGCTGGGATCTCGCATCCCCTGCCTGGAGGCCCATGGTGCCTGTTTCTCCCTGGGCGTTGCTTCACCAGAGCGGCCAGGCAACCTCTGCCCCATCTACCCTTCTGCTCTTCCCTTCCAGCTGACAGAGTTCTCCCTGCTCTACTCTAGCCCTAGGAAGTTTGGAGACAACCGGGCTCCTCCTCCTCTGCAAGGAGTCCCGGGGCCCAGTTGGAGTGGAAAGGCGAAACCACAGGCAAGCCCAGGAAAGTGCTGAGTCATGTCTGACACACTCCCTCAGCCTGCTCCTTCATGGCTAGCGAGGCTGTGAGCTAGGAAAGTCTTTGGAAGCTCAGCAAGTGGCAGCGAGATGCAGGCCCCAACCCAGCAATCCCGGTGCTTGGAGCAGGTCTCACAGCCTCCCAGTGCCAAAGCGAGCTCCTCTCTGCCAAATGCAGCTTTGCACACGCAGGCCGCTCTGCTGCCTCTGCATCCACGAAGGAAGCTCTCTAGGCCCGCTTCCTGCGAAATCTGCTTCAGCCTGAGGGAAAAGCCCTTGGAGAGGTCTTTGCTCAGGGGCAGTTGCTCCTGTGCCTGGGGAAGAGGGAAGGGCACCACACTCCCAAGGAAAGGCCAGACACACTCCACACGTCTTTGCTCCTCTGGAGGGCGGCATGGAGCCTCCAACTGGGAGGTCGCTTCTCAGCGGAGACGCAGGGGCATTCTGGCTGTGATCCCGCAGCCCCTGCCTGGAGGCCCACGGTGCCTGTTTCTCTCTGGGCGTTGCTTCCACAGTGCGGCCAAGCAACATCTTCACCATGGGCACAACAGCGCTTCCCTTCCGTCTGACAGACGTCTCAGTGCTCTGCTCTAGACCTCTGAAGTGGGGAGACAACCGAGCCCAGCCTCCTTTCCAAGGAGTCCTGCGCCTTGGATTGCACTGAAAGGCAATAGCACGGGGAAGCCTAGGAAGGGGCTGAGTCATGTCGGACACACTTCCTCAGCCTGCTCCTTTCAGGGAAGCAACGCTGGGAGCTAGGAAAGCCTTCTCAAGCTCGGAGAGTGCAAGAGAGATGCAGGCCGCGCACCCGGAAATCTCGGTGCTTGGAGCCAATCTCAGCGTCTCCCAGGGGCAAAGCGAACGCCTCTCTGCCAAATCCAGCTTTGCAGACGCAGGCCGCTAGGCTGCCTCTGCATTGGCGAAGGAGGCTCTCTCCTCCCGCTTCCTGCGAAATCTGCTTCTCAGCCTCAGCGAATCTCAGTGGGAACGGTCTTTCCTCTGGGGCCGTTGCTCCTGGGCCTGGGGCTGCCGCAAGGGCACCACCCTCCCAGGGAAAGGCCAAACACACCCCACATGTCTTTGCTCCTCTGGAGAGCTGCAGGCAACCTCAAACTCTCAGGAAGCTTCTCGGCTGAGACGCAGAAGCACGCTGGCTGGGATCTCGCATCCCCTGCCTGGAGGCCCATGGTGCCTGTTTCTCCCTGGGCGTTGCTTCACCAGAGCGGCCAGGCAACCTCTGCCCCATCTACCCTTCTGCTCTTCCCTTCCAGCTGACAGAGTTCTCCCTGCTCTACTCTAGCCCTAGGAAGTTTGAAGACAACCGGGCTCCTCCTCCTCTGCAAGGAGTCCCGGGGCCCAGTTGGAGTGGAAAGGCGAAACCACAGGCAAGCCCAGGAAAGTGCTGAGTCATGTCTGACACACTCCCTCAGCCTGCTCCTTCATGGCTAGCGAGGCTGTGAGCTAGGAAAGTCTTTGGAAGCTCAGCAAGTGGCAGCGAGATGCAGGCCCCAACCCAGCAATCCCGGTGCTTGGAGCAGGTCTCACAGCCTCCCAGTGCCAAAGCGAGCTCCTCTCTGCCAAATGCAGCTTTGCACACGCAGGCCGCTCTGCTGCCTCTGCATCCACGAAGGAAGCTCTCTAGGCCCGCTTCCTGCGAAATCTGCTTCAGCCTGAGGGAAAAGCCCTTGGAGAGGTCTTTGCTCAGGGGCAGTTGCTCCTGTGCCTGGGGAAGAGGGAAGGGCACCACACTCCCAAGGAAAGGCCAGACACACTCCACACGTCTTTGCTCCTCTGGAGGGCGGCATGGAGCCTCCAACTGGGAGGTCGCTTCTCAGCGGAGACGCAGGGGCATTCTGGCTGTGATCCCGCAGCCCCTGCCTGGAGGCCCACGGTGCCTGTTTCTCTCTGGGCGTTGCTTCCACAGTGCGGCCAAGCAACATCTTCACCATGGGCACAACAGCGCTTCCCTTCCGTCTGACAGACGTCTCAGTGCTCTGCTCTAGACCTCTGAAGTGGGGAGACAACGGAGCCCAGCCTCCTTTCCAAGGAGTCCTGCGCCTTGGATTGCACTGAAAGGCAATAGCACGGGGAAGCCTAGGAAGGGGCTGAGTCATGTCGGACACACTTCCTCAGCCTGCTCCTTTCAGGGAAGCAACGCTGGGAGCTAGGAAAGCCTTCTCAAGCTCGGAGAGTGCAAGAGAGATGCAGGCCGCGCACCCGGAAATCTCGGTGCTTGGAGCCAATCTCAGCGTCTCCCAGGGGCAAAGCGAACGCCTCTCTGCCAAATCCAGCTTTGCAGACGCAGGCCGCTAGGCTGCCTCTGCATTGGCGAAGGAGGCTCTCTCCTCCCGCTTCCTGCGAAATCTGCTTCTCAGACTCAGCGAATCTCAGTGGGAACGGTCTTTCCTCTGGGGCCGTTGCTCCTGGGCCTGGGGCTGCCGCAAGGGCACCACCCTCCCAGGGAAAGGCCAAACACACCCCACATGTCTTTGCTCGTCTGGAGAGCTGCAGGCAACCTCAAACTCTCAGGAAGCTTCTCGGCTGAGACGCAGAAGCACGCTGGCTGGGATCTCGCATCCCCTGCCTGGAGGCCCATGGTGCCTGTTTCTCCCTGGGCGTTGCTTCACCAGAGCGGCCAGGCAACCTCTGCCCCATCTACCCTTCTGCTCTTCCCTTCCAGCTGACAGAGTTCTCCCTGCTCTACTCTAGCCCTAGGAAGTTTGGAGACAACCGGGCTCCTCCTCCTCTGCAAGGAGTCCCGGGGCCCAGTTGGAGTGGAAAGGCGAAACCACAGGCAAGCCCAGGAAAGTGCTGAGTCATGTCTGACACACTCCCTCAGCCTGCTCCTTCATGGCTAGCGAGGCTGTGAGCTAGGAAAGTCTTTGGAAGCTCAGCAAGTGGCAGCGAGATGCAGGCCCCAACCCAGCAATCCCGGTGCTTGGAGCAGGTCTCACAGCCTCCCAGTGCCAAAGCGAGCTCCTCTCTGCCAAATGCAGCTTTGCACACGCAGGCCGCTCTGCTGCCTCTGCATCCACGAAGGAAGCTCTCTAGGCCCGCTTCCTGCGAAATCTGCTTCAGCCTGAGGGAAAAGCCCTTGGAGAGGTCTTTGCTCAGGGGCAGTTGCTCCTGTGCCTGGGGAAGAGGGAAGGGCACCACACTCCCAAGGAAAGGCCAGACACACTCCACACGTCTTTGCTCCTCTGGAGGGCGGCATGGAGCCTCCAACTGGGAGGTCGCTTCTCAGCGGAGACGCAGGGGCATTCTGGCTGTGATCCCGCAGCCCCTGCCTGGAGGCCCACGGTGCCTGTTTCTCTCTGGGCGTTGCTTCCACAGTGCGGCCAAGCAACATCTTCACCATGGGCACAACAGCGCTTCCCTTCCGTCTGACAGACGTCTCAGTGCTCTGCTCTAGACCTCTGAAGTGGGGAGACAACCGAGCCCAGCCTCCTTTCCAAGGAGTCCTGCGCCTTGGATTGCACTGAAAGGCAATAGCACGGGGAAGCCTAGGAAGGGGCTGAGTCATGTCGGACACACTTCCTCAGCCTGCTCCTTTCAGGGAAGCAACGCTGGGAGCTAGGAAAGCCTTCTCAAGCTCGGAGAGTGCAAGAGAGATGCAGGCCGCGCACCCGGAAATCTCGGTGCTTGGAGCCAATCTCAGCGTCTCCCAGGGGCAAAGCGAACGCCTCTCTGCCAAATCCAGCTTTGCAGACGCAGGCCGCTAGGCTGCCTCTGCATTGGCGAAGGAGGCTCTCTCCTCCCGCTTCCTGCGAAATCTGCTTCTCAGCCTCAGCGAATCTCAGTGGGAACGGTCTTTCCTCTGGGGCCGTTGCTCCTGGGCCTGGGGCTGCCGCAAGGGCACCACCCTCCCAGGGAAAGGCCAAACACACCCCACATGTCTTTGCTCCTCTGGAGAGCTGCAGGCAACCTCAAACTCTCAGGAAGCTTCTCGGCTGAGACGCAGAAGCACGCTGGCTGGGATCTCGCATCCCCTGCCTGGAGGCCCATGGTGCCTGTTTCTCCCTGGGCGTTGCTTCACCAGAGCGGCCAGGCAACCTCTGCCCCATCTACCCTTCTGCTCTTCCCTTCCAGCTGACAGAGTTCTCCCTGCTCTACTCTAGCCCTAGGAAGTTTGAAGACAACCGGGCTCCTCCTCCTCTGCAAGGAGTCCCGGGGCCCAGTTGGAGTGGAAAGGCGAAACCACAGGCAAGCCCAGGAAAGTGCTGAGTCATGTCTGACACACTCCCTCAGCCTGCTCCTTCATGGCTAGCGAGGCTGTGAGCTAGGAAAGTCTTTGGAAGCTCAGCAAGTGGCAGCGAGATGCAGGCCCCAACCCAGCAATCCCGGTGCTTGGAGCAGGTCTCACAGCCTCCCAGTGCCAAAGCGAGCTCCTCTCTGCCAAATGCAGCTTTGCACACGCAGGCCGCTCTGCTGCCTCTGCATCCACGAAGGAAGCTCTCTAGGCCCGCTTCCTGCGAAATCTGCTTCAGCCTGAGGGAAAAGCCCTTGGAGAGGTCTTTGCTCAGGGGCAGTTGCTCCTGTGCCTGGGGAAGAGGGAAGGGCACCACACTCCCAAGGAAAGGCCAGACACACTCCACACGTCTTTGCTCCTCTGGAGGGCGGCATGGAGCTTCCAACTGGGAGGTCGCTTCTCAGCGGAGACGCAGGGGCATTCTGGCTGTGATCCCGCAGCCCCTGCCTGGAGGCCCACGGTGCCTGTTTCTCTCTGGGCGTTGCTTCCACAGTGCGGCCAAGCAACATCTTCACCATGGGCACAACAGCGCTTCCCTTCCGTCTGACAGACGTCTCAGTGCTCTGCTCTAGACCTCTGAAGTGGGGAGACAACCGAGCCCAGCCTCCTTTCCAAGGAGTCCTGCGCCTTGGATTGCACTGAAAGGCAATAGCA